>NC_139722.1:121752658-122353395 GCF_964211835.1 Anser anser | reverse complement strand
TCCTCCTCACATCCTGACTTCTGTTTATACAGACTTATTGTGCAACTCAGCCACGCTGCTGATCCTCTTACACTCTGAATCACGACATTTGCTTGGACCATTATGATAAAAACTCATTCATTTCTGGCAGATAAGGTCCCTGTTTTCCATGCGTGAAGGCAGACAACACAGTATTGAGAACACAGATCCAAGAGCAAAACTCTCGCAAGTTCTTCAGGGCACACATTGGGAAGGAGGAAAAGTGTGTCAGAAGTGAAAAGGGGCCACCAAACGGGTGTAAATAAAATTCTGCTGCAAGGCCGTTCTTCACTGCCAAGAAGGTGTAAAGAGGCCTCAGTATTAATGAGAATCAAGCCTTGAGGCAGGGAAGACAGATGTTGGCTCACAGCCCAAAGATAAATTAATGGCAGATAGCTGAGTAGAGCCTACGACTCAACGCAACCACGTAACTCAACTGATTGTAGAACAGCTTATAGCCAGAGAACTGGACTCCAAAGGCAGCAGCCCTTTACACCACATGGACAAGGCAGGAGTAGGGAACAAAACCCAAGGGATGGTGGCATCTGCTGCAATCTTCTGCCAGGTCAGCCCGCATAACTACCTATCACTCAAGTCGAAAGCCTCCTTGCAATGGGATGCCAACACTTTTCTCTGGATGTGAACAACACCTTGTGCTTCAGCTCCTCAGAAAAGTTTGTAGATGATTTATCTATGCCTTTACTCAACTCTCTAAGAAGGATCCTGTGGCATAAATTCATGCTGGGCACAAGTTAATAGCCCTCCAGGTGAACTGGAGGTAGCCTTCAATTCTGGAAAGATGGGTTTATCAGGATTCTTAAAAATTACAATCCATCCTGGTCATTTGCACACGGTCACAGGCAAGACTTTCATATCTTCTCTCTTTTGTTAAGACAAAGACAGCTAAAATAACAAATGCTACTGACAGAGGAGATACAAATGTATCGCCTCTCCCACCTAAGGTATTTTGGTATTTTGAGAACTTTCCCTATGCAGAACATCACCATGCAACCTCTCCTCACAATGCCTCTGCTTTAATTGTGAGTCTCGGCATCTGCACTGCAAACAACTGTTTTTTTCCAGGGGTTCATAACTCAAGTTTAACAGATTGCTCTAGGCTGACACATGGTTTCAACTTGGGAGCCAGCATTTCTTTTATAAATGGCTTTTTCTTCTCTTTTAAATGGTGATTTCTTTTTGTTTTTGCTTGTAATGTATGTAAAATGATTTGGGATGCTTTTTGCACTTGTGTACAGTAACTCAAAAGCAGCTTTCATTGGAACAGTAGAATTTGGCAAGTGAACAGTCAATATTGCCCTCTAATTGCTTTTAGCATCTTTGCAAAAATAAAAACGTCATTTAAAATGGCTGAGATATTTCAATTTGAAAAGTGGCTACTGAACAGGCACAATAATGGCATGGATTTTTACTTTGCGTATGTAATGCACATATTCAGCATAATGTGATCCCTAAAACATACATCTCCAGATTAGGGCAGTACTAATCATTGATTTTTATTTTTTTTTTCGGTTCAGTGGCTGAAATGGAAAAATAAAATCTGCTTAAGTTGATCCAAAACATTCTTCCTTCCTCCTCCTCCTCCCTCCAAATCCAAAACACTTTCCTAGAAGGGTAATAGAAAGTTTCATCTGACTCAAAATGTAATGTAACATCTCCATTTTCAAAAGTTAACAGAAAAAAATAAGCTGTGTACAAGAAAGGACAAGGATATGACCTTCTCCTTCCTGTCCACACCCTATGTGATACTCTGCATACACATACCCCACATTTTAAGCCCCTCTTTCTTTATCAACCTTAAACACGTACTGACTTGGGAATGCCTTAAACACTAGGCTTCTGCATACCTTCGGAGGACGTGGTCCATTCCCAGTCTCTCTCATTGGTTTCTTGCGGCCACCAGGAGTCCAGCAGCTAAGGAATTCTTTACTTAAAATAGGAGCTTTTGAGGTTGCACCCAATTCTGTGATGTGTACCCGCCTGCACAGGTTGTGTGGACAGCCTCAGTCCTACACGTTAACCAGAGCTCAAATACCCACAAGTGACTGCCCAGAAGAAACTTAGATAACCCAAGCCTTCCCAACAGCCGTGCCTTCACTGTGCTTTGATCCTCTCCATGCGACCACGTCAGCCTCCTCTCTCTGGCATGAGACAAGTTTAAAGACTGAGGTTTTTATAAATAAATTGTTTATTTTCGTTTCTCATGTATTGTTTTTAACAGGCCAATTGGCACCGCACTTCTGTCCTTGTCTTCTGCACTCATGTAGATCAAAGCTTTTGTTTATGGTTGTTTGTTGTTTTGGTTTTTTTTAGTTTTTCTATTTTTTTCGTGTGATTTTTTTCTTTACAAGAAGCTAGGGATGAGTCCATATTCATGTGACTCCAGTGCCTGAGGCTTTAGAAATCATCACAGGAATCTCACTAAACATCATGTGTTGACAGCGGTGCGAATAGCGAACATTCACTTGTCTAGCAAGATTGTATATTAATTCAAGACCATAAAGAATCGTGACCGTATTTCTCTAAAAGGCAACAAGTCCGGGGCGGACTAGCCGGGAGAGAGCTCTGAACAAACAGGCATTGTTCAAACCTTTCCATCCCGGCACTTCAGTGCAAGAGGAGCCCTGGCTGCAGCTCTCCCATCCACCCCCTCATCTGCACGGATCCACCACCGTCGCCCAGAGGCTTTTAAAATGTGGCACGAGGTTACGAAATGCTAGGCCTGACAGGTAATCCTCGGCTCCACTCGTCCAAATGGAGTTAATTTGGCTGAGCGATGCTGACCTGGGTTAGGGTTAGGGATTTTCACACAGAAATGGGATAAACACAACTTTCTCTGGCAACAACGTCGGCCTGCGCTACCCCTTCCGCCATCCCTTCCCCAGCCCTGCCTTAAAAGCCCTGTCTGCTCCTTCTGCTGGGACTCCTCCTGCCATCAATCTACTTCTTCTTTCAGCAATAAAAAGAAATACGGAATGAAAGTACCAGAATGGATGGCCTGGTGCAGACCAGAGAACGCTTCTTTTTAATAGGGATTTACATTCGACATCAGTGAAACGCCTTGGGCCATCACGTTCTGGCTCTGTTAAGAGGATTCGGGACCAGCCTCTTGGACGTGAGGGCACTGTGCTGACCCCAAGCTTCTCCCCCGGCTGCCCACAGCCCGCTGGCTTGGCCTAGCCCGCGGCACCAGCCTGTGGGAGCTCTTCCCAGAGGGAAAGGGGGACTGAGGGGCAGGGCAGGAGAACTGCTGCCTGCCGTACCTGGGCTCGCCCCTCCGCAGCTGCCCCGGGGCCTGCCCAAGCTTCTCGCCCCCCCTAACGTCCCTGGGAGGCAGGATTATTTGGCTGGGCTGTCCTGCTTGGGAGGAGGAGGTTCCAGCACGTGTTTCTTACCACCGAAGCGTAATTTTCCATTACCTGGGCTTACTGAAAAGCCTAATAAGAAGAGGTACCCTACGAATCCAACTGCCAGAGAAATAGGCTTTGTCCAGCAGCGAGACCTGAAGTTGTGAAGCTGCAAGCTCTTTCACCTCCAAATGTTAAAACCGACGGCAGCTGTTTTCCTCCAAAAACCTCAACCTGAAAAGCCCGAGGTCTCGGGCAAACCTCGACTCTGAGGCGAGCTTCTGGGTGCAGGGACTGCTGCTCCTGCTGACCAGGCGATAAGGCACGTTGCGCTTTGGCTGAGGTGCTCATCTCCAAAGAAACCACCCTGGGTAAACTAAATGCAGATTTAAAAATAATGATCTCCTCCCTAGCGAGATGCATACGTGTTAAATTTCTTCTGCTAACTATCTGCCTAATATTGTTGATCAAATCTTTGATTAAAATAACATTAGCAGCTGAGCCTGTGTGATAGGGAAGCAACTGAGTGAGTTTGGTACAGACTGTTATAATAATTTGGATTTCTGAAGTCCTTTGTGATAATACAGTACCCTGAAGAGCTAATATTTGTTCAGGAACGGCGCGCAACACAGTTCTCTTCTTTCCTGCCCCTGTCTCTCACATACAGCGATTGCTAGATAACAGGACACGTTTTTATTGTTTCTCAATAATACAGAGGCAGTAGCTCCAGTTTTCACATTCTCATTGTGTGCATCAAAGAGAAAGTACAACTCTGCTTTCTCTCAGAGAAAGTGATCTCTGAATAGACAAAGAGAAAAGGCCATGGAGTAAAGGCTGGCAAGGAAATAAATGCTCTAGTCCTTGAAAATGCCAAATCATCTTCCACTTATTTACAATATGCACTGCAGTAATGACTAGCAGCCATTACGCTAGGTGCTGTGCGTTCACAGAGCAACAGATATTCCCTGTTCTAAGGAATTTACAGCGCTAAAGGAGGATAGGAGAGAACGCAGGATCAGGAAATTACCTGCCCAGCTTGGTGGCTGGGCTGGAAATTCACCAGTTGTTCACCAGCTGATTCCCAAAGCGAGCTGCAATTCATGGGCAACCACAGTATCCTGGTCTTGGTTTAGACACAAGAGGAGAAGGCGCCCACAGCTGAAATACAGACATCTAAGAAGATGAATGATAGATAGGAGAGAGGATACAGGATTTTCTCTCTCCATCTGTAAGAGTCACTGCAGGGTGAGTGGAATTTGAAGGGAAGGCTTGAAAGGAGGGAAGGACACAGCTTTGCTGCTAACCTTGGAGAAGATAAACTGGGCATGAAAGCTAATGGCAAAACATCTTAGCCTTTGGCCTGTGTTTTCTCTTAGCAAGAAAAGGGCAGGACCATCCACTGAGCCTTTCTTACTCTGCAAAATCTCTCATTCTTGTCCTAAACCAGGAAGGGCTCCTCTTGCAGTGTGTTTTTTCTCCCTTACTGATACCCTCTTCCCTACTGGCTTTGATGAGAAGAGGTGCATCCAGGTGAAGGCCAAATAAAACGACTCCAGGCCAGGTGTTACAGAGTCAAAGAGCAATGCAAAAATGTCAGCGAAGAACAGTGTGAATAGACAAATCAAGAGCAGAGAACTGAACTTTTCTGCCAGCCTTTGGAAGTTATTCATTCCCTCCTTCCCTCCTAGCTCCCAGGCCACAGACAGTTTAAGTTCACAGCCACAGGTTTTCCATAAGATGCTTTCACTGTTTGGGCAGTGAGATCCCTATAATGTGCCTCCGACTGGGCATCCAAGACTACCTCTGAATGTCCAAATTCCTATGTACCATTTCTGGATGAATTGCCCAGTTTCACGCCCCCCACAAGCTTCACACATTAGCATGGCTTTGTACGGAATGAAGAACATTTCTCAGTCCGAAGATGTCCAAGGGAAAAATCACAGCCACACAAATACCGTCGTGGAAAACTGACCGTGTTGGCCCAGTGTCACTCAGCCAATGTATCCTCACCCAAAGAAACGTCCACTTTGTAATAATAAAGCTGCTTTGGAACCAGGGAGTGCTTTAGATGTCTAAATATAACGCACTGCAGGTCTGGGTGGAGTCACATGAAAAGATGTGGCCATACCTAATGCTTTAAGAAGAAACTGGCTCAGAAAAAAAAAAAAAAAAAGAAAGACAGAACAGCCTGAGGCTTTAACATGGCCCTGACTTGTAGTAAATCTATAAATTGATATTGTATATATACAGAAATACATGAATATAAATTCTTGCTGCTACTTTGTTAGTTCTTTAATTCTCTGTTGTATTTTTGGGATAATCCTGAGCTGGCAACGTTTGAAGACCCTGGAGCAGAGCGATGCCAGGACACCAACGCACAGGAGATAGGGTTTCCATCTGCGTGTCTGGGGCCAACTGTCCAGGCACCCTGCAGCTAGTCAGTACAGCAGCCGAGTGGGCTGCCAGGTATCTGAAAATCCCAGACATACAGACAAAAGGGGCAGGAAGACAGCAGACAGCCTGCAAAAGATATGCCTTATCACTAAAAATGACAGCATTATTTGAGATTGTAATTCTTGAGTTCTTTGATTGCAGGGAAAACAGAGGTAGGGAGGTAAAATCTGCAGGGTTTCAGAAAGACTACCTGTGGTAAAGCTGAAAAAATATCTCAAGCTCTTGTACTGTTCTCAGGGAGCTGGAAGTTCTGATCGCAATGACATTAGCAGGTAAGGGACTCATCAGATAAACCAACTACCACTGGGCAACCTCCTTAACCCATATCCAATACCAGCGCCATTTCTGAAAGATGAGGGGATAGTTAGAGCTCAAAGATGGAACAAAAAGGGATGTCCTTCAACACCAGACAATCCATCTGCCTTCTCATTTTCACCACTCATTACTGTTGTTATTTACACTGGTAGCATAATTCCTCCAGCTGTTAGAGAAACTGGTTGCCTGCTGAAATGCGATGGCATTTAAGAGGTGTCCAGCATCTCAGAGAAGACGACCTGCATTCTGCAAGAACATTTCACCTGCTTTCCAAGTCCATGGTAATGCTCCCATTACACGAAGCATACATTTTTATTTACCACATCAAGGAGTAAAAGCGTTCCTCTAAAATCAGCCCCTTTTAATTGCTGAAGGCTGTAACAAATGCAACATGCCACCATCTAGTCCTGCATTTATAGTGAGTGTCTACACCCTTGGGCATTCACAGGGATTTCTGCTGCAGATATAAATATATATACAGAGGCATGCACATTACACACACAGACATATATTTATAAATACATTTAGGCATAGGACTATATTTATGATATAAAACGATTGCTTCCTTTTTTATACCCAGCTCATGAATAATTTGGGAAGACTGAGGTATTTTCTCCTGCATTACAAGACTTAATTGTTTGGCTCCTTCATTTATCTTTGGCTCTGATTTGTAATTTATGCCTTTGCACAGCTTTCAGATATAGAACATTTCTTTTGTCCCTTGCCCATAACATTTAATTTCTCTCCCACTGATTATTTATCTGTGTAATTTAAAGCTGTATTATTTAATACTACAAGCTATAAAGTGTTTGGGGATGCCATTTGTATGAAAGATGCTGCACAAAATAGAGCTGCATTGTACTACTACTCCAAGTTCTTCATACATACAGCACATGCTGTTTCCACAATCGTAACACGACCATCCATTCCGTATCAATATATTGCTTATTTTTTTAGGATGTCAAACTGTACATGTTTTGAAATATATAGAAACTGAAGTACTTTTTTTTTCCTCCTGAGATGTTTGCTCTTTAGTGTCTTAAACTAAAAGAAGCAGAAAAAGCTTTTGCTCAAGTAGCAACAGTGACCTCTAGCGTGTTTTTGAAATTTCTTCCCCTGCCTTTACACCCATTGTTCCTTTAACCTTTAGGGCAGTATTTAAGAACAATTTTCCGGATAGTATTTGGACTAATTTTCTTATTGACTCTAGTCTATAGCAGAACGTGATTCTTGGGCGATCTTCTTTTATCCTCATAATCTATGGTAAAGTAAGTGTGTCTTCATTAATGACTGTAATTATCATATATAAAGTTGTCATTTAAATGAGCAATCATCTCCCTCATACACGCATACACACACACACAAATTGAGCTTTATTTGTAGCAGGAATTGAAATTTGGCTAAATATCCTCTTTAGCTTCAAGCAGTAAACATCAGGAGCACAGATTGCATTGGTTGACAGAGTTTGTCAGCCAAGACCACAGGTTTTTTTTTTCCTATTTCTTTTTTTTTTCCACCATACTAGTCTATACCACGCACAGATTGTCTTTCAGATGAGGAATGTTGCAAGAACACTCCATAGTGCATACAACTGTTAAATTGGCACTGCTGTCACTAAGCCTATGTCAGCACTTCCAATCTAAGCTGCTATTTTCAGGAGTTTAAAATTCAGTTACATGAGCCGTTCTGTACTGGCACTTTATGCACGTGGCCCTTCAGGGAAGGAGGTTATTCTGAATGAGGGAAGCATGTGTTGGCATTATGGGCGGATTTCTGTGTGTGCATGTGTGCGTGTGTGTCCGTGCATCAGCACGTTTGCGAAGTGCGGCGCAAATTTTCAGGCCTATCCGCAGAGCTCTGTTCAACTTTTAGAAAAGCAAAGATCTACTTATGACAGCTACTTTCCCCCCTCCTTCTATAGATGTCAAAGCCAGCCTTTGCGTGTAGTAAAACGTTTCTCTGAGCTCTGTTGACTTTTAAAAAGAGCAGTGAATTGCTTATGAAGCTGGTTAATTCTGGTAGTCATCCCACCAAACTCCTCGCAGGTTAAAGAGGATACTTTGAAAAGCATCTGCAGACTGTGTGCATACTAGTGAACCAAACTCCAGCCCCAATGAGTAGCTGAGCCCACTTACATGCTACCAGCATCTATACCCTGCACCCTAAATGATGGTTGGCACATGGGCACCAAGAGCCAACAGATGTCTCTGATATTGCTCCTCCTTTCGTGTTCTCAGGGACACATCTTCCCCTTTAGGCTTTGCCTGGGCCACTTTCTGTGTGCTCAGCGGAGGACACATCCTTGGGTGGCTTGCTGTGGCTCCCGTTTTACACCAGACCAAGAGTATCTCCTATGTCTTTGTTTTACAGGAAAGGATCTCTGTGATCTCTCAAATCACCGAGATGTATTTTTTAAGATGAGAACATGACAAACCGGGACTCTGTCTCTCAGTCATGGTGCTGAATTCTCAATTTTCCTTCCCACAAATGTGTGAATTACGGATGGTGATGGCCTTAATTTGATTCCTCTGGCTTTTCTCAAACAGTGACAGCATCCCAATGCCATTTTTATTTTAATTTAAGGGTGTCTGGATCCATTCAGGGTTTGAGTTAAGGGGAGGAAAGGCTTTGCTCACATATTTAGATGAAGAAATGAGTTTAAAAAATCCAGGAAAAAGATGTGAATGGAAGGAATTATAATGTGTAGACCTTTGATGTACTGACTGCATTGCTGTGGAGGAGGAAAGTCAGACTTCTGCTTGGCTAATAGAAAGGAAAAAGAGCAAGAAGGGGAACACTGAAGCTGCAGAGGTCCCACATGGATCTCATGGAGGGCTTGGGCCTACATCCCTCGCATCCCTGATTTTCACTGATCAAAATCAGGGCTTGACTCCTCCTCAAGCCAGACTTTGTTCAGTGCACATTCCCACAGCTAGGATCATTCCCATTCCCATTCCTGTTCCCAGTTCCTTTCCTGAGAACTCATTTTGCTGAACTGGGCCCTTACCGTGAAGGAGAACATCCTGCTTTCAGGTCCTTCCTCTCCAGCTACACAAAACCCCCTATCACGTTGAACAACAGCATTTGCTGAATGCCAGCTTCTCCTACCAGCAAAGCATGGCTCTTAAGAGTTTTCAGTGCTTTTCTTCTTTTCCCCTAACCCAGTCTGTAAACAGCATAAATTAGTAATCAAAAAGATACAGCCCTCTGAATCTTTTATGATGGTGTGAGTGAGAGAGAAACTTGCAGACCAAAGGCTCTAATACACACATATTTGTAAAGGTCTTCTTTGTTTAAGGAGAAGAGTGAAAAGGCTGGAGGCTTGTCCCTCCCCTCACCTGCTCTTTGTGAGTTAATTACAAGCTGAATGAGCTGCCTGTCTCAGGGTCTTTCTTCGGGGCACTTTCTTGCACAATGCCACAGATCTACATCAATTATCTCAGCAATCCCTTTTATTACTTAGTTTTAAAATACCCACTTGCAAGAAAGCTTGGCTACAGCCCTCAGATAACTTGATGTGCTGCTGGAGCACAGCTTTAGCTCATGATTCTTCCTTTTTGCTCATTTCTCAGAGTCAGCATATATATGGGCATGTGTGCAAGCACATTTATCGTCTGTACTGGAGTGGGCAGATCTATACAGGGCCTAGATCCACTCTCTAGTGCCTTGGACCACATCCAGGACAAAATAAATCGGTGCAACAAAGTGGAGGGAGCCCACCCCGAATGATAGGAACCCCCTGCCAAATCTTGAAATCCAACCTGGTTTTTGTCCTTTGTGCAGGTGGGAACCTCCCTGTCAGAGCACAGACCAAGGGAAGTCAGCTGGACGCAATCAGGCTCACGGTTCAGGCCATTCACATCAAGGAGGGCTACTCTGTTTCAGACCGAGGTCCATACCCCTGGTAGCTGCCTCCAACAGGTCTCGGTGATGGAAACCTAAGGAAAAAATGGGGCCAGGGAAGCACAATCCTTTCCTGGTATGCTGTCCTGCTTCCTAAAATCAACGACTCCAGGATTTTCTGAACTGGAGATCCCACTCAGTTTATTAATGACCATTCAATTGAGCTCTCCTAATAAAGTTGCCTAATCCCATTATTTTGTTTATTTCGAATCAGATTTATACTTCTGGTCTCCTCGACATCCTGTGTCAATGAGTAGCACAATTTCATTATGCCTGTGTGAAAAAGCACTTCCTTTTTTTGTATTAAAAAAAACAAAACAAAACAAAAAAAAAACCTCACTCCTTTGACCATTTCTGGATGCCCTCTCACTTTTTGTATTTTTTTATTTCTAGGCTGAAAGAGCCACAGGGCTGGATGGGACCAGGAAAGCCCACACTCAGCAGTCAAACACAGAAAACATCACGTCTTCCCTGACAAAAATGACGGAAGGTGTTGATGTGAGAGAGGCACTCTAACCATTACGCACTGGTATTGCAATCCCTGCCAGCTCCCACAGCTCCGACAGAGCCATCACTTGTGAAAATCTCCATCCTATCTCTGTGTTCAAGACCCTCTCGGCAGCTAAGGAGGGCGCCCGAGCAGAACCGCCACAGCCCCAGTTACACAAAAGGGCAAGGTTTGTGGAAGGAGGAAAACGAAACAGAGAAGTTGAGAGCAGACAGCCATCACTAAAATAAAAATAGCCTAATTTGCACAGAGATTTGAGCCATAGGTCACAAACAGTTGAAGACGTGCTTTCCTAGCTTAAAAGAAATGAAACCACTTTTATTGCAGTCAGGTCCGCAAGCAGTCAAACTAGCTCTGGGTTGAAATGCTGGAAGTGGGGATGCAAGTGACTGGTCTGGAGTTAGCTAACAGTGTCAGCGACAGCACTGAGTGAAGTCATGCTCTCGTCCACACACGTGCAGAGAAAGGGAGCCTCCTCCTGCAAAGTCTGCTGCAAAGGAGCGATGCTCGTCCCAAGAGCCTACAGTGGCATCTGGCTGGAAAGAGCTTCCCTGAGCACCGGGTGGCCGGGTGGTTTTACACTTCTGAGAGGTGGGATGAAGTTTGCATCCTTTACTTGCTTGTCTGAAAAAGGTTGTCTTCCTGGTCAGTAGGTCAGTATTTTTTTGCAACTGGATTCCTCCTCCAACTGGAAGAAAGAGCTGGGGATAGGGTGAGGGGAAGCTCATGATTTTAATGAAGAGGGGATGACGGCAAAACTCGAAGTCTCCTGCCCATAAGCTAAACACTGTTGTATTAAAGACTAAGTGTATTACTTTTTCTTGTTTTCTTTTCCCCCATCATTTGCTCCCATCAAACTGATTGCATTGCTTTGCTCAAGTTAAGTGCGATTTTTCAGAAAGCCAGACTTGAGTCACTTTCCGAGTAAGAAGAACTGGCATTGGCTGCAAAGGTATCAATATTTCACCAGGTCTTTGTTCAGCACTGGTTTTAGCTTTTCTTAATGGTGCACTTTACCAGGCAGCTTTTTCATACATCATTAAACAGCAGCTATAGCACTCGTGCCCTGTTTCTGATTTACCGTAGATAGTAATGTTTAAGATCACATTAAACACCACACATGCTCTCAGCTATTTGAGCAACATCAGAGTAATGAACAGTCAATAGTCTTACTAAATTAGTACCCTTTGGAGCTCTCGTTACTGAATCAAATAAGTATCCTTGGTCCTCCAGTGAAGGCAATTCTAATGTGAAATAATGAATTTAGTGTCTAATCAAAACTTAGGGGGTCCTTTTCCCTTCTGACTTTCAAGAGTAAATTATATAAATTATGTACAATAGATCTCATAGTTCCAGCACCCAGGTCCTGCAAGGTGCTGCTGAATAATTACCAGGAGTGACTTGGACACCAAGGTCCAGCCGCACACTAATAAAGTCAGTGAGGGAGGCGAAGGTAGAAGGAGCTCTTCTGGAGTTCAAAGAGAAGAAAATAGGGTCTGAGTGCACCTCCTGGTTCTGACAGAGGCTTCTGATGAAATGCCACGCAACCTATTTGTACCTCCATCTCCTCTCTGCTGTGGGGGAATGCCACCGCTTCCTAACCCTAACAAGCCTTTTACAGCATTGGTACAGGAATACAGGAGAAGTTTTTCTCTGTAAGTAAGGCCCAGCACTACGAAATCCTCACCTCAGTTGATGTCTGAAGATGTGGCCGTGATTCATTCCAACACTTCTCTTGACTAGATGGAAATAGGAAGCAGGAATCAAGATCAAATTTGCCTTATCTCTAAATAAATTGCAGGCACTGGGTCCAAGTTACCGGTACCTCAGGATGTGTTCAGGTGCCTAACTTGACATTCCTTTTTTAATTTTTTCAGTCACATTCCCTATATAGGCATGAAGAGCCAAGTGTTTTCACCGATCTCCATAGAAACAATACGGGACTTCAAAAGAACAAACTGTACCATGTAAGCTAGGAAACAGATGCTTTAGGAAAGCTGTACCACTGGCCTGCAGGACAATGACAGAGGTAATGGAATTTATGCCAAATTTAGAGGAAATTATGTTTTCTCTTCCTCGTTTCCCATTTGCAAAAAGTATCACCTATCAATAACACCATCAGCCTTCCAAAGCGCTCCACGTTTTCTTGCAAAGAAAGCGCTGTATTTTTAATGACAAGTTATATTTCAGAAGAACAGCTCCGTGACACAGCCCCATTATTCTCTGCAAGTCACCGTTCTTTTCTTAATCCTATAACTCTCTTAATCGGGATGGCCCGGTGTCACGTACATAACAATGTGGCATGAGAGTTGTCTTTGCAGATTAACCATGCCTGAGCAGCATTTGAATTTATCACAAAATATTTTTTAAAGTTTTGTTGGAGTTTCTTTTGGTTCTAGAGAAAGAATTTAAGAACTCTGAGTTAGGTCCCCTGCCCCTTTTGAGAATCCCCTTCTTTGCTTTCCACCCAGTCCCAGCCGATGACAAATTTGATGGGCCTACAACTGGGCCTCTTGAACATAACACTGGTATTTAAAGCCAATCTCTCGCATACTGGACCCCAAAATAGCATGAAGCATGCTGCCCTTCATTCATGCTTTGAGGGTTCCCTGCAGCCCTTTTGGGCAAAGCTTGTATTGTGTCCTCAACTTTTCCTTTTGCGCAATACCGTAACATACCACAGGTACCTTTTGCTCCCTCTAAGTCACATTTCTCTGATTACACAATAGGTAACCAGCTGGATGAACCACTGTTCAGAGTTGCCCGCCTACTCTTCCAAAGAGATACAATAAGGAAATGAAGTTGAATTTTCCCCAAGAAAAAGGTTCACATTTCTTTTTGTAGGATGTTTCTATTTTTATTCATGTCCTAACCTCTCCTTCCCTTTTAAAAAGAGACTTTTTTTTTCAGTAATTTAAAACTGCAGCGTTTCCATATGAAACTGAAATGAGGCATCTACCAAAACCAACCACATTTCTCCTAGCCTCTTCCACAGCAAGGTCAAAACCCTTTCATGACTGCTTGTGCGCGGGGGGCAGGCGATGGGGAGCTTTTTTACAAGAAGAGAGAAAAAAACAATAATTTCCCAACCAGCTTAGCCAGACTGTAGGGCCAAGGCCACATGGTAAGGCAGGTGAGCTCGCTTCTTTGCAGTAACTCCGCTTAGGTTGTGGCTTAGTAAGAAGCTGGCATTGACACCTCCTGAGACACCTTTCACTGTACATTTTTCCTTCGATCAAGAAGTGGTACGGAGGGGAACAGCATTAGATGGTTCTGCACATGGCAGAAGCACCAAAACTGTTTCTGAAATGCAGAGGGTGAGAAGCATTGCTCGCCAGCTCTGGCAGCACGCTGGGTGTAGGCTGGGGCTGGGATTCCTGCAGGACACCAAGCGCGGCAAGAGATGCAGGACAGCTGCACCGCTGCTTGTCGTATCATACAGCCCTGCTCAGAGACACTTGGCTGCTTGCAGCTGCAGCAGGCTTTCACCCAAAGTGCTTTGAAGTCAAGAGAAAGCTATTATTGATCATAGCAGGCTTTGGAGGAAGCCAGTGCAGGGGAGACAGAACTGATACTTATCATAAGCAAGGAGGCTGTTTTTCTTTCCTGCCTTTGATTGATTTTGTCATTCACTTGTGATTCCTTACTGCTTTCTCCTGTACAAGTCGTAGCTAGAGAGTCTCAATGATAGCAATTGATCAGGAGTTGTGTTTGAATGAAGAGAATTACTTTTCTGTTTGCCACCAGCCCTTGTTTTGCTTGGGCTCTTAGAAAAACAGTGATTCCAAACCCCTTCTCATGCCCAAATCCTGCAAAGACATGTACATTTAACGTTGCAGGCAGTCATTTGTCAGTTTGGGATTCAATAGGCGTGTAAAATATCTGTACAAGTCTTTGCATGTTCAGGATCTCAAGTGCTCACAGTTCTATTAATAGCAATAATTAGCGCAGACTAATCTATGATGAGAAATCAAGCTAGGGCTTTGATTCAATTTCCTTTAATTGTAAAAACAAACAAACAAAAAAATCCCTAGTAATATGTATAATTACCTGAGGGTCTCACTCCTTTCCAGAGGTCTCCCAGAACCACTTCAGCTCTCTCTTCTGGCCTGCAGAACATCAGTTCTGAATCCCCTTGGCTTATGCAAGCGTGCACGTCACTGGAGAAAATTATAAGAGGCTCCCTAACCTTCATTGGTAGGAAGGTTCCTGTTTCTTTCATCCCAACACATAAATCCATATTTGCTCTTCATTTGACAAGGCTGTGAAGGGCTTAAATATCCTTACAGGACGATCCAAGGTTCTACACGTCTCTCATCCTGCTTAGCAATCCCAACTGTACACAACTGTTAGAGTTTCAGATCCATCAAGCTGTCATTTCTGCTATCCGCATGTAGAGAGGTTTTGGCTCGAGTTGGAAGTTTATGAGCAAGATTAAATCAGTGCTAACATCGGGTTCACATTTAATTCTTTAGAATAGCCGTGTTCTTACATGATTTTGACCTCAGTGAGACAAGAACTCTGGGAGATGAGCTCCTCTCATGAGGTTTCTGAGGTCTGTCATGGTGGAAATCTCCTAAGACACAGCCTGACACTTTATGCCATGTTACAAATACATGACAGAGCACCAAGGGTTCTCATTATCTCACTGAAAGCTGTGGGAATACACATCTCCAAACCTTCTACCCCACAAAATGCAGGGAATTGCTAGATTTCGGGGCTCCGGCCCATTTCCTGTTCTAAGGCACCAACATTTTCCTGGAGAAAATGATGCATTAGTAGGATACAGCATACTTTTTCCTTTATCAGCTATGAAAGATTGTATCAGATTTAATATTCCTTTTTATTATTGGTCATAAAATGTTGTTCAAAAACTTAATAAAAAGCAAAATCTGAAAAAAAAGAAGAGGTACTTCTGAGCCAAGTTCATCCAAAGTATGAGACAGACATCTGGGAGGTTACTGTAAATACTTTACAGCAATATTCATTCATTCATTCACTCATTCATTCCAGTTTTAAAGCAATTGGATTGCATTATGTTTTCACCTTTTCTGTGTTTTCTTCCTGTCAGTGTTCTAGTGAACAAGTTTCAGAGTGACCGACCCCTAAGGAAGCATGGGAGAACTGTTAGGAAGTGTTTTCAGTTCTTTTGATACCAATATCCCAACTAGACGCCTGCTCCCAAACGCGGTGTTTATCCAGTCACAGTGTGGTGATGCTTTGTAGCCTATGTGGCCAGTCAAAGCTGAACAACAGCCCTTGAACTTGGTCTGCTGGGACCAAGGAACAGATCAGCTCCTGCTCAGGGAGCAGAGACACTCGAAGAGCCCCAGGGTGACTCTGCCAGCCCCTGCTGCAAAAAGCAGCAGCATCACTGCCATCAGCAGGACAAGGATCACACCTTCAGGAGCAGGGAACAAAGCAGCAGAATAACTTAGGTTTACGCCTAATATTTAGCAAAAGCCAACCTGAGGCACTTGTGGTGCAAGCGCAGGAGCCTGAGCCTCCTCGTGGATTGCACTGAATGCTGACGGCACTGAAAACCAAGAGCCAGCGCTTGCAGGCTGAGCAAGCACTGACAGCTGGGTGTGCGAGCAGGTAATGATCCCTTACACATCTCTGCCCCAAAAACTCCAGCACGGATTCTGGCTAACCCGGGGGATTCCTGCACTGAGGTGGGTGCTCATGTTTTTCGTTTAAAGGTGCACTGACTGATGCAAAGTCCTGCCCCTCCTTCGCGCGACTCCAAGGAGGCATCAGGCGCATGTAGCTGTGATGCATGCAGCTGAGCAAATATCCCTGCAAACTTTATAGCCACATCTGTAACCTTTCAGGGCACCACAGTTTCTTGCCAGATTGCGAAGACAGAGGAAATAATGCGCTGCACATGCTTAGGTCACAACAGCTGAACATACATGCTTACGGGATTTCAGTACAAAGGGCCAGATTCTCCAGCTGTTGTGGATCAGCCTAGCTCCATAACGGGGATCCCAAGTTTTCAATCTGACCCACTAACGCTTACAAATAAGGTTCAGAATAAATTCCTCAGCCCAAAATATTTACTATCCTGATAAGAACAGTGGGTGTGGGGTTAAATTATCCATGTGGGGTTGAATTATCCGAAGCAAAACAAGATTTAAGTGTGTTGCTGCTGACGATACACACCTTTATCGCACAGGTACCTTGAAAGGTGTTTTTGGATGCTGTGGTCCAAACCAGTAATTTCACTTCTTGTTGTCTAGGCTAGACTATTTGCTTAGAAGAAGCTATAAAACAGGCGCACCCACACAAAATGGCCAGGAAAATGTGGTTCTGGTGGGATCCAGCCCCTTTCCAGCACAAACAGGATCAACCTGAGAAGTCAGTCTCCAGGCTGGATACGAGGAGGCTCCCTGGAAATCGTCTGCTAAATGAAGACAGGAACCCCTCCATTCCCTAAACAGTCCTCGTGCAGGACTATTTAGGGAATGGACTATTTTAGAGGGAGTAAGAAGGGAAGACACAGGTATTACAATGGCTGTGTGCTATTTTAAGAATCCTTTAAATGGAGAGCATCCACCGCTACCACATCCATCACATTGAGGCTTTCAAAGCACCTACGCTAGGCTCCCACTCTGATCAGCCCTTTGGACAAGCCTCCCTCTCTCCCCCTTTGACTGCACAGACCCCCTGTTGCACCAAAAGATGGATAAAAGCTGGCTAACAGCCTGGAAAATATAGCATCAGCTTAGTTAGCTCTGTATCTCTTCCATCAGCTGGACAGATCAAACAGATATTGCCGGACAACTGATTTCTGTTAGCAAAGATAGTTTAATGCAGGTTTGCATCCCTCCTCCTTTATCCTTAGATAAATGGCATGACAGAAGGGAAAATTGCTTCCTGTCCTCCAAGAAAACCTAATGGGAGGAAAAAAATCGAATACGTTCATATCATTGCCAATAGCTGTATTAACTTCAGTTGCAGCAATATGTTCTGGATGAAAGGGACAAGAGATAAAAGTAAGCGGAGATATTACCCCTCCACCTCACACCAGATGGACAGATTTTTTTCTCAACACGTTCTGCTGAAAGCAACGGGCCTGTCTGCAGCTCGGTAGCGCAACCCCAGCAAAGAGGAAGGGGCTGGTTCACCTTGCTAGGTGCGGGTGTTGACAACGTAGGCATTAACCTCTGAGCTACTTCAAGAGTCTCACTCGACGCGGACAGTCCTAAAGCAGACGGCAGTGTCATGTCGGATCAACCCCAGGAGCTCCTGTTTGTCTTCCTTGCCTGTGAAGGAAGGCTAGACACAACATCCCCGTGCAGACTTCTTCAACAAACATGCCCAAAGCTAGGTGAGATTAATCCTATCACGGGTGTTATTTAGGTACGATATTAACGCTCAAGGATGAAACTGCAAATTTTGAATCCCATCATGTGTCACGGTCACATCAAATGCCCAAGAAGCAACCCATATTTTTTATTCATAAAAGAGAAGTTTAAAAGAAACATTTTTTCAGTTCTACACGTTTCTATTTCGCATTTATCAAGTACATTTTCCTTATATCTGCCTGACAACCAATTCCAGCTTTTTAGTATTAGAATAAAAACTGCCCAATTCCACCCCAGTTTCATCTCCTCCAAAAATGGAGAATTAATCCCAAGGGTGATTTCCGTCCAGTGACTTCTGCTCAAAATGCAAACTGTTTTGCAAGCTTGGACAGCGACTGCTTAAAGCAACGGGCCAGATTCACCTTGGCATTGCTCTGTTTCCTTGCTGCCATAATAGCACTTTAATCAACAAGCAGAACTGGCATAAAGCACTGATGCATCAGGCCCATCATATAGAGTACACCCACTTAATCAGGTAATCAACTTAATCAGGACACTTCCCAAGGAACCAAATTAAGCCTAATGACACCAAGTGGCAGGGACTGCTGCTTAATTGGGATAGTAATTCTGCTTATGGTAATTGGGATGCCTGCAGGTGATTAAATGGTACTGAGCTAAGAAGAGACAATCTCTGTGATGCTCAGAGACTGTCAGGGATTTGTCTCTCCTCAGAAGGCTCTGTCAACAGCAGATCAGCAAGACAAAACTTTCCTAATCCTCTTGGTTGGGCACTGTTTGAGCAGAGCATCTCAGGATGGAAACAGGGACATTGAAACAAAAGCGAAAAAAACTTAAAGGACTTCTTCAGGTAGTCCAAACATGAAACTACAGCTAGACCAAAAAATAAGAGAAAAAGAATCAAAACAAAACCAATACATACTGGGAGATCTTTGTACTTCATTAAAAGTTACTTTCTGCCCCATTTTTCCAACATGTGTCTAGCTGTGGGAGCAGATGTTTCACAGCAGAGCAAGAGTTAAGTGAATTGCCAGTGCTCACGCTCAGGGTGAGCAAGAACTTCTTACAGATCCAGAGACCCGTGCGAAAGGAGAACAGGAGAGGTCACAGCGCTGCTTCCTAGGAGACTTCCTACCCTATTTAAGAACAAGGAAAAAATATTTTCAAAGTACAACAAAAGAAATGGCTGAAAAATGCAATTGAAAATTATTTTTTTTGAAAAAATGTCCTTTTTAACATCTGTAATTGCTATCCAGAGTAGGCATGAAATGTTTTAAGGTTAAACCTGTTCTCCATTTGAAATAGGTGTCGCAAATCATAAAGTTCTTTTGGAACTAGGTTGCTGATAGAACAGCAGCCTCCGAAGTCATCACACAAAGCACAGAGCTGCAATGTTTCCAGAGTCCAGACTTAACTGACTGTTTTACTGAGCTTTTTGCACTTCAGTGGCCACCTTGGTGCATGCAATTAGTCAAAGTGCGGGGTCTTGCAGAGCACTCCATTTAAGAAAACACAGCTCTATTTTTGCTTCCATGCTTTTCCTTATTCTCTTCAATCATGGTCGCTTAGCCACCAAAACTGCACAGGCACAGACCCGCTGCCTGTCTAGGACTCCTTTCTTCATGATTTTGGACATCAAGAAATGGCCACGGGGGAGCCAGGAGCCAAGGGGGACCCTGCACTACTTCTGCCTTTGACAGCTACCATTGCCTCCAGAGTTCACCACTGAGCTTGAGCCAAGGAACCATACAAAGGATGCATTTTGATGGCTCCCAGCACAGCCCCAGCACAGCCCCACAGGTACGTACATGTGCATGGGTGCTACCTGGCCATCCCGGCACCCCCCACTGCTGCACCTACCAAGTGAAATCCCGGTGCTGCATTCATCATATCTGACACTTGTCTCGTTGTGGCTTCCCAGTGGCACTCAAGCAATACTCCACTTTTCTTTCCAAATGGTATATTTGCATCCTGCTGCTTGGCTACTCCTTTTTTGTTGTTTTTTCTGGGTCTTGCTCTGCCTCTCTTCCATCACATACTTTGTGATTCAGTGTGTTCGATGTACACCTGTATGTTTTCGGGTAGGCTGTTCTCTACATGACACTCAGTACTGAGTATTATAAAGGATAACTCAGTCTTACCTCTGTGAGCATTTAATCTATTTGTTCCTGATTTATTGCCTTGTCATGTTATTAGCTTCATTAGAGGAATGAAATGAGTAAGCGCGTGTGCAGTGTGAGAACAGAGGGGAAATTCAGACTCCTCTTTGCCTTCACCCAGTTGCACAGATTCCTGCAAGAGGATTATCAAAGGAAGAGGTACGAGAATGGAGCCCTAACGGGGGAATTCTTAAGTCTCTAAACACCTCCAAATGGAGGAATCTCTGTCCATTTGTGCTTCTCAGATCCTGTACGAACATCCTCAGAGGACTGCCGGCAGGCAACAGCCCTGCCATGCCTCCAACGATGTGGTATTTTTGTTTCCTGCTCCCTACTGCGCACTCCAGCAGGATTTTACCCTTCATTCCCTGCCAGTTCCACAAGGCTGCAATTGCCCGGCTGCTTCCTGCAAAGGTAGTTGCTCTCCCCAAAATCTTCCAGCGTGGTTGGTGAGAGCACTGCTGCAGTTGCGTTTGTTGGGAGACGCAATTTGCCACGTGAACTCATCGACTCGGTGCTCTCACTTACACTCTCGCCCCCCTCGCTCCACTTTTGCCTGTTTTGCATCATGGATGATGAATCCAAACTCGCACAGCAGTTGCTGGAGAGCCCGGCGAGATGACCCCCTCCCCCATTACCGCTTACAAAACACAATAAATAAATTCTAATAAATATATCTTCAAATCAAAACCATTTTGAGTTGCTTAACCGAGTGCATATCTAGTCCTTTGTACACATATTTGTACAAAGTGTTGCCTGTAATTTTAAAGATGCTTGCCTCAGGGAGGTTTCGTTTTTCCATTGAAGTCCCCTTGATTTACTGTACGCAATATGTTACAGCTTCCTTATTTGCTCCTTTGGGACAGTTACTGACAGTAAATCTCTATTAAAATATTCTTCCATATGGTTGCATGAAAATTTTATTGCAGTGAGCCTGAGGCTGAAGGTCACAGCTGAGTAGCTGCAGTTAAGTATTGCAGTCTATGGACTCCGAGGTACATCTGTTCTGGGAGCTGGAGCAAAATTAGAATTTTACTGTCAATAGCAGTTCTCCAAAACTAGTTCCATTTGTTTACTGTTGCAGGCCTGTAGCAAGGCAATACCATCCGTATATGTGTTACAGGCCATCGTGGCTACGTGATTTAGGTCTTTAGCTCCAATCCAAAAATTACAGAATCTGGAGGTCGCTGGAGAGAGTCCCTAATGTATATTTCATTTACGATACATGAAAATTTAATTTTCTCTCACATGATTTGCCTCTATTGCTTGCTTACACGTTTTTTGGCAATGGCTTCCCCGTTCATCGAAAGCTTTTCTGGGCTGTATATCACCCAAACTTTACAAATGATACAAAAGTACTACTTCTAAGCGGCAACTCGCAAGCAAATGGGCAGCTCCAGGAACACCTCACCGCTCCCCACCCAGCGGGGTCGAGGAACCCCCCGAATGCCAGCTGGCTGCGCTTTATCTACCCTTTGGGACCCTTTCCCGACTGGTCAGCAGGTCAGGTTCCTGTTGTAGAAGTGCCCCCGATCTGTACAACTTGGAGAGCTGCTTGAAAACAATGTTCCATTGTGGAGGGCCGCAGAGTATCGGAGTGTTAGATTGCTCTAAACATTACATTTAGCGATTGCCGCCAGGGTCAGCCAAATGTTAATCTACTGCTTGTATTTGTTTGAAATAAAAAAGGAAACATCTAGGCATATTTCTAAGCCCATCTTGTTTAGCAATATGACATCTATCAGAATGGCTCCGAGCCAAACCAGGCCTTTCCAATATGCGGCGTAATTTGGAATTTCTAACAGAAAAATCAAACCTAAAACGCATCTGCGATTTTAACCTACGTTAACAACATTTTTTAAAAGGTTACAGCATCCAGCTTGATGGCATCATGGACAACTGCCAGCTGAGAGATCTGAGAAGGTCAGGAGCAGAGAGCAGTTTGGAGACACTAACGCCTGCGAGGGAACCGCGGCGGTCTGCAGCACCATCAGCACAGCTCCAGGCCCTCGGGGACATGGCTTGGAGATGCCGCAGAAGGGGACCTCACCTCTGGGAGTACTCACGCTGACCTTCTTGGACAGAGGTAATTTTCCAAATGCAGCCGCTGGATGGAAGAGCTGGCAGAGGAGATGGTGAAAATGTAATTTATATGATCTAGTCGCAAACTTTAGTTTCCACTGAAACTTGGGTCACTGCTGCAAAACAGCCTCTGGAACAAGGAGGCGTGATGACTGGTCTCACGCTGATGTGTGCCCATCTGGCCGTTTTCTGAATCAAAAGATAAACACCACTGCATGCATGGCATCAGCATAAATCCGTAGCGTTACGATGAATCTTGATAGAAGGATACCTTGGAAGCCTAGAGGATTATTTTTTTTTAACAATGGCTATTTCTAGATTGATGTACGTGCAAGAATGTAGTTCCACTGCGACTACAGCATGTGAAACAAGGTCTGTATGGGATATATGGCAAGTTCTACCCAGCTAGAATTTCAATTTCCAACCTTTGCTATCAATTTCTTGCTTAAAATCTTGTAAGAGTTAACCAAGGATGGTAGCTCTCCACCCAAACTGCAGTGCGTTCCCTCATCCAGAATACACGTATGGTACACAGGGAAGAAGTTCCCCTTTTTGGTCACCAAGCTGTAAGGCACCGGGAGCACTTGGGCTTGATCTGCTATCAAGTTGCGGATGAAGACACCTTTGGATCTGGTGATCGACCCTCTGATAGCATGTGACAGGTCTTGTCATACCGACAGCAACACGCTTCAGTCAAAACCAAGTGAATGTTTTGAGCTGTGAAAGTGTCTTTAAGCAGCTGCCTGGCTACCAGTTATCGGTTCATTATGGATTTTAAACAATACAGAAATGTATCTTGCAGGGAAGACACCTATTATGGTTTTACAGGTGAGAGTTAATACTAATTAGATGTTTTGGTAGTCACAGGCTTAATTAGTTCACTTGAATCTTGTTTTTCAAAGTAGGACAGACATAAAGTTGCCATAATATTTTACCAAAATAGACACGTACTATAAAGAAGTGAAACAAATTCCTCACCGCTCTCTCCCACGCCCTGACAAGCCGATAAAAATGATATTAGGTGATTAAACGCAGAAATAAAAAAGGAGGCAGACATAATGATAAACTGTAATGAAGTCAAACAGCTGGCAGACTCCTTGGTGAATTTGCCACCTGATGGCTTGTACTAAGATCCAGGCAATGCCCCCAGCTCTCCGCTCAGACGGCAGCCCCTGGTACACATTGTGAACACTGCCTCCCATTCATTAATTGGCTTGATAGAAACTCGCTGTCTTGCTAGAAGGACAGAAAACATCTATTTCATGTGTGTGCATCTGGGGAGAAAAAAAAATACAGCAACAACCTCCAGTTCTCTAAAAAACCCACAGTAATACAAGATTAATGTTCCTGAAATTCTGGCTAATTTGCAGATTGGGGTTGGACTTGCAAACACCAGTCTCATCTAAAAGACATAAAGGCTTTGCTTCCTCTGAGTTTGAGAAGAAATGTGTTTCAAGACCTGATTTGGAAATATAAGAACTGGTATCAGAAAAGGTCCCGTTTCTCTGAATTTCTGCATGAGGTAAGGAAAAAGAAGCTTCTGAATTTGCTTTTAAGGCAAGAAGGAGAACTCACAGGAGAGCCACCATTATCACCGCCCCATCTCCAACTGACGACTGAAATTCCATTTCCATTTCTTGTTAATAATAAATACCAGCGAGGCCAGAGCCATTCTCATTTTGATCCCTGGCTGTATTCCCACTACTTAATGTCATGGCAGTGCCATGCACAGAGCGAGCATGCACAAAGGTCTTGACTCTGCAGAGCCCATCCAGGCTCAGAGGTGGCTGCTGCCAACCCTCTTGGGCTGCCTCCAGTCCTCCTGTACAGGCTACAGGTACCTGTGCGAGTGTTCGCTCTGCAGAAAGCAACTGGAACATGACAGGATCCTCAATGGCTATTAACACAGCTTAACAAAGCTGAAGCGTGTTATCTTACAGCTACATCCCCCGTCCGCCAGCTTCAGCTTTCTCCTAACTTGTAATATAATGAATGCTTGGCATGAACTATGAGCAAATACTGCTGTTTGCACAATTTTTAAAGCTAGCTCAGTACAAAGATCTGTGTCATCATCCGTGTGTGTGCCTGTCTACCCGCGTTTCTCTTTCCTCATCTACGTATCTTTTTACGCATAACAGTAGCACAGGGTACCAGCCTCAGAAACCTTCCCTCGGTGGGGAAAAGCCCCATCCTTTTCTAAAATTATCCGCTTTGTTAAGACTTGTCTTTTTCTACTTAGAGCACATTTTGACAAAGAGGGATGGCTGCTCCTTTAGCATTCACATTTGCCATATTAATGATGACAACTTCTCACAACCCAGCGCAGCACGGAGCTTTGTTCTGGGTACCAGCCCACAGGAACTAACAACTCCGTACCCTTCATTCCTTCTTCAAGCTCCCAGTGTCTATAGGAATATCATTAAGAGACTCAGAAAACACAGCTTTGCCTCCCTACAGACTTTTTTCCTTTAAGACCAAGCCTGCACTTCTCCTTCTTGGGACCTGCAGCTGGGACAAGAGCTCAGCCTGCCTGGGCGCCTGCCCCAACAAGCAGCAGTGTCAAACAGTTTTGTTACTGGTTTCTTTTTTCCTTGCTCTATACTCTTTCTGAATCTTCCTCTTCTACCTCACATCCTTTCCCATCTGCTTTTCTCCCTGCCTAAATATTATTTCACTGGTTACATCTTATCTGCATCGGTATTTTCATTTCCGTGAGTGACTTTCCCCCCATATTCTGCTTCAAAACCTCTGCCCTGCCCACTATCAGGCCCCGTTTCCTCCACCACCTTGCTCCTGATCCTCGCCCCAGCACAGGCATCTTCTCCTTTGCCATTCCTCACCTTCCTCCTCAGCTCTCTCTCTTCTGCCCCAACTGCCCAGGGCTCTCTCCCTTGTCCCCAAAGCAGCCACCCCGTGGGGATGTCCCCGTCCCCTTCCCCCTCACCCAGCATCATTCCCATAAGCACAAAATACAGACGGCAGCAGAGGGGCCTTATACATGTGTTTCAAAAGCTGGATATACATAAATAAAAGCAAGTTGGTGACTAATTTATTTTCTCAATATCTATTAAACACAGCATAAATTGCCCTGGACACATTCAGGCTGGAAATGAGAAGAAGGTTTATAACCACCAGAAGAAAGACAGCCTCTCAGTAGGAGTAGTGAGGGCAAGAAACCTAAATGGTTTCAAGATGCAACTAGATAAGTGTTTGAAAGGCATCATATGATGTGGTTGCCTTCAACAGCAGGGGACAGGACTTGATGACTTAGGAAGTTCCTTTCAGTCTTAATTCTTATCTTCCTGTGTGGGCCCTACATCACCCACGGCAGCCCCTGTGCACTGGGGACAGGAGGCATGGCGAAGGTTGCCGCTGGCCTTACAAACCGGGGGCAAAGGAACTGGTAAAGAGCTCTAAAGTGTGTTTTAAAAGGATGATGAAGTGTTCAGGCTGCTCACGTGTGAGTGTAACACACTCCAATGCCCTCTCTGCTTTTTTTCCATGCAGAACAGGACAGCAGCTAGGATCCTTTTTGTCCGATTTCTGAAAAGCTGCCTGCCTTTGGCTGGGAAAACTCAGGCTCTGCAGCAGCCAAGGGGGTGTTTGCTGTGTGTGTACGGTTTCAGAGCAATTAACGCGCTAAACTACAAAGTAAAATTAAGCTAAAAAGCAAAATCCAACATCACCCAGAGGGTTCAGCGGCGCTCTTACTGGTATAGAGGCTGCAGAAGGAGGGCTCACAGCGACAGCCTGGGCATGAGCTCACCATCACCTGCGGCCAAGCCAGGAGCTCGAGGAGGCATCTCCCCTCAGCTGAGCTCTCCCTGCCAGCAGCCCCTGCTGCAACCTCAAAATCTGTTGGCTTAAATCTTTATTGGAAGGTTGATTTAGCATTTTCAGCAAAAGAAAGACATTTTTCCTTGCAATGGAGGCAGGCTACGGGCACACACATGGGCACTCGCAGCAGCTCAGCTGAAGGGAGATGACTTGTTAAGCTGTTTTAATTCACCTGCCCCAAACTGCTGCAAGTGGTAGCAGCTGGGGATGACACGGTCAGCAGCGATGCTTGCAGGGCGAGTTGACATCTGCAAATCTTCCAAGACCTACATAACACAGTCCGCAAAGTCCCGTCGTACCAGCTCTGCCTGTCATTTATTATTTGCTCCTTTGCCTGCAGCTCCTTTTGAAGCTTTAAAAGCTTTTGTTTTTGATAGTAAAAGGATATTTGTGCCTTGCCTGTAGAAACGTCAAGCCCTGTATTGTTCAGTCCACAATAAAATATGTGTTTCAGTTTGATTTATTGCTCTCAGTTTACTTTGCCTTAAGTTGGCAGCATTTCCTGGTTTGGATTTTGCTGATGGCTTTACAGTTCCTTTTTCTGTATTAGGGCAGCCAGTTTTATGTTTGTTATTCCTACTCCAAGACTATATTCAAAATGACTAGGAGTTGTAGTGTTTGAAATCTGATTATTTACAGCAATGCCTCTACTTGTGAATGCACTTCCAGTAGAAATTGTCTGAAAGCAGACACATGGACTCAATTGAAGACATGTTTTTAAAGTTACTTGTCAGAGGAATGAATCCTTCTGGCCACTTCGGAGCTTCTAAGGGTTTGCTTTTTTATAGCCGAATTATATTTAGGCAGAAAAACAGAAAACCGCAACACCGAGCAGGTTTCAAAACGCAAGGCTGCCATGTGAGCTGCCAAGAGGGACAGCCAGGCCCGTCACCCACAGCACCCGCTGCTGAGCCTGGCCTCCCTCTCCTGCCGGCTGAGCTGCACACAGAGGTCCGAGAGCTCCCTGCGAGCTCCTGGCCAGCAAACCTGGCCAGCCCAGACTCCCACGGACACCCACGGACAGGCCGGAGGGGTGAGATGCTGTCCCACATCCCGAGCGAGGCGTTTTGCCCTGCACAGTTCAGTTCCCTACCTGCAGCGCAGGACTGAAGACACTGGGCTGCACGGAAGTACCAGCAGATCTACAGCCCAGCGTGGAAATTTCCATAGATGAACCACCCTAAAATTCCACCTACAGGCTCTCAAGTCTGTCGCTGTATTACCATTACCTTCGTAAATGTGCAGGCCTAGATAAAATCTAATGAAACACAGACAACGAGGTCCTCAGAAGAAAATAAGAAGCTTGATGGAACAGCTGGCTGGATATACCTCTAATAAAAAGGAGGCATATGCGAAGTTTCCAGGCCAACACAGGAACATTTTCCTACCAAGACAATATGTGGGATTACACCTTTCTGAAAATGTGATGTAGAGTTTATTGAAGGAAGATATTTGTTGCTTGTCTTTATGGGCTTTGAATTGACTGTTAAAGCTGTCTCTTCAAAGTACTATTTCCTTCGACTCCTGCTAGAGTCAATGGGAACCGACAGGGCTTGAGGTAAGGCCCCTGTAGTGGAAACTGAATTTTGAAAGAGATTTTCATTAAAATAATCTTCACGCTGCCTGGTGAATTCTTGAAGTCAGCGTACACAGAGCCAGGAAAAGGCATAAATCCTTGTACACACACATAGAGTGGACAAAATTCAGATGGATGCCAGAGTTGTCAAAATACTCCCAGCAGGCTCAGGACAGAGCCAAAACCAGATCTCCAGCCTTTTTGCTCCCAGAGTGGATGGCGCAAGTCCTCACAACAGAAGTTCCCAAACCCTTAGAGCATTCGTCTCCCACCAAAAATGAACACCAGACCTACGCACAACAAGTATGGTTACACTGTAAGAAGTGCATCTTTCTTTCCTGAGCCAGCACACTTTTCTGTGGCCCAAACACAAGAAGAAGAAAAAAAAAAAAAAAAAGGAGGATCGTGGCTGGTGTACCCACCTTGTTTTCAATCACCATTTCTGAGCTGGCACTTTATTGAACGTCTTTTAACATTTGCTTTGGCTTTCTCAGTGACACAATAAACTTCAAGAGAAAATGGGCAGAAGTAGCAGAGTGATCTCCAAATAAATTTCATGGCCACTTACAAGTCTGAAA
Organism: Anser anser; assembly: GCF_964211835.1. Taxonomy (NCBI): domain Eukaryota; kingdom Metazoa; phylum Chordata; class Aves; order Anseriformes; family Anatidae; genus Anser; species Anser anser. The sequence continues at coordinate 122,325,272 of NC_139722.1, read as the reverse complement.
ATAAACTGCTTCGAGTCACAGCTATCTGTTTTACCTTTCTGGTAACAAAGATGGTCAGATGGTCCAGACTGGCTCTTGATCTAGCTGCTTTTCTGGGGTCCTTTCCATACACATTTGACCAATTGGCCACAGCAACTCCTTTCAGTCATTCTATATACCATGCACAGTAAATCATAGTAAGCCAACATATCGGTGACACAACTGACCATGATAGCTCCTTTGGAGCACTTAACAGTTCATCACATCACTGGGGTTGTCACAAATGCTTGCAAAGCCTGCAAGATAAACATTTGTTTCTACAAAGCCTTTGCTGCACAAGCTCGGTGGCCATTTTGGAAGTGCCCTATCTTCCTTTATCTACCATCACCACCACAATCCCCATCATGTTAAACATCTGCCTAAGGAACCTCTAACCGTACCATTCTGCCTGAGAAACAAAGATGGGATGACCTTGATTCATAACACAGCACTACCTTTAGAGGGATAAGGAAGTGTTTTCTGTTGTCAGGATTTATTATTTATTCTGTGGTCACATCTTGGGGTCATGAACAAGAGACTTCCTTCACTTGCAGTTGAAATCCTATCCTGAAGCATTAATATGCTGCATATTCACATTCCATGCTCACTGCCTAATTTGATTTCAAATGGTGTATGTTACTACAGTTCCACTGAAGTGAATGGAAAGAGTCCAATTTACACCATGTAAGAAGCTGGCTCCCTGCCACTGAAAATCAGGCAAAATTAAACTTCTCAGAAAAATTTTATCACCACACTCTAAGCCCTTGAAGATAATGCACCTAGTGACAAAACCATCACTGTGTTATTAGGAACGGCATGACACACTGTGTGAAATCAGGACAACAACATTTCAGAAAAGAATGTGGGTCAACATGCTCAGCGCATACCGTTTGATACGAGATTGACTCCTCAATTTCCTTCAGAGAGTAGCTTCATTGTCACCACACATTTGCAAATCCTGCCATGAACATATCCACCAGCCCTTCTTGCTATCTCTCCGTATGAGGCCATTTCAACCTCCTGTCTTAAATGCAGATTTCAACGTCTAACTTTGGGTGCCCACTTTGAAGAAGCTGAACATGATCTCAAACTTCAAAGCCGTTTGCTACTTCTGGTCTGAAGCTTGAAACAAATGACTGACAAACGTAAACATGCCATAAATACCACAGTCTATAATCTCTCCTTCAACTTCTATCGAGACTGAAGACAAAGAAAAAAGGCCTCGTTATACGCAATGCTAAATTGATACTCATTTATATTAAGGTAGCAGGAAGATGAAACTCCGGGCCAAGTCGTTGCCTGTCTTAAGTAAACGCGTCGTGTCAGCAATTCTGTTTACTCAATCCAAGGCTGCCTTCATTTCTTGCTTGTTTTGCTATATATTTATATTGAGGGAACACTTTCTCAGCAGCTTTTAGTCACTTCTTAAATGCATTTCATGAGGAGACAAAGTCAAATCACTATTACTTAATTAACACAATTGTGAAGACTTCACTCCAGCTACACAATAGCTCTCCTAATCTTGCAGAAGGATGCATGACTTCATTATTGAGTATATTGTTTCCTATAAACATATAAAACCCCTACAATAACAATCCCATCAGCTGAAATGAAGTTATCTGAGAACAGAATTAAACTCTAAATGACCCTTTGCTCCACTCCATAGACCCCTATTAATAATTCTAATCTAATCAGTGTGGATAAATGTACTGTTGCAGCCTATGCCAGGCACTCTGCCAGGAGGTCCTACTGCAGTCCATCCGATTCATTCCAGTCCAGAGCTTCTCTGGAGAAGATGCATCTTGCACCAAGAGGCCACTGGCTGATTTCCTCTTTTGTTATCTTTTAGTGGCAAAGTCATGTCCTTGTAACTGATAGACACTTTTCTTTGTAAATAACCCTGGAGTGACTGATAGAGCTTTTGCCAGACAAAGCCTGTAAATAGCTAGGCATTATTCATGCCAGGCCTGAGAACAGTGTGTCACGGCTGACAAATTTATGGTAGATATGAGCTCACCTCTTCCACAAATATATACTTTCCCAGCAAATTCATCACATGTTTTAATGGCCCCATACTGAATTTGTCAGCTGTCTGTCCCTGCACATTGTTTCCTTTGGATTCCTGTCAAGGATTGTTTGTTAAAATCATCTCCCTCTCCCATCCTTCAGCTGCTAGCCCCAGGAAAGATCAATGATGACACATCTATTGATAATATTTTATATTCAACTATTCCAGTCATAAATCATTTTAACAATGCTGATATGTTTATTGAGTGTCTGCTGGCATTGCAATTATATAGAAAGTGATGTCACCCTAAATCTTGGCTTTGCTGGATCGCGTTTTATTCCTTCCTCCCCACTCCCACCCCACTTCATAATTAAAATATGTCACTTTCATTTTTTGCCATTCCCACATTAAAAGCAGTGAGGATTTTGGCATTTCAGAGGTGTGGAGTCCCTGAACCTCTGTCTCCCTGTAAAAGCAAATACGCAAAAGCATTTCGCGTCAGTACATGAAGGCACAGCTTCGGGGCTACGCAGACCCCCAAGGGCAATAGGACGGGACGAGGGAATGGCAGAAAGGCACCAGTCCGTCTCTCTGCCCTCACTCTGCAAATCGAGCAGAGTCAGCTGTGCAGCCGACCAAAGTCGACGGGGCACCTCACCTGTGATACAAGTGGCGAGGACACTGAACCTCTGCGAGGGCATCAGCTTAGCAAGGAGGATTGAGTCAGGCTGAGAATCAGGCCCAGGCTGTCCTGCATGCTGGCTGAGGCAGGCTGCCTCCATCCCATGCAAGCCACTCCACCGGCAGATCTTTATTTCAGACGCTTACCAGGAATGATCTGGAAGACTAAGAACGCTGTTGTTACTTGCAGTTTCCCTCCCTGCAACTGTGGCTCCAGGGACTCCTAACTGCTGCTCCCCACTGTGATGAGGAAGCCGACTCCACTATCCAGCTCTGTACATTTTTTCACCTTTTAATTAATGACCACAATGTTACGTGGTTACAACATATCTAACAAATATTTATATATATATATATATATATCTCCAGGACTTTGTATTCATTTAAGGCTGTTTTCCTCCTTAGCAAGCTCCCGTTGTATGTACCAGAAAAAAAGACAGAGAAAGAGAAAGCAAGAGAGTGTTGGCCAGCAGGAAAAGTCACATTTGTTCCTTGAATGCAAAATGTCATCATTCATTAGAGAATACTCGAAAGCTGAGTTTGTCCCAAATGCAGACAGCAGGCGGGATTTACACTATTTCATCCACTTGCTAATTTTAGTGACTGCCTTTCAAAAAATCCTTTAAACATATAGGAGGAATGATCTTGGTACGTGCAAAAGATTTTTATAAACACATAACCACAAAGGTGAAAAAAGCCTAAAGCAGTTTTCAGTAAGGATGCGTATTTTTCTTTACATACCAAGATGCACAAAGCTGATTTTGTCATTACCAATGATGGGACGCACCTCTTAAAATGTGTTTCAAATACACAGCCAGCTACCTGAGGTGTCCCACTAATTTGAAACTTTTATGATCTGCCTTCATAAGGCTATAAAACTGAACAGGAACTCTGATGAGAATTTCAGGCTGTATAGAAATATACCAAGAATAACAGTTTTTCCTGTGGTATACTGGCACATCAACATGTAGATTTAACCTTTCTCAGGGCTTTCCAGAACGCGCTGCTTCTAAGGCCAGATTCAAATTTCATTTATCCCAGTATAATTTCACTGTGTCAAAAGATATTACTTTAGATCTACACAGACTGAAGCAAGAACACAGCCTGGTCCTTGATTTCAGCTAGTAATAGGCCCAGAAATGAAGAGCAGATCTGCCAAAACTGGTGATATTTAGAGCTGTACTGAAGTCTGGATTGTGATCTGGCTTCTGGGTTTGCGAGGGACACAGATACATTTACTATCTGGATTTTAGAACGTATCTGAAAGTCTTAGGAGCACAAGTACCCCAGACAAACAAAAATTCCTGGCAGCTAATTGTACTTTTGCAAGTTGCCTTGTTCACCCAGTAAATGTTTGAATGAATCTTGGCCGAGCCTCCCTTTTTAACAAAACCCCCTGACCAGACTACTTTCATATGTTCTCTGGCTTTTTGCAAACATTTTATGGTTTCATAACTCTGAAAGGTATTTTCCTGTTTCCAGTGCTTCCATTTTCCTTAGCACTGAGTTCTGAGATTGCTTATATCCTCTTCATCTATATCTTAATGGAAATTCTGGTAAAGAAGAGGGAAGCCAAGCTTTTTACATTGGGAATGCAGAAGAAATGCACTACTTACAGGGGGCTTAGCCTAAATTTGACTGAAGTCAGAAAGAAACTCTCTGACTTTTCTGGCCTCCTAACAACTGTACATTCCACTTTAATGACTGCAGGCATAAATCAGTCCTGAGTTATGTCTGCCAGATAACCAGTTAGATATCTACTTAGCCATATTTGCGTTCAACAACCTAATTTATGTACACACTCTTCACTACCATGTGTATATAGACAGATTACAAAACTTGATACATAAAATTATAATAATCATGATTTTGACTCTAAACTGTGTCTTCCACAGCCACATGAGAGCAGAGGCCAAACATTCCTATCTAAGGTAGGCTTTTAAACCTGATTGAGTTGCTAGGCACTGTGTAGATATGGTAGGAACCAGAGAGATCTGGGGTCGAAAATGCCTCCGAAAAGGTCACAGGTCTGCCTAACTTTGGGCAACTAACCACAGTGCCCACTTTAGAAGCCTAAAGCATCTTAAACTGCCCTTATGATCAATGGAGAGTCACGGTCTTTTCCATGATGATGATTTATTCCAGCTGAGACCTCCCTTCTGTTCCCATTAGAGAGGTACCTGGCATTTAGGCACATCTTGTAACTGCTAAAAGTCAGATGGGCTGAATCTATACCTACACGGTTATCAAATGTAATTTACTGGGATACTGATGCCTAAATATATCTAAAGATTTGGGTCAAGACACCTATTGCTGCATCAGGTCTCCTTTAGCAACGGGTGCTGCTTTTACAAACAGTATTTTTAAAAAAAATCCCATGAATGCCAAAGTTTGGTTCACTCACTTCTAAGTGCTGCCTCAACTCCGTTCTCGTTTACAGCGGTGATAATCAGGGGCCGAAATGCTCAGGCCCGTTGAAAATCTGCCTGAGCTCAGGAACAGGCCCAGTACACATATCTAACAAAATAAATTGAGAAGCATGAAGAAAAATTTTAGCAATGATAATACATACTTGAAAGTATATTTGATACATTATTTGGCTGTCTTTATTGTCAGGGGAACACGAATGTCTTAATCACCACAGATTCCAAAATATTTCAAGCACGAATGGGGTATTGTGTTTGTTTTTTTGTATTTTCGGGCAGTATCTTATATTGTAGTCATAGCAAACCCAATTCTCCAAGATACTGTGAGAAACTTAACTTCCCCGCAATTGTTTATATCCATTTTAGCTTATTCTGCTAAACCTTTCTGTGCCATTTGGGGTTTAGATATCACTAATGCTTTAGCACTTGAAAACACAGGAGTGACTGGGAGGAGGGGGATCCATTCCCACATTCGCTTCACAATAAACTGAAGCATATGCACTTGTATGATACTTTTGCCAATTCCATTATTTTATATACAAAAAGTCATTATGTTCCAAAGTATTATCATTTCCTACTTTCCCAGACAGTGACCGTCTGTAACATGCTGTTTTGGAAGGGTTCCCTCCCAGATTCTGGGTATTCCTTCACTTACAGGACTATTTCTTACCACAAAAAGAAAGAGGGAAAAAAGGGAGGGAGTGGTGGAAATCCAGGCATATAAAATCCAGGGGCATAGTTCACCTATTAGCTTCAGCTTAATTACTGATTTTCACTTGCACATTTTCCCAGGATCAGCGCTTCAGCGGAACTGGCTATCTTTACACACCGGGTTATCTTCTAGATCTCAAACAACTGCTTATAAATGGGCTTTTCCAACAGGACGCAAGCTGTGTTTGATTTAACTCAATGTATATTTATGTGACAGAACCTAACCAAGTTGGACTTGGTGCCATAACCATAATGTTTGCACAGTCACACCTGGGGAGGAAAGCCCTCCCACTACAGTACTGACAGGATGCCAGTGGCAAGAAAGTTTACATCATAAATTCATGGTTTAAGGGATTTATACATCTGTCAGTAGAACAGTGATGACATTTCTCATTTGTACGCGTGGTACACAGCTTCAGCTAGAAAGAAAAGATTAAGGGTAAGGCTAAACAAGAGACCCTGTAGGTAACAGCAGCCTATGGCATGCCCTGCTCTCTCCTCCAGCAAGGGCCCTGAAGGGCACTTTGCTGGGCACGTGTCTGGGGGTGACACGTCCTTCTGGCTGTAGACACGAGCGTGTTCTTCTTCACATGCAGCACGGCCAGAAGCAAGCTAGCTCGCAGAGAATCAGTTGACCGCAGAGTGGTGTTTAGCATGGCACCGGGCCCGTTAGCACCGCCAGACACTCCTCAGGGAAGCCTGTGGCTCCCGTAGAGATCTGGCATCATCCTCCCCTGCCTCTGTTCTTTCCCCCCTTTGATGGCCAAGCCTTGCAGCCGTGGGGAGCAAGAGGAAGGCGGTGGAGCCGCAGGAAGGCCCAGCTATCTCCACCTTGGCACCAGCGTGAAGCAAGCTTGACTTCCAACGAAGCACAGAGCAAGAGCAGCCCCCAGTGTCTGCAGTGCCTGAACATGGATCCAAGAGCAGTGCTTCAGGCTCCTGGTTTTGAAACCCATGGCTAGAGACGATGCCCTCTCCCTCATCGACTGTGTTCAGACCCCTATGGCCAGTGCAGGCATCGGCACACACCTTGCCAGGATTACGCTGGATTTCTGCTCTCCCAGCTGCCAAATACTGCCAGAAACAAAGCTGCTTTGAGGGGCTGAGGATGGAGAAGGGGAGACACAGACAGGAGGAAGCCAAGGCAAAGGCTGTTCAGTCTTCTTATCGAATCAAAATGTCAGGCAACAAAAGACACATGTGGGAGAGCACCATCACTCACTTGACTGGCCAAGCTTCTGTGAATCACCACCTTGGGAAGGTGAAAATTAGCACTGCAGGAGCTCAGAGAAAACCCACCTGGCAAACTCACCCTTTAAATGGTAAAGTGAAAGCGGCTGGTGCTTTCAAACCTCCCCAGCCAAAGGAGCATGGGGAGGGGAGAGGAACTCCAGGAGCCCAGAGCAACGGAGCACAGTGACGGCAAGGGGGAGAGAGCCGAGATTACGCCACGGACTTTCTGTCTTTAATGGATCCCTTCCTCGCTCACCCCGAGCAAGGCAGCTGGCACGTGGTATCTCGGAGTGCAGATGGATCAGCAATGTCAGACGTGCAGCTGTGCATATTTAACACACAGGGATCTTATTATCTATTTGCTGGCTAGCCAGCAGCAGGCTGCTTTTGGAGGCGATTGCTCACAGTTGTAGAGAGAGAAAAATAGAGAGTAGTCCACAGTCATTAATCTTACACAACAGGCTGCGCAGTGTTAGAGCCAGAACTGCTACTCTCCTGCATCTGTCCCTCCCACCAGCCCTAAATCATTCTCTGATTCTCAACTCCTCTCTGCTACAGGGAAGAAAATCGCCTGGCTTGGAATTAGATACCACAACAGCACGGGCAGCCCTGCTACATGGAGCGACTGCTCCAAATCGCTACCCCTTTCAGGTTTCTAACAAACCTGTAGTCTTATCACTGAATGAAGAGTTCTGATGTTGGGTATTGCCATTTTCAGGCGGGGAATCAATAGTAAGCTCACAAAGAGGCCTTTGTTTGTTAAGCTGTTTTCCAGCATGACTTGACTAGCATCAGAGGTAGAGGTACGCTGTGCACACCGTCATTCACTAAGCAAAGTCTTACATTTTTAGGTCTCCATTTAGCACAGCTCTCGAAACACGTCTGATTTGATGCATGTGAAGCGGGCCTACTGCAGTCATTTTAACGTTAAGCCAGTATTGAAGAGCTTGGCTGAGACAAGACCTAAACACTTGCGCAGGCCGGAGCCTGTGCATACAGCCCAGTCTGTCCTTTCCCTGTATGTTGGAGGCTGGAGACATCTCCAAATAAGCAACTACCAGCAGAGTTCTCCTGGAAGGGAGACTCAGCAAAGAGGTCAAACTCTTTCTATGTGTCTAATCTACAGGGTAAAAAGTAGCGAGGGAGATCTGTGGGGTTGTCTGTAGGAATAACGGCCAGTGAAGGTAAAGTCATAAACAGTAAAATCTGCCTCCCGCTATCAAACAGTGACATCAACTGCAGTTCAACTAATTTCCAGACAATTGAGTTGGTATGCTTTGGGAAGTGGGTTTTAGAAGATCTCACCTCTGAATTACCTGCTTACCACACAGTACCCCTAAGCAAAGAAGATTGCATTTGATCTGGACGGTAACTGGCCAGGTCAGCTCTGCGGTAACCACCTAGTCATGCTCAGAGGACATATTCCAAAGTCACAGCGCTTACTTGTAACCTATTTAGCCTCACGGTGTTGGGTGAAACAGGTTTTTATTTCTAACACACAACTGGATATACAGAAAACCTCTCTACCAGGAAACAGCACCAGGGATGGAGAGACAAGCAGGTATTGCCAGATGGTCCCAATCCCAAAAACATTCACGATGTGTTTTCCAGTCTCTCTTATGAGTAGAAGGCCACCATACCTAGAGGAAAATCCCAGAAAACTGGGCAGGGAGGAGAAATTTGCAGCTGAAAGTGAGATGCTTTCAGTGAAAATGGATCACTTTGAAGAAAAAGAGCAATTTAGAAATTTTAAATATGGGTAATAGGAGGTAAAGCTTGGGGCCACTTGCAGCTGTCTGAATGCTCTCAGTTTTTTTAATCACAAACACATTCCATTACAGGCAATGTAAAAGCAGAAGCATAATCTCCTGACAAATACTTACAATTTTAACTCTAAAATAAAAATTATTACACACAGAGAGAAGTGCAGTGAGAGCCTTCATGTCCATGAAGAAAGATCTTGAGCCATATTCGTCTGTGGAACAACACAACTTTTGTGATTTCCCTGAACTGCCTGCCAAACACCACCTGTCTTATCAACCCTGAAATTCAGCATCATCAGTAAGGCAGAGCAAGGGTGACAATAGCTGAGAGATGCACGGAAGGAGACACGAGGGAAAGCTTTACTGAATGAAAAACTAGCTTGAAAATAGCAAAAACACAACTGCAAGGACTTTCTACAGAAACTGAACCAAGAAGAAAAAAAGCGAGGGTTTGGAAGGATTGAAGCAGCATCTAACAATGGCAGTCTCTTCCGGGACTGCAGGAAAAGCTGGCCTCGTTGAAAAGGACGTGATTAAATAACTCAGACTTTAATGAAAGAAATTATGTTTCACCAGAAGGGAGCAAAGTCTCTGAAAGACTCCTTATCAGCCCATACTGCACAATGAAGAAGAGGTCAGAGTGAAGTGGTACATTAGTCAAATAATACCATCCGAACATTTACTTTCAGCTCACTCTTTTTGATGAAAACCGTGGCCAATAATTACTAATGGCTAAGAGGGGTTTATTTGATGGGGACCTGACATGCATTACGGCAGACGCTGGCATGGTTAATTGATCAGAAGGACAGTAAGTGAAAGAGTTACACTAAAAATAATGCCGCTCCCGGAGTGATGTAAATGTGCTACCGGTCAGCATCATTTCATAATTAGGTCATTTAGGGAGCCTTTGGGGTCATTGATGGTGGAACAGCAGCCAAAACCACCAAATATGCCTGCTGTGACAGATGCCCAAGTTACTCTTGTGCATAAGCACTACAGGTGCTTGGGAAGAAAAAGACCTTACTGCCTATAAATATTTTAGCCATGGCAGATGAATAATAAATTGGTGAGAACAACATAGTGACATGAACTCATGTGAAACTATACCACACACTGGGAACAATATGGCCAACTACATTAAAGCAGGACATCTTAAAAAACATCCTTAAGAACTGGTCATCAGTCTTCTTGACCCTATTTCATGGCTACCTAACAATACCTGGCCTCCATGCAAACAATGAGACCAGAACGTCAGAAGTGCTGGCTCTCTGCATGAAATAAAACCAGAAGAATCAATTTCCATACCATTCCATATTGTTCATAAGCTGCTAAACTCACAAGGAGCTAATATAGCACTAGATTTGATAGAAATAAGGGAGCAATGGTGGTGGAAGACACAAAAGAGCAAGAGTAACAACAGTCAAATAAGAAGCAGGAAATAAAAAATCTGTATCATCTGCTTTTTTTCCACTTATTCCAAAGAATTAAGTTCACAAATGTTAATTTTTACTAGAAATCAACAAAAGATTAGAAAATGCCTGAGAACTTTCATCCTCAGACTTGGAGCACACAGATAAAATGGAAGCTAAACCTGAAGCAACCCAGCCCATTTCCATGTTACAAAACCAAAATAATACTAATTACATCCTGGCAAAAACAAGTCATCCCTGATTTTCCTGTTAAAGAAAAGAATTTCACAGCCCCAGGGCCTGGGTAAAATAAATTTGAAATACGTATCATTTTTCCTGTCTCAAGTGGTTGCAAAGCAAAATCTAAACATCCATGTTCTTACAACAGCTACCACCACTGCCATTAGAAATAAAGAACGTGCTTGCTCTCAAACAATAATGAGACTCAAACACACACTCAGGGTAAAATAATCTTCCTCCTGAACTGGAAAAAAAACCTTCATTCTGCCAAATTGATCATCGTATCTGCATCACACTGTGCCAAAAAGCATACTGAAATTAGTCAAGGTCTTTCCATTGCCTTTGAGTGGCTTTGGATCAAGCTCGTCATGACCAAAACCAAATTCACAGAAATGAGCTACAGGTAGATGACAATGTTGTCAAGCAGAAGAACATAACTACAGGGACTTTTCAGAAACCCATCAGTTAGACCGACTGCTTTTTTTCCCCTGGCTCTCAGATTATAACTCACTGATTTACATTGGAATATTATTTAATTAGATCAGCACCAAATGACTCATCGCATTTTGTCACTTTAATGATTCTTTATATTTCTCCAGTTTGATGGGTTAATCACTGCCTATCACAGTTTATGGCCTCTATCTTCTTTATTGTGTTTTGCCTCCCATCAGCTATCCAAGGTGATGTGAACTTTGTGCTATTGACTTTTCTCACTCCTCTGGGGAGGTTGTCATGGAGAATTAAGCTATTGACAAATCAACAGCCGACGTGCTAAACTCCTTCTTGCACGTCATCATCAGGAATGTGGGAACCGGCCAACTTTGGTTTTGTGCAGAACCAAGATGTTCCACCACATAAAAGAAATCCCAAAGCCCTATGTATCAGAGTCTGCTCTCATTTCAAGCTCTGCAAATTTGGAGTAAAGGAAGAATCTCCTCCTTTACCTTAACAAACTCTTTTTAGAATAAGTTCAGGCAGCAGAATTAAATGAATGAATTTCAGACTTCCTCCAATAGTTTTAATCTTCTCAATAGACATAGTTTTTGTTTCCAGAAGCGGCTGTCTTCATTAGGTGTGACTGAGCAAATGAGCTAGGCAGATATAATTAATGTACTGCTAACCGCAAGAAGTGATGAATAACAATTATTTTTCAAATGCACTTAATAAATGTTAATTTGCTCCTTTTTCTTCTTATTATTCCAAGTGTGGGAATTATTCTTATCATCTAGATAATTAGCCAGTCAAAAATATCTAACCAGTGAGTCAGTATGGTATCACTCCTTAATGCAGAACCTCCCGTTATTCTAGGAAAGATATAAAAGATACAAATTGATATAAAAGATTTCTACATGACTAGAAGCTAAAAATGATGAGTTAGTTACTGAGACGTTATAGATGAAACGGAGATTCATCCTGGTTCATATTTCAAAGGCCACCCTCTTCTCTTTGTTGGCATGATTTGCTAACTTTTGTGGATATGAAATTCAATTGCAGGTTCAGTTCAAGTTTGTTGCATCGTGGATTTGTCCGAGGGCAAATTTTATTCCCAAGCATGCCTCTCCTTAGCTGAAAATAGGCCTCAATGTACCATTAAGTATATCTCCTTGTGCTCCCCCTCAAATGTTTTCTCAAATTTTAATGAAAATGTAATTTCAGAAATGTTTTCTTCCCAAAGCTGTTGCACTGCCAAGTTGTAAAAATAAGTCCAGCTTCTTCTTGTTGCTGTGGTTGCTGTCAGAGTCAGTGATGAGCCAAGGAACTTGCACTATATGTACTATTTCCATTCCCCAGTGGAGAGCTTTAGATAAGCTCCTCCAACCCGAGTCAGGGAGACAATGCCAGGAAATGTTGTGGGAGTTGGAGGCAGTGCTGGATGGTTGAGAAAAGCAGGGGAAAAAGCTCCAGATTCAAAATTGAAGCTCTGCAGATCCAAGTCAACTCCCTATATTTTTTCAATGGCATAATCTGCTGCTCAACTTTAGACTTGCAACAGGCAAGTGTCCGCCTCCATCACCTGACGGCAGCGCTGGCCGTGCCAAAACTCACCCTTTTGTCTGCTTCAGGTTAGCTGCAATCTCGTGCTGTCTCCTGTTTCGCGTCAACTGATAAATCAGTCAAATGACCAGATCACATTTTTAATGAACTGAATTTACTTTTTGACAGCTGTGCTCCATACCCTCGTCCTCCTCTTTTGTAGATTTCCAATACACTTAAATTATTGCAGCTACAATAACGCACATCCAGCAGGAGCGAGACCCCTGAGACCTTGCATCAGCCAACTCTATTAATTAAGCTATACGGTGCCATGCAGTGCAAACTTAAAGCTTGTCACAGTTGTGACCTCTACAAAAGGAATATGACTTCTAGAGTAGGTTTGACTTCAGATGCTAAAAAATTAGCTGTGTGAAAATAAGGCAAGCTGGGCTGGTAATATGGATTCCCAGAACAGTATAGGAAGACTGAAAAGGCATTTTGAGAGAAAAACGAACACGTCTAAGATAAATGGATGAACCACCAGGTCTGATATATCTCCAAGGAGATTACTATCATTGCTATCATTATTACTATTTTTTTTTAATTCAGTAACTCCTCCAGAAGTGTCACTAGAGAGAGTGGTCAACATTAGCTGGGAACCAAGTATCAGACACGGAAGCAACCAAGGCTCAAGCACACAGACAGAATAAAGTCAGTCATATCAACCAGCATTTTTCTTCTTTTTAAGAGAAAAGCAAATCTCTTTTAAAGAAGAAACACCAATTTCCCCTAGTCTCGCGCTCCATCCTTTTTGTTATTACTTCTCTTTTCCCTTTTCACTTTCCCCAAGTTTCTTCCTCCCTCCTCTGCTAACAGTATCCACTCTTCCTTTGTCAATAATCATCTCCTGCACAAATATCATCTCCAAATTTATTTTGTCAAAACCAAACCAATCCGGATGCTCAGGATATAATAAAATAAATGAATAAACAAAGAGTACAAGTGGGAAAAGGAAATAAAACTAATAACCAGCATGACAAACATTGCCCTGACCTCTCTGAATAAAATCCCTTTACCCAGACCGATCTATGGAAAACCCCACGGAGTCACCAGGGGGATTTTCACGGGACTTTCTACCTCAGCCCCTTGCCTCCAGTTCTGTTTTTTCTTACTCTCATCTCTCCAAGGCAGTGCCTGTGTGCTCCTGAGCTTGCCCAAAGCTGACAGCAAATTGGGACTCCAGATTTATGGAAGGCCTTTGGAAGCAAGGGCTGCTGAAATCCCTGTGAGAAAGTCTGATCTTTTGACGTTGGCTTTAGTCTTGAATCTCACTGAAAAAATCAGAATATCTTCTTGGAGAAAGCTTAGATCTGATCTGATTGTGAACAGGAGCCTCAAGACTCCTGTGAAAATACAGCTGCAAAGAGATTCCCCAGAAGCTGGGGCAGGCAACACAGGAGAGAAGAGAAATGTGAATAACCCAAAGCAGGAGCTGATGGGAAGTCAGAGCAAGTAACAGCCCCTTTTGACTCTGAAATCTCTCAGTATGTGCAATGGTTCAAGCAAGCCACAAGCTAGCATTAATCTGACTTGAAAACAAACACGCCACTGGACACATCCAGAATCCAAACAAAACCAATTTTAATTCATATTGTTTGCTGGGACTTTTAAATCAGAAAATATTTTGCTTTCTAATACATCAGCCCACTCTGATAGAGAAATATCGGCTACATGCACATTCACAAAATCCCCCAGTAACTAAAATTTTCCTTCAGCTAACATACACCATGAAGCCATACCTCTGGCTAACTCAAATCCAGCATCCCCAGACCTGGCAGCCCTGGGCAGGCACAGGACCATGCCAGAGCAAGGGGGATGGATAAATTTGCCCGTCCACTCTGGGTGAAACGTTGTGGAAGTTTCCAAGTTGATTAAAAGCTCTCCTTGCAAGCAGCATGTGAGCCCCATCTCACACCCAAGTGACCATCTTCGGCTGACTTCTCCGGGAGCTGGTCAGCCCCGGATTTGCGCTTATTTAAATGAGTGTACACACAAAGAAAGTATTCAACTGTTTTCTTTCATGTATGAAATAATACGAGGTAAAAGACCATTACCAAACGGATTCATCTGTCCCTTTCACTTACTACTCAGCACAAATCTAAAGCCTTCATCTTTACCCCTTTGACCTACCCTGTGGGTTTGTCTCTGCCTCCCAGTTTGGAGAAGAAGGGACCCCTGATTAACAGATATGCTGGGACACTGGTCAACAGAGAGCGAAGGGTCTCATTTCCTCCCTCACTAATATCTCCCTAGTGTTAATTGCGATTCTGGGTGAATAGGCAATACCAGAGAACAGAGGCTGTGAGCGCTTTGCCATTACTGATTACTTCACATCACACATTTAAAACAAGTTCGCTTGTCCCCATAGTTCTTGGGTCAGATCAAAAAAAAAAAAAAAGGAAAACTTGGGGGGAAGAAAGCTTGTTGTTACTGACAGCTGCTCTTCAAAGGTCAAGGATTACAATAGTTGGAGCACTGCAGGTCAGGGCTGATGTGAACTGCACCGAGAAACTCTTCTTGCCTTCCCTGCTGCTGGGCTGTAACAAATGTTATCTGTCCCTCTCTCTTTATAGGCTTTGAATTCCCGGCACCGAAAAAAAAAAAAAAAAAGGAAAAATAAAGCAAATAAAAAATATTTACAATGTAATCTCTTCTTTGCACACACCTCTTCCAATCAGGCAGCTATGAGAGCTGTCCTCCCGGCAAGATAAACTATCATTTTTTAACAAGGTATATGGATGCCTTCATACATTTTTAAGCTTGGGACAGGATATATTTTGTGGTTTATTTATAATGACATCAATTACACTTGCTCCTAGGTAATAATTCACTCCTTTATAATTATTTATGAGGTGATTTTTACTTTTTTGAAAGTTTTATGTTTATTGATGTGTTTGGTTAACGAACACTTAAATGACATGGTCAGTTGCTTTGCAGGATGCTGGAGAACAGCAAAATCAATACGTTCTGCACCTGAGAACAATCTTCTTAGTTTTGTAGTAATGATTCCCTGAGCAAGGTCCCAGGAGCCTGAGAGATAATTGCAATTCCACATAGTCAACAGTCTGCTCAGATCTATATAATCACCATCTTTAGCTGCTTCATTTTGTTTGGTTTTGTTGCGTGTGATCTTTGCCATTAACATCTCTTGCTCTGTGATCTCAATTGGCTGGATTCCGCTTCCCAAGCCCTCCTCTAGCTTTCATTTCAGAGCCTCACCTCTGCTGAATTTAGACCCCTGCGCTGAGCCGAGAAAGCGGTGAGTTAAGTAGCTGCTTTCTGCCACTCGATTTATCTTTGTTGATTGCTACCTTTGGAGAATGAAAGTTCATAGCGCTCTGGATAAACATTAAAAAAAGGCTTAATAAGGCTTAGCATCCCCAGCTGAAGATAACCCATCTCCTCCGTTGCTTTAATATGCAGAGTGGAGAACACAGACAAGTGTTAATGGAATAATAGATCCTATGGCCCCTTTGCGCAGAGAGGCAGGCAGCGCGCTGCACGGTGAGGGATGGCAAGCAGGGCTAGCTCCTCTGCTCAAGAAGCTGGTGAAGAAATTTGTCTTGAGGTTGTGAGTCCTTTATAGATGCAAAGGAGAATATATGACGGTATTTCAACCTCTAAAGTGGCTTGTGCTTAGGCTGTGGCACAGAGTGTGTTTAGAAGGACAGGATCAATGGTTTAGGGGCTTTTTAAAGTGGTAATTGTACTTCAGCATATTCATGAAGTGCCTCGCCCAGCAAATACACTGAGGTAATTAATCAGGTATATTCTTAAGTTAGGTTTGAATGCAGAGCACATAAGTCAAGACAGAGCTGAAAAGAATAAATCTGCCAGAAAAGCCTAATACCCTTAATTTGTGATCTCTTACAGTGTGATCCTCCACCATTTGTGGTCGACAACACCTCCTTAAATACCCTGCGCTAGTCCATAAAAAGCAGTGTTTCCCCACCCGGGAGAGAGCATGTTATTCCACAAGATCTATCAGGGCATGACACAGACATGCAGTGGTCGGGAACCACTGTCTTCTTGGACTGCCACAAGCACGAGAAAAATAAAAGCCTTTTTGGGAGTGCCACAGCTCTGACAATGAGGTTTCTTCCAAACATTTTGGTAGAGTTTGTTCATCAGCTCATGCAGGCGGTCATGCACCAAACTGCTAGGATCAAGTGCTTTTGCAACCTGATCCAGTCTGCTCCCATCCCCAGCAGCTAAACAACTGCATTAGAAACCTCACCTACACTAAGTGCCTTATTTCAGGGGTCCAGCGGGGCTTTCAAGTGCAGATGCTTTCCGAGCAGAGAGAATGGATTTGGTAGAAAGAATAAATAATGCTCATAATATTTCAATTTGGAATTCAAGCAGAGAGACCTGAAAGAGGGTGGATTTCCACATACTGAGCACCTAAGAGCCAAAAACCAGATGGCTCAGCTGGACACCTAAACTATTGGGTACTCTCAGCGGTCACTTCAGAAAACGCAGCTCTGAGTCCTTTGGTTAATACAAAACAGTCCAAACATCTTCCAAACAGTCCAATGAAACCCTCCAAACATCCTACTTGGAAAGTTATTAGCTGGTAGCTGACAAGACCAATTCTCCCCCTTCATTTACGAAGATGAAAATTGGCATCATTCTCCCGAGTTTCAAAATAGAACGATAGTGATGTTAACACGAATAAATCAACTGGGAAGATGTTTGTAAGCCTTGATCAGCCAAAGAGATATACTTACCTGCTATAAAGGAAGATTGCTGACTTTTCTATTTCCATTAACCGTTGCCAAATCTCATAAATGTAAACAGAGAATAAATCCTTTCAGTCACTGAATATGAATATTCTCCTGGGAAAATCCAGCTGGCATCCAACTTGATTTATGTGCTTTAAAAAAAGCATTTGTTTTATACGCCTAGGGTGAGCCTTAAAACATAAGTTCATGTGTAAAAAATATTAAGGCTCGGGACCTATTTCAGCAAAAAGCGCACATCCTCTTCTCAGCTGCCAACCATTCCCCATGCAGGGAGCCAAAGACGTGTGGGCCTGGGGTCACAGCATCTGCTTGGAGGAATCTGTTAAGCTTGGGTATCGCAAAACACACACCTCTGGCATCACGGCCCCTTTCCAGACAACTACTGTGGCTCCTAAACTTTGCACTGAAATGAGAAGTCTGGAGCCTAAACATTCACTGGATTCACTCTTCTTTGCTGCTTTTCTTCCACGACACTTTAGGTGAAATGCTACTTTCCCCACCTCATCCTTTGCAGATGCTCCTAACATCGATCTCTTAACCCTCTTTGAATATATAATACATTAATAGAATGACATCCCTAACAAATAAACTTCAATTCTTACTAAACATAAGCGGTACTAGCAAATTTAGGCTAATTACAAAACACAGGGCTCTCCTATCCATATTTCCTAAGTTTGAGGGGAAAATATATCTTGCAGCCACTCATTACTCTTCAGCGTGTTCCCTCATTTTAGATGCACTAACCGAACTGTTAGAGGAATGCACATCTTGTTTCCTATCAAAGCCATATTATTAAGCAAAACGTGATTACAGTGTCAGTAACAAGCCTGTCCTTTGGCTGCGGAGGATGGAGATATGTGAGCTCTGGGTGGTGGAAGGGAGTAACGTCACGCTGAGAAGGATTTGAGGGAAACTGGATATTAAACTGATTATTTCCTTGTGTTTTGTGTCTATGCTTGATTATTTGGTCTGGTAACCTACTCCCCAACTTGAGGATTTTTCCATCTGCGTACATACAAGCACACACACATGCCAAATACACACTTGTCCACTATATACGAATGTCCCATGCCATTTTATTTTCAGTCTTGGGGAAATTGAGAGAACATTGCCAGGCGTGTTCTCAGTTCTACTCTGTAGAGGCCTGAACTAAAATTACGACTGAAAAGCAAATGCAGTGACCTTTAAAGGAATCGGGAAGAAGCTATTTCCAGCACATTACTAAATGCTATATTTTAAAGGTTCTAACCTTATTTGCTACAAGTGTATAATATCAGGAAAACCTTGTGAGTGAAGGTTCTGCATTCATCACATAACCCAAGTCACTTACAGAAGAGATGGGGAAAGTTATTACTTTCCCCCTTGCAGACATTAAAGTTCAACCCCCTTTCCTGTAGGGTTTTGCAGCATTAAATAAGGTTCAGGGATCATTTAAGAATTACAGGCTCCTCGACTTAAAAAAAAAAAAGTTTCCTGCAAGCAGCCATAGACACGTTGTCAAGCAGGGAGAGCAATTTATGGGATACGCACGTCCTACACAGCTCAGGCAGACAAGCTAAGGGGAACTGGGTATTGCTATCCGATATCGCCATAGCATGAACTTTATTGAACAAAATACTCTTTTATGAGAATTATAATAGAAATTGATTTACAAGATACAGTTTAAAAGTAAAAGATAAGCCAACAAAAGACGTGTCATAAAGTCTTGGGAGGCCAGCCTTAAGCCTGGAGTTTAATTGCATCAAGTGGGCGCCACGAGGTGTGTGATGGCAGGCTTCCCTTGTGCTTTATGTAATGCCTGACAGACAACAGAGACGTCAGGTTTTGATGCTTAGAAAATCATAAAATGAAATGTTAACTTCACTTTATTTATCATTATTATTTATTGATTTATATTGTACCTTTCGTATGTAGAATGGTACTCTACACCAAATAAATCAGGGAGCATAAAGCCTTAGTCACAGCAAATAAAGAAGGAAAGCAGGCAGAACCAGAAATATCAATAAAATGCAGAAGCAGTTAGTAAACAAGCATAGGTTTTATCTCATTTTTATAAATTTTTCTGGAATTAGCTGTAGGGATATTGTGGTGTCCAGTATTTTACCAGATAAGTTCCTAATAAGACAATAAAACCTCTAAGGCAATAGACAAATAGAAGAGATGGACAATGGAAATAATACAAACTGGAGATACAGTGCAGCTTGCGTGAGGGCATATAAATAGTCAGGAAACAACACAAAGAAAATATGCAAAATCTGAAATTCCTTAGAAGGCACTGTAACATTTGCAATCAAAAAAAAAACAAACCACATCTCATACAAAGATAATCTGTTACCATTCAGATCTCACCCCTGGTAGCTGAGTCCCTGGCCCAGTAAAATACAGTATGGGCTGATCCAAGAGCTTAAAATCAAGCATGTAGTTTAGAGAATCATAGCTAGACATGTGAAAACATGAAGGAGATGAAGAAAAGCTATAAAAATACCATACAAGTATTTATTTTTTTTAAACATTTCATTTTTGGCTATCAAAAAAAAACCCTCCATTTGTTTCGGCATAACCAGATTGTACTCTTAAAGAACTTAAAGAGTTACAGGCCCTGGATGTGCTTTAAAGCAGCACAGGAAATCACAGGCACAGATATGGTACTTGACCTTTAGTGGTGCAATGAAACCACTAAAATATATGTTAGGCTGCAAAATGCTGAGATCTTCTACCGTGAAACAAAACAGATATTGATTTTTTCCTATACACCTTTTAGTACGACAGTAAGTCAAACATAGTTGGTGCCAGATGATCCTGGTTGTTTGAGATATCATGTAACGTGTTCAGTAAAAGTCGAGAGCAGTGAGATTTTAGCACTTTTGCAGCCTGGTTTTCTGAATTAAGCTAACCCAAGCAGTGGGTTAAATGAATGCACCAGCAGTGTCTCCCTCCACCTCACACGAAGCAAAGCTCTGCAGAAACCTGCACGTGGTCCTCGACACTGCCTTGTTCGACAGGAGAGAGGATGAGGTTCTGCTGCACGAACGTCAGATGGCGTTCAGCAGAACATGGCCCCATTTCTGAGTTAGCTGCTGAATAGGAAACCAAGGGAAGACTTTTGAAGATGTAATGGAGGAGCCCGTGCCTCATACAAAACAACTGCAAATTTCACCTCCGCTGAATTCAGAATAACTTGAGGATTTGACAACTAATGGGTTTAGAAATGATTTAAAACTACTGAATTAACTGACCCTGAAATGGAAGTTCAGCCAGCAACATTTTTGACTCCTTAAGAACAAAAACGCTACTTAAGAAGCCTTTATAAGTTAAGCAACAACTGATGGGAACAAATTCTAATGAGAACCAATTCCATCCATCAACCGCAGTTCTGCAGCCCAGAGCACAGCGTTAATTTTTACAGACAGATACGTGAGCAAGGGCACTTTAGTCTTGGCAAATTTGTATACGAGTCTACAAAGCGGCTTTCCCCACCCCAGCACAAGTGCCAGAGGATGAAGACACAGTACTTGGTACTACCCGATTTATGCTCCCTTGCTGTATGATTCTACTTCAGCTACAAAGATCTGAGTGATCCTACTAGCTGCTGTGGAAATGCTTGTGAGATTTTCGAGGTCTCGATGAAAACAGCAGGACCCGTCAGATTAACAGTGGTTTTGCATCTATTCCCAGAGCTCTATACTTTTTAAATGTTTTCAAGATCCACCGACAATAGGTTTCCTTTTCCTAGTTATAGGTCATTTATGGTCTAAGGATACTTGTGGACTCCTGCATGCAGCAGTTCAGGGCCAGACACTGTTTCTATGGATATTGTAATACAAGATAAGAGAGGAGATGTATTCTACAGCATCATATCGATCCAACCCCAAAGTGAGCTCCCTGCGCTACCTGCTTCAAGCACCTAAGCACGAGGCAGTGGGAAGATCCTGAATTTTGGTACTCCGGGCTGTTCTGTAATGGCATCTCCCTGCTGCCTATCAAGGTCCTTGAACTGTTGTTGCTCTTCCTTCACTGCAAGCTGCAGCTTCTTAGGACCGTCAGGCAGGTGGGGAGATCCTGTTCTCCAAACGAAGGGAGATGCTTCTCCATTTATGACGCAGCCTTGCTACCCTTGTATACTCAAAGCACAGCTTTTTCGAATGCATTGACTAATTTTAATCTTATAGCCATACAGGATGCAATGTGACGGTGTAAATCTGAGCAGCAAGGCCAAATCTGCTCACTAGCAAGAATGCAGGTCTTCTGCTGACTCCAACGGGAGTTCGTGCACAGCGAGTGTGGGGAGTCAGCACCGCTGAACATTATTAGTAACTGCAGCTGGGTTCCTCCCAGCTAAATCTGCCTCGTCCACAAATGACCACCAGAACATGAAAAAAACAGATGACTCGCCATACCTTAAGTGAAAAAATATGATTGAATAAATCCTGAGCATAAGACTTTGTGCCTAATTAGTTAAATCCCCTTAAGACATAAAAAAAAATCGCTAAAAGTGCTCTCAGTAATTTGTAATAAGATGCTTAGATAATGTGCTCACTATCAAGGGAAGTTTCCAGTTTCACTGTACTCCATTTTTTAACATCTTGGCAAAGACCTTTTTCTCCCTCTCATGCTAAAGACCTCCCATTGACACTGTAACGTTAGCCTGGGAGCAGCTGGTGACTATTTCTGATGAATGGCAGGTGAGAGGGTTTTTCACGCCAAAGCAACACGCATGCAAAACTGAATTCTCCATCCCCATTTCCTTCATTTAGCAGCTTAAAAGAAGCCTGAGACAAAGAGATTTAGGCTCACAACTCCCAAGGGTGTTTGGGAAAGTTAAGCGTTCACTCTCACAGAAGCAGGTTGGCTACAGAGGGGTGAAGAGGACATCTCCTCAAAAAAAAACTCAGAGAGGGAGCTGCCTGTCCCTTGCTTTGGCATCAGCCCTAACAGGGCTCCTAGCATGGGCACTGCTGGCCACCAGAGGCCTGATAGGTCCCTTTTGGGTCACAGTCCACAAACAGAAGAAAAGAAATTTTGTTGGGAGCTGACCTAAATTCAATGGGCTTTCTCCACAAAATAAAAAAGCAAAATCAGCTGAGTGGGCTAATTGAAACGTCAACATTCCTCTCCGTGTCTGATTTTCAAAGGGAGTTTCTTGTTTTGATTCTATTTGCTTTCTTTTTTAATATTTAATTTAGATGAATTTGGATGTGAAACTTTAT
This sequence comes from Anser anser, assembly GCF_964211835.1. Classification (NCBI taxonomy): domain Eukaryota; kingdom Metazoa; phylum Chordata; class Aves; order Anseriformes; family Anatidae; genus Anser; species Anser anser. The sequence continues at coordinate 122,302,797 of NC_139722.1, read as the reverse complement.
TTCAGAATGAGGAATTTAAAAGATTCAGACTTTTTTATATTTTTTTGTATAAAGTTTTGTTTTGAAACTCTATTTTTTCCAACTGTGAAAATAAACTGACTCAAAAACAAAATGTTGCCCTCTCCCTATCTACGAACACGAGCCATGTGAGAAAACTCCATGTTAAACTTTATATCCAAACCTTTGATCAGTGGATGGATTTAAACCGTGTAAGTTTAAAGCTGAGCTGTATAATGCTATAAAGATGCCAAACCAGAACGTTTCTGCTGACAGTGGTGGTACTGGCCTTTTAGAGTCCTGTGATTAGAAGCTGCTCTGGAGACCTGAACGTTTCCACGGGCTGGACGAGGACTGACTGCATAGTCTATCACTTTGTGCATACCAGTTTTCCTCCTGATTTCTGTATCTGAAGAATGCGAACACCAAGAAATAATAATAATTAAAAAAAAATGCTGAGTAGCCTCAATTCACTCAGTTTTTAGAAAAATGAAGGGCATTCAGAAATAACCAGGACTGACACACAGCCTGTCTTCTTCTTCTTCTTCTCTTTTTTAAGTTCATCAAAATACATTTTTACATTGCTTCAGCTTCTCTCTCTGTGCCAAGTTCCAGCAATAAACCTGCTTTATTAAACTGACATTTTGCAAGTAGTTAGTCCTGAAAATTGACTAAGCCCTTTTTGTATTAGAAAAACCATTCTGGAGGCAGCTGAAATATTAAATGAAACAAAAAAAAATAGCTAATGGAATGGCAGGAAATCTGATTAATTTCTTTTTTTCACAGAGCAATGCTGATGAAGCAAGATAGCCATTTTATTCAGCAATGAGGTAATTTGTTTGGCAAAAATAGAAACTACCTGAATCTGGGCTGAAAATCTAAACCATGCTTTAGCCGGAGTTCAGCAATATTATTTAAGTTCATTTGAATTGTGTTTTCATATTCCCACTGTAATTATGACAGATTGGCACCCATACCGAATTAGGACCGGCCAAGAGTTGGATGGGAAACTTGAAGAACAGCGAAGTTCTGCCTGAAGCAAAGACAGCAGTGATTCATTTGGAGGAGTATTTTCTGAGAAATCGACATTCCAACTTAGTTACCTGGCAGAGTTGGTGCAATTAGAGTGGATATTTGAAACTGAACCTGAGTTATCTTTCCTGTGAACTAATTTTATTAGTCCCTCTTTAGTTAGCTAATCTCACCCTGAGAATCAAGGTTCCTAAGTCAATTTGGAAGCAGAGAGCTTTCAAAGGCAAATATTAAACACATATATTATATATATATTATTATTATCATATATACCACCTTATAGTATTTGTGGGAAAATTAGGAACACGATACATGCAATTCATGTAAACAGCGTGTAGATTTTCTTTCCTACCCTTTTTGCATTTTTACACAAAATTAAATTGTTGCACACACAAAGCAGATAGCCAGGTATCGCACGTACTTTGCACATCTGTGTGCTTTTTCTGCTGAACACACCGCTCCGAACTGTATGTGCCTCAGTCAAGTGCCAAAGTCGGAAGGGCAACTCCAAGGAATGATTCAGTGCACCCGAAAGCTGAGCTGCCCCATCTCCTTAGTTACTGTAGGCTCCCTCTAGGTTCAGTAGAGGTAAAAGCTTATATAAAATCTTATTTAGTACTGGTATTTTGGGGGGATGAAAGTGGGTCCTATGCACATATTATTTTGTGTATTAAAGGGCAGCTCCATTTTTGCAAAAATTCTTTTTTTTTTCATCACCACGACCTTTTCAAGGTCAAAGGAGACAGTTTCAGAGTATTAGTTCATCTGATAATATGCAAACTCTTGCCAGGCTTTGGTTTCGTTTCTGTAGCAAAACAGGTAAATAGTTCAGTATGTTCCTTTCTAACCCAGTAGGAAAAAAAGCAACAACCATTATCGCTGCCTAATAAAGTTAAGCCCCTGCGTTACTCTGAGCAGAAATACATCAGGCAAGGACTAGCTTGCACGTCGTTCTCAGAACAGACAGAACATGACGGTTATGAACAGAAAATGAGATTATACTGAGTAGAACAAAAACTACAAGTGGGAGCAAACCCAACCAATACAGAGCATCGCTGCAAGCTCCCTATTATTATTACGGGTGTTTTACCTTAAAAACCAGTTTTTTGTTATGTTTCTGATAAACTGCATTTGGAAAAGGACTGTTTTCTTTCCCTGCTCAGCGAGGATTTTGCTTACCGGTTGGATTGTGCAGCAGTATTACATGACTTTCACCAATCAGTAGATCTAATAACTCAAGCTGCAGAACAATATACTGAAGTCACGTACATGCCTTCTGCCCTTTAAATCACAGTAGTTAAAACCAAAAAAAAAAAAAATCTCTCTCAACTCTCCAAGCTGGTACGGTACTGAATCATTAATCTCTCCAAGTGGCTAGCTTAGCGTAGTCTCTACAATGTCATCGTGCATTGCAGTCCATGTCCACATCCAAGAACGTACACTGATCTGGGAACTCTTGATTTAATACATGTTGCCATGCTGCCCTTGACCTCAGAAGGACTTTGAAGTTTTTTGGCTGGAGATGAAAGTTACAGTATGTGTGGCAGAGACAGGCTGTAGAGTAAGAAAGAATTGCTAACTCAACAACTTGTTAAAACATATATTTCCAGAACTTTTTTTTTATTATTTATTTTTTTAAAACTAATAAACACACTATTTCCAGAATTTCAGTCCTCTTGTTCAGATTGATTAGATGAGAGATGAATTTGAACAGACAGATAGATTAAATCAAGAGTTATGGGTAAATTATTTCCAGCCCTCCAAATTTGGCCTGATGGTATCCATTTCCTAGCCCTCCTTAAGGATTTCTGCTGGAGTGTGGCCTATAAAGCTTCGAGCCCCGTGCACATCATCAGGTTATGAGTGGCAATTAGATGCGATCTGGGGATATCTTCACAGAGAGGGCTTCGGTGTTCGCAAGTTGTAAGAGGAGAGCAGATTCAGAAGCTGCTTGTTGGCCATGTTACTTTCCAAAAGAATAAAGAACTTTCAAAGGTGTTTGATATAGTGTGACCAAATCTGTGCAAAAAACAAGAGGGACGAAACTTCCCAAGATTATTGTTTGCCTCCTTGTCATATGTTCATGCTGTTTGGACCCAAAGCAGACATCTGTTGGACAGCTTAGTCATGTTGTAAAAAGGCCAGATGTAATTAAAGTGTGTAATCGTTTCTTGCCAATCAAAAGGAAGTGAAAAAGAGCACAAAACCAGAACACCAGATCGCAGTTTCCTCTTTTTCAGAAAGGATCACATTTTCATGAGCAGAAGCTTCATACTTCAATCTTGGCAAAAACTTGCCCATAGGCAGGCAGCCTTTTAGAAGAAAAAAATACTTGCCTGATCTCTCTTCAGACCTCTAGAAGCAGACTGTGTTTTCCTACCAGCACAAAGCAGAGTCAACTCTTGGTACTGCTTGCTGCCTGGAGAATACTAAGTTTGCACAGATGGGGAGAGAGGAGCAGTCTTTCATTTCATGAGAGTCAAGGATGAACAAAGCTTGATGCCCTTGACACAAAGCATCTAACACAGAGTTACTCTGACTGGGGAGAAAGAGGAGTCAAGTAGTCCCGAGCAAAAAAGGAGGTAAGACCACCTAGTGAATCAAAGAGTTTATAGGAAAGGAAAACAAACGAAAAAAGGCATAATCTGTTTTCTATTTCCAGATGGGATAAACTAGAAGCTATGGGCATAAACCACAGGCAAAAGAGCTTCAGGTTGGATATCAGGAGCAGGTTTCTGATCCTAAGAGTGGTGACTCTTAAATTAGATCTCCAGGGAGGAATGGCACATTGTGAAGCCTTCAGCACTGTGGATTTGTAAGAACAAGTTAAACAATCTATCCAGAAAACCAGAACCAGTTCTGCTCTGGACAGAGGTGTGCATTAGATGATCCAATCACTTGGGTCACGTTCATCCCCAAGATCTAAAATTCCAGGTCAAAGCAAAATAATCTGCATCTTGCAGGTTCACAGCAAGAGGAGCTCGGCATTACCAGAAGACCGTAACATCCTTTAAGCAACAAAACCCTGTAAAATTGCCAAGCAAGAGAAACATAATGTCATCTTAAAGACTCCCCCACCAATTAGAAAAGCTCAGCAAACTTCATGTTAAGCAAAATATTTTGGCCATCTTGCTAAAATGTGCTATGACTTATGTTATTCAGGCACAGGAAACCCCAGGCAGAGAAGCAGTGCATGATCTTTTTTATTCCTGCCAGTCACTAAATTGGTTTGTAAACAATAATTATTTACTGCAGTCATGTCCTGGAAGTACTTCACCAAAACAGCTCCACCGTCACAGGTTTACAAAGTGTTTGCAAAACAGATTTTCAGTAACTGAAGTACTGGCAGACACATGGGCTGCTTGTTTGATTCTCCACACCATGATGCTGGTGTCACTCGTTTGAATCAAGCACCAGGACTAAATCCACCCTTTGGCAAGACCCAAGAGCATACTGAGTGCACACTAGCACCTCCAGTACTGTATTTTATTTTATTTTATTTTAATTTATTTTATTTTATTTTATTTTATTTTATTTTATTTTATTTTATTTTATTTTATTTTATTTTATTTTATTTTATTTTATTTTATTTTATTTTATTTTTTACCATTTTATAAACATCCTCCTCAGTCCGTCTCTGGTCAGAACTGTTCCTTATTGCTCAAAAATGCTTCCAGTTCCCTGAGCACTGCACCTAGTGTCTCCCATTTAGGCGGCTCCCCGTTCAGTACCTTACATAGCAGACTTGCATTGTTTTTTGAGGCTAGTGAGCTCTCTGCACTGACCAGGTAAAGGAGGCAGATGGAATTTAGGGCATCTCAACACAGCTGCCTTCTACTAAGTTACTCACATTCATATTAGTAAGGAGGAAAAAGCCTTTTCACAGCCATGCACACATTCAGCGACCACCAAGAGAAGTCCTGCTGGTACAGATGGGTTGAATGATATGCTTAAATTTACAAGCAGGACCCACTACTGATGGCTTCCTTTCTGCTAAAGGGCCCTGCTCACCATGCAGGTGCTGACAGATTGTTTGATGAGATTTTCAAGTTCAAGAGATGAACAAAAGCAAGTACTAAACCAAATGGAAAGGAATTATTTTCCTCCTGTTCTTACTTCAAAAAGTACTCCTGCTGCCCTCTTCCTACTCTGTGTATATCGGCTTGTATGCCGCCTTAGGTCATTTATACACGGTTAAACAATCTTGAAGTGCTAGTGAACTCATCCAAAAAGTCATTTTTCACACCTAATTAATATGAGCATTTAAGGAGGGGAGGTTTTTTGCTTTGGATTATTAAAAGCAGACGTGTTGGATCAGAGATGGACTTGCACAGTGACTGAGGGAGGACATACTTCATCACTCACCAAAAGCTTAGGTGTCTAAGTCTAGGTCGGTCATCAAGGCTACCTACAGCCAACAGAGGGACAGGTATCTTCAGGATATGATTCAGCCCATCCTAAAGTAACTATCAAAGACAATACAGATGAATCATACAATGGAAGTGATCACTTCTCTCCCAACAACTACCGGCAGAGCCTACACCATTAGGGTAAATACTACAAATTTCTAGGTGTTTAATGTATGTGAATTTCCTCAGAAACTCAAAAGTCAACCCCAAATTGAAGACAATCTTTTGAATCAGATTTTTTTTTTTCTTTTGGGATCAAAGCTGTCAGACTAATCTCGCATTAACATTTCTTCTGCTAGACCTTCTTATGTTACAGGTCCAGAAACTGAACACCCTACAAAAACATTCTTGCAATTTTTTCAGCTCTTTCAAAAAAGTTGCGGAACTTCCCTGATAAATTCTCATCTTCATTGTTTCCTGCTTTTAGGAGAAGAGAGGTGATCCATGTAAGCATTCACAGATTCAGCTCAGCTCAACTCACAATTTATTTTAGGCTTGGCCATCAATTTAGCTCTGGGAAAGTTTGTAAATAAATGGCTGATTAAGCTTTAGCACCACTCCCAAGTCATATTGTGACACTAAATATTCTTTTGTATGTTTACATATCCTGACTTTCCCCCACGGTAAAGTAGCACTGTTTAATTTAACAACAGTGCTATTTACCTGCTTAGGGGTATCAGTTTTTTGTTGGCTTTTTTTTTTCATTTGTTTGGGGTTTTTTGTTTATTTTTAATCAGTAGAAGAGTCCTCTGTAGGAATAGGTTTGTATCACCCAGTCTGCCCTGCTTGGTGTCACAGCAGATTCAGCATGACACTCTGACATTACCCAATTTCTCATTGCCCAGATTCACCATGTGCTTTTAGTCATGTATGTACTTTCCTTTGGTGTTTTTCTACCATCTGGGTTAGGCCAAGGATTGTCATCTAGATGGGCACTGCTCTGAATTCAGAATTCCCTATAATCCATGGGAAGAGATGACAGACCTAATGGTGCAGTTATGGTTAAAATGGCAAATTTCATAGTTTCTCATAGACCAATAGAAGATGAAAACAAACACAAACAAAATCTTCCTAATTGCTCCAAGTGGCCTTTTCGCTGCCATCTAACAAATGTTAACAGTGCGGCACAAGGCATTTCACTAAGAGCTGCAATTTCAAGCTTTCAAATTCAGAAACCATTGTGACATTTTAGAGGTTTGAGCTTTGAAAACTGATTTTCACATTTTATTTGCCTGGATGCATGGTGATGAAAGATCTGATAATATCTCCATGACCTCAGTCTACCACATTTCACAGCAAAATGCACCAGCACTGCATTTTCATGGTAGACAAGAACCAAATGTTTATTATGGGCTTTATGACACCATGGTACATGCATAGATGTGGCTATATGATTTAAAATTGTATAGAGGTTAGTTGAGCCACATAGGATTTACCTTTAAAAAACTAAATTTTGTATTCAATCTTCCTATTCTTTTCAGTCCTTGTTGCATCTCAGAGCCCTTCTCTGTCCTTTCTCGGTTATGACTGCATCTTTTTAAAACGATGGTAACCTATATCGAATACTGCGCAGCATGGGGTCTTAATAAAAGAATTAAGTAATCCATCACCATCTCCTTAAGCTTATATTCTGCATTCAGGCTCTTAATCCTGGCATTCCTGTGGCTTCTTCTCTAAATGCTTCTCCAAAACGTCGGAACATTTCCAAGAAAAAGTCTCCACTTTTCCCCAGCCCTGGCACAGCACAGACGCTCCATTCCTTCCTACTGTATGCACTACAATCTGGTGAGTCTGTTTATTAATCGGTTATATCGGTCAGAAAACATGCCAGTTTCTCAGATATAAAATGGATACAAATTGCTTTACTAATACGTGTAATTCAGAAGAATACTGCAAATCAGATGTCAAAGGCTCAGCTACTTGTTTTATGAAAACAAATCTTGCCATTCCCAATTCTCAAACACATACCAACCCAAAATAGTACAGCAGTTATTGATCATTCCCAAATTCAGTTACAGAAGATCATCAAGTTACACATTATTAGTAGCAATGCTAAGGAAAATTAAAATTTAGACAAGCAATCAACACTCCAAAAAGCAGTCAGAGTGATGAAAAGACCTTAGCCTCATTTAGACCATGCTCTAATCTTTAACTAATTGGCTGCACTCCCTCCATTAAATCTCATACAAAAGCCTTACACATTGAGACGACAATCCCATTTTAATAGGTATCAAAATCTCCTGAATTTTGTAGTTCACTTGTTGCCACCTTAAAACATCTATGGGTTGGTGTAGCTCTAAAATCTATGGTCACATGGTTCTCCTATAGCCATATGAAAACCAGGGCTGTGTTTCATCTACTCCCTCCATGAAAACCAAAAGAGTGTTATGAGGACGGGCCACCCCATGCTATGGCAAATGTCAGAGGTAAAAGGCACTTTCTGGCATTTCTTGTATTTCTCCATTAGCTCAAGTTCAGTACAATGAGCCTACATTCTCAAGAAATGGTCTCACTTGCCAAGTTTAATATAAATCCTCCGTGTAATTCTTAAGAGGAAAAAATTCTTTATGATCTCAGATTTTAGGGTCACATTTCAAGGATGTTGAGAAATTTCTGGAAATGTTTGAGAAAGGTGGCTCTTGCTCTGTCTGTGTGATTTAGTGACTTAAATTTGCTTTCACTTTGAAAAATGCCTCATCTATCTTCTTGCCTGTCATATTAAAAACACCTTACACCACAAACCTTGAAACAGGTAGTTATCTTATGCTTGCTCCTATGATTGTCTAGGCTGGGAAGGAGAAAAGATGATATGATTCTGTACTGGATAAATATAATGAAAGAAAAGATGACAGTAGAGAATTTCATTGTTGGCTTCCAAAATGGTCTCTGGTACTTCACAAAGGAAAAGAAAAAGGCTTATGCATATGGTATGCTCCTTGATTTCACAACCACTATGAAGTGTATCTGTGGTTAGACACACCTGACGTCCTGGCAGTTTAAGTTAACTTCTGCAGGTTAGGTACTGCAGAAATCTTGTAGCAGAGCTAAGTGGACTTGGAGCAACTACAGCTACATCTTATCCATCAAAAAACTGCCTCCTACAAACAATCTTGGTTCTCAACACTTAGTTGTTCCAGCCATGAAGTCTGCCCTCCGTCACTGCAAAGTGCCTTGAAAGCCACAGGAAGGTGTGATCAGCAGTCACATTTCTTTTTCAGTCAGCCCAGAGACACAGAGCGAGCTGGCTATTGACCTACTGAAAGTTGCTTCCCACTGGATTTCAACTCATGAGGAATGCAAAATGCAGTACAGATGAATCTGTGCATGCCTATATCTGGCCCTGTACATGACACAAACACTTTACTTGCACTCACTTCAAGGAATGGAAATGTATCTTGCATCACAGTAAGAAGTCATAATGTAAATTTTTTGTACCGCCCTAGAAGGAGTACTAATCTTTCACTAGCTATATGAAAAGAAAAAAAGGTTACTGCAATTTTCAGTCCTCTGTTTCTACCGTAGAGGAGCAGCTACCCAGGGATACACAGCACGAGTAGATACAGCCTGGACCCTCTGCTTCCCATCTGAGCTCCTGCAGTTGTGTAGTCGGAGGGAAATCTCCAAGCCCTTTCCCAACAGCCGGTCACGGCTTGGCTGGATTCAACGGCAGAGCTTCCACTGCCTTCACCTGTGTCAGGACTTCATGCTATGGTATTGCACTTACCGGCACCTAGCTGTTACCAAAACTGCATTATACATGTGTGTATACACAAGTGCTCTGCAAAGCATAAAGCATTTTGTTATGAACTGCTGAAAATGTTCTACCCACCTCCCAATCTCACAAGTGTCCTCCTGTCCATTGCAGCCGCAGTTCTTGGCTGTTTTTTCAGTGAATTAACTCCAAGCATTTAAAAGAAAGAACATTTCAATACATTTTTCTGACAGGTAAGAAATTAACTGCATACCAGGAGCTATTGAATTCAGCTTTAATAGTATCAATAAACATTTCTGATTAAATTATGAAATTGATTTTATAATTTTGACCATTATGTTTTTACATCAATATCATCATATGACAGCAAATGTAGTTACTGCTTCTTTATTGATCTTAGACATGGCACTCCAAAGTACTCATCTGATGATATTACAAAATCAAACTTGATTTCCTGTAGTACTGTAGTAACACTTTTAGTCATAACTTGATATGAGGAACCAGTAAGAAATGGATTATCGAGTTATTAAAAGGTATGTTTTCTCCTCAGAAGCTCAGGAACCATCCTGCTGCCTGCTTTTAAGACTTCGAGGGCAAGTTTCAGGACTTGGGGATGTTGTTATTCTTGTGTGTCAAATAATAATCCCTCCTCCTTCTCTTGATGAGCTATCTATCAGGTTTCTTGTGAGTCATCTAAACACTATTTATAAACTAGCGGGAACAAAGTGCTATTTATAATGCTCATTCAAGCAATCCAACAAAAACTCTGGGTTTCTGTAGCTCGGGAGCATTACTCTTGATCTCACCCTCCTCTCTGTCAGGATAATAGTTATGTGGTGGGCCACTCCATCTCCCCATAAGGTTTAATGTTCTGTTAAGAGAATGCATAATTCAAAAGGACCACTGTTGCTCTGATACATGCATAATAGTAAATCAAAGGTGTAATGTGCTGGATATTTATGTCTCAGGGTTAAGAACAAGTCTGATCAGATTAAAGAAATTTCAGTACCGGGCTTTTTGGCTGTTGTAAATTTTTTCACAGGCCCTCCCATGTCTGAACCTTTGCAGGCTGAAGGACTACGAGGCATCTTCATTGATATAAACTGCCGTCATGAAAGAGGAGCAGCGAGTTGAGACCTTAAGCTGTTTTGTCAGATTGTACTTTGGTAATGGATCTGTGGGTCCGCTGATATGTTACCCAAAGGTGTCTTTTCCAACCAGTCAGTCATGTTTCTTCCTACCTAATTATAGGGGCATCTGTTTCAAAACGCAACTAATCCCTCCAGGTTTTGTGGGCTGAGGAAAGGGGCGGAAGGGGTCAGCTGGAACTTGTGCTCTTATCCCTCTTGCAAGATTATTCCCTAATATTCACAGAAGTATTTAGAGCATTGACAAGTATTTGCCTTGACAAGCCCGTGGAGAACTCAATACACTCTTGTCTGTCTCAGATAAACCCTTCCCTGAAACAAGACATCAGTGGAGCATGGGAAGTTGTTTCACCTTGCTTTAATTAAAAAAAATACAATTGGTAAGCTGCTTAAAAAATATTGGCAATCTAATGCCTATGGGAACAAGCGATTTATATACTGCTGGTTCAACCAGTCACTGCACGGATGGGCACCGTGCAGACTTTCTCCGTACAATGATTACAGGCCCTGCAACTCTACTGCTATACCAAGGCCAGAACCTGCTATAAGAAACCCTACAGCATGGTCTGGTGGTGGCATGGGGGTGGCAGTACTTTGTTCAGCTTATGCTAATACTCTTTTTCTTACCTGCCCTGCCCTGCACAAGGTCTCACGATGCATTCAAGCAGAAAATGCTTCAGTAGGTCACAGAGCAGAACAGGAGCACAGCAAACCAGAGGTGGTGGTGCAATGGGGTTTGCTCTCCTGCACAAGAGATTTGAGTGTGGCCTTTGAGCTCTGAGCCTTTTCATCAAAGCAGCTTCCCTGAACCTTTAAAACACATAGTCCACATCTCTCACTTGTCTGACACTGTTCCAGAAATCCCTTTTTAGCTTTCCATCACTGACCGCAGTTCCAGAACTACACCTTTACCTTGCAAAACCTTCAACGCTTCACTCAGGCTTCTGTTTGGAAGTATAAAATGATCACACATCCACTAGGCACCTTGTGCTGGAATAAAGGCAACAGCTCTGCTGGTGCCAACAAAGCTCGCTGTTGTATCACCTGCTCAGGAAACAGCCTTAGTTGCAGGTCCATGTGTCTTCATTGAGCCATCTGAATTCTATATCAGGGCTCTTAGGTCAACAACTGAAATCTCCTTGGGGACTCCTGATCTTATGCAGGGCAGCAAGCACCCTAAATTTATCACCACAACAGGACAAAAGTGGGTAAGGATGCTCATGCTACACGCAGCAATTCAACACCAAGATCTCAAGGAAAGCATCCATCTGCACAGAGGTGAAGAAAAGATCTGCAGGATCTGTGGTGTCTTTTCAACCTGTTTTGTGAAATACAAACAAATGAGTGAGTGCTTCCCACTGACTCCCGAAACCCTTTGCCTGTTACACACGAACTACACGCTCTTAGAAAGGTGCTCCTTTTAAAATTTGACTTATTTATTCTTACAAACACTTACACTGAGGAAACAGGGAAGGATCAGTAGCCTTGTTCTACAGAAGCAAGCAACCTGGGTGGGATGCCAGAAGTAAAGATGTGGCTCACCTCGCCTCATGTCAGCTAACTAAAAGCTGAGCATCCCAGCTCAGGTAATGATAAATGCTCCTTGTTGGAGAGAAATGCCTTCAGAAGATAAATCATCCCATCCTCAAGTAACCACAGAAGCAGGTACTAAAGAGGAAATTACATCAACTGACAGACAAAAAACTAAACTAAATTATAGACAGCCAAAATTAGGTGGAATCAATCGCACCCTAAATAATTTTCCTACTCTCACATACACAAAAAGAGCATGCAGCAGAACGGCGAACAGGAATCACTCATTCTTCTCCACTCTCACATCGACACCTGAGCCATCAGGACGTTTCTTCCTCGCTGCTGAGCCACCACCCTGCCTCTGCGGCCACCAGCATTTAGCACCAAGGGAACGCTTCCAGGGGCTCAGTGCGCAAAGTGCTAAAATTGGCAATTTGAACTCAGGTCTGGGTTCTGAGCTCTGGTCATTGGTAGTCACTTGCTTTCCATTTTGAAACCAGTTTTTCCCCCAAAAGTGCCAAAAGGCCTCGCTGCCTCTGCAAGTCAGGGCAGTTGGTACCTTGTAGTCCTCTGTTCTCGGGCCAGGAGATGCTTGTATCGCTGCTGGGCACAATTTATCAAATCACGGGTGAAATATTTTCATCTTCAGCCTCCAATTCCCTCATTTCGGCCGTTTTCCCAAGCACACTACCAAGTTAAGTAAGAACACAGCTAAAGAACAGAAAATAGATTTGGGGACGGACTGAGCACAGGCTCTGAACCCTTCCATTTTCCAGACCTATGAACAGAAGCTTCATTATTGTGCATGCACCAGTATGCCTCTGGTTCAGAAGTTTAAAAAAAAGGCTGAAGTTCTCCTCCCGGGTTAGCTGAGGTTAAACAGGTGTTTTTGGTAAGGATTGCAGTTACATTTTGATTACACTAGCCCACATTCTTACATCACATAATGCAATACGATATACCCAAATGGATCCTTCGGTGCCAAAGCGGGGCCCCCAGCTTGATGTTGTTCTAATTGTGTTTTTCATTAATCCCTGTGACCTCTGCAAAGCATCATCAACCCAATACAGGCTCTCAGATCTGAGCGTTGGATTTTCTTTTGGGAGTATTTTTCGCATCTCCTCTTTACTTCTTGGTGGAGCCAAGTAAAAGCAAAAAGGAGTTTGCAAATTCAGCTGTGAGCACGAAGGTTGCGATTAGCCTGAACAAAAATACATCTAAGGAATTAGTTTATTGCAGTTGGATAGTGTGTCTTCTCCAGTAACCTGATCCGGCCTCCAAAAGGAAAACTCTTAACTTCTTTAGAGGGCTTTGGACCTAGCCTCTGCTAGAGGAATGCAAGTGTGAGGCAGCGTATGGCACTTTAGAAAGAAGGAATATTAAAGGGGGCAGGGGGAGAGGCCAATTGTTGATCTCATCCTGGAGTCACTCCATACACTTCAAATATGGCCAAATTGCTCTCCAGCCACACCCTGGCAACCTCATTTCCTTTATTAGGGTTGCAGTGGCTCTATCTGGGAGGAGAGCTTGCCCCAACGCACCTCACTCTTTCCTGGCACGAGCCTGCTTCCTTGGGAAGGGGGGCTCTCCAGTGAGCTCAGGGCCTCAAATTTTGGGGAGCTGGGGATTTCTGGGGACTTACAGCAGGGACAATGCTGGTCACCAGAGCTCCTTACTTTTCGTGCAGAGGAATACCATATTTCACTAGAAAGAGGTAGAGTGTGGGAAGGAGGGACTGCAACTTGGAGAAGCGTCTCTGGCAATGCAGGGAGAAGTGCAGCTAAGCAGCTCATGGCTTTTAGCTCTGTTGGAGTATTTTCATGCACCGTGGAAGGCGTTTGACAGATGTGCATTATTATGCACAACAATAACTGGCATATATTAAAATGAGCTGCTCGAGAGGGGAGGAGAGAAACGATGCACCTGTTTATGCACCTTCCCATCTACCGCTGCTTCTTTGCTGAAAAACAACCCTTGATTTATGCTCATCTGCATAAAAGAAAAAGGCTTTGAAGATGTTTCACTGGCAGCAAGGGTGCCCGTTTCAGGCACTTGGCCTTTTGTCCAAGCACATGCTTTTCCACTCACCTTTAAATTATTCTGCAGCTGGTTAGAGGTACCACACCAATGTGCAGGCGCATGGGATGTATGTTTTGTCCTGTCCTCAACAGAGAAACAAGGTGATGCAGCAGGTCATCAGGATGGAAAACTACTGAGCAGCCTCAGCCAAATTGAGTTACCAGCAGCTCAGACTGCTTGCCGCACAACTGCCAGCAAGCACAACAGAGAGCAAATGCAGAGGAAATGCAGGGTACGGGGCTCTTCCATTTGAGAAAGTGTGCTGCATAAAGCAGGAGGACCCTTCACATATCATTATTTCTGAGAGATACAGTTGAGAAGATTGCAAACTGGAAACCCAGTGATGTAAATCCACCCTGGCAGTACCCTTCCTGTTCTGTATAAACCCATGTAAACAAAATCCGAGCCTCCCGAGTGCTCAATATTCAAATATCGCACAAGAGTGTCTGCAATAACGTCCGTATTTCCTTTCAGAATATGTAGAAAAAGAGCCCCAAAGTGCGAAGTGTGGTAACCCCTGCTATTGAGTGGTGATTTCTACTGAGACTGCCTGTGCTAGCAGAGCAAAGCGTGGCAAGCAGCCTGTGACAGGGCCATCCCCTTCTGTGGCAGAGCAGCGTGCCTGGGGCAGCTCCAAGCCAATTCACTAGCAAGAGGTACCTGTGCCTTCTGTAGGACAGACCATGAAATTTGTGCACCATTATTATTTTTTTAAATTTATTATCATATTTTACTAAACGGATTTAAAAAATCCATGCCTAATGAAAATATTAGAGCTATGCCCATGCCCACTTACTTTTGATAATATTTTTATGCAGTTTTGGTACATTTCAGAGTTTACCACACTTCCTTGCTGGAACTATCAGCGTACGCTTTTATACACAGTTGGCTGGGAAGATGCAAAGGGTAAAGCAGCATCAGGATCTGCAAAACAGAAATGCTAGTGCAAAAGATGACAGATCAGTCCTAGTACCCCAGCATGAAGCCTCTGGACTTAAACACTAGGCAGCACAGTGGTGCTAGCTCCCGGCAGAGCTCTGCTGGACAACAAAGGTCTGAGGGAGCCTGATCCTCCCTCCCCTGAGCAGGCACAGCCCTCTCCAAAACTTCAAGGAAGATGGGCAGAGCTAAGGGCAGCTTCAGCAAACAGCTTCACTTATGCAAAGGCAAAGCACAGAACCAGCTCCCCTCCTTCAGCGACAGGAGTCAGAGCACCGCACGGCCCTTGCCCACTGTGCTGTGGGCTGTTTGGGGGACAAACCACTGTCCTGCAGATTTGCACGTATGCTGGTGACAGAGATGAACAGACAGAATTCAAAACCTAATCCATCCCTATGCTGCACAACCTTGAGGCACAGTATAATCATGGTATGTGTACAGGCTTCTTGCATTTCACCCATCTTCCTTCTTCTCTGCTGTACGAGTCAGAGGTGGACAACAAAGGAAATCCCACATCGGCAGCCTGCATGGGGGCCTCTGCTATCAGCAGGAATACTGAGGGGTAAGGCTCAGGAAGGGGGTCAGAATAGGATTCAACCTGGATTTATTATTTCATACTGTTTCCAGATACTTTTCTATTTCATCCGCAACAGATTATTCCTGACACTTTTAGAGGGCCCCTGGCCCATTTGCTTATTGGTCTGATCTTTACTAGCAATGAAACTCGAAGTCTAGTAAGCAAAGACTTCTGGAGAGTTAAGAGGGTACCCTTTTATATTATTCACTGAAATTGCTTCTTGGCTAAAATATTCTCCTGTCAGTGCTTTTCATGCGTTCAGGAACATCTGCAGGATGTGGAAAGAACAGAAACAAACCAGATGTTGCAAAAGGTAGTGACACAAAGAAACATAATTATTACAGTATCTTGTTCAATTTTTTTGTCCATCTTACACCTTCATACACCAGTAACTTTTACTGCTCAAACAGAGACTGACTCAGATATCTAAGTTCTCTCTGAACAGATTTACAATCATTTGTAAAAATTGACATATACCCCCATTAAAGCCGAATTTCCTTTAGCAATTTCAGAGGAAAATAGATTAAGGGAATGTGCATATTTATCTCAGCCATCAACATTTATTCATTTAGGCAATTATCACTTCATTACGCTGTCAAAGGGAGCAGGCGGGAAACGCGCAGATGATGAACCCAACGCCACCAAGTCCTCCACCTCTGGCGTGTCACCGGGGTGCCGGCCCGTGCCCGCGCCAGGCGTCTGTCACAGCGATGTGACCGGGGCTGCGGGTCCAAAAACGGCACCAGCCGAGTCTCCTGGGCAAACGACCGCAACCTTGATCCAACAGCGCCCCCAAAAGCAAGCCCACGGCCAGCCAGACAGACGGACAGCCGGACAGCCACCCGGCACCGCGGCCTACAGCCCCGGCTTGCGCTTGCTGCGCAGAGCTATTTGATTTTAAGAGCTGTTTACCCGATTAACAACGGGGGATCAGGAGGGTATAAAATGCCTTACGGCCCTAGGAATGCCTGCTGCAGCGCAAAAACCAGGAGAGTCCATTAGGTTCAGAAAATTTTCCAGCTATTTTAACTCAGGCCTCAGGAATTTCGTAGGGGGATCAGAAGACCTGCAAGCTCTGCCAAATTCTGAGGGAACAAAGTATAACTAGATTAATATATAAATCTTATTAACTAAAATGTAGCTGAATACAGTCATTTGTTATCAAAGTCTTTGCGATTGTTTAACAAATTGCAACATTTTGGTCTCACGGGCTCCCTGCCAAGTTGAGGCCTAATTAAGGTGGTTGGAAATGAATAGTGTTCTAATTAGTTTAATTACAATATGATGAATTATCAAACTAATTTTTAAAAACAATGTGCAATTAGCCTTTTAGCATTCCACCCCCATTTTCCAAAACAGGAAACGAAGCGGAACAGACTTGTTTTTACCGCTGGGCTAGAGGCCGAGCCGCCCAGAGGACGCGGTGAGCCCCGCAGCTCCCTGCCCTGGTCACCTCACCTCGCTCCTCGCGCGCTTGCTCAAGCGCCTTTGGCTACATCTGCGGAAAGCGAGTTGTTCAGTCCAAGACCAGACCATTGCTCCTTTCCAAAATCCCAACCCGGAGTTGTCCCTATTCCTTCACTTCATTGGGGTTGCACCGAAAATCGTGACGTGCTCCAGGAGCGGTATGCAGGGGGCCATGCAGGACCGTGGCGAGGTCCCACACTCTTACCTTTCAGAGCGGTGAATGACCACCTTAATCTGCCCGTGAGCTGGAAAGGTATTCGGGTCCCTAACAGCAGCACGTAGGGAAGGCAAATACTGAGTCAGTCACCACCAAGACTGCGCTCCACAATGCCAATTGTACAAATGCTATTTTCCATTTTCTGAGCACGTTTCTTTTATATTTGTCCCCCTAAGGCTATTTTCTGCCTCTGGCTACCAATCCCACTGCGTCACTCCCCCAGCCAGCAAACCTTTCCAGAAATACACTTGCACCTGCATAACCTCAGTAATGTTGCACCCTTGGAAGTGAAAGCACCATCTGGTCCTACTGTAGAGCAGTTCATTACTGAAGGAGTGGCCAAAGGTCACCACCTTGCATTAGCACTGCCAGGTATATAAGTAGAGCTTGGCTCCGTTACAGCATACCTCATTGCTGAGCAGCAGAAGAGGATGTATTAAAAATACAGGCACCCACCGAATGGAATGGGATGGAAGGAAGGAGCAGAGAAGTTCGCTTTAATGATATGAATCCTTTAACAAATAATCAGGTTAAAAATGATCCACTTGGTATTTTGATGAGAATGGATTTTCTCATCCTGTGAACCAGAAAGAAAATGTGGCAGTAAAATAGCTTTCGGCATGACTTAATTATCCCCAGAAAGACTTAGGAGCCTGCTCCAGCAAAGCACTTAAATGCATGCCGAACTTTAAGCACATGGGCATTCTCAAGGGACTATTCGTATATCTAGAGATAAGCATATGCTTAAGTGCTCCAGCAAGACACAGATCAAATTGAAGTCTCTCACCAGGGCCTGGAGTCATAGCTAACGCATCTGGCAAGCATGACAGCATTTGAGATGTCCTGTCCACCTGGGCGCTTATGAAGTCCCCATCGTCCAAGCTATCCGAGTGCTTCCCAATAAATGAAAATAATCAATCACCGTTTCGTCGCTTCCTGACTGGCACGTAGAAAGAGGCTTTAAATAGGTGCAGGTATCTGTGAATTAAATCAGTTTACTGAGGGAACCAAAACAAGTAGATGAAGTTGCCATATGTTTCTGCTTGTGCTGAAGCTAGTGGTCATGCTTGTTTTTCCTGGAAATTTGTTCCACAACCTTAGCCTGGCTCCTGCCAGAGCCTTCATTTATTTGTCAGCAGCGGCAAGGATCCAGCAGATGAAGCTTTTGTAAGGAAAAAAGACTGCTGGGAGTGCTGACCTCTCCAGCAACTATGGTCGAACCTACCAGAGGGTTGACTACTGCAGTGGAGGTAGTTGGCTGAAAGCTGCACACTCAGGAGCCACTCCAGGTGGGCCGCAATATAATGTTATATTGCTACGAGGACTTGGTGGTGCTTTTTGGCAGAACACGTGGCTAAGGTCCTAGAATTAAGGACTATGCAGTGGGCTGTTGTGGTCTTGCTGCTCTCCCCAAGGGCAGATTGCAATCTTTTTGCCTGCCACTGATATGGGCATCCAGCATGGCTAGGGTGCCACTGCCGATCAGTCCCAAGGGCAATGCTCTCAGTACAGAAGATACAGAATAAACACATTTTCTGAAGAATACCTCTCCTCTCCTATCTGGTCCTTAAGGTAAACAGAGAGCTGGCTCTGTACGTTCCCATCAGCTTTCCAAGTTAATTTTTGCAATTTTAGGGAGGACTGCTTCTTGTGGGACCCTAAAAGCAGCCTGTCTTGGGGGGGACCAGGAGGCCATGAACCAAGCTGGGTCTGTCTGTTCACTACCACAGACACATTTGATGAGAGCAGAGTTTGTAACAGGTGCACCTCCAGCCATGCAAGCTTATGAGAACTGAAGAAAACACTAACAAAAAAATCATTTCTGGCAATAAAAAGGTTAACACAAAACAGTAGGTATAAGGATAACTTGAACCCATCATTAAAGAAATTCAGTTATTTAGTCAATTTTACTTATTTACAGGCTAGAAGATTAATGAGTTCAAATACAAACTGAGACAGTAATTAGGTTTCAAAAACATACTATAACACAATCAATCATTGCTGGGGAGTATAATGACATTAGGGTAGAGCCCTCTTTCAGCTGAAGTTATTAGCATGTGATTGGTGAAGACTGGACTTGAAGAGAGAGTCTACCCCAGGGTCCTGTAATAAAATGAAAGAGGAATCTTAAATAAGGAGAAACTATGTCTTTGACCCTTTGTCCTTTGCCTGTAGATGTAGAGATACTGTATTCGGGATTTAGGGCTCTGTAACAGGACTTTGGGGAATGATGGCATTTCAAAAGACAGTTGGTATTTTACTTTAAACAAGACTTTACTTGAGACCTAATATGACACAGACGGTATGTATATGTCCTCTAATCTGGTCTTTGAAGCTATTAGCAGCTCCTTCCAAGGCATTTTAGATCTCTTACTCAAAGTCTTTGCAAATATGTCGACTTAAAGAAGGAGTTCAAAATGTTACAGAACATGAAGTGGGAGAAAGGGTGAAAATTTAACCTAAAGAAAGAAAAAGCAAAAACTACACAAAAGCCAAGTTTTCCCTTCATTATTGTTGCTCAAGCATTATTTGTTGGGGAATTGCATTAATGAACCGTATCCAAAAGGCCTTTATACATTCCCGCTGTGGGGAAATTGAGTAAGTATTCCTTAAAGTCAGTGTCAGTTGGGTTCACAAAGGAAAGCGGATGTGCCTTTTAGGAGTTAAACTCATTTTAGAAGATATTTACACACGTATCAAAGTAATCCAGCTCCCACAGAAATCAGTGGTAAATTCCCTGTTGATATGAATAGGAGAAAAGTTAGAGCAGTTTGTGCATTTTTTCAAGTTCCACGTCAGTATCTGAGATCAGATGCTTCAAGTGGAGGTTTTCAAAAGAGGCTACGGCATTTTGTCACACTTGCCAAAATGCCTTTGAAAATCATACCCTAAAACAATGTTTGAGCAACCAGATAGAAATAGCCTATTTTCAGAGATACTGAGTACTCCCAGACTTCAATAATTTCAGTATTTATCAGCTCTTAAAACCAGACTACTTGCTTTGAAGTACCTATATTTAGGGTTAAGTACCTCATTTGGAGTGTCCAAGTTTGAAAAATGTCAGCCTTAACCCCCTAGCCCTTCTCATGCATATCCATGTAAATATACACTTCCACAAATAACTTATGCAGTACTGCCACATCTAAAATGAAATCTTTGTAATTTCTTTCACCTCAAGGGTTCAATGGCACAGACCCTGCATTTATGCTACTAGCGCCATTCTCTACAGAATTCTAGTTGCTATTATTTATTCACTGTGGTATTCTTGACTATCCCAATTCCCTAATGAACAATTGAAATGGATTGCAATGAGGACGTGACACACAGGAATAAGAAGCCAAAATGTATTTCCCAGCTTCAACCTCCTAACCTGAGGGAAGGTTACGATGGTTGACATGGCTGGGGTCAACAGCAATTGGTTCTAATGGCTACTGTCACGTAGACACTATGAATACTTTTCATGGCATTTCAGAGCAATCCTAGCAGATAAATCACATGCAGAAGAACCTTAACTGAAAATGTATTATAAATAACCTCAAAATGGAGGAAAAACACAACAGCAAAACTATATTTCAAAGTAAGAGTGTGAAAAAATAACAACATGCAACTCAAGTCAATACAATCAATCCTGATAACAAGAGCAGTCAATGCAATTACATTTTATAAAATCAATGCATCCTCCTACTACAAAAACCAGGCAAGGAAGGAAATGAACCAACATCCCCCTCTCTATCAGCATGTGACAATTACAGTTTCACCAAACACAGCTAAACAAGGAGCAGAGCAGGCGTCAGATCCTGAAACCTTGGCAAAGGAGTCAGCACCACGTAAAATCTTCAGTCCAAAGGACAAGATATTGCCTAGCTTCTTCTGACCCTGTACATATAAATTCATTTTCACCCACTGATATCACAATCTAATTCTTCCAATGATGTTATTGTTCTGAATCTAAGCTGCTGAGCTTCATTCCCCACCCCACTGCTCACACCCCCCGTGACAGAATTACGAACTCAATGCGTGACGATAAATAAAGCTGTATGGTTACAACTTGTGAGCTCACTCTTAATTTTGCTCGTGACAAAAAACACAGATGGAAAAAAATTTGGTCTGATTTGGCCATTTGAAAATTCACCAAAAGTGAATTCAAGGGGGTTGTAAAAAACAAAACAAAACAAACAAAAAAATAAACATTAATACCTCCAGTTGGTTGGTATTAAGAACATTAACATGTTCAACTTCCTACCTCATCCCTTACCACATGAGAAAATCCTACCGTAGTTGTCACAAGACCTGCCCAATGGAAAGCCTTCAGGATGAAGCTCTCAATACCGTAAGATCCCAACTGTGAATTTTAGGTTTTACATTGGTTAGGATCCTTGTCCTGACTGAAATGCTGCCTTTCATACCACATCACTAGTGATGACCTCACCCCCGAGAAACTCAGTGAAGAGGGAAAGAACTGAGAGCAGACAAAGGTGCTATTAGAAAAGTGCCATGCTTAATTAAGAAACTAGTTTTAGTTTAGAGAATATTTGAAGATCTGAAGCTAAATGCTTTGAACTGGACTTCAGCAAGGCAGGGTTAGCAGTCACAGAGAGAGAGGTTAGAGAGGAGTTGTGCCATCTGACCGTGGGTTACTACAGAAGGTTGAGCCCATCACCTCTCTCCAGGGGTGTCTTTTTCCTCCAGAAACACTACAGGAAGGGCCCTAGACAGGGCCCTTAAGGTAGATGCCCACACATGACCAGCCCTCCAAGGCTATGCTGCAATGTGTGTGCATGGCTGACTGAGGTAGAAAACCTTTTTATCAGGTTCTGGGCAGTAATCTCTGCCATCAGGCTCTGCACGCAATTACCCCTATCACCTTCCTCCCAGCATCTGTTTGGGCAACTGTCCAACACGAAGATGTCATTGATTTCATTCATGTGGGGCTGCAAATTGGTTCGAGCCATAGCATCCTTGTGAAATAGGTGGTTGATCATCATTGTTTGTAAACGATGAAAGAATGAGTGTCTTACAAAACTAAAACAGAAACAATTACTTTGGTTTGTATTATCGTAAGCAACAACACTGCAAGCAGACTTGAAGTACACCATCCATTTTCCATTTAACTAGTACTGAACTGCAGATATAAACAGTTATTGCTGTTACATTATGCACTTGCATGCGGGAGAGACGGTACATAGTTTTGCCGCATTTTTCTTTTCCTCTTATGGCAAACATCCAGTCTTAACACCCCTTTCCCTTGGAAGAGAAAACTGCAGTTATTATTTCCTGATATTTCCAGCTACGTACCCATCTGTACTTTTTTCATCACCAGTGTTTTACATGTGTATGACCAGCCTCAAGCAGTCACACGATGACAAAAGTATTTGTGGATCCCTGATTTGTTACCTGCATACTTTTCTTGCAGCATTTTCTCACCAGTTTTAGAATGTGCTCAGGAAATCTCCATGGGATTCCATGGATCAGATAACATGAAAGAGTCTGTAAAGCTGACATATGTTGAATTGTGGACTACTACACACAAAAAGTAATCCCTAGGCATCTTCTGGATCATCCAGAAAGCTGCATACTCTGTCTTAGAAATGGTTGTGGAATGATCTAATTTAATTTACTGAGAAAGAAATGAAAGAAAGAAATTATAAAGATTAGACAGAAGGAAACAAAGTTGGAGCATAACTTGCCATCCTATTATTTAGCATTTACCAAAGCTAAACTGATGATTTAGTAACAAAACTAGTTCTTAGAGAGGGTCCACCTTTAACTTTAGCATAGTTTAATGACTTTCAAAATGAGGAACACAGCTCACCAAAGAGGAGTAAAAGAGAATAACTAAATAAGAATGTACAATTCTCCAGCTTTGCAGGCAACGCTTGGGTGGACTTACAACGGAGCTGATGAGAACGTTGTGCAGTGACACACGACCTGTGCAGTGCACATCACACGAGGGGGAATCAGCTAACACACAGGACAGCTCTAGTGCACCACTGCCACCACCAGTGTGGGCTGACATGGTGCATCCCTGATCCTGCTGCGCTTGGGTGAGACTGACCCTGGTGAGACCTGGAACCAGCAGATATCTTCTCATCTGACCTCAGGGAGTCCTGGAAAAACACTAATATGTGCATTCAATTAGATACACGTGCTTCCAAAGGACAATTCCTCTTTGCCATCACAGATGTCTACTTAAGATAAAATGAATTGTCTAGTATTTACTAAAGAACCAGGCAACTAGACCATAAATAAATTTAGCTACATCAAAGAAGCTGAAGGAACTCATCTCCAAGCAGGTAATGCCCTGACATAAGATATGGGTCCATGGTCTACATCACATCTGCAGCCTGCCTCTTAAACACCGCAGCTTTGCAAAACCAGACCATCAATCAAATGGTCACTGGGACGTACCCAATAGGCACGACTCCCAACAGCAACTCCTACAAGCTGCAGTCCCAGGAACTTTTGGCAATTCAAGTCTATCGTGATTGCTACAGCTGGGTTCAGCTTCATGGTCTCAGCAAGACCTTCAAAAATGATGAGGGTTTGAGATTGAGCCAAGCTTCTTGTCAGCGCTTCATACTTCAAGGCATTTGTATTTATAATTCCTGTTACTTAACACAACAGATCCTAGCATGACAAATCCTAGAAAACTGTTATGCTGGGGTCTTCGTTTTCAGGATCTGCACCAGAGCTTAACTAAATTAGAAAGTATTTGTTTGGCATCTCTGTTTGAGCTGCTGGTTGATGTTTTATGTTTTAATGTTTTAAGTAAAGTTTATTATGACAAGTCAGTGAAAGTGCTTTTAGTAGGTCAATAAATCACGGACATATCATATCACTGGGTGACAGCTATGCAAAGCATAGAAGGAAATTTGATATTATTCCAACAAAATGGCAACTACAGCTACTTCCAGCTTTGCTGCAAATCCACATCGGCCTGTTGATTGTGAGTTGAATAGGTAAATAATTATATTTTGGGGAAGGGAAACAAGGCCTTTGTAGATTTGTATCTGTTTGGCATTTCTAAAATGCTCTTGTGGGGAAAAGAATGATTTATTTGATCTGAAATGGTCCTCTGGATGCCCACCATGGAGTCTGCTCTATAATTACCTAATGTGGAGGAGTGGGGAAGGGGTTGGAGAGAAACACAAAGCAGATGAAAAAAGAGGATAAAAAGATTTCTGAGAGATTGAATTCAGCTTTGGCATCTCTCCAACCATATGGAAATTGAAGGGATGTTAAAAAAATTCTAAGACAGGATGCACAGGACAAGGGTGGGAAGTTTCCCTCGTTATTACTGTCAGGAGGAAAAAAAAAAAAAAAAAGAAAAAAAAGGAAAAAAAAAAGCTTTTTCTATACAACACAGCAGAACACCTGTCAGATCAGGGTGTGTGAATAATCTTCGGTAGAAAAGTAACAGTGACCCAGCCGTGCTTAGAAATTGTTTACACCTGATCACATACACATGAAACGTCTCACTCGGATGAAGCAGAGCTTGAAGGAAAGTTTACAGGGAAAAACTTCTTACTCTCTTCCGTTTCGTAGTGCTTTCAACTGCCTCGTATAGCTTTTGACAGCAGCAGCAGCTGCCAATTGCCTGGTATTGCCATTGATGTACGTCTAGATGTGGGTCTGGAGTCCATGGCTGCAGAGTAACAGATATTACGTGGTGGAAGGACTCATGGCTGGAAGGCATCAGGGGAGACCCATGTTGAAACCAAGTGTCTAGTTAAAATTAGACTCAAGAATCTACTGTCGTGTTTCCTTCAAACGTAAAGGGCAAAAACATGTGTGTTCATTCTGGATGCCGTTTCTTTTCTGACTGAATTAAGGGATTTAACAAATATAAAGCTCTTTGTGAGGGGAGCGTAGCACTTAAAACCTGAAAGAAATTGCCGTGGATTCCCCTGACATCAGGACTAACCATTGGACCTGCTGTGCACCACAAGGCTATTTCACATAAGACTTGTAAAATTAGAGAAAGCTTGAGAGGAGCATTTTAATTCATTTTTCCCTTACATCAGGGCCTGAGCCACTCAATCATTTGCAGCTTGTGTCCTCTCCTAAGGAAGGGAAATACACCACAATTTTTGGAGGTGAATCAGAGTAGAAGGTATAAGGAGTGTGAGGGCGGGCACCAAATCTGCACCTTTAGAGACACCAGTACTTGATCTATTACAGCAACCTGCTTGCTCTGAAGATCCACGTGAAGTTGCAGAAGGTAATGCATGAGCAGGTTCACCTGCTACAGCAAGACTTTCTGGGATAAAGCTCAGAACCAAAATGACATCTACAAAGGTCTGTCACTGGGATTTCACATGGGATAATCCTAACGCTCTTCCTGTAAAGGCTCAGCAGGAAGGCGACACTGCCTCTGGGGAACATTACATGGGGGACATGTGCAAACGCACGCTGTCTAGGCACACTTGTGAAAGTCAGCCAGTGGTGCTTGTTTAGCAGAGAGTGAAAATGGCAAGCTTAATCGAGGAGAGGACTGGAAAGCTGGCAGCAGAGGCTGCTCCTTTACTGCCCTGGTTGAAAGGCTGGGTCACTGAACTGGTCCTCCACAGGCTCACATCACAGCACCACATCCGCCCGCCCTTGGGCAGACCACTTCTTCCTGTCTCTGCTCCCATGGACACCCTGTCCTTTTGAAGAATGAGGGGATCACAGGAGCAAATTATCTCATGCACTCAGTTTTAAAGCTACTGACCGTCTTACATGCAGCTATGAGAGCATAGTGAAATATCCCTGACAACTTTTTGCACTCCAGTTGTACCTTCCATCTTCTCTGAGGGGTCAGAGCCCTTCTATCGTAGGTACTGTTTAATGGAAAAGGGACATTTTCTAGCCTTCAGAAGGCTTCCTCAGTGTTTAAGACACAGATGAAGATAATCTGTTATTGCACTCCCGCCTTTGCACTTTAAAACACTGCTCAAATGACTTGCAGACTCAGGCCTGAATAGGAAGGCTGCTAAATAGCAGGATCTGTAATGTGGTGAGGCTTACAATTAATGACTAAGCAAAAGAAGCTATGCCTGCAGAATTTCAGAAAATCACAGATGAATTTCCTTAAATTTGTTTGACCAAGAGAGAAGAAAGAAATAAAGGACAGTAGATTGAAAAAGACAAACATACGCTGCTAATCTCAAATAAGCACAAAGCATTGAAAAAGTGCTCACAATGAATCACATGATTGGATAGGATTAATTACAATTACAAAATGAGCATAATTCTGTATAAAATATGGGGTCTAGCAGTGGAGTATAAAGATCAGAGGGCAAAGTTGGTGCAAAATACGATAACAAAGGCAAAAATGGGGAATTGAACAGAGCAAGATGACAGCAGGGGTTAAGATAAATAAGACATTTTTTAAGTACATACGGAAGGAGAGGGCAGTGAAGGAGACAGAAGGGCCTCTTAAAAATGGCAAGGGTAATTTATTGACACAAGTAGTAAGGGCATTGTTTAAGAGAAAAAATGAAATGAATTCTTCGCCTATGTGCACAGAGAGGAGAGGGGACAGATGCCAGAAAGAGACATAAATTTCCCAGAGGAGAAAGAAAAATGTTTAAGGAAATCAAGATCATACCAGTGCTGGTGATCAGGAGAGTGGAATGTAGGAAAACTGAAAAAAAAACCTGCAGGAGCAAACGTGATGTATCCCAAAATCTGAGGGAGAGGGGAAGAAATACTGCAGAGATGCTGAGAACCTGGAAAGCACTTGGCGGGAAGCCGTATGTGCCGGCAGAAACCTGACACTGTGCTACCATATGGTTAAAGCTAAATTCAGGTTGTGGATGCCACCCAGCAAGCTGGTATTTTTGCTTCAAAGACCTTTTGGCAGTAAAGGAAATTTTAATAGCAATAAAAAGACCAGTCTTTTCTGCTTCCTTCTTGCTTGCCCAGTTTCCTTTCCACCACCTGCTTTTTGCAAAGTTAGCCTGTAACAAAAAGGGTGCCTGAGAAGGAATATTCCCAAGGAGCTGTGGGGCCACTGTGCTTCCCCCCAGCATTTCACAAATCCCCTGCTGGAGCTGCAGTACTTTGTACCACTCCTGATGCACATTTCTGCCTTTCAGCTGTGGTCTGTAACAGTTCTAGAAAACAGAAGACATCACAAAGATAGAGAAAATCCACATTAAACTGCAAAAATCTGTGACCTCAGTCCATAAAAGCTACAGACCCTGAAGGACTCGGTCCTGCATGCACCAGCTTGGCTTGAAGCACGTGCCTATCCCTCTAACTCCAACAGAGTCGCTGACAAGCATACATCTGAGTACGTATGCTACTGACCCAGTGAAGACGCAGCTATTAAACTAGGCCTACAGCATGTATCATCTAGATGGAAATAGCAAACCGAGCAGGAGAAGGACTAATGTTTGAGAGAGATGGTGTCAATGACATGCACTTAAGCAAAGACAGAGTCAGGCCTTAAAAGAATTTGTGGGGAATTTCACTCTCCTAAGAATAGACGGTACTTGGAGCAGTGATGGGGCAGCTGCTATTCGTAGAAGTTCAGAATGGCTGTTCTAAACTTAGTGCACAAGTACTCAAAGGTGGTAAATACTGAAGGATATGCACAGATGCTACCAGGAAAAAAAAAAAAAAAGCTGACTGAAGAGCACGATCAGTCGAGGTGCTGAGTGCCAGTTCCTCAACGGAGCTACGCTGATCTACACCAGTTGAAATGCAGCCCCTCCTTGCTCCCTTCCCCTCCTAGTAGTAAGGATTAGGAGCCCTGCATCATGCAGGAGCATTTTTCATCGTGCAGGATGATATGCACAGGGCCTAATTCCACCGACATCCAGGGCAGACCTTTGAGCAAGACCAAGGGTTGGAAGTGACTTCAAATGAGCATATCCAGTCCGATCAGCTACAGCGTTTCCCCCAGTGGCTGCCATTACTGTGCGGGGACAGCTTTGATAACAGTCCCTATCAGCACAAACTGCAGCCGTAAAAGTGCAATGGTTTGATGCCAAGCGCAACGGGATGCACCAGATACATGCAGTGCAGGTGTAGGGAGGACAACAGAAAGACTTCAGCCACACAGTGTGAAACCTCAGTGATCAGTGGCCAGGGGCTGTGCTCTGTACTCTTCGGGTGAAACTCTGCCCAGCAATCACTCAGCGACCTTTGCAGACGATAATGACATGCCTAAAATAAATAGAAGTGCAGCTGAGAAATTTAGGACAAGACAGAAATAAGAGCAGAAGCTGTAACTCTTCAGAAGATTTATAATTTATGATCGTTCCATGGCATGAGTTCAACTGTGACCTCTCAGCTGGCAGCTGTCTTTATGCTGCTTTCTCCTTCCACCTGCCTAGTGAGAAAACAGCCACCGTCTCTGTGAGCATGGATAAATCTGTCATACTGACTTACACAATGAACTCTCTGGAGGGAGACTGAAGTAGTCCAGAGAATAAATCTAGCCCCGAGAAACAGTAGCAAGGTTGTCTAAGTTTACAGCATCTCCTTTTAACCCCTTTGGTGTGGACCTTATTGGCTATAATTATAACTGGCACTGTCTGACATGCTGAAGCCGGGAATCCTCTGCGACATGATGGATGTCTTGCTCGGGACAAGTCAGAGCTGGACACAAAAAGCATCCAGGACAGGCCAATGATGCAATATGTGGCTCTGATCTGACGTGGCAGCCCTGGGCTTTAAAGCCTTTCCCAAGGACATCCAGGTAGGCAAAACGCTTTTACAAGAGAAAAATGTCTTTGCCAAAGTGCTCGGATCACAAGGACAAAACACTGAATTAGATCATTAGATTTTAAGGCCAAAAAGGTGTTATTAGTTTGGATGGATTAATGGGCTCCTTCCACTCCTGCCACCCTTCTGATGGGAAGGTGGCAGACAGCAACTTGCTGCTGAACCTACCCCGTGTCAGAACGACATCAGCCTTTAATAAAACCCCTCCAAGGCAAAGCATCTTGGCATGCTCCAGCAAAGTACTTTGGACAAACCGAATGGCTGGCTGCGAACAGGGCTTAATTTATGAGAAAGCTGAGGTTATTTGTTTTTTTGAACTTCTTTTTAAAATATCAGAGACTACCTTTGTCCATGGCTAAGGAGCCATACCTAAATAGCTTGTAAGGGCTTAGGACTGTGATTCATCTGTGTTGTGACAGATGGGAAACTCACTGTAATAGATAGTCAATGAACTGCCCACCACCGAGGCTTATCTTGAACACCTCCAGCAGATGTGCTCAGCTGCCTTTAGGATACCTTTCAAACATATTTACAACATGCCTATGTCAGCTGTTGAGCCATATAAAAATAGGGCCTTAGCACAAAGGCAAGGAAACTGCAGTATCATACAACGTTACTGCTAGGACCGGTGCCAACACCACAAAACCTGCTCTCCCAGACTTTAGCTTTATTCATGCAATTCCTCTCTCCCATCACTCTAGGTTGCTTCTGAGTTTGATACAGTCTTGTGTGTGTGGAAAAGTTGTCACAAGACACCTGCAAAGCCACATTCAACTTCACCACATTGTGGCTCAGCTCTGGAAGCAGCAATGAATGGTAGCACAAGCGGGTGGAGAGAGGCTCCTGGAGCCACCATCCCTCCTAGAAAGGCTGCTTTGCAGCAACAATTATTTGTGGTTTTGTTTGTTTGTTTGTTTTTCCAGGCCCTGATAAATGCACTGCATCTGCTTCTGTCATTCTGCTCTTCATCCCTGTTTTGTGTAGGATTTACAGTAAAAGTCCTCTTCACTTTTATTTCCTCTGTTCCTCACACATTATCACATACCCCAGACACAGATTTCTTCTACTGTGCCTGAATTCTTTCTCGTGTTTTTCCTGCAGTGCTTTATATTCCACTGGTCCACAACATTTGCCATTCTCAGCTGACAGGGAGAGGCAACTTTATAACCCAGGGGGGATATTATTTATCTGGAACTCATGAAATTACAGCTCAATACAATGGCTTTGTCACAGGTTTTCCATTCAGTTCTAGCAATATCACTCCAACCTTCTGGCCTTTAGACCTCCAGCAGCAGCAGCAGCAAGACCCCTCCCTCAGCTCTTATTCCTGCTTCGTACCCAAAACCTTCAAAGAGCAGGGAGGCCTTTGATGAGATGCAAAAGAAGACTGACCTAAAGAGGGCTCCGTTTTCTGAGACGGTTTAATGGTAAAATTTAATACAATAAGACATAATCAGGGATACTCTGTAGCAGTCATCTTCCAACGATTTCAAGAAGCATTTTTGCCACTGATATAGCCAACGAGCAATGAACTGGGCTGTGAACCTTCCAGGCACTTTTCTAAGGACCAAAAAGCAAGCTGGCATGACTCAGGTTCTGTACAAATGTCCCCGCCCAAGTCCCACAGCAACGTTATGAAGCAGAGTGAGAAGAAACGTGCCGAGTGCTGTGCAGGCTGCTAAAGCCAGATGCTCAGAGGTGCTGAGTACGCTCAGCTTCCCATGACCCGAATGGGTGCAGGAGGTACTTGGATGCCTTGAGTACCGTGCAGAACAGAGCACCAAGTAAACCCCACTAACTCAACACCCTTGCATACATATGGTTTGCTGTTTAAACGTCCATTTCCATATTGCTTAATTAGCTGATTTTGAAAGCATTTTGTTAGAAGCTGTGCAAGGCACATTCCAGTAATGGGGATGTACTGCGGTTTCCAAGATTTAGTTCATAAAAGCACTGTGGTAATCCTAATATCCCAGAGACTGTTGACAGTACAGTAGTGTAATGTAGCATAACTGCCTAGTGGTTAAGGTAATGATCAGGTGGCATGTGACAGAGAGAAAGAGGGAGTGAGAACGAGCTACTGGCCAGGGGAGGAAAACCACCATACCTCCTTTTTTCTCCTGGCACAGGTTTTGTCCTCAGGCCTGCCACTCCTATGCTTCAGACAACATCATTCTCTTTCTTTGTCTCCCTCCCACAACAGGACCTACATCCTCACATCTCCGCTGAGGCTTTACACCCTGCCCTGGCATTGCATGGCAGAAAGCTGGAGCCACTTTCCTATAGATCTAAGGAGACACCATCTCCGCAAGCACACGTTTTGACCCTCCTAACTCACGTTTCCCTTCAGACTACTAAATTCCCTTTACAAGCACGCTTATCCTTAGAATATGAACTTCCAGCTCCCTGTTCAGCACAGAGTAAGGGGGAGCCCTTGCCTTGTCTGAACTGACAAAACACCAGACATAACAGAGGAGGAAAGCAGGTGAGATAAATTAACATGCCCAATACTCGCATTAGAACAGCAACAGAAACTGTCAAAGTAGATCAGAGCACACCCTCACGTCCCTCAAGACCATATCAAAATTAACTCCTCTAAGAAACTATTCTAATGAGCGGATCAATTTATTTATTAACAAATAAGAGGTTAGGTTCTAGCCTGAAACACAATGATTCATATTCATTGTGCTATCTACTACTGATCTTCACACATTATATGGCAGCACACAACACACTCGTACTACCAGCAAGATTCCCTTTTCAGCACACTACTCACCGTCCACTCACAGTGGTAGTGTCTGGAGTGATGGATTGAGAGAGCACAGAGTCACAGACCATGGTGTTACAACTGCAGCAAGCTGTTTTCATCTTCCTTGCCATTTATGTCTGAAAACGGGATATTATTGCTGGGCCTGGACGTGGAAACTCAAAAGAAGTCTGGGGAATAGCAATAAGGAATGTTGTTTACTCAGCAAGATTTGGGAAGAAAGGAAATGATCTATTTTGTGAATTGAAATTATCCCCTTAATGAATTTGGCTCACTATTTCTAGTAAAAAAAATATCCATGCTTTATTTTTGTATTAAAAAAAAAGTCAGCTGTCCAAAAGTACTGAACAGCTGTCCTGAAATAGCAGATTTTCCTGCATGCTTTTTTTATGATTCAGTCCATTCCGTAATTTTGCAGTGAGAACTGCAGACAGTTCTATTTTGCTTGCAAGAAATATGCACAATATGGCATGTGCCTTATAATCTTCTGTGATTAATGTATAAAAACACAGTCAGAACATATTTATACGAAGGCTTGTAGAATTATAGAGATTGATCTTGGTTTCCCTCACAGCCAATGGCTAAGGAGCACTTTAATCTGCTACAGGTGAAAAGGTAATGCAAACACTCTTGTGTTTACTTAGGACAGCGATTGGGAATATTTCATGCCATATTTCAAATACAAATACTCTTTGGCCGTCTCCGAGTCAAGGAAATATAAAGTCATTAGTATATGGTTTTCTACAATCTATTGTAAATATTAAAATTACACAGGTCATTTGACCCAAATTGAGATTTCTGCCTAGTTTCTTCACAATCTTGGCTTCCAAGGGACTGCGAGAGGAAGCAGTCTCCACCATGGCATCACAGTGCGAAAAAACCCACTCCATTATGAAGTGGGAATGGTGTTTCGGGATATTCTTGGCAGAGACTTCAAGCCACCAAAGGCTGAGAGCAAGAGTCTGCTGCCATTTGAGTCAATGGATAGCCCCCTTTGACTTTCAAGACTAAGAATGTTTTTATTGTTACATTAAAAAAAAAAAAAAGCCGTATGAGAACAGTCTTGAATCTCTCATATTTGGTTAAGATCCTCACCTGCTGTCATCACGATTACCCGTTCAATTTTCACGAGATCCCTTACTAAGGGGTCTCTAAGGAAGAACTTGCCCATCCCAGCCACACTTGGTGTTCAGCAGCTTCATTATTTCACATAGGCTTGGATACATTTTCATAGCAACAAAGAAAACCTCTTAGAAGGATCTAAGATGTTAGAGGCTTATGCAGATCCAGTCATTGCAGAGAGCATCTCTTTGGGAGGTTCACAATTTACTTCACACATTTCCTCTCAGGAGGCTTGAATTTCTTCTGCAATCTGAGCTCCCACGTTTACAACTACCCTGTGTACTACTTGTGGTTAATGTGTTACAGAATGAATCTCCATCCCCATCCCCTCATACAAAAATACTTTAATTTTATTCATATATTTAGAAAAAAATAGTCAAGGAATGCTTAAGCAATGAATGATGGGGTAAAACTCCAGCAGCAGCAATGTACTCATGCATCAAGAGGCATTCAGAGCCCTGACAGACACTTTCTCCTACTACTTCTCCCCCATCCAAACCTCACCATCCTTCCAGAATCCCCATCTGCTTAATCTCTTTTTTTTTGCCGAGTGCCTGGAAGGCCTCAAGTTTAGCAGCTTTTTACAGTTCTGCTCTGCAAAACCATGGAGAGAGACTGGAAAAAATGGAAATAAAATGAAACAGGAGAGATCAAAACAACCCCAAACACATTCTGGGTCAAACTGACATCGGATACAAGGGTTATGTCTTCACTGAAGTTAAGTACATCTTCACTTAGTTAGGTTTTAACTGCCTGGGCTCTTCCAGGCAAATTTGGCTCAGGATAAGACCTGAGATGAGATATTGCCCGAAGCCTAGAGTACCTTAGTTCAGCCTTGCAGTGATGAGGAAACTCTGTGCAACCAGAGTTACCTCCTGTCTACTTTGAATATTCAGTGACCCAAGTAGTCAGTCAGTCATGAACGGCATTATATGAAGCCTTGGGCATTTTTAATCTAACAGACTGAAAATATTGGGCAAAGTCTACATCCAGCAGCACAAGGTTACTGTGAGACATGAACTCCAGCTATTCATTCACGTAATGACTTGCCTCAGTCTCAGGTCAGTTGTATGAGAGTGGCCAGATACTAACGCACAGCAACGCAGGAGACCTGGGTGTAGTACCTGCCTTTAACAAGGACTGTGTGTATGCAATCTGCCCTCCAAAAAGTTACTACCTAATTAACTTGAGGTACCTGAGTTAGGAGCTAAGGATCCCCCCATGCTCAGTGAAGACAGACAAGTTTCCTGACGTAATCTGTCTGGCCCTTCAGCGAAAAACTGCTTTTCTCCCTTGATTACAGAGCAACTTTTATTCCTTCCTACTGTTGAGGGATAAGAACAACCCCATGGGTTTCTCTTGTCTACCTTGCAGCTGTTTAGAACAAAGAAGGATACAAACATCATTTATTCGTATCATCTGACAGACAGGGGACTTGAATCTTGATGGAGAAACATGAACACTAAAATACATGCTATCCTTAAGTGGGGGGGAAAACTGTCACTGGCAGTGGATTCAGCAAACTGCAAGTGTGGCGCTGGGCTGTGCAGCCACCCATCCTGTTCCAGCCTACATTACCTTCAAGACTTCGCTAACTGGAGAATGATTGCTTGCTGGATAATCTTAATCTCCTCTGAGCAGGTAAAAGTAACAGCAGATATTGATAACCGGAATGCCTTCACTCCTTGCACCTCATGGCATTGTCTTTGCAGAGGGGGCAGAGATGAATGGGGCTATCCTTAAAACTATTTTTGTTCTTTGAAAGGTATCCCTGCTGCAAGAAGCTGGGGAGGACCAGAGACAGGCAGCACATGCCAGCTGAGGAAGTCACCACCTCCAAAAATCTCCAAACCCTCCAGTGTTCAAAAACAAACAAAAGCCATTATAAAAGTACCATTCGATACTGTTTCACGTAGGACTCTTTGCACAAGCATCCGCAGCGCTAGCCCACTTTGCCCTGAAAGAGCACACTTCTAGGCATTCAGACGTGGTGTTGGTATGCAGAGGGGTTAGGGAACAAAGTCAGATCAAAATATCATTTCATCCCTTGGGTCCACGAGCTATTGGCTGTGAATGTAAAGGAATTATCACACACGAGCTTACTTCTACAGGCAGCCTGGCAGGAGTGCATTCCCATTCAGTTAAAGATCCTTCACAGGGAGCAATAGAAATGTTCTTTTCCTTCAATATCTTTTCATTCTTTTTCAAGCATTTATACAAGTATTCAGGGGCTTAACCAGAAATGAAAGAAATTCATTATAGGTTATGTGTATTAAGAGGCTCTGGGACTCCTCTACCTGTCTGACTGTGCTAAAGATTTTGTTAGCTAACTTTTTTTCTTTTTTCAAAAACCTCTGGTTACTACCAGTAAATCCCAGGACTGGATTATTCTGTTCACCTGAAACAAATTCTGTTTTCACACTGCGAAGCATTCAAAGCATTTGAAGATGTATGGGATTCATTCAGCATATTTACCGAAGAATTTAGTTGTAATCACTTATAAACATCTGTTGCATTTTAGCTCAGTAAGTGTAAATAACAGAAATATAATGGCATCGGCATGTTGAATGCCATCTCTTGGAAAGGAAAAATCGAGTTACATTTCTCTTACCCAGCACTTGATCACCAAAAAAAAAAAGAAAGAAGTACAACATAGTGCTTGGAGAAGTGGAGTTGATTAATGGGCTAGCCTGTTAAACCATCTGCTCTTGAGGACCCAGTTGGAATCCCAGTGCCCCTAGCTGGGTCAGCACTTTTTCTGGTGCTGAGAAGAGACATTAACTCTGCTGGCCTTTGCTTTTAGGAAGGAAGAAATAGTCCATGGAATTTCATTTGCCTTGGAAAAACAGAAATACCTTCCCAGATTATGAACACCAATGTCAGCAAAGTTCAGTAAAAAGGAAGTGTTGGATCAGCATTGCCTAGAAAAAAAAAAAAAAAAAAAAAAGGAGATAATGCTACAACTCAAGAGGACTGAGTTCAAAATGTCTCTCTGGGAGCAGAGAATAACCTGATCGTCCTCAGAGTGGAGTGTCATAAAATTAAAAGGAGAAAAAAAGGGACCTGGGGCTTCTCTGAGGCACACTGAATAAATGTACTTCCTGACATTGTCTTTGATAGGGTCCGTATCAGCTTGTCACTTGGGCAAAAGGTAATGCTGGCCTAGCAATAAATGCTGTAATAATGTTCCAAACCCTTTGAACTAGATATCACAAAAGCTGGGGGCAGTCAAAATGCCAAATAAAGTTAAGTAAGCACAAGAGTGGAGGCCAGAGACAGATGCTGCGAGCTGAATGTCAGATCAAGGGATGAGATCAACAAGGTGCTTTAAGAAGGCATTTCCTGGTTAACTCAGGAATCCTCAGCAACCTTTGCAGTCTTTCATCCAAGCCATATTAAAAGAACAGAGCGTGGGTTTTATAAGGGACCCGGCGATGCAAATACATGTTCATTTGAACTCATCATACCTACTGGAATTGGTTTGGGTAGCTGCTCCCTCCCGTTCCATGTTTCAATTAAAGTTATAAATAGGTCACGGTGAAATCAGAGATTTCAGCTCTGAAAAACTGACCTAACAT
Source organism: Anser anser (assembly GCF_964211835.1). NCBI lineage: Eukaryota > Metazoa > Chordata > Aves > Anseriformes > Anatidae > Anser > Anser anser. Next base: position 122,266,502 of record NC_139722.1, on the reverse strand, counting down.
TTCGTTTCTTGTCGTCAGTGTTAAGTGCCTTACTAGATATACATTGCTAACAACTTCCTCTTTGCCCCCTACAGAACTTACTAAGTCTTTTCATCGGTAGCAACAATGAATTAGTAGCTCACTACTATTTTGCATGCGAGGAGTGCAGGAAGAATGGATGCAAATCGTACAAAATAGCGTTTGCTCCCATACAGAAATCAGCTTTACAGTCAAATATGGCCTGTATAAAATTGTGGTAATTCAGAGCTATGAACAACAAAAGCCCAGCAACTATAAGCAATGCAGGAACAACAGCTGTCTGGGGTACACTGCATCTTAAACATTGGCACAGGATGGGAAAGACTTGAGGAACCATGCCAGTAAGATTGCTAGCCCCCAAATCCCCAGCTCAGCGAGGAATCTCCCTGTGGCTTCCAGCAGGAACATATTAATGCAGATTTTCCTCTAGCAGCCACCTGGGAACCGCATTTCCAAGGTGCCAGTGACATCCTACCAGTTTTAAACACGCTTTTTCAACTCCAGCTCTTTGACTGTCCTCCCTGCACTTTGCAAAAGGGTGAAAAAAAAAAATTGTAACTTTTGGGTAAAGCATTATTAGAAGGCCAGGATTCAGATGACGGCCCTACTGTCACCTTCTCAGGCTTAGTGTCTCTGGGCTGCGTGTAGTCCCTTACTGTAGATACCTCGCTTACACCATCATGATTGCTTCCACCTGCAGGCTGCAGAGGGAGCCAGGATCTGGTAACCTAGAAGATCAAGCAATATAAATGGCTTTTTCTTTTTATAGACATAAATACTATATGTGTGTTTGTATGTAAACACACCATGATTTTTCCTACTTGTTACTGACACACTGCCATACTGTACAATAGAGATGGTGGAGTTTTGATATTTCATTCTACATAGGCAGATATATGTGCATGTTTGTGTTAACATGATACATATGCCAGACAGATATTATGAATAAGGCAGCATTCTCCCAGATGGGAAACACCAAAAGTGGCAATTTTTTTCAACTTGAATGCAGTCATCAAGTACTCTTGCCTTGCCTTTCACAACACAGACAGAATCGTGATCCAGTGTTTTCAGACTTGAATGATTAGCCATATGTGTTTCACTGAGCACACTGAGCCAGATACCACCTCCAGCGCCCGCTGAAATCCATGCAGTTGCATCAGAGCAAAAGAAGAGAAAAATCTGCCTCTGTTTACTAAGAAGTATGCTATAGTGTTCTTACAATTGATAGTTTGTGCTGTTGGGAGCACAACATCTAACGCTGTTTTATGGTACATCTCTCCCCTAGTTCCTCTAGTCTTGAAAGCAGTGTAGGACATTACAGGAGAGAAGTACCAAAATCCGCTGCTCACCTCTCATCTTTCACATGCCTGCGTGTGTTGTGCTGCCTGTCACATGCATTGATCACTGTTCCCGTAGCAGCCCATGTACCAGCATTATTAGGTGAGTTATAGGGGAAATCTCAGTCCTGTTGTGCCAGGCTCTGTAGAAATACATTTCAAGAGACAGTCCCCAGCAATGAGCAATTCCAACAGATGAGATGAGAAATAGTGGGAAGGAGAAACAAAAGTAGAGACAAGATGAAATGATACATGCAAGAGTTAGAGGCAAGGAACCCAATTCATCTCGCCCAGTGCATTAATCTGAGGGCACTGCTCTTGCCTCCATTTATCTTTTGAAACCAGGGCAGAAGACAAGCCCTAGCAGGAAATTTTTTCACATTGAATGGACAGGAAATGTTAGAAACAAGCAGTAATGGGTGGCATCTGACTGAAATAGTCTTGACATACTGAACACTGTACAACATTAAAGTAATGTCAATATTTATTATACAGATATGTGTATTGATTGTGCAGTAAAATGATCCAAAGTAATATATGCTATAATAATAATTGAACTCCATTCAGAAAAAGAGCACTGACATGTAGAGAAGGAAAAAAAATTGCAAAAGACTATATCAATTTATTAAATTAGTTCATGTGGGCATCCAATTACCGAGCCAACAGGCATTAGTACACAGGACTAGCCATCTTGCATGACAAGAACAAAAAGAAACCAACGCCAAATTTTTAAAATACACCACTGCAACTCATTGGGATTGCCAGTTTAGAGCAGCTGAGAAATTGGCTGTGGCACTCAACAGTTCAAACTCTGTAAGGTGCCCTGTATCCTTTCTCACCCATTTGCCTTTTCTTACAAACGACTAATGAATTTTGAAATTGTTACCACATGACACATCAATGCAAAGACGGTGGTGTGGGTTAAGGAAAAGAATAGCTTGCTTTGGGATTTTCATTATCTCTGGTGACACTGGATTTATTTAACTAAGCTCGATGTATATTTAAGTCTACAAGTTCACAAGTTATCTGCGTAGTCTTCCTAGGCTCCATTTCGCCTAATTGCTGGTAACAATTCCAGCCATAAGACTGCTTATATAGCATATTTCCCACTGCTTCACCAGATGACTGATCCTTTCTTTCTTTTTCTTTTTGTTTTTCACAGAGGAATGATAATGTTCAGTATTGAATTAGTAATGAACTTCCAATTAAAGACTGTGAAACTGTTTGGACTTGCAAATATTTTTATGGGTACCCAGGTAAACATTACCTGGGGTTGGACAAAGCCATCCAGCAGCAGTGAAACAAATTCAGCCTTTTACAAACCTGTCTGCAAATCCGACTTTGGTTATTCTCGTAACCCTTCAGTACGCACTAACCTTGTAAACATCTTCTGCCTTGCAGGAAAAGCAGCAGCGGGGTACCTGGGGAAGGGCCCTAGTTCTGACCCAGTTTGAAGCAGGAAGCAGCAGACTTGCCCTGCTAAATGTTTCCAAGCTGACTATAAGCTAGAAAAGCTTTTTATAACTCCCAAAAAGAACTGAGTGTTGTGCAGAGCCTCACACCCGTGCAGACATGCATCTCCACACCACCCACACCTCTAGCTGTACCCTCCAGGCACACCTGACCTGCAGCCAGAGCAGCGACATGGGCTGTGGTTGACAACAGCAAACTCCACGCAAACAGCAGTTGATAGGAAGGGTCAAAAGGCATAAAAGTGATGCCGATGACATGCCTCAGAAACCTGCAAGCATACAGACTGGTTCAACTAACATTTAATTTTGGCCATCAGCCCACATCCAAAGACCGTATCTCTTTGCAATACGACAGTACAGAAGGACCCGGCTTACTCTGCCTATGCTCAGAGCTGGCTAGAGATACATCAGAAGCTGCACAGATGAGCCTTTAAAACAGTGCTGCGCCTAAACGCCTTGCTTCTCTGTGCCGTGCTTGTCCTGCCTCATGTCTGGATGGCACAGCCAAAACAAATCTGGCCTGGGCCAGCCAGATAAATCCTATGCTGCTTGAATTAACAAGACCCAATTCAACCTGTTTACTTAAGCTGCTTCTAGCAGTTCATACAAACTGCATTCAATACTAATACTAATATTTTTGCAATTGTCTCTAGATAAACCACTTCTTTGCTTTTTTTTTTTTTAAATTTCTGTCCTTTTCTCTTTTAGGAGCAGCTTTGTTGGGCTTGCCAACTGCTGTAAGCAATGCTTGAGAAAAGGTAATGTTGAACAGCCCACGGCAGATAAAAATTGCGAGGAACAAGACCATGGTCCATCTGTCTCTATCTACATGCCACATGAAGATGTGGGCAACAGTCAGCATCAAACAGAAGTAGCTCGCCCAACTTCACTGTCCACCTTTGTATGTTTTTCCTGTTTTATCCTCCAGGCAGAGGAGGAATTGGGCTCGGAGGCGGCAGCAACAACAGGAGCTCTGACACAGCCCTCCTGTCCCTGAAAAGGACAACGTTTCACTATTTTCTCCTCACCAGGGAAAAATGTTGGACTCTGTGACTCATAAAAATCTTACTGAATATCTGACTTTATAAAAGTATTTAATTACTGTCCCTTTTTTTTTGTTGTATTTTCTAGTATGACAAATAGATAGCTAATGATTTCTTTTTGTCAAAATCTAGAGTAGATGATGGCCTTTGTGTTCAAAATACTTGGTTTTATTCTACTTTCTATTATCCACTGGGAGCTCTAAGCTATGTTTAAACTTCAGTCCCTGGACAACTTTTCCCAGCAAGAGGAAGAAAGCACTCTCCAAACACCACTAGCAAGACTCCTGGTGAAGCTGACCTACTGCAAAAGTTCCTGTTGACTCTATGCATTTCAGGCAAACTCCTGTTTCATGGCAATTTTTGCTTCAGTTACTGCAGCAGTCGCTGTAATAGACTCCTACAAACGTGTTCCCAAGGTTAGCTTCCTCGGGTGCCTGCAGCTGCAAAGAGCAGTGGGCCAGGCCACGGGGTGCAGGTGAGGAACGAAGCACCCTACACAGACAGGCAAAAAAGCCTCACACCAATGGGGTCTAGAGACAGCTCGGTATTTTGAGATTTCACTCGCTACACGGAATGGAAAAGAAGAACAGGAGGAGTGGGAAGAAAGCAGAATCCAGATGGAGAAAGGAAGCGGTTTGGTTTGGTTTTGAAAGAGCTTCCCTCCTCCCTGAACTGCAACGGGCTGCATTTAGCTCGCAGCCCTGTTTGCATGGTGCAGCTCCACTAATGATTAATGATGTGCCAAGTGGCTCACAGAAATTCAATTCAGGCCCACAGATACTTGTCAGTCCCCAAGGAATGAGAGCATTTCTTAAAACTGAGCCACTAATTACCCATGAAAAGATTCAGGTAGAAGAGCACACTTGACCTTAATATCAATGGCAGCAGTGGGTCTGGTTCCAGGGAGTTTCTTTTACTTCTTGAGCTTTCCTGCCTCAAAACTTGAAAGGCCACAGTCTAAGATCAGCTTCCACTCCTCAGTAGCTTCCTGAATTTTCCAGATGATATTTTGCACAATGACGTGTCATTTCACGTTGTATCAATCACATTACAGCATGTCACTTAATATAGCATGAGGCACCATGATTGACACAATCTGAGATGACTTGTCACAACACAGCACATCAAGTGGGACAGTTGGATGTTTCGGGTTTATGTACGTATACGTGCTGCCATCCAAGACGAGGGGGAGGCATGGGGACAGGCTCCCTCCTTTAAAAGTTTTATCAACACTTCCCATTGCGGGGATTGATAAACATCTATTCAATATATTGAAGTTTCTTCAGTTCTGTCTCTAGGCTGCCTCTACTACCGAGCCTGAGTTCGTTCCAACCCCTATTTATACTACCTACCTTCTCAAGACACAACGTACCCCGTTCTCAAGAACGGCCTTATTGTTAGGAAGTGGCAGAGCACAAAAACTCATTACAATTAACCACTTGTCCCTTGGTGGCATCTGATGTTAATTCAGCTCCCAAACAATTAATTTAGAGTAACCTCACAAAGCAATCCCTAAGCAGCAGTAATTGGCTAATTCCCCTCTACTTATGGTTATGCTCATTATATTACAGACAACTTTAAATCAGGCTGTCATCGCTAGTCCTTGCTGTCACTGAGGCGATTCAGAAGGATGAGTTACTACACCCAGAATCCCTCATAATCTTGTCTAAGGAACGCTCCGTCCAGGAGGGCTGGGAAGGTGGGAAATCCCGAGCCACGTCCTGCTGAGGTTTGCGAACATAAGCACAGCCACAAGGACAGCTGCAGAAATCACAGAACTGCAATTCCTAGTGAAGAATGAACCATTAAGAAAGGTGTTTGCCCTAAGATCCCTGGGCAGCACGAATAGGATTGGTTTGGCAAAGAGGTCCTTGACTGGGCACTGGGATTTGAGTTGTGTGTCTGTTTTCTGTGTTCCTACAGCTTGGCTGTGCAGCATGGCGCAGGCAGCTGCCAGCTAACTATGGCCACGAACAAAGTTGAGATGTGTCTGCACCTACCTGCAGGTAGCATGTTGTTCTGCCCCATGCTCCAAGTCCCCGTTTAATGAACAGAGATCGTACTTCACGGGGGGAGGGGGGGGGGTTGAAGCTAAAGCTCACAAATGGCTGAAAGATGCACTGAGGCTGTTGAAAGGCAGAGTACAGCAGGATTTCATGAGGCTGTTAAAGTAAACTGGATCTTGGATTGCTGCCACTTTTTGCATCTGGGGAGATAACTTAGAGTGGCAACGGTACGGCCAGATGTTGCAGAAGTCATACTTTAAGCTATTTTCTGTGGCACGGTGTGGTGCTACATGGAGATAAGAGAACGTATTCTAAATACACCACCTCAGGTACCAGGGATGTATGTTCTATACAAGACAGTTCTGTCTTCAGTCAGAAGTTGTAACAAAAGCTCTGTGATTGACTTACCATCTCCAGCACGGAGATCAGGTGATTCTGCCATGGCACACAGTGTATCCTGACCTGACAAGCAGCTGTAGGGAAGCGAGACATGCAGGTATCTGCAGATATGCCATCTCAGATCACACCTGAACCGTGGTGCCCGGCCAGCATTGCAGTATCCTGTACTTGTTCTGAGGCTGCAGAACTACGCAGGTAAAGAAGGAAATAGCGGTTACAGTAGATTTGGATGAAACTTGCCCCTCAGAAATGATTCTTCATAATCTACATGCTTCAATTTTCCTTAATATGCCTCACCAAAATTTTCTGCAGCACAGCTGTCCAACTCACCTGTCAATATTGGGAGATATTTTTTGAAATTCAACATGCAAATAAATTCAGAAATGATTAACAATTTGTAAGAAACTATGTATCAGGAACTCCACTGTTCTGCCACTGTCATTTCTTCTAAGTACCCCATCTCTTCCTGCTTCTAAGCCTGTACATCCAGATGGGGTAGATGGCTCAGTGGCACAGGAAAAGAAAGTAAACTCTGCACAGATGAGACTGAGCAGGCCTCACGTTTCACTTGTAGCATTCCTAAACTGGGGAATCACAGAGCTCAGAAGCACAGACCGTGAAACGGGAGAAGAGACCGCATCCTTGGGTAGTTTTCACAACTCTCGTAATGTCCAGCTCAGTGTATCAGAAGCACCAGATACAAAAAACAGATGGAGCAGTAAGACTTTTTGTCTCCCTAGCTGTAGATTAATCAGAAGTTCAAAGGCAGAGAGGTCAACACAGAATTTTCTGACCTCTTCCCCAAAAGATCATCATCAGTCCTTTCTGTGGAGCAGTGCTCACCACTCCTGCTCTTGCCCCATCCCATACCACCTGGTCCTTGGCTCAAGGAAGCACTTGGTGCCACCCAGAGAGAGATGTGATGGCAAGATGGATGCTGCTTCCACGAGGAAATGCTCATCTCCTTCCTTGTGTGGAGCCAAAGCTCTCAGTTTTATGCAATCCTTGCATGCTGCTTATTGCTAGGCTGCTTTGTATTGCGGGGAGAGGAGAATTGTTTTCAGAAATAGTTTATCCAAACCTCAAAGACATGAGGGAAGGAAATAAAGGGGAAAGGAATTGCATGTACCCTGAGAACAGCGAGTTAACAGCTGCATAAAGGCCATGCTGCTCTCCCTCTGCACCTCCAAGCTATTGCAGGTATATTAAGTCCCTTCTCCCCTAAGCTGCAGATTGATGAGAAACTCTCCAGTTTATAAAATGACATTTTTAAGGAGTTGTGCCCCCCTGCCTCCCAGCTGCATCCGCTTCCTGCGACAATTCAGGAAGAAGCCCTGGATGAGGGCGGACAGGGGCAGCAGCAAGCAGAGACAAGGCGGCAGCTTTGGGAACACGTCAGCACCTCCCAACACGCCACCACGGTCTTCATTTGGCTAGGTGCACGTCACATTGCTTCTGGTGCTTACAGCAGTGACTGGAGGACACTCGGTGATCTTTCGCAGCAGCACTGGTCTGAGATAACTTGTTCCCCCACAGCTGTTACAGAGCTGGCCAAAGAATTTAGCAGGTTAAAAATAACCATGCAAACAAAAACAACGGTACCACCCCAGCCTCGGCAGTTGGATTAAATAAAATATGAACCTGTTATCACTACCAGGAGAACACTACATAGATTGTCACTCTCAGGGAAAGCACCTGAGCCCAAATCCCCCTGGAGCTCCAAGCCGGGTGTGGTGTGAAGGCCCCATCACGACAGGCGCTGACGAGCCATTGCCTTTCCCTGCTATCGCGTGAACTGAGAAGGGTGAGCCCATGCAGAGCTCATCTGCAGCATAAAACAATACTGATCCTCACTGCTACACGTAATCTGCACGTAAACATAGGCCAATACAAGATGACACACTTAAGAACCCAACGCTGTCCATCAGTGACATAATTCCCATTTATTTCAAAGGAGAACGCGGCCAGGTTTGGCCTTTTCAAATGTATCACCAGCCGAAGTGCAGCCAGCGCTGAGCACAACGCCTGCTGGTTGCTGAATTACTGCATAAGCCCCCAAATCGGCTCATGCGGTGCTGTAACCCAGTGCTGGAACACATCTGCTTGGTAGGTTGTTCCAAGCCAAGCCTTCTCCACCTGAAGTGTCGGCTCCCTGGGCCAGACAAGCAGTTACTTATTAAGGGCCATTCAGGTTTCGGATCAGAGAAACCCCCGAGCCAGAAAGCTCGTGGCAGAGCCGAGCTCCGGACCCTGCTCCAACGATCCTGTGAAACTTGATTTGAACTCGGTGTGAATGCTTCCTTCCATCCACACAGATTTGCAACCTGCGAGTTTCTACTTTGCATTTCTCGTCAGAACAAGCCCCAACTCTCCAAGCAATCTCTGGTCAGAACAGTCAAGTTTCACACCGGGTTCTCATTAAAGTATCACCCAGAACTCCTAATTTGGTGTGACTTTAATGCTCGCGGTTACTTGAAACCGATCTCATGCACATCAAAAGTGGGTCAAAGCTCCTTCAGCAGAAGAGTATTTAGAAAAGCAGAAGTAATGCCACAGTTTTTACTTAAGCACTGGATCATTTTTGAGTTGTTAATAACCTCTTTGCAAGTGCTTGCAGGTTTGATTGCCAGCATCTTGCACGGTTTTAGCTGAACTTAAGTGTGGCTCGTTATTCTATCCGTAAGTGCAAGTGCAGCTAATATCACACGTGGTCACAGGCTCTGCAGTGACCTCAGTAAAATTACAAATCGAGATTCAGCCTTCCATGAATTTTTCTACTTCTCCATATTAAAATGCTAACATCACTTCAAGGTCCTTCATATAGCTTAATTATGTACCTTCAGTCTGGCATAGATAATGAGTAAACGTATTGCTATTGATGAGCTACAATTATCACCGCTATTTCATTTATGTAATTTGATGGAATAATGGAACAATAAATTCTTCCTGGGGTAAACGTAATAAGGGACAGCTCTTGATGTTGCTCTAAAGGAAGGAAAAGACTTCTCTGCCAGCAGGAGCAGGATCTGCTCCACAGACAGCTTGCTGGCATGGAAAACTGACTTGAATTAAAACAGTTAACTTGAGCGATCAAAGTCATTCAGAGGGGAGCTGGCTGGAACAATTTTTAGCAAAATATTTTTTTGATCAAAATATGCTGTTTTTGTCAAAGCTGGAACGTTTCACAGAGATATCTATTTCAGAGAAGTTTTCAAAAGGAAGATCTCTGAGGCCTGGGCTAGACCGCTGCATCATGGGGAAGGAAAGAAATTGTAAACGCGCCTTCTTTCACAAAATTCCCTCCTGTGAAATGCTCGGGAGCCCTTGCCTCTGTTCTAATGATGCAGAAAAATATTTTAAGAGCTCAAAAGTTGTTGCAAACGCTGTCACTCTGGCTGGCTCCACACTGAAAAGCTATTGCTGGCTCTGTCTGCCAGCACTAAGTATTACAGAACTCGCAGTACGTTAAGTCGAGACCACCCAATGATACGAAATCCACATCTACAACACCAGCTTCGGTGAGAGCTTTAACATCATATCATGCACAAAGGGAGTGAGAAGGATAACATTTTCCTTTTTCAAATGTAAAATATTGTTACTCATTTCCTTTTTGATAGCAGCCCAACACAAGCAAATCAAACAGGTGTGGTACGATGCTTAACAGTGGACCAGCCGCAGAAGGAACCCTACTGATACAGTAACATCAGCCATGGCAAGGTACATATATGTATTAAAAAAGGCAAAACCTAATATGTAGTAATCATCTTTTAGTTTGTGCTGACATTTTAAGCACCTTTTTTTGAAGTGTACAAGAGTTGACACAAAGGACCTTGAAGGTTGAACGTAGGAAGCGACATTTGCATAATCAAAACATTTTTTTTGTGCTAAGAATTGCAGTGAACTTTCTCTTAACAAGGTCCTCAAGGGACCTTCCAAGGGATTCCTGGAGACAGCACCCATTCCTTCTCTCTTCTCCCTGCCTCACTGCTTCATTTTCCTACCATGCCTTCCTCGGCCTCTCCCAGCCCGCAGAGGAGCCCTCCAATCCTCCGGCACTTTCCAGTGACCTTTCAAGGATCGCCCCAGCGGTCTCCAGAGCTTGGTTCGCAGGCTTCACTGCTCCAAGTTTCCCAAGCTACAGCAATCACAGGGCACGATCTCATCTGCCACATTTCATCGCAAAACAATGAGCATTAACACTTTCATGAGCTTTTATGCATTATGCTTTTGCAAAAGGGTACACCGCAACAGCGGGGCACTCTGAGACAAGGCAAGAGGGGCAAACACGGGATTTGATGATCTACGTCGGCAACGAACAAAACTCCCAGATCCTTCTGGGGGAAAAAAAGCCCAGAAAATTTCAAAATGCTAAATGAAGTCATTTGCCTTGTATTGCATTCACCAAACCTGGACTTTTTCAGGACACAAGAGACACAGGTTTCAGAGGCACACCAGCTGCTTCGTTGACAAAGCCGTGTTGTTAGCTGCAGGGAGAATAATCACAGGAACCCAACAGATCATAACTCCCATGATAGGGGATGAAGTGGGGGTGGGAGGGAGAAGCAATTTTCTCGGCTAACCTTGTCCCAGGCCTTTAAGGGCTTAATAAGATCATAACCAACACCTTGAATTATATCCTGAAATAAACAGGTAGCCAGAACAGAACACAAAGCTCAAGATTTATGGGCTAATAGTAGGTGACCTTCAAGAGAAAGGTTGCTACAGGCTATACTCACTCAAGTCCTTTGCTCGAGCGGCCCCAAGCACGGAGCGCTAACCCCGAGGTGATGAAGGCGTGGAGCACATGCATCACTGGGAAGCCATCTCCGCTTCCAGAACAACCATAAATGAAAGAAATAGTACCAGGAGGATTGGAACTAATGAAGTCTGGTTTCTTTCTTATTTGGTTCTTGTGGTTGATTGACTTCTGTGTCTACGACAGCATTGAAGTCTGACTGAAGGCTTTCTGGCAGCAGGAGTATTATGAGATTCCTTCCTGTGTGGATTCTCTGGTGTTAAATAACATATGAACTCACACTGAAACCATGCTTTCAATAAACGCTCCAACAGTGCCTCTCTTCCCTATCCAGCTTCTTACTTTCCCCAACATTGTGGGAACTTGGTTACCTTTGAGCTTAAAACTCTTCTTTTATATGGGTGTAAGAATGAACAACACTAGAGTTTTATACAAAGTGAGATAACGGGGGCACACAGACATCACAGAGTACAGGTAATCTTCATTCTCCTTCAAAGCTAAACTAAGATGATGACTGGATACATGGGAAAGATTTACATTCAGTGGCAGTGAGGGGAGCCAACTATGATGTTTTCTGAAGAGAGTAACAAGTTCATCTTTTAGACTCTTGTGAGTGACCAAGAGACACCAGACCCAAAGACAGATGATGGATTGTGGAAATATCATGAGCCAAAGGCAACGCAAAAAATTTGTTACGATGACCAAGCAAGACTTCCAATTGCCTGTGCAGAACTGAAGTACCTGCCTCGTGGCAGTCTGTGCAAGGCTAGCGAACAGATGCTAACGTTTCATTACTTCAGTGGGTTTCAACAACCCATGTTAGCAAACAGACTCAGACAAGGGCCATAAATGAACTTCCCAGCCCCCTCAGGCAGTGCCCAGAGCCATGTCAGGAATGGGGCACAAGAAGTATCAGGGCAGAGCAAAGAATTTGTGGTTTTCAGTTCTGTGATGAAGAACATCCTTCTAGTTTCCAGTCCCAGCTGTCTGCCACCTTTATTGAATAGGAGGGAAAGAAGAAGGCAAAAGGCATGCTGCAGACTAGGAAATGCTGGGCCAGACTGCTTCTCCCAGTGCTACTGAGCAGTATGCATCGGTGGCAGCAGCCTTTTCAGCAGTGCTGAGCTGAACCACAAACCTCTCAGCTCAGTTACAATCATGGACTTTACACAGAGCTAGGAGACAAGCTGCTCAATCCCAATCCCACTCTCCTTCTGCCTCGAGTCATCTGCAGATGTATCAGTCCCGAATGCCACTACGTGAAATCTCCATCAACTTTTCTGAAAAAGAAAAAAAGCTCAGGATCCAGCACCACGTTTTAAGAAACTGTGAGTAAATCCAGGGGTGCAGGGAGAAAAGCAACAGACATTGGTTAGGCAAGTGACTGAGTTTTATTTAATCTCAAACCTGTGCCGTAAGAAAGATGAAACAGCCTGTTCTGTGTTGCAATTAATCCCAAAGGTTAATTTTGTTGCAGGCACGCTGTAAACAAAAGGGATATTTATTTCAGAGCCCAAGTACATCGCGACAGTGGGAACGCAAAGGGAAGGGCAGTTTGCACTGAGGATTAAGAGAAGGCTGCAAGACCCGGCGAAGCCAGCGCTGACAGATTCGCTTATTAAAAAGTGTAGCCTTGTGGAAGGGCTGCCATTGACGGCTCTGACACGGCTAAACTTCAGAAAAGCAGGCACAATTGGAAGACTGTGCTGTGGCAGGGACAGTGGGCTAAGGGGCACTTCTAATTTGTCAAAGTTGTATCTAATTCCACAGAACAAAGTTCGCAAAGAGAGATGAGCAGAATCCACAAATTATTGCTCATTCACCAAGCCCTGATGGAAAGATAGGCCAGCGCACAGATCGGGCTTTGTAGAGTAACCTGAGCCGCTCCAATCAACTTTGGATAATTCTGCCTTGTGGGCATAACAGTTTTCCTTGTTCCTTCTTTAATAGGATTATTCCTCGCAATATTAAAAAGATAACATCAGTGTCTTTCAGTGTTCCCATAAACTATTTCTAGGTATATGAGCGGATGCTTCAGGTGGTTTTGTTACTATTTCTGACATATATTTATGAGACGTAAAGATCTAAGAGAAGAATTTGATTCAAGTCTGACATTTGTTCTGTAAATAAACTAAAATCTCAAACTTCCTTTTAAGAAACAGAGATAGTTAAAGCTGATACAGTAAGAGCAAAGAAGAAGAAAAATTACCATATTGAGCATGACTGCGAGCCACTCCCTAAATTCATTCTACTTGCTTAGTCCTACAGCAATCCAGCTATGTTTGCAGTTGTAAGTTTTCCGTTTACACCAATGGATGGTGGATCAGGTGTTCAAACAGCAAATTCTCAGGCAAGAGAAGTAGTTAATGCATATAAATACATGATTCCCCCAAATCAAAACAGAGGACATAGTATATGCTGTCACAGCTTAATGGCATTTTCAGAAGAACGAACACAAACGCCTTCACCTTTCTTTTCCTCTCCGAGGAAGAAGGAGAATTTATTATTATAAAATTCGCAATATCGTACTACATATTCATTTAGGGCTGAGCTCACTTCTGTCCTTATTTCAATGCAGCAGTCTACTGGTACTTTATGGAGGTAACACTGAACAGCATCAGTATGAATTCAATGAACTCAGCAACCAAAATCTGCACCTGCTTTGAAATCTTCAAAATCGGAATGGTTTGCAGCTACCTGACACTTTCACGAAATTAAGTGCTAGAGAGTTTAAACAAAAAAAAAGAAAAAATAACCTTGCCCTAAAAGACTCTGTCTGGAGTGGTTTCAATTTATAATGTACGCTATTTGAATGAGCTAATGCGTTATTCTTCACCTCATTTAAAGCCAAGCAACAGTGAGATGCCCATTTAACTTTGAATTTGTCTACACCTGGATCTCATACAGATTAATCTAACACAAATCTGGTGGTAGAAAATTACTGCTTACTGGGAGGCAGAACAAGTTTTGTCTGGCAATATGTTTCAGATCCCAGTGCTATTTACAGGTTTTCAGCAGCCTCGGAGGGCCCTGTATTCTCCCTACATCAAACAGACCACGGGCTGGATTCCTGGGATGCTATCCCCATGAGGATGACATATCAGCCTCTGCTTAATGCTGTGATTGTGCTTAAAGGTGGTGCCCACATTTTGAAGTGTGACTAGTAATGTCAGGTGTCTCTTCACAGGCCCTTCAGCTTCGGATATTTCAAAGATATCTGAATTTCACTGTATATCACGCAACAAGTCTCACTTACGGAGCACCCACTGAACAACCTATAATTTAAGGGGACCAGATAAATCATAAATAAATGCATGTACACACACATTTCTTAAAAACAAAACAACAACAAAACTACAATGCCAGGAAGCCTCTGATAAAGTAACACAGCCTGTTTCACCTCTAAAATTGACCTCCCCCAAAACACACTCAATAAATTATTAAATTATTACTAGGTACACTTTTAGAGAGGCTCCAACCTCAGCCAAGCCTTATACACACACACACACCAACAAACTCCTGCTGTCTGAGAGGCAAGGACAGCCCTGCTCCTTTCCTCTACCACGAGACAATATATGGATCATGGTGCTGCCTTCCTTTCTTTCTCTTCACTAAAGTACCAGGGAAAATGAGGCTATAAATCTGTTTGGGTTTTGTTTATTTTTAATAAATACATGAATTTTAAGGCCAGACAGGACCATTTATCATCCAGATAATCATTTGACCTTCCCTCTAATGTAGACCAAAGAATCCACCTCAGGGACTTCTCTCATTCAGAAAGTCGTCATTTGAATATTCAATCTATCACATCTCTTGGGAAATTTTTCCACCGATGATTTAGCTTCGCTACTAAAAATGTGCATCTTTTCTTTAGCCTAAATTTATCTATTTTATACATCCAACTGTTTGGACCATGCCATACCGCTTTCTGCTAAATCAATGACTTTTATTGCGGGATACTGGGGGGGATACTGGGGACCAGGGACCACAACACAGCCACTTGGAGGCTTCCTCCTACGGAGGTGTGTGTGAACTCCTGAACTCCCCCTTGAATCAGATCGTGCATTCTGCTCAACACATTACGAAACAACAAATGAAGCAGGTGAATTGGTTTTCCAAGGAATGAAGGCTCAGAACATCATCGCACGTAACTTCTTTCCCCTCCCCACCTTCCTTGCACTTTTTACAGGTTTGACTAAAACAACTCTATTCTTAATTGTGAAGATAATTAACCTTGTATTTCACCCTTTGGCACTTCATTGCTTGCACTCTTTGACTTGTCCCATGAGACAGCATCCTGAAAACATCGAGCACAATTCTCCATTGCACGTCAGTGCAGTTTTGGTGGAGATGACTGAGGACATGGCTTGGGGCAGCTGAGGATCCTTTGGACTTCTGAGCACACTCCCTATAGGGCAAGAGTGCCATTTGTGCAGGCTGGCACAAACCATCAACTACCAGACTTTTCAAAGTGTAAGTACAGGGAAATGAAGATCAGCACACCTTTTAAGGTTGTCCCTCCGTCCAGAGTCTGGATATAAAAATCCAGATGTTTGCTGCTGTACCTATGCACTTGAGAGCAGCCAGCACACTGAGTGCCTCCCGCAGGGCGCAGCCACTATCTGTTCACCACTCATGCATGCTGGCAGGTGGCAGGTACACTGCTCCATGTGTTTGGCTACATGGCAAAGCCCTTCTGGTAGAACTGCACTTACGAGGCCTCCAACCACCAGAAGAAAATTTGTCAGGCAGTGACTTGCTCCAACCAGTTCTCAAGAAACTTTCTGAAGGCAGCTCAGAGGTTATCAGTTGCGAGAGCAGGGTACAAGCTACGTAGCATCTCCTTAAATAAAAGGAGGAAATGAGAGGTTTTCACTTTAGGCTGATTCGAGTCTCAAGCAGAATTCGAGAGCTTAGCCACAACCTGTCCATATTTAAATAAGATTTTCATTTTCTCTCGAACTCTTTCCATAACTCCTAGGATCTTTTCAGAGAAGCCTTTCATGCCCTGGACTGACCAAAAGCTAAGCCTTCCGGGAGATGGGTTCAATCCCACATCCATATCACATTTTTAGGTGTGGGGAAGCTGCTGATTACAGCAATGGTTTTGGTATTGTTACGTCCTTTGTCCTCACCCCCATTAAGCTGCATTAAAAAAAAAAAAGCTCATTAGTTTTTGTTTATAAATACACATTTTTGGCACACTGATTTTCAAGTTTTCAGAGTTTTATGGGGTTTTTTTGTTTGTTTGTTTGTTTTCTGCAGCAAAGCTGAGGTTTGCTTTAGGTTTATTGTCTGTACTGCTTGTTAATCATTTGCAACCAAAACTTTTCATTAACTTTCCATTAACTATCATATTGCCCTTACAGTTTTTCAAAAAATCATTTTTTCATTACAGCTGCTTGAAAACCTGGCTGTTCTTCCGCTTTTACGTATGTAAACTACACAGACTGCCTCGAAAAGTGACCTCGATCTGCAAAAAATCCTATTTTCAATTTCAGCAAATGTTCCCAAGCATAGTCACAAGCCCTTTAACACTGCTTAAGGAATTTTGCTGTTTTGCTGCAACACATCTACAAAGAACAGCCATGCCATATTGATCTCTCAGACACCCATATCCCATGGGGCTTAAGTACCAGGAATGAAACCTTCAACCTCATTCTGTATTCAAATGAAACAGGAAAAGAGAGCACAGGGGCAGCAGATGAACTCAGCCCACATGTGCAAAACCACACAATGCTGTGTTATTCCACTTTGGGTGTGGGTTTGGTTTGTTTTGTTGTTGTTTTTGTTTTCTTTCCAGGATGCAAGTAACTATGTTATCTGTCTCTCCTCCAACTTACTTTTTGCAAGAGCCACAAAAATGAAAATATTTTCTGTACTTTTGTTTCACAAATGACTTCTTGTTAAAAAAAATAAATTATAATTGCTCTGTGATAAAACCAAATTGATTTCTAATGTCCAAAATACTTCAGGTATTTTTAAAGCATTTTCTGAAAGCCTATTTTTTCCTGCTGCAAAAGGAAACACTTAAACGAAGACCAAAATGAGAAAGTCTCAACTGAGTAGGAGCAAGTGAGGGGGTTGTTTCCACTGAAGGATGGGGGCCATCTCTTCTGATCCAACAAACTGTTGGATCTGGGTAGAAGCATCACTGATGTCACGGTGTCTGCACCTAGCTGGAAAGAGCGCGGTCAGCTGCCCATGTTGCTGCCAAGAGACTGACAGCTCCCACCCTGCACCCTGTGCAGAGTTACTGGAGCTACTCACTCGTAGCTCAGGAGTGGCAGGGCCACGTTCATGTGGCACTTGGCCAGAACTTGTAAGCCATATGTCTCAGCAAAATTAACTACCACATCCACAGCACTTTACAGCGATACTGCTTTTGCTTTGGAGCGATCTGCTAGCTCAGGAGTCTGCTTTCCATTACCCAGCATAGACATGCCCAGTGGGAAAAACAGAACTCTTCAAGGTGAAGAAGATGCCTTCTACGAAAACTGAAAAGCACCAGGTGCTTCCTTGGGTTCTGTGAAAGCAATCAAGTAGGAAAATGAATGAATCGTATTAAAGGTGCTGAAAATGTTACACTAGAAGACAAATCTCTGCTCTCTCTGCTCTCTCTTTGCACCATGAGCACCTCCAAGAAATTTCTGTGTTGTAGCTCAAGCGCAGAGACATCCTTTTTCTTTTAAGCACCATCCGCTTCAGAGAGAAGAATGAGGAATTCTGACATTTCTTGAAGATTCAGCAGCACTGGACAAAAGGGATGGTGATACAGAGAGACATTTATGGAAGTCACTGGTACAATCATAATTTCATAGGCTGGCTTCAAAAGCTCTTTTTGGGCAGACTTAAAGGGCCCACCGAGTCCTCTCAGAGGCTTTTACACAAAGAAACTCATCAGTTTGCTAGCATTGGAGGGAAATTAGAGCCCATATTGCTTCTGCTGAAATTTCTTTATAAACAGTTGTTGCCCATTTATTTATTGGTCTTTTGGAATTGACTTGGGAAATGCAGACCCTTGGGAGAGTTCACAATGAGGTAGAAGCATAGCAGCAGTAAGCATGGTAGTTTTTTAACATTATACGCAATATTTTCTTGATTTGAAGAGAATTCTGATTTTATGAGGGCTAGCCTTGTTTTTCCTCACGCTGAATAAAGTCATTTCAATGTGGAAATTTCTTTTTTATGCCTCTCCGCTACTTAATATGCATTAAATAGCTGTACTCTATGGTTTCTGATGAAAGAGAAGTCAAACATCATCTTAACACTTCTCAGCCAATATTGCTGCCATTGGAACAGAGCCCGAGCCTCTCACCTCTGCTCTCCTAAATAAACCTTGCTTCATGCATTAGGCGTTATGCAAAAGAGGCAGGAGCAAAGTCTCCTCGAGTTCACCAACATTACTCAGCAGAAAGAGGATTACTTGAAGAAGTGCTACACCGTGGAAGCCTCGACTCTTAATCCATGCACAATGCCAGATTCATCGATTGAAGGCTGGAAGCATTTCATGTTGAAGATGAACACCGCACGCTGGGGATGGCTCAGCAAGCAGGTGACTTTTTGCACAGTAGACAAGATGCGAGGCCTAAAAATCTCAGCTTCCACTTCAAGTAAAATAAAGCTTTTTGGCCTCTCGACTGCAAAAACTTGTAGCCTGAGCAGACACACAACTAACTTCACAGACATGATGGGCCCATAGGAGAGGTAAATCTGCTGGGAGCTGTGAGAGGTAGGAACTTACCGTGCTGCTGCGTTACCTCTAAAACCTAATTGTGCCCCTTTACGTGCCACTGTGGTCAACTGTCATTGCTGATGAAGTCCCTCAAAGGAGGAAAGACATCACTGCTCAGATTTGCACAGCCTGCCATCAGAAGCAGATCACTACAGTATTGACATAGCAGAACTTGGCAGAACACAGCTGCTTTTGCCCTCACAGGTTCCCAGCTCCACACACAGGGCAGGGTGGCATTTGCGTGATAATACAGAGGCAAATAACATCCTTGATTAAAACAACTTCACTGCCTCCATTCAAAAAAAGACATAACCTGACCCTCCCAGCTCCCATCTAATCAAGGAAGTCACCCAGGAGCAGAGGAATTTCTCATCCCTTAGAGTTATCCATGTTCTTGCAATGCAGAGGTCAGGCTGAGGCTTCACCCCACTGCGACCAGAGCAAAAAGCAGCTGCCAGCTTATTTTGGCGGTATTTCTCCGAAAGACTGTGCACTACCTTGTGACCTACAGCTCATGTCTGCTGTGTCAGTTCTGAACTCAGGAGGCTTCCATCCTGCCAAATGCCGCTGTCACCCTCCTTCATTAGTGCAAGGACAGTGATTACCTGAAGTGCTGGCTCTGACGACTAGGCTCGTGGATTTCTTTGGTGGGAGGAGCCCGAGGTGAGCTCAGGTTCCTCCCCATTTTCTTCTTCAGGACAAGCACCAGCTCTTCTTCGGTATCTGAATGGCCATTACATTTCTGGGGCTGAGATCTCAGTTGGGTCCTTAGTTATTTTAGTAATACAAATAAAGTATGTGAGTAGTGTGTGGTACTCTACAGATCGTTGTGGGTTTTGTTGTTGTTTTTTAAAAATATGTAACACGAACATGATGAATGAGGCTTGTATTATATAGGATAAATACACATATGAATTTACCATTTCATCACACATCTCTACTGTAACTATTAAACACAGCTGCTGTGAACATTTCCTATTGCCTTGCAGTATTTTGCAGTAAATCAAAGTAATCTGCATTACAGTACAAGGTTTCACTGCAGTCGCAAGGAATTTTTCAATTGCTTCTCTTGCATTTCAACTGAGATCATTTAGCTGAAGTTATGAAACACGCATTAGCGATTAATGCTTCCAAGATTCCACATTACTGTCAAATCACTAATACATTACCTTTCATAATCTAATTTGTTCACACACTAAAATACACAGAACATGCAGAGCTTAGCAAATGGCCTTCTAAAATGTCACTTTTTTTTTTTTTTGAATTATTCCTTAAAGGGAAAAGTAACACCCCTGCAAGCATCTAGAAAATTGTATCACTGCCCTCTGCTTTCGGCAACCTTCTTTCTGCCTTCTGTGCATCAGCTTCAGGGCCTGACAAGGCACAGAGCTGTGCACACTTTGCTCCGGTGAGACATCGTGAAACTTCCCCAGGCACTGACTGTGCCAACAGCATCCCCCACGGTGAAGCATGGAGAAATCTTAACAGACAGAACCAGTACACCAGGCATAAAAGGGCTGATCAGAACTGCCATACACCCCAAGTATTTCCTCTGACTTTTGGAGGGAAAAAGAAAAACCATCAGATGGTTCCTACCCTGCTTACACAGCAGTCAGCATTTCCAGTTTAAACTATGATACCTTTCGGTGTGCCAGGGTTCGGGCTATTGAACCGTTAGGAAGAAGGTGGATTGGGGAAAAGAATAGGATTTATTTAAAAAACTAAACATACGCACGCGTGCCCTGTGGAGCAAGCATTTAGGAAGCACTGGAAGAAAAGAGGTACGTGTCACAAACCAAGGCTGTCCTATTAAAAAAGTGCACAGCAGTACTACACAGTATGAAAAAAGCGAGAGAGCAGAGGTAAAAATTCAGGAAGAGCTGAGTTTTCAGCAGAATCAGAACTGCCCCTCTGAACCCATCATAACAGCTGATATTTCTTCATCGACTGGCCAAGGAAGAAAAAAAAATTGGGTTATGAAGTTGGCTGTAAAGAGGAGAAGGAGAGGAAGGGATGACCAAGCAGGCACTTCAGACATCCTCCTCCTCACGTCTCAGCTGCACGGAGGCAGGTGCGTCCTGGGCAGCTCTGGGAGCACAGAGGAGGGATGTCTGCTAGATGCATCAGGTTTGCTGGGACAAAGGAGACCCAGTAATGAGAAACGCGTTGACACCCACATAAGAGACATGAGAAACGAGCAGAAGACGGAAATAAGGTGGGATGAAGAATAGAGAGGAGGGAAAAGTATACGTATTGATCTAGAATGGAACAGGGAGAAAAAACAACCAGCCATTGTTGTTTGAAAGGGAAAGAAGGCCTGGGTATTCACAAGGAGATGGGCTGATGTAATAAAATGGTGGCAAAAGTGGTTACAGAAGATGAAATGAAGTACAGAGCTTGGGAATCGGAGGTTAACAGGGGCTCATGACTAACACAAAGCAAATTGCACAGACAAAGCATTTTCTCTCATCCAGCAGAGTTTTGATCAGCACTCTTATGTGTCCCCAGACAAGCAAAGATCTGCAGTCATCCTCAGCATAAAAAAAAAATAAAAATTAAAGCCACATTTGTGTAAAAGCTCTGACATAATTTGGTGAAAGCTCAAACCCTCTGCTTGAAATGCTCAAAGGTCTCCCAAAACCTCAGTGTCCTTAAGATCCTTCCCCCACCTTCTCTCTCCAGACAAAGTGCATGAGCAGTCCCAGCTCTTCCCAGGTCCTGCTGCTGACACCCGGGGATCAGCTTTCAGCCTGTGCTCAGAGAACAAAGTTAAGGGATGGCATTTCAGCAGCCCAGGCTGTACTGGCTTTGGGAAATCTGGGAGGGCATAGCTGGAGACACGCCACTGACTGGCACACGGGGCTGCCATACCCGAATTCGGAACTCTATGCATGAACAGGGGGGACATGCCTGTCTCTTCTATGAAATAGAGGTAAAGCCCTTGATGCCACTGCCCGCCGGCTTTTAGAGGCTCTTTATACACCTTTGGTGACTGAACGAGTGAAGCCAGACTTCTAGGTACAGATCGCTCGCTGTACATGGTACTCAATACAAAATCTTGCGCAGGAAGTTGGTCTTGAGCATGTAAGATTGCAACAGAGCTAAAAATAATAATAATAAAAAAAAAATTGGCTATATTCCTGCCTCTGCCACAGGCTGTTTTGACCTCGGCTCTCACCACCCACACAAGAAACAAGGTTTGACACCGCTCTGAAAACACAGCCATCGCTGCCGGGGCAGCGCTCTGACACTACGCTGCCGTGGTGCAATGGGATGGTTGGTTGGTTGTTTTTTTGTGTTTTGTTGTGTGTGTGTTTTTTTTAACTGACTATTAAAGCTGTACATTCATATGGCATGTTTCATCACAGTGTAATTGCTTCATTTCTGTTAACAGTTCAGCCTGATCCAAGAGATGACTGCACTCAGCTGCTCTCGCAGCCCTGGCATGCTGCGGTGGCCTCTCTCCATGCATCGCCCAGCGTCCTCCCGCTAACGCGGCTCATCGCTTCAGCTGGTTCAAGTAGCAAGCATGAGATGGAGCCCCCAACACCCCTCATCTTCGTGCCTGCTCACCTTCAGTCTGTAATTGAACAGAAGGACTATAGATGACTCCTTAAATGACAAGTAGACAACATACAGCACAGAGAGACCTGCCCAGGCTGTCGGCTGGTGGGGATCGCTGCATACGGTGGCAGAACTGCGTGTAGGGTTGGGTCCTCGATCCTCTGCTTAATGGCTTCACTCGGTCTTTGACCTCAGCAGTACTGAGCACAAATAAAACCTGCACTAAAGACGGTGAAATATGGTGCCAAACTGACATCGCTGCAGGACAGCGAGGTAAATGACAGCAAGGGATAACACAAGACAGCCTGTAGGAAATAAGCAACTGTCAGCACTCATACGAGTGATAAAGATATATATTTTTAAGTGTGTATTTACACAATCTCAGATATCAGAAGCTGGAGCTAGCCACATCATGCTGGCTTCACAGTTGCTACAAGGGGGGAAAAAAAAAAACCAAAATATTATTTCTTACAGAGAGGAGGCAGCAGTATAAAAATACACAGCCTTTTATTAGCTGCATCACCCTTGCTGTATCCCTGACCTAGGGATATTTGTACCTAATGTTTTCAGGGAGATAATTTTCACAGCATACCTCAGCTTCTTAGAATGCTCTCGGAGAGCAAAGTCAATCCTAGGTCACTATTCCAGTGTAGTTTCCTTTGTACTAAATCCTACTTTCAAGAAAATTCTCGCCATGGTTCAGTGGTATTTAACCTATCATATAATATCCAGGTTTACTGTGTTAGAAGAAGCAGAACAGTATTAAGCTTTTCCCACAAGCCTGTGATTGCATTTGACCCAGTAACCTGTATTAGATTAACATTTATTCTACAACTCCACAGCAAGCCTTGGACCTGGCTGAGCAGCAGTTTATAGAGGACACTAACCATTTTTACAAGTGGAGCAGGAAAAGGGAATTGAATCTGAGGGAGTAATTCCAAGCAAGTATGTTGCCGCAGCGGTTAAATTGTTTATACGAGGAGTTGGGGAATTACATCTGACTGACCTCTCTTTTTATCTGCTTAAAAGACAAAGTGCAGGTCTCCATGGCAAGTGCTAATTCCTGGGGAATGCAGTATAAAAATGCATCATGGCAATAGAGCCTCAATACCCACCAAGGAGGGAGACCTTCAAAGGAATGTAAGCAAGTTAAATTCACCAGGATTAGAAAGGTTTTCACGTTAGTCAGCCTACGAGCAGGTTCATAAGCATTCCTCCTAGACTTGCCAGACAAGTTGGGAGTGCAAGGTGGGGGGACAGGGGAGAGCATGTTGCTTTTTATTTATTTATTTTGCTTTGCATTAACCTTAACCTCATGCTAGTTTAGCCAGAATAGGATTGTTACTGTCAGCATTTAGAATAGAGAGGGCCAAATACTGCGCTCCATTGACTGATTAAATCCTCCGAGGACTTGAGTTCATACAGTTGAAACTGCTTCTAAACACTATTGAAAACAGGCTGTGTCTTAAAAAAAAAAAAAAATCTGGCAGGAAAAGCACTAGGGCAGGTTAAGCTACAGCAGGAAATACACAGGTCCCTTCCATTTATGAACTCGGAGGGTCAGATGCTGGGCAGAAGAACTAGCATGACCAAACTTCATTGCACATGAAGCTCCCAACATACTTAAACATATTCTGCTTATTATCACCTTCATCTCATCTGCCTGTTATTCCACCAGTGCTACACAATTAGTAGTTGTGTTAAAAAAAAAAAAAAAAAAAGTCACATTAGGAAAGGAATCAAGTGGATTTCCAGTTACAACCCATTTCTCCAAGTCAAAAAACACTCAGCTGCTTGCAAAATGAAGTTTTCTCCCTGAAAATAGTGATGTATCTCAAGTGGTATAAACTCAGTCTGGGGTTTCAAAGGTTCAGCACTTAAAAATGAGACAAGAGGAGGGATGGGAAAAGAAAACCATCATCACCAGAATTTGCATTCAGGGGTGGCTTATAGATGCAATGAATGAACCCAACAAGGGGAATATATAAATAAAACCCCATATTCAGAAGTTCTAGCAAGCTAGACAAGAAGCTCAAAGAAACTGTGCCATCCATCACATCCCCTCATCTGCTGAAGACAAGTTTTCAGCTTGTGCAGGCTGCTTTGACTCACGTCGTTCTACTGCTTTGCAGCAAGGAGAAACTGCTGAGGGAGATCCTGTGAACAGACAGTGGTGAGCTTGTCTGGAGTCAGACTTGGTAGGATGTCACAGGGAAAGCTCCTAGCTTGGTGTAGGTTTGTGTATTTTACACAGGACACAGACAGGCGCTCTTTGAAGTGCATAATTGTAAGTTAAAACAAATGAAATACCACTTAAAGGCAGGGAAAGGCACACGTGCTGGAACTGCACCCAAACCCTTACATCAGTTTTCTGTTCATCTAAGCCAGAGCACAAAACTTCCAGAAAGGCTGTAAATCCCAGATCCCAAGGAATTCAAAAAGGATATAAATTGTGACCTGTTTATGGGATATTTACCTCTGGTTGGTACGGCTGTTTAGGCTCAGCAGCACTGAGTTACTCTGACCCTATTCCATTCAGGAATCAGCCCAATTAAAGGCTGATGAAACTGTCTCTTTACACCGCAATCGATAGGTGTGATTCAGCAGCTGTCGGGGCCATGCTGTAACTTGGCACCGTGACAACTGTCCCTCCTGCACGGTCTCGTACCCGTATGACATCAAGGGCAGGTGGAACCTGGAGGCTTAAGCCTGTGAAGCTCCTGCTCCTTGCCCCAGAGAAATCGAGGATTTGGCCTGGGCTTTTCAAACTGCTTCACTCAGAACAAGGGAAGGGAAGAGGAGGGGGAAGAGGGGATTGGGAAAAAAGCAACGCCTAAGTGCACCTGGGCGCTGCTTCTAAAGGCGGTAACGAAACAGGCCTAGGTCTTGGATCAGAGTGGAATCTGCCCTCCGGATGCCACCTACAAACAGGCTCGAGCACATTGATGAAACTGTTCAGCTGAAGCGATTCCTGTCAATACGATGAGCGCTGGCTGGAAAGAACAGGCTATACAAATGCCCTACTTTAAAGCCTCCGCGCGAGGAGGAGAAAACAAAATATTTTTAAACAACAAAACCAGACAGTCAATCCTACGCAGTCTCCCTCCTTCCCTCAAAATAATCTCATCTTGCTCTCCCTCTTCCCATGCCTGGCACTCAGCACAGGTCAGCCTCCGTGGGCAGACGCGAGTGGAGGGAGCTGGTTTTAGGGAGCTATGTGGGGTTTGCATCCTTGCTTCTGCTTGGGCGCAGGACGGCTCTCAGGCCTTCTCCGCCTTCAGCTGCTTTTCATTTTTCACTGAGCAGCGACATTTGTCTGGACGCTGTAGAAAAGTGACTTTCCCAAAAAAATAAATTAAAAATTATGAGGGGAAGATGACAATAGAGAAAAGCCTCGCAGAGAGGGAGCTGCCTTTTTTCCACAGTACTTCCTGCTGGGGAGATGCTGCCTAAGTGGCAAAGTGTCATTATTCTTTCGCTACATGCATTCAAGGTCTGATCCTGCCCCCTGTGAAGCTGATGCCAAACTTGCCATTGCACCACTGGGCCCGGAGTGATGGATGCCTTGTGGTGGTGACGGATGCAAATCACCATCTTGGAAACGAGTGGAAGAAATTGGTTCCGATTTAGCCTGTTCAGCATTAGTGGGAGTCGTAAAGCATCAGGAGAGTGCTCCTGTATACAGTGTGGGGGATTTAAAGTTCCTGTTAGAGAAAATGTGCTCAGGTAGAGCCATTTAGCAGTAGTCAGTAGCATTAATTACCTGTGTAAGACACAATATGGCATCAATGCAGCCTTTGGATTCTGTACCCCTCATTAACTGTTTCCCCATTAACCTTGACTGGAATCGCATTCTAAGCCTAAGTAGTAAGATTTTTCTTTTTATTTGTGAGCATCCCCATTTCATCCTTGAAGCTCCTCAAATTCTTATTCATTGTAAATGGTCCTGCTTGTAATAAAGTGCTACTGGAAGTATTTACTGTTTGCTGCTTAATTTTGTCCTCATGGAAGTCGACGGATGCCAGCTCCAACAGTAGTTAATATACCTTTGAGCACATGCTGTGACCTTTCTCCAACTCATGCCTGACTTCATTCTCAGATCTCATTAAACAGGAGAAATTATCCTCTGAAAGAGCAAAACCAGAAATGTGCAGATTTGCCGCAGAGCTACAGAGGACAGCTTGATTTAAAATGCACCGTGGTAAAGGGGAGGGAAGGCGGCGGGGGGAAAGCAAGATCCTTCTCATATTCACGCTCACAGTCATATAAAAATAAAGCTGCATTAAAAAGGAGCAGCTCGGAGAGCCGCTGTGTTTGAGTTCTTTTAGCCTCATTTCTTGGATGTTTTTAGTGTTTGCTCTCACTAATGCGAGCGATCTGAATGGAGGAGCCTGGCCAGTAGGATGCCAGGAATTTTCTACTTGTGCTCTGGCTCAAACACTGCACTGTTTGGAGATGCCTCTTGCATGTTTAGCACCGGAGGGCTTAAGTTCGCATGTGGGCACAATACACTACTCATATAGCTCCCCTCTTCTCCTATTGCAGAGCTTTATTCTCTATTGTCTGCTGTGGAAGCAAACACCCAAGCAATCCTGTTTTCTAAAACCCAACCAGGCAACTCTCCAAGATTTTCCCCTTTCAGTGAGTATACAGTGGTAGCAAGACACTATTTATGCATTGTCTCCCTAAAGCCTTCTAAACCAAAATTATGGTTTAGTTGCTGAAAGTCGAGTGTGCCTTGGCTGAGATACAACTCTGGGCATTCCAGCAAAAGAAAAAAAGCTGTTCCACAGTATGCTGGCCTGAGAGAGCCCACAGGAGAACAGCGAGAGCCATCAGGGATCCAGAAAATGTGGTCTTGGGCTGGGGGGACTGGACCGGGATGGGGGGGACATGACATGGAATGCAGAGTCTACAGAAGACCACAAGGACAGGCAGTGACTGCACTGCCTGAGATAAACCAAAAGCCTGCTGCAGAGAGGAAAAAACTCTTTTCTGTGTCCTCTGAGGATAAGGCAAGAAATCAAGGGGTTAAGTTACAGCAAGGGAGATGGGGCTTGTCCTTAGGAAAGGCTTTCAAGCAGTAAGAAGAGTCCCTGCTTTGGCAAAGACCGCCTGAGGAAGGGTGTCCAATTTCTGTTCCAGGAGGTTTTTAAGAACAGGTTTGCTGCATATCTGTCAAGGAGGGTTAGATCTAGTTGATCCTGCCTTGGGGAAAGAGACAAGGCTAAATAACTTATTGTCCTTTCTAGCCTCATTTGCTGGGGCTCAATGACACATCTTGCTATACTAATACCAACCAGTAAACTAGGGAGAATTAAAAAAGCACAAGCTTCTACTAGGGCAGCCCAGTAAACTCTTTGTATACAGAAAGAGTTTAATAGCACTTAAGTTAGAAACTTATTCTACAGATCCTGACCTGGAAGTCTGGAGGAGCCTTGATCCCTGTGAACCACACTGGGCTGCTTAGACCTGAGCAGAGCTGGGTGCTGATAATCGCTCCCCAGTTTCTGATTTCAGGCCCCAGGAATAGCACTGTAAGAAAAAATGGTGCTGTCCTTAGAAGACTTCCTATACAAAGAGCAATAATTGTCACTACCTGGTACATACAAGTGTAGCTCTACCATACAAAGCACGTAAGAACAAACGTTAAAAGCTAGAAAGTCCCAGCCTAGCTGGTAGCACTTACAGCGAGCAAAAAGAAAAATCTCAGCAGCTCTGACCAAATCCCGAATCAGCATAAATTCATTAGACCACTACTAGGATGGTGTTGTCACGTTTAAGCTAAATTTACCACATGTATCCACTGCAACAGTGAGTCAGTTATTCCTCCCTGTTTGCTGAGATTTTTGGTTGTTTTGTTGTTATTGTTTTTAATCACTTTTGCATCTTGCCAAATAAAAGCAGAAAGCTTTGGAGTATTTGCCAACCACTAGTACAGGTAGGTAAACAGATCTGAACACTTGTGGTCTCCTTCATTTGAAACTTGGCCCCTGGTTTTCCAAATAACAATGCCAAGGGAATAATTTGGTATTTTTAGCTGTCTTAGAAATATCCAAGCCTTGCATTTTTAAATACAGAAGGCAAGCTTCAGATTGTGCCCTTCTGATTCCATCAGCTTTTACTTATTATTTTAAAATGGCCTTTTGGGAGTGGGTTTTTTCCTCCCCCTTTATGATTCAACCTCTGTTTTCAGCACTGCTAGATCTGTTGCCTCTCCACAGAATAGCTACAAAACAGATACACTCCCTCATGTTACCTCTGAAATACAAGTTTGCGTTCAGCTGTGAAGAACATCTTTTGGGTACAAACAGCTAAATAAAGGCTGTAGCACCTCATCTTCCTTGAGATGCTTGCCACAAGAATGACCAAGTGTATTTTAATTTCCATACCATTAGGCCACTGCCAGCATTTGATCAACTTGTTCTTCTGTAACACTGGGACCTGACAGTTATACAGTTTGTACCACTTCTGGTTTTACTTAAGAGGTGAGCGCAGTTGTGAGCAGGTAACTATCTCATTATTAGAAGAATCACTGTAGTCCTGTGTCATCCTCATTGCTGCTAAGAAGAACATCCATGGAAAAAAAGGAGTATCAACATAAGAGACTTTGAAGAGAGCATATTCTAAGGAACACTGGAAAAAAAAGAGCATATACACAGAATGAAAAAAAAAAAAAAAAAAAGGAAGCCAGGGTTAGAAATAGCACATGAAAGTGACCTCTCTCAAGCCATCTCAAAAGAGCCAGAAAGGTGTCTCCTTGGCTCTACTTCTGTGAAGCAACAGCTACATCCAGTGGTCACTGGAGCTAATTGACACGGGGTCCTTGCCAATATCTTCAGAGACATGGGGTTTTGGGGGTGGGGGAATGTTATAGTTTTCAATGCAACAGCTCCTGTTTCTATTCTCAGGCCTGTCCTGTCCCCACGCAGTTCTGGTTTAACTACAGACGACAGCCCTAACTACCACGACCTGCAGTAATCATGTATTCTGCTTCTAATCACTCTTTCACACAGGAAAATCAATTCTGATTTTAACAGCCTCCCAGCATACCTTAAGGGAAGGTATTTGCCAGCGATGCATGTGCCAGTTCAGGGAAACCTTGTGGCTGCGTAAGGACAGCTTCCTGTTCTGCAGCGGAGTTTGCTCCATCCATCCAGTTCCATTGTCAAAACACCTCCCAAACGCAGCACTTCCAACACTCAACAACCTGAAGAGGAAAGGACCGCAAAGGCTACTGCCAGCACAGCAGGGGCAGCCTCACCCTGGCAGAGATTGCCAGGTCAGAGCGGAGTCATCCCTGTGCAGCAACGCACCCAGCGCACAAAAGGAGAGGGCAAAGTGCCTCAGGGAATCCTTGTCTGAGCAGAGGCAAAACCAGTGACAAGGCAGCAGTGGTGTTCAAATACACAGCAAAGACAGGGAGAGACACTGCCTTGCTCCCCGTGCAGCATCTCCCCGAGTTGTCACTTCTGCATCCAGGCACAAGGCCGACAGCCCGTCCTTGGGTTGGGCGCCGCTGCTCTGCAGCACCCCAGCAGAAAGCCCAAGCAGCCCAGTGGTTACATCCTCCTGTCTTTCCCACAGCCGGCTTCGTATATTTAGTTTGCAAAGTTGAGAAAGGTATGCAAAGTGCCCATTTCAGGGTTTCCCAGCATGACAAACATAGAAGCTTTTTAGATTTGGCCTGCAGCACACATCAAAAAAGCTTAACAGCGTGTTTCAGAGCAGGAGCAGGCACTGCCTAACTAGTTCAAGAGAAGGAACCTTCTTCTCATTGGTAATCATCATCACTCTTCCTCCAGGATTCTGCATGAGACAGAGAAAGATTAAGAAAATATTCTCCGTCTCATCACTACACCCCTCCAACTCCAGTGACACTCTAATTCGACTTGGATGGAAATTTCATCCTCCCTGCACACCACAAAACACTTTCGTAAGGAATGGAGCAAGTCTCATGCCTGTGAGGGAAACACTTTCCACTGCCCTTCCAGGGAAAAAGGGGAAAAAAAGCTGTATCCTGTTACATTCCTTGCACACAGCTTTGTCTCCTACATGCTTTGATGCACCAGGAAAGGCAAATAGGCTTCAAGACCTTGTTAATTAAACTCTGAGCATCAACGGCAGCAGGGCTTTCTACGCAGTTTTGCTGGGGTGATGCAAAGTTCTGAGACGGTCGGAGGATCGAGATGCTGGACAAGAGGGAACAGAAAGCATGCTGTAAGAGGATGGACACGCACCAAGTACTGTTAAGGTACAGGCTGCTAACCAAACCCTGCCACATCAACTGGTATCAAAATCCTTTGGCTGTGTACCCGGGAGGGCAAGCGCTCACGTTTTGGAGGCTAACTGCATTCACTTGGTCCCTTTTCACAGTCATGCAGAAAAGTGGCTTTGGTCAGAGCCATTTTTTACCCCAAGGAGAGCACATCACATTCGGTGTGGGGGGGATGGCAGAGGGCAGGAAAAAGAACATGTAAGAACGGGGCAGGCAAAAAGCCCTACCTCAGCCTGTGGCCCCAGACAGCGTTATTGTTCCTTCCTGGCTTCTTCCACAGGAGCTCAGGTGTTTAGTGTTGCTCACCGCATTAACAGCAAAGTGCTGGAAGATTTTTAGGAGCTAAACACAGACTCGAAATGGATCAGAAGTATTTGTGGCTATTTCTGCTCAGTCACTCCATTGAAAATCGATTTTGTAACGTTAAGTATAAAAACATCCCTGTTATGCAAAACTGTTACCTCCTCTCAGCTCGAGAAGCAGCAGCACATGATTTTCCAGTACCCAACGTGCAGGTGTAGCACACTGGAAATGTTTTGCCAAAGGGTGCTGTCTCCACATGCTCTTCACAAGACTTTTCCTCCCCCCAGAAAAGCCAAACAAAAAGAAAAAAAAAATCAATGGTGAGGCAGCAGGAGATAGGAATTTGTTGTGTGTGTAGAAATCCAAACAGCACATAGCACAGGGACAGAAGAAAAGTACTTTGCTACCTGAGGGCGAAAGGCAAGCCAAGCCTTAGGAGCCAGCTTTCATGCTCGTACCTGATCTCCTGGGAATCGGCATTTAGGCACAGGCTCCAAATTTCACAGCTGCACTACCCCTTCCACCAGTGCAAACTGCACTGGAGGAGGCACACAAAGCACCATCTTTCCTCCTCTATCCTCTCCCGAGGGAGGGGAAAAAATGTGGTCCCCATCTACCAGTTTCTATTATTATTTCTTTTTGTGCTCGGTCTGATTTGCCCACTTGGGGATACTTACAAGTCTGAAGAACAAAGCAAAGATGGCACTCTATTCCTACTCTGAGTGTTTCTATGCCTGCCTGCCCAGTGCTGTTAGGAATTGAAAAGGCTTCAAAAGTTTCAAAATACCCATGATACCATCAAGCCAAAACATTTAAGGAATCTAAATAAACCTCTAAGGTTCCCAAATTCAGCTTTGTAGTTGTGCCAGCCACAGGCTGCCAGCAAAGCCAGTCTTCATCAAAATCAGAAGAGCTGGAATCAACATTTGTTGTGAAAGGGGGGGGGAGAAAAAGAGAAATTAAACCCAGTGTTAACTGTTAATGTATCTGCCTTCAATAAATAATGTCAAAAGGATGCAGCTGAGTAGTTCTAGGAAAATTGAGAGATGTTTTGCCTATTAGAGAGTGCTCGAAACTAACAAAGAAATTTTTATACAAGCAGAAATCTGGAAAATGCAAGGGCTTAAGACCAAGGCATTGTTAACTCGAGAGAGGTGCATTCGCATAACTGGAGAATTTGCCTCAAAGTCACCTCTGCAGGGCAGCTGGGGGTGAGAAACAGAAATCGATCTCAGGGCTATAATTAGACTTCCCAAACGGGATGCCTTTTTGTTGCTGTAGTTGTTCTTTTGAAGAAAAGTAAGTTATTACTGGTCTAGAAGACATGAGCTTCTGGTGCAGTAATGGTCCCCCTTGTGTGGAGCAAGCAGTGGAGCCTCCTACAGCTGGAGCACAGCCACATTAACTTGACAGCAAGTGAGAAAGTGGCTGTGCCCAGCCAAAACACTCACGTCTTTAATGCCATACCCATTCCCGGCAGCAGACAAACACCCTGACGTTAGCTTTATCTGGATGCATTTATTTGAGAAAACAAGCAGGCAATGGTTAGTTTGTTGGTTTTTTAATACCTGATTTAGTCAGACATGAGGCTACAAAGGCAATGCAGGACTTCAAAAGGCTAAAAGTTCCTGCATTTGTTTGGCGTCACGGACTACAACGAAGGTTGCTCAGCTGTCAGGGTTTTGCCACTCCTGCTTTCAGACGGCACCCTCCTCAGGAGCATCATGGCTTTCACGCAAATGGAGACACCAGAAGAACATTCCCCTTAACAGAAGGGGCTGTTCTGGACAAAATGACTAACCTTGGCAGGTAGAAACTTCACCCAGTAGGACAAGGAGGGGAAGATTTAGGCTGGTCGATTTGCCAACTGATAGGATTCTTACAAAGAAGGAAGCTTTCAATACTTGGCAATTTTCCTGAAGCTTTAAATCACCGAAGTGAACTAGTTACATGACTTCACCTGCCATTTTAGAAGATGTGTTTCCAGCTGCCAACAACATGGGGACAAGGCTGAACACGGGAAGCAAGTGTTCCTGAAAGCACAACCCAAGGTTCAAGAGCATCATGACTTTCCTCACGGAGGAGCATCACCTCCTCACCTCACAATTTGCTGCAAGACAGCTCTGACTTCTGGCTGTACAAAGCTGAGAAATACCAACTACGTTTGATTTAACAATCCTGCAGTTTAAACATTTTTCAACGTTTTTCAAGTGCCTCAGGAACCAATCAAAAAAGCCAGTATTATACCTGAGAGGAGTTTTGAACCAAGCCATTTATACATTTTTCCGTATGAAGATGACTGACTTCCAACATTAACATACAATATTAATCAGGAAAAAAAAAATTTTGAAGTCCTCTTTTAAAGTTGTCACAAAAAAGGAGTATGTCAAAAATTGTTTCCTAAAATTTCCTATGCAGACCGCTTTTTTCCCTGCAGTTAAAATGGAATTGAACTCCAAAGGTTTTAGACAGATCCAAAGGAGCTTTGCTTCCTCTCCAGGGGTTAATCCCCCAGCTCAGAGCTGTACTACCTGCAGACTCTTTGGCCTCACATCTCCCCTCACATCCTCCCTAGCACATTGGAGCAAGGATGAGCCTCACCAGGAAGCAGGTCACTGCTTCCCCCAGCCCCCTTCCCTGTTTTAATAGCATCCTTTTCTCCAGAGGAACAGCTTTCAAGTTTGATAGCTACTGAGGATTTCCAAGAACGGGGCTGTGCAGGAGAGATGCTAGGGCACCCGAATTCTGGAAGGTCTGATCCTCATGCAGGGGATGAAACCGAGACCTTCAGAATAATTAAGCAAAAGGAGGAAACTTAAACATGAGGAACTTTAGCACCAAGCACAGTCACCTCTTTGCTTAACATTAAGGTCAGTCACATCCTCTCAGAGTTAAGTGGCTCATTCAGATTCAAGTTCCTGATTATTTTGGAGCCTTCAACTGAAGAACAAAGGTTAGAGCACGCAGTCATGTCAGGACAAGAAACCATGGCATCTTTTTTCCTCTTGCTACTGCAGCGGCCAAGAATTTTTTTCGGTATAGTCTCTGGCAAGAGACAAGTAAACATGCGACCAGTTTTCATCCCTAGGGTTTACCTCGTTGACCCTCGTATGTGTAAATGAGCGTGACTATCTGGGCAAAGAAATCACACACATACTATTCTTACATGAGACTGAGGGATTTTGCACCAAGGTCTGGTAGCCCAGCAACTTGGTGGACTTATATGCTATAATGGCCATGAATGTGTTGATGTTGAGATAATCCCTCCCCGGGCTACAACATCTTTTTCTTTACCTTCCCCTAATTCTTTTTTCCCTTTCCAGTTTTTTCCCAGCCTCGTTTTTTCCACTCTAGAAGACCATAGTCTTTGCCTAGAGCTGGACAACGCCTCCTTATTATTAATCCGTACTTTCATTTAGCTAATCTTCTAATTACCAGCATTAACATCTTGTCTAAACTTCAGTAGCTGAGCAATGTAACTTATGAGATTAAGTCCCATTTCTGCTTGAGAAGGGAAGAAAAAACCCCACCACCTTCTTGCATCAAAAGGGATTCCTAACCCCATGATTACCCTTGCCAACAGCTCAGAAGGGAAGTTTACACATCCTGAAGTACGCATCTGCCCAAACATACACACAGCCATCAGCACACAAGATAACGCAAGAGACAAGGAACACAGCTTGCGCCAAGGTCACTTCATGGTTGTTTTAGAGGGTGACGCTCCCTCTTAGGATTTTCTTACCAGAAGAAGAACAAAACTGATGTTAATTCTGAGGATGATTACAGCTGCTACCCTAAGGAATAAAGGGCAGTTTCTCAGCTTTACCCAATGTTCCTTTTTAATCTGCTTTATTAGTTGTATTAATGGCTCTGTATTTTTCCATTTAAAAAAAAATGAAATTAGTTTTTATCCCTGTCATACTTCAAGCCAGGCCCTCAATTCCCAGTCCTGGCTGCAGTAGAGAGCGCAGCAGAGATACAAGCCCTCTTTGGGCTTGTGTATCCTGCCTTGGGACCGAGCTGAAGATGTCCAACGCTAATGTGCATGAGGTGTTACTGTTTGTACTAACACTCTCAGACAGAACCTGGAACAAATACCCCCTTGTGACAAAGGTGGGACACGTAATACACACTTACCCTTGATTTACATGCATCCTGCAACCTACAGCAGCCCATCGGTGTGTGCACGAGGGCTTGTTTTACAGGCCTGGCTGAGCTATCTGCTGCGATCAGACACCAGCCTGCACTTCCAGCCCCGTGCTTTAGATTCCCTGTGCCCGGTCAGGCCTCTGAACCCAAGCAACATTCAGGCACTGTCAGCTTGACCTCCCTGGTACAGATGCTCATTGTTTAGGATCTTTATTTTGTGATGCTGAACCTATAGCCTATCCATTGTAAGCTGGAAGCTTGGTGTCAAATCCCCAGGTTCTCCAGCACTTCACAGAGCAATATTCTCATACAATACCTTGGTTCAGTGTTTAACTCTTCAGTGCCTTGCTGAAAAGGATTGTCTGAGCAGTAAGTTTTGCTCAGAAACAAAGCACTAGAGTCATGGACCAGGGCAAGAAATAACAAATGCTGACCTGTATCCTCAAGCGCCCATACTGCATATGGTCTCTTGGGTTGCATACAGTGTCCTTTAACTACCTTTCAATACCCCACGTCATTTTTTCAGTCAGACTCAAGCCTCTGGCCAAGGAGTTTGGCATGTCTTCCCCATCACGACGGCCTCCTGAGCAAAACAGACAGCATACAGTCAAATAACTACAGGAAAATACATTGGAGCTGGTGGACTCAAGTAGGCAGTTCAGATACGTATTAATTTAATCACAGCTTATAGCACAGAACAGTAAAAGCCCAGAGCTTCATGATGTGGCCTATATGCTCCCCTTGTGCACGTAAGTCTCATTAAAAGTTAATGGGAGCTGTGTGCCCATCGTATGGGAAGCATAAACTCTGAACAGCAAAATGCACCATACGTTTCCCAGCATTTCCCAAACAATTGATACTAGCTTCCCTCCTGCTGGAAAGCCATACCTGACAGGACAGCTGGACACAGGGCCTGTGGCACAGGACACACAGGCACTGAGAACTCCTCCTTATCCAGAGACTGACAAGATCAAGCAAGGCATGAATGGCTTACACTTCCTGAAAAACCTCCAGGAGTTTGCTATAGTTCAGAAAGAGATGGGAAAACACATGATGTTTAACATCCTCTCCCCTCACACCCCATTTTTATTCTGTCCTACCCCCACTAAGAGAACCCTAAATCCTCCAGGCTTTGCATTAAAGCCCATAAAGCACTGCATTCCCTAAAGCCATTTCCACTCTGCTAGGAAAAAATAAAAATAAAAGTGACAAGACATGCAAAGCGAAAGATGTGGAGTTCCACCTGCTACTGACATGGCTCTGCTGGTAAAAGGAACGGCTCAGCTTTCAGAGCCAGCAGAACCTTTAATCCCAGGTGCTTGTAAAACAGGAAGGTTGGAAGAGACAGTGGCGAGTCACTTTCTTGCAACTTTGTGGGTTTTTAAGCCCGTTTAATCTACAGCATCACAGGACTGAAGATGCTGACTCAGCATTAGCCACACAACTTAAAGCCAGGCTCGCAGAGAGAAAGTCTGCTGGGAAAACATCTGCTGACCGCTTCCAGAACCCAAGATCCGAGCTACAAGCTGAGCCTTTGGTCTCCGAAAAGGTCAGCAGATATTCGCAATGCACGGTAGCTCTGCCTGCTCCTTCCTTGTGTTGTTTTTTTTTTTTTTGCTTCTTTACAGCACGCAGACTCCTACAGAATACAAAGTGCTCCCATTGTGCTGCAGCCTCTCTGAGCACTTTCTGCAGACATTGCTATGAATACAGTCAAGTGGTATTAAAGAAGTGTGAGGGAAGCTGGAAAGACGCCAGGCACGATGGAGAACTCAAAGTCAGCTTGCAGAGTTTGGGGAATAACTCTGTCAATTGCCACTTAGCAGAACACCGGGTATTTGTGCAGCATTTCGTTATTATTTTCAGGTTTGTCAGTCACGCTGTTCAGCACTCTGACTTGTCGTCAAATGAGTAGAAAAAGGTAAGTGGACAATAAGCATGTCAACTAAGTAAAGCCACCCCTCCTTTCAAAATAATAATAAACAGTTTGATCTGCTTCCAACTCCGATAAATAGCTTTCTCATTCTTATCCTGTCAACCAGACATATTGATCGTGAACCAATCTAGTAGGAGAATTCACCAAGAACCCCATTCAGAGCATGTAAGATATGCTGTCTCTTGCATAGAGCGCTAAGGAGAAATGAGCATTTTTATCTCTGAGCACATGTACTGCAAGAAAATGAAGTTTTGCGTTTATTCCCCAGGAAATATGGGAAACTCCATGTTTCTGTGCTGCATGCATAACATACCAGGTTTTCTGTACAACAGCTGGGTTTGGTACAGACCTTATTAAATACGACGCTGGCAGTCAACACGTGCTGCGTTCCCACATCAGCAGTAAATAGTGGCACAGAAGAAGCCTGCAAAATTGCATCCCCCTCCAATTCTCCCCTCCTTGTGGGCAATCCTGGGGACATCCACACAAACCAGCATTAACACCGGGAGAAGCCAAAGGAAGCTGACATGTTTATTGCTTTACCCTTAAGCTTATTCCAACTACTTGTTTTTAGGAGGTAAAAGCAGAGAAATTCCCCCCCCTTATCTGCTCTCCTCGCTCTTCTGTCTAAAGCACTGCATGACCAGCTGGTAGAGAAGTCCCAAGTGAGCACGATGATTCCTTGCTGGATCAGATCTTCAACATCCCATTAGAGCAGACAGCCAGCACCTTCTCTGCCTTGAGTATGACCCTGCCAGAGGGTCCTATGCACCCAACGCATCAAGGTAGTTTGCAATACCTCCTCTGTGGCAGGAGCACAGCACATCACGGAGTGGGTAGGAGTGTGGTGCTGGGGCCTCAGCACTTGTGCGGGTCCTTTAACCAGCTGGAACCTATTTCACAAGTGCCTACAGAAGTTCCCAGAGCTGATGGGAAGCCAGTGCCATTATAAGCACACAGGTCAAACCCGCAAACCAAGCTGGTGATTTTTCATTTCATCTCAGCTTTACTGCACTGTGATTTATTACGATCTATTTTTTCCTTCTTCTGCCGGAGCTAGAGTCGGTCACCTGAAGCACGGGGATCACCCGACCACGGATGTTGGCCCTGGGGAACAGAACTGAGACAAGCCCACTTACGTTTGGGGAAAAAACAGTTTCATAAATGTAAAACACACACGAGGCAGAAGTGTGATCACACTTTTTCCATGTAAATAATGTCATACTTGTGAGGAGGGGGCCCTCAGTGATATTTCATGAATGGGCTCATTATGTTGCACCTGACCTACAGACATTTCAATTGCGTTTTTATTTTATTATTTTTCTTACTTACTTTTGCCTAATGAGTTGCTTATAATCAAATGCTTTATGATGCTAAATCTCATTAAAACACTTCATTCTGCAGGGGTGTAACATAAGTTTTAACCAATCTATAGGTGTTTGTACAGGAAGATCCCTCTGTGATATTTAAACATCAAGCAATGCCCCGAGTAGGGGAGAAGGGAGCTATCTGCAGGTATTTGCAGAGCCCCACATGGCCAGAGTCTTCAGAATAATTTAGGCTTTCCTTTTATCATCATCATCTCTTTACAAGTAGAAAAGCAAGAGCTGCGTTCGCAGGAGTGGGCCAGACTCCAGATGGAGGCCCTGTGGAAGAATTTGCACAGAGTCTAGGTTAGCTCAGATTCACGTTGGCCTCCAAGAAAAACATTCGGGAGAAACATTAAATCCTCTGAGGGGAAATATTAACAGATAGTCATGAATGGAAACTGATTATTAATTATTTTTTCTCTCTCTTTCTCTCAGTTTTATATTTTTAGTTTAAAATGTCATGTAAAGCCTGACTTTGATAAAAATGGCAGGAAATGTTCCTTGCTCAATTAAATTACCACAAAGACCAGCTTAACATCTGCTTGGCAAACCCTTCATAAATGCATGGCATTAATATTTAATAAAAATATCTATAGCTTTGGTTGGTACTGGAGACATTTCACACTTTGCTCACACATGGTGTTTCATATAATTATTCTCTAAAGGCTGTCACTTTAGTCCTTTAGCAAAAGGAAAGTTCCAAGGATGATTAAGTACATAAAGTGCATCTCCTAGGACATACTCTTCCTCCCAGAGGTCATTCCTCTTGACTCTTACATAAAAGGGAGAAGCACAGAAAGGAGAAAGGGGAGCCAGACTGGAGGAAAATAAGATAGATCTCAATAATTTCACCAGTATGATTTGAGTAAGTCAGTGTTGGTAGGTTTAAATGATTCTCTACAAAAGCAGAAAGCACTCATATGTAGGAAAAAAACACAATGTGATTCCTTACCACTGTTCAGTCAAAACATAACATACTCAGAGAGCTGCACCCAAAACCTGATTACTTATCAGCTTCATTTACATGAAGTATCATACACTGATGCATGCAAGACCACCATGCATCTGCCACACCACCTCAAAGCTACCCAAATCCTCTCAACTCCTTAGCTTCCAGCAGCCAAAAGCTGCAAAGTGTCCAACAATAAGAGCCTGCAAGACTTCCCAACCGCAGAGGCTACCCTGTGGCAAGGTCAGACTAAATCAAGACACTCAAAAGTGGGTGAGAAAATAGCAGCATTACCAGCACAGCTCAGTCCCCACTTCTGGGATCGGAGCGCAGAAACAAACCCAGGCAGCCCCACCGCAGGGAGGCAGCAGCCAGCACTTCAGTGCTCCAGAATATCCACACAAAGCCAACCTGCAACAAAGGGCAGCACAGGAGCCACATCAAGGATGAACAGAGGAGAAATGACACTGGACAGTAAGGCAAGCATTAGCCATCTGGTTTCAGGGTAACATTGAGGCTCACACAGTCCCAGGAGAAGACTGCACCATCTTCTTGCCCAGCAGCTGTATATAAATCCTACTGTGTTGTTCTCCATCTCCACCACCCCATTATAACTCTTGACACAGATGGTCACTCCACTAAATAACCCTAGATGATATACAAAGCAGACATCAGTATTGTGTTGAAAGCTGTTTGTATATTTGATATTCATAAGAGTTCTGGGAGGAAAAAAAAAAAAAATCTACACAAAGCTTCCCCCCATGATCTTGGATATCTTGGGCACTGCCTGAAGATACCTCAACAGATCTGTGGTGTCTTATAGAAGTTTTCCAGCAATGAAAATAAAAACAAGCAGCTATATTTAAAACAAACAAAGATACACAGAACATCCCCTGTCTCGGTAGATTTCCTTCAAGGTGAGCTTTATTAACTAGTAGCTGCAAAATAATAATAATAAAAAGACAGCAGCCAATCACTCCCAGCAACAAAGTCTGAAATTGTAGCCAACTCAGTGCATTTCAGTGTTTGGCCAACACTCATTATTCTAAGACTAAAATCTCTGTGGAGGAAACGAGCACCCCTCGTACAGCAGGCTTTGCCCTGGGAGAGGACAAACTGCCCTGCATGCTGAAGGGGTACAACTGAATTCACATTCATCTTGTCCGGATGCTCAAGAGCATTTGGTAGAATACTCTAAAAAAAAAAAAATCAGTGACTAATGAAATTAGGCTGGTGTCCACGGGCTTCCGTTGCAGGACTGACAGAGATATAGATTAACCTTGCAAAAGGTTAAAGGGTGAAGACCTATTAAGGTACTGTCCAGGCTGTACTCATTACTGTTCTGTAACTACCTAATGGTACAGCAGAATCCTGTACGTACAGTAATCTACAGACATTATTCAGGAAGTTTGCATGAAGCATCTCCAGCTATTAACACTTCTCATCTCTTGCCAGAAAATGGGAAAGAAAAGAATTTCCTTACATACTTGGAAAGGGATAAGCCTCATCTTAAGTCAAGCGCTGCATTCTGCCTCCTAAAGAAGAAAGATTTTTTTTTTCCTGTGAATGGGAAAGATTTTCTATCAGGTGGCTCAAGGAAGTATAACTAACCAGAAGTGATGGGATGAAACTGAGCACAAGAGGGCGGGGGGAGAGATGGATATCTGGAAACATTTAGCAAAAGTAGGTATATTAGGCAGTGGAATAATCTCCCAAGGGAAATGGCTGAGCCCTATTGATCGAGTCTTTCTGAAATTACCTAGACAAAGAATGAAGAGAGAATTACAGCATGGTAGAGTCCCGCATCTGCGAGGAGCACAAGAGATGGTTTTCAGTAAGCCTCTTCCACCTCTCATTTCCGTGGCCCCCTATTTTGCCGAGTTCTCCGTTGATGGAAGTGAGTTCTGCCTGACAGTTTGTGGCTGGAGAAGGGCAGCCCAACAAAGCCCCCCGAGCCCCAACATGAAGTGCTCTGGCAGCCTGAAAGACTGAGCGCTCTCTCCGCCGGGTTGCCCAAAGAGGGGTACAGACTGCAAGGCAAAAAACGGATTTCAACGAGCAAGCACAATCTTTGCTATGAGTAAAGAGTCAAGAAGTTGAGACTGAGTTCAAAGAACAATGTGAAAGAATAATGTATTTTAAAGTGTTTGTGTCCCCTTTGAGTGACTCAGTTGTTTATTACCAAGTATGGACTTTACTGCCCCATAAGAAAGGCTACAGGGGAATTCAGAATTCAAAACCCATTAAAAAGGCTTATCAGATTGGAGCTTACCCTGAGGATCTGTGTAATTACAAAAACATTGCCATAAAACCCAACGAGGAGTAATAGAAAACTTAGATAAGCTGTAATGGCATAAAAGTTACAGGCTACATCCTTGACCCAAACAGATCAACACAGCTTTCTCCAGTCAGTGGAACCACAAGGATTTGTATCACTGAAAATCTGACCCTGGCTCGGGAGCCAATTCTGTCAATGCTACAGCCTTCACGAGCTGAGCATAATCAAAGCTGTCCTCAGCATGCTTCTTAGTACTGCCTTTATAAAATATGTGTGTGTGTGTATAAATAATAGTAAAACAGATAACAATTGCTCAAAACAAAGTTATGAATTCTGCTGTTTACTTTTTCATGGGATGTGCAGTTCAAGATTTATGCTCGATTCTTTTATTTCTTCACAGTTATCTGTCAAGGCCTGACACCAAATGCATAATTAGTTACACAAACCTTTGGGCCTGATTCAGTACGATCACTCTCGTCTTAGTTGTCACCGCTTTATGGCACTGAACAGCCTAATCCTTGGTTAGTATTACATACAGATGAACGAAGAAAAGATGTTAACAAACATCAAAAGTACTGGAGATGTACCCTAAACCCACCTTCCTTCCTAAAAAGGAGTTTGTCATGGTAAAACAAACACACAAAAAAAACAACAACTTTAATAAAAGTTAGGATCACTGAGTTATAGGACTAGTAGCACATTCAGGTGCACTAATTTTGTTCACAATTTCTCTAGAGACCCTTCAACAGGGAGGCAACTTCCAATATTTACCATTCCTTAAAATGGCATTTTCTAAAGCTAAGTGCCCTGCTCAGCCTTATGGCTATTTTTCACTCAGCCTTTCTGCTTCCCCTACTGCATTTCCAGTGTTTTGCATATGGCTACATCAAAGCTAAGCATAAATAAAAGTTAACGTCCAAAGAGCTATTACATCCTATAACAGCACGCTTGTAAAGTGCATGTAAATAAAAAGTGACCTTTTATTTAAAGCTTATGATTTTGGCTCTGCAGCTTACAGATAAATACAAAAAGATTCTCAACCAAGCTGCATTGGAACAGAAATAAGTAGGAAAATGTACACAAGCAGGGCTGCAATTTCTGCAGACAGCCTCAGGCATGCATGCAGGAGAGGACTGGCAGAGATCCGTGTGGGCAAGGTGCAGACTTTCTCCTTCACCCTTCACCCCACTGACCAAACCAAAATCCGTTTCTTCCTTGCCTGGCGGGGAGCAGGGCTGGCCCACAGCTTTCCAGCAGCTGTAATAAAATTAGGCTTAGATCCACAACTGTTACTGCAAAGCCTGGCATACCTCATTTGCTCAAGGCAGTTGTTTTGGTGCTTTAAATGAGCATTCTCTGCTTCAAAGTTGCCTCAAAGCTGTTGTGTTCCCCAGGGATAAGGGTGCTACTTTTCCAAACACAGGGTCAGTTTGAGCAAAGCAAATTGTGAGGGACTCCACAATTCTGTGTTTTGCAACTCAGCTCATTCTCTATCTGTCCACACCAATTACTCAAAGTTTGGCCTTACCTGCTCCAAACTCATCTAAGTCACTCTACACTATTTTTCAGATGTGTCTGGCACCAACCAAAAAAAAATTTACTCAAGAGGGGCTGCCAGCTCTAGGGAGGGTAAAAACCATAGCATTTTTGTGTTAACTTAGCTTTGCATTTAGCCCTTCTTAGATATGTGAATCAGTCACTCTCTACATCACTGTCAAAACACCACGTGCCACTGGCAGCTCCAGCCGTGTTCGCACCATTTTCAGACCTTCAGCGGAGCCCAGGAAAGTGACATGCAACATAGCACGCTCTGCTGGACATCCCTCCCACAAATGTTTCCCCCGGTGTTCTGTCCCCCTAAACGTGGTAACGTTCTAATGATGTTATTGCTTCCTCACCTTTCCCCTCTGGCAGATTTTCAGTGTCTGACAACGTGCTGTTCTGCGAGACCTCCTCAGAGGAAGAAGTGCACCCTATTCTTATTCTCGTCAAAGTATTAAGGTATCAGCAATGACATCTTTTGTAGGACATTCCCCGTTAAGGTACTTAATGTTCACATTTTCAGTGAAATGATCAGACAGTAAGTCCAATATCAGCAGCATCTCCTCCTCAAGACTGCTGGTTGATTCCCCAGGATAACGTTAATGTAATTCTTTTGCTAATTAGAAGCCACAGTACATCAAGAAACGGACTAATGCGTTCCTGGTTCATAAAACACACAACAAATTCCTAATGCACTGTGATGTAAAAAGGCAAGTCACAGAAAGCTGACAAAGATGAAAGCAAGAAGAGATAGAAGCTAGTTTTCACTCCAGAATTTTCCTCAGGGAGGGGAAAACTGAATTTTACCACACAGAGCGCAACAGCTAAAATCCACACCACCCTGCCAAGAAAAAGTAACACAGCCACCTGGTAGACGGGACATGAGGTCCCTGTGGTCCTGGTCCCTGTGACGTTATTGCTTCTGCGCACTCCCACTGGTGGGACAGTCCTGGCAGCGTGACAGAGGAGGCAGACAGAGGGGCTACCCATGGCCAAGGGCCTCGCCAGGTCTCCCAGTCTCCCTGGAGGACGTCATCTACAGCAACAGCTGTTGGCATCGCTGTCCCACTGCCCTGGAGACCTGTAGTGCTGAGCGGGCCTGGTGCCAGCCCTGGCTGTGCAAACTGCGAGGACCCAACACAACCACCACCCGTAACATCAGCACTGACGCGACGTGTCAAACACGCGTCTGTCCTGCAACGCCCCGTTGTGCTAACAGCGAGACACCCGGTGACTTGGAGGACAGGGCCTTCAGTCCCAAGAGCACTTGTTTTTTAGGTTTAGCACCACACATGGATTGAGTTGTGTAAAGCTTATTTTGGAAATAAAAGAGGGATGTAGCTACAGGGCCCTTGGACAATCAGCCCTTTATAAAGGGAAGGAGCTCACCTATAGATATTCAACTGTTAGGAAATGCTGGAGGAACTGCACATCAGAGTCCTAGCTGTCAATACAACTTTGGAAGTAACCCTTGATTTCCTGCTCT
This sequence comes from Anser anser, assembly GCF_964211835.1. Taxonomy (NCBI): domain Eukaryota; kingdom Metazoa; phylum Chordata; class Aves; order Anseriformes; family Anatidae; genus Anser; species Anser anser. The sequence goes on along the minus strand of NC_139722.1, from coordinate 122,221,881 downwards.
TCCTGCCAACGAGAGGAAGACAAAGAAGTCTCTATCAAGACCTGAGGCAGCCAGGCTTACCAACAAGGTGCAGTAAAGCTGCAGCAGAGCAGCAAGGTGCCAGCGACACTCCTGCCTCTTTTGCCACAGCTCTTGCTGCAGAACCTGACCCAGAGAAATGAAGAGCTGCAAGCAGCAACGTGTGACATCCCAGGGGCACAGGGGACGTCAGCAGGGAGAGGCACCCTATAAAATCTCCTAACATGTAGCAGCAGAGCATGCTGAAAGGATAAAGCCAGGGCTGTCTGGGGCATCGTGCTTCTGTTTTCTAATGGTTATGGATTCCACAGAAATGCTAATGTTTACACTAAAGGCCCTCTCAGCAATATTCTGCAGCCTGAAAAACTCTTTATTTTCAGTTGTTTAATTAGTTAACGAGGTTGGGGAGAAGTCCATCTTAGGGATCGTTAGTTAAGACTTCAAAACGTGGAGATTGAAGACAATTACTGTCTGAGGGAGTAGCAGAACTTCCCCACTTGTTGGCCAAATGCATAATTACACCAAGCACAAGAGCTGCACCAGCATTTGTGGGACTCAAAGTCCAGTCCTGGACCAAGCAGGGTGCAAAAGTTCCTCAATTAAAGAAATTGTGAGGTGCACAGAACATTTGCGGTTTTAAACTATATTATGTTCAGCTAAAAGACAAATTGAAACATTAATGTTGATTCTTCAAAGAATATTAATTAGGTGCTTCAGGCCTCTTAAAAAGTTAGAGGCTGTCTCTTTCAAATCTTTAACTTCTGCTGACTCTAATTAAGGCATTGTTTGCAACTTACTAAATTCCACTGAAATGGCGAGTCCTGCTCCTGAGAGGGAACAATTATTATAGACTATTGCCGTTTTCTTGCTCCTGTGCTACCAACAGTGTCACGTATATCCTTTTCATTTCCAGCGCCATAGCTACAGGCCAAAATCTAGGGTGAACATTTTTACAAGTCTGAATGACATGGGAGTCCCTCCAGTAGGTATTAGTGCAAACTTATTAACAAGAGCCTGATGGTTGTAAAGTAAGAGGAGATAAAGTCACCAGATCTATAGGGGAGAAAAAAGATGAAAGGCATACTTGCTGGTTTAATGGACTGATATAGGGTCTGCCTTGCAATGATTTGGAGGTTCCTTAAGTAGAGACAAACATGAGCATGGCACAGCAGAACCCATTTAGAAGGAAGAGTGAAGAACTGCCAGAGCAGAATTGGTGAGCCTGTGGTTGTCGTGTAGAAAATGAAGAAAGAGGCAGATGCCCAGCCTATCCCCGAGCAGCCGGTACCCCTCCCATCCCAGGGAAGTGGTGGCGTCACCGTACCTGGGGGGTGTTCAAGGAAAGGTTGGACGTGGTGCATAGGGACGTGGTTTAGTGGGTGACATTGGTAGCAGGGTCATGGTTGGACCAGATGATCTTGAAGGTCTTTTCCAACCCTAATGATTCTGTGTTACGGTGATCAGAGGCTAAAGCCTGAGCTGGAAAACATCATGTGGAATGTGTGGAACAAGGTAGATAAGGCTGCAATTTGCCAGGTCCTGCATTTTTGCCACCTAACCTTACCCATAAAAGTGGCCTAGAAGAAAGCTGGAGAGGGACTCTATCAGGGGGTGTAGCCATGGAACCAGGAATAATGGCTTTGAACAAATGGAGGGGAGATTTAGATTAGATATGACGTGAGGAAGAAATTCTTCACTCGGAGCACAAAGCATACACGGGAGTTAGGGCTGAAGATGCACCCTGCTTCTGTTCTTTTCTGTTCTTGTAAATAATAGAATGAAATTACCTAAAAAAGAATAGAATGAAGTTACCTAAAAAAAACAGTGTTAAAAATAAACCCAGGGAAAAAAAGGATGGGAGGTGCAGGGCAGTCCCTGTGGCCGAGGGGCAGCCTTTCTCTCTGGCAAGCCAAAAGGCATGCGGGAGCCAGCCCCAGAAAAGTGGCCCTCAGCCCCCCCAGCCCTCCTCCTTGTCCACGTGAGTGCATCTTCCAGGCCAGTCCCAACACAGCCACCTTTGGCCGCTCCACCACAGAGGCTTGCTGAGGTCACCGTGGCCACCACTGCCGCGTCTTTGCTGCGGGCCCTATAAAACAGGACCCCTGCAGCTGGCCCACCATTCGCTGAGCATCTAGGCCCTCTGACTGCCAGCTTGTGCGGCAGGAGGAAGACTAGAAGAGCAAGGCGAGCAGCAGGCCTCCTTGGTGTGCGAGGACGGCAATGCCGTCTGGTGAAGCACCAAGAAGGAATGCACCTGAGCAGAAGGAGAGGTGTCGTGGGTGGAGGGATAGCGCCGGTGGCACAAGAGACACCAGTGCCCAAGGGACCTCTGGCGCCCATCCCACAGACAGATACAGGCAATACCATTGGCACCGCAACGATGCGGGGAACAGGCCGGCCCCTCAAACACCCAGCAACAGGGGGCCTGGGCCTTACCATAGGAGCAACGGTGATGTGGGGCGAAGGCGGGAGCATCGGGCAGACAGCCGCGGGGAGCAGAGGCATGCCAATAGTCCAGAGCACAGTGCAGGACCCAGTAATGGCCATAAGCCAGAGGGCAGCATCAGACCCATGCATCAAGATCAACCTGACAGTGGCATAGGACCAAGGCGTGGGACTGGACGACCCCCTCGTTCGGCACCCTGGCCCGAGAACATTCCGGACAGAAGGCATCCCGTTTGGGCAGTCCTGGGCAAAGACTGGCTTAGCCTTCTGCCCAACACCATGGAGCTGGATCCACCAGATGTGGAGGAACAGATGGAAGTGGATCCACCTCGGCCAGAACATACCTGGGACTACTGCAGCATGTCTTTGTGCTCTGCCATCCAAGAGCACCAGCAGCATTGCAGGAGTGTCTGGTGAGCCCCCTACTCATTGCTCAGGCTCCATCGCAAGCATTAGCTTGGAGCCACCCAACATCACGGACATCCCGCAGGCTTACCTGCAAGATGTCCTGGCAATAAACAACTCTTGCCAATTCTCAGGGGTTGTGTGAGTGCTTCTTTTTTTTGTTTTGTTCTGTTTGGGGGGGAGGGGGGGGGGCGGGGAAATGGGTTAAAGTTGCACCAGGGGAGGTTTAGGTTGGATATTAGGAAGAACTTCTTTACTGAAAGGGTTGTTAGGCACTGGAATGGGCTGCCCAGGGAAGTGGTTGAGTCACCATCCTTGGAGGTCTTTAAAAGACATTTAGATGTAGAGCTTAGTGATATGGTTTAGTGAAGGACTTGTTAGTGTTAGGTCAGAGGTTGGACTCGGAGATCTTGGAGGTCTCTTCCAACCTAGGTGATTCTGTAATTGTTTGTGACTTCCCTCATCCAAATCCATGGAGTAGTTCCATAAGGGTTGTCAACACCATGAATAAGTGAGCAGATCTGATGAGTAGGTTGTTTTCTCATAATGACCCTGAACAGGCTGTAAAGGTGTTGAACCACTATAATGCATGCAACATGCCTAAGAGTCAGGCATGATTTTAACAGTACATGTTACATTTCCCTACTGGACATGACTCAGGTGAGAAAGTTCAGATTTAATTAAGCTCTGAGCTGAGTCTCTCTTGATAATTAAACTAATAGAAGTAAAAAAAAATAAAACAAAAAAGCTGCTTGCCATGTCTGTCATCCACCTGGAGCAATTTGTCCATTATGGCCGTATGGCCACGTGTCAGTTTTTTGAAGAGGCATGGAAGGTAAGGCAGAGAGGTGAGTCAGTCCAAAACACGACGGCAAGCCATTCAAACGCAAGGTATGTCTGTGTAGATGGTTACTTCATTCTCAGATCTGTGTAGAGTTTATGCTGCAGGCCAGGCTGTTTATACCTGTAGCACTTTTTAATTATTAACTTTTTATAAACTATTTATGGGCAGAAATTTAAATTAAAGTACAAATCTAAACCCCACTACAGGAAGAAATGGAGTGTTCCAGGAGAACAGTTACTTTAAGAGTTTAATATGAACCTGCAGTTTCTCTGAAGCAGCTACTTTTAATACAGTCTGTACTTCCACCAACACACCCCACTGGTTTGCTTTTGCTACTATCAGCTACAGACACTCAATAGCATGTACAGAATCACAAAGCCGCTTGTACAAACAGACTCACACAGGTAGGTCTCTTGAGAGGATGTATGTATGAACCACATACTGTACAGAGGACAAAGCACAAAGCAGGAGTTAACTAAACTATGCTACTGTAAGGGCTGGGTAAGTAGGAGTGGTACTCAGCCAAAAACTCCAGTGAAAACACAATGAAACTCAGCTGGAAACAGACCCAAGAAAAAGAAGAAAGTGACTGGGGAAGAAAAATACTCACAGAGCAGTTTGAAAAAAGCATTGCTAACATCAGGGTTCTTGAACAGCAGAGCTGTAATAAGACTCAACAATGGGATTTCATTCAATTTCTCATTTTCCCAAAACAGAGCCGATGGGGGAATTAGGCTTTTGTCTAAGCCAGAATACAGAACTATTGCAATGAAGGTCAAAGAAGAACTAACAACTGTTTTGACACCTCTGGTTTCCTAAAGTGAGCTTAAAGAGTAGACTTTTACATGAATTTCAGCATGCTGTCTTTTCAAAGCCTCACTCTTATTTTGCAACCTGAGCTCTACATCTCACCATGAGCCTCTTGTCAAAAACTTGAAGATTTTCCAGCCTACCATTCACCCACTCCAACTAAGATGCATGCCACACAGAGTCGAGGCAGGGTTTTAAACTTCACAGGGGAAAACATTTCTAAAATAACGCTCGTATTAACCTCCTTTTTGTCTCTTTCTCTCTCAGTTCTATTCTGCATAGCTTAGAGAGACTCAAACTTCTCCCAGCTTTCTTATCTCCTTACCTGCAACTGAGGCCCCTGCTGTTTCTCTATTCCAATTCCTGGATTTCCTTTCTGACCTGTGATGTCATTTCTTGTGCTACCAGTTCTTCCCAGAAAGCTGCTTCCTTAATAAAGTGACTAAGAGACACACCTTTATGGTGCTGAAACAAAAGTGTAAATACAGTTTCTCAGGATTTTAGTTGTTTCCCCTCACCCTCCAGGTTTCAGGAACCTTTCAAGAAGATATCTCCTTGCAGACAGCAGAGGAAACAGCAAAGTAGTAAAATGGCAGCTCGTTATACTTGAGGAGATGAGAAGATGTAACAACTGCTACATTGCAAGGTTTTCTTAGCATTGTATTAAAGATCTGGAGAAACAAAGGTGTTTCTTGATTTTTCAACACCATCAGAAAAAACCCTCTGCGGTACTTACAGTAAGAAATGGGATTGCTAAACCAAAACCAAGTTTATTTGGAGGCAAGATCAACCAGCCTTGCTTGCACTGAAGTGTCCTTTGGCTACAAAGGTACTGAAGTAATCAGGCTATTTGCAAAGGGAATTCTTACTCAAAATTAAAACTGGAAGTAAATTCAGCCCTTTAAGTGGATGGTTTTTTTGTTTGTTTTTGTTTTTTTTCCTCCATGTGACTTTTTCTGTAGATGCTTGGTACTCTTGTTTTGTTCTCTAGATCAAAATGTGATAATCAGAAAGATCAGTTGCCCTGAACAGGCTTCCACTTTGGTTTTGGAACACTTGCCAAACTTACCTTAAGTCAGAAGGCAGATTTTTTTTCCCTGCACTTTGACTGTCAGACCCAGTTCTCTTGAAAAGTTTTAATTACAATAGTTTTGTTCACTAATAACCATGGTTTTAAACAAACAAGACTTGATCTGTCCCCACAACTGAGCTGTGATTAAGTAGAACACACTTCATTTCCTATTACAGCAAACTGCATCACCCCAAGCACAGCACAGCAGAAACTGAATGACCTATTTAGCTGAAGTTTCAGGTAATCTATAATACAGAAACAGAAAATCCTGTTTACATTTTAACAACGTCATTATACTTTCAACGGCATTTGAGTCTGGGCATTTAGATCAGCACAGTGAGCTAATTAGGTAGTATGAGTAGCTACACCTACAGAGAAAATGTTACAGGATTTGGGATAAAACCTATTAAAATTACTGCCATCCTCCCAGAGTTTTCATTCAATTCTGGATGAAGTGTTTTGTCTTCCACAGAGCAAACCACAGTTCTTTTACAAAACACACTTTTGCATTTTTCAGAAGACTATTTCTCCAACAAGCTGTCAGGTAGTGCTGCATGAATCATTTATTTTCAATTTGGCAACTGAATGAAAAGTAAAGTAAAAAAAGAAAAACCCTTCAGTTCAGGCTGAATTGAATTTGAATGGATTTAACTTTTATCTCCCTGAGCCAACAAAACCAGACTTCCGAAAAACCCACACCATTTCACTTGACATTTCCCTTGAAGAAATGAAAGCAGGGCATAAAGAAGATCCAGACTCACCAGGGATGATTGTTCTTCTTTTGCAGCCCAGGACAACTTGAGAGGTGGCACCAGGTTGGGGTCACAGCCTCACTTTCACCCACGGAGATTTCAGCCCATCTCTCACTTCTCCTCCATCTGCATCATAATAAAACAGAGAAAGGTAGAAAGATTATCCTCACTGTCCTCAAATGACATTATTAATGACAATAGTATAACATCAAAATTTAAATAGATCACAGAGAAGGACCTAAAAACAGGCCCCTCTACATACCTACCCTCAGCACACCCAGAGATATCCTTCTCTCTCTCTAGAAAAGCAAATCTCCTTTTTTTAAATATAGATGGAACTTCCCCAAGAAAGAGACCCAGGCCAAACAAAACCCCCAGCACAGTGTGAGCCTCCTAATTGCACTAAGGGGCCTTAACTGCCCTGGTGGGCCTCACCTGTGACTAGTAACCACCTGGCCCTGCTAGGGATGGACTGAGTGCATCTCTTCCCCTGGCCCTGCCCCATCGCTGTGTCCCATCTCACTGGCACCAGCCCCAGCCAGGTGCCCTGGGACTGAGCCCCACAGCTTTCCCCCAGCCAAGTGCCACGTGGAGTGACCCCACAGCTCCTCCCAGCCATGGGGCCATCCCCACAGCTCCAGGTCCTGCAGACCCTGCAGGATAGTACGGCCCAGGATGGCAGAGAAAAGAGTGCTTGATGCTATCGTGGAAAATTAAGTTATCTCATGCCAGAAATTGAAAAAAAAAAAAAAAAAAAACAAAGAAGGAAAAAAAAAGCCATGCTATTTTAAGTCTTCCACTCTACGGAGATTATATTCAGCAAGGTGCCTCTCTACAATTTGATTAGAAAAGTTTAAAAGGTCACAACAGACTGCAGAGTATTTGCAAACTGGAAACAAGCCGACTTTCAGAGCAAGGGCTAGAAATACCTTGTCGAAGCAGCCAGTCTTTCTTGCACCTAAGACATCAGAAACTATGGGCTGACGCATGGAGTTTTATGTCTGCAAAGCATTTTCTGAGCTAGCATAATTATATTTGAAGTTGCAGCATGATATAAACTGCTTTTAAGCCCCATAAAAAGCTTGTGGTGGTCTGCACAACAAATCTCTCTAGTGCTATAAGCCAGGTATTAGTCAAGAAAAAATGTTTTGTTTTAACCTTTCCCATCGAAGACTCAGAAATTTAATCAAAGTCACCCACTTTTTTCCATATGTATTTTTAATGTCGAGGACACATCACATGTCACGGGAAAAAATTTGCTGTCACAAATTTCAACTCGTTCTGGTTAAGAGCTATTTCTCTAGGAACAAGGGCCCCAACAGTGCTGAAAAAATACCTAAATATAGCCATGTGCAATAGTGAAATTTGCTCCTATTACTTCAGACTCCTGGGATCAAGACACCAGGTTAGTCATAAATGCTCTCTGACATTAAGTTTTCCAAAGACACCAAAGCTTTGACTACTAAACTATGAATTTATGAAGACCAGAAAACCCCAGCAGACAACACCAAATCTTTAGGTGAACGGAGGCAGTTCCTGTGATATCATTTTATTAGCCCCTGACTACTTTACAGCTCAGTTAGCAATGAGCATCCAAACTGAAGGAGCATCTCCACATTGGAAGGGATTTTGTCAAGAACTGTGTGAGCAATACAAAAAAGAAACATAGATTACACAAAGCTAAGTATGATAAACCAAATTATTCCACATCTTTCTGCAAATTTTCTTATTCAAAGACGAGACAATTTGCAAAGGTTTGTGTCATGACCCGGTGATCTGTTCAGCTTGAACAGGAGACGCATGAACGACGAAGGCAAAACACACGAAGCAAAAATACAGCCACAGAGACAGTGAAAAGCTCTACAAAGCTGGAGCTTGCTCTTGTGGACCACACCTATTGCTGCACATGTTCAGGGGCAAAGCCTGGAAGCCACTCTCTCTCTGCATCCTACTTGAGGCTTTCCATTTTGTGCCATCCTTGCTGCTGCCACAACACACTGCTGGTGCCAACAAGCAAGACGTGCCAGGAAGCGTTTCTAGAAAGAGAAGACTTCTCTCAGTCCCAGCCAGCCAAGCCAAACGCCTGTGCTGGGGTGACCACAGCGCTGCTTGTGCTTGCAGGAGCCCCAGGGCCTGCCTGAGCCCCCCAGTGCTCTGCCACAGGCTGCTCCGCTTCATTTTGGGGAAAAGGCTTTCACCTGCAGGGGTAACGATGCTCCAGAGGAACTGGAGAACAGTTATAGGAAGATCAGCCTGAGGTTCTTGCCACTGCAACCCTGTAAGCACCTTGCCCAGGACATGCTCCACGCCTTTGACAGCCAGCCACCAAATAAAGATACTATCTGACCAGCAGTGAACAACCAGCTCGTTAGTTAATAGCCTGAGGGAATCTGAGGGCGTTTTATGCTCTAATACTCTGTTCATTAACTGTAGTAACAACCAATTTCAAGGTGATTATTGCTATTATAAGCTATGATCAATTTTTTAAACATGTTTCCATTTTTTTTCCCAGCCTAAAGCTGCAGCATTAGAGCTAGGGGAGCAGCTGTGTTGAGAATTAGACTTTTCCCCAGATTAATATCTGATTTTCCATCAAAGAGAATACAGGACACATTCTGTTAGGTTTCTAATTGTTTCTACCATAAACCTCCAGCATGCTGAAATATGATCTCTAATAATTTTTAGTTTGAACTTCCTATACATAATCCATCTGACTAGATGGTCCTCAGCAAAAGCCGTTAAAGCAATTTGTTTCACTTACGTAGAGGAATAAATCAGTGCTTAATTATCTGTGGTTTATTATTAACAGCACTGGTGAGCTGACCATATGCCATGACTTCATCTTTTCACACAGAAAAATGAGAATATACTGATTGTTTTTATTATGTCTTTCAACACCCAGTCAGCGTTCCAATGAAATGAAGACGGAGAGTTGTGCAATGTTACTCAATGATAAATAACAGTACGCTACCATTCTTTGCCCTTGCTTTTAAGATTCACCTTTATGTGCTCTATTAGTGGAAATACCTACTAGCGTCTTTTACAGCAGCAGAAGGTTGTTTCCAGGAGATGTATGGTATGGAGCGTAGCACTTCTCTTCGTGGGCCTTCGAATACACTGGCTTCAAAACATGGCATATGTTCAACTCCAGAATACTTGAGACACGGTATGGATTTAATGTAAAGGCCAGAAAGACACACCTTCCTGATTTTTCAGACTTAATTGAGTCCATGCTGCAAACCCTTATGAAGTCAGTAGAGTACCAAATAACACAGGTTTTGATCCGCTGCCAGGGCAGCCTTCAACTCTTTAGTAGACACAGCGGCAAAATAAAACTTTCTTGAAAACATTACGGATTGATGAACTGCTTTGGCACGAGTCCAGCTGCACAGACTTTCCCTACTCCAGATAGACCCAGAATGAACCAAAGGTTCGTGGAGGCGCAGATCTCAGAACCAGGGCGGCAGGTAGGGGCACAAACCCAACCCAGCCAATAGCAGGTGTTACACACGCGTTGCAAAAGGAGCAGAGAGCCTTCAAGTTCAAAGCAAGCTAAGAAGTTGTTCCCTCTACGGAACAGGAAAAGGCTCTCTTGCATCTGACACGCTTTTGGGAAAGGTAAAGATCTTTGAACATGCAGATGGAAGCAGACATTGCTCAAGAGCCAAGGAGACGCAATGTGACCATCAGCCAACAAGGCCAAGGAAATCAGGAAACACCCAGACAGGAGTCTGTCCCTTGGCCATCTGCGGTTTGGAGCCAGCCTCCCGAGCAGCACCTCCTGCCAGCTCCGCTCCAGGGGCTGTGAGATCCCGATGGGCTGTGATGGGAGGTCTCCCACACAGGACAGGATGCGTCAGCCTCACTCCGACACGTACTGCTGTCATACACTGGGACACGAGCCCTGGGCTGCCTGTGGTTCACACTGGAACAGAGGTCAGCTGATACCCAACTCTTTTTTGGGTAAGAACAGTATTTCTGGACCATGAAAATACCCTGATCATCAACGGGCATTTCAGGGGGTCATGACCACCCAGATGTTATATCCTGTTTAGAGCACTACTTACCTAGGTCAAACTACAGATTGGGAAGGAAAACAAAAGTGCTGCAAATTCACTGGTTCATTTGTGATGATGGAGAGGGATGGGGGTTCATTTCAGCAGAGGAAATGGAAGCTTCCCACCTGAATCTTTCTCCAAACCTTGGAACTAAATTAGAACATCCCCAAATGTGGGACGAGGCTGTGACAAATCGTAGAATCATAGAATCACAGAATATCCCGAGTTAGAAGGGACCCGTAAGGATCATCAAGTCCAACTCCTGGCACCACACAGGTCTGCCCAAAATTTTAGACCATGTGACTAAGTGTACAGTCCAATCGCTTCTTAAATTCAGACAGGCTTGGTGCAGTGACTACTTCACTGGGGAGCCTGTTCCAGTGTGCGACCACCCTCCCAGTGAAGAACCTCTTCCTGATACCCAGCCTAAACCTCCCCTGTCTCAGCTTAACACCATTCCTGTGGGTCCTATCACTGGTGACTAAAGAGAACAGGTCGGCACCTGCCTCTCCACTCCCCCTCGCGAAGAAGTTGTAGACCGCGATGAGGTCCCCCCTCAGCCTCCTCTACTCCAGGCTGAACAGGCCCAGTGACCTCAGCCGCTCCTCATACGTCTTCCCCTCTAGGCCCTTCACCATCTTCGTCGCCCTCCTCTGGACACTCTCCAACAGTTTAATGTCCTTTTTGTACTGTGGTGCCCAGAACTGCACACAGTACTCGAGGTGAGGCCGCACCAGCACAGAGTAGAGCGGGACAACCACATCCCTCGAATTCCTATAGATTTGGGAAAAACATTTCCTTCCATGCATGCATTTTCTGTTTGTTCCCTTCAAAACTGGTTGCACCTTTGAAACAAATCGCATGTTTACCAACTCCCAAAACAGAGAGGAACGGGAACCACATCTCTTCTCTAACACCTTCAGGCTCCCCGTCCCACAGCGTCCCCATTGCAGCAGCGGCGAGCAACAAATTGCTGTTTCTGCAACATGATGGGGGCAGGAGACAGACAGGGCATTTACACTCTCCTCCCTGTTTTTCCCCACTCTGCATGGCCACCCTCAGATCAGGCACATTCAAGTTCTTCTCAACCTCAGGACAACAAAATTCAAATTAGCCCCCGCAGCCAAGAAGCCCTGAACCAGACACCTTAAATCAGTGCCCTAATCAGGATGCAGATGAACAGCCATGTGCATCACCATCTATAATCTCCGTACCTCCAGCCTGTTTGCTGTCACAAGTCATTCGTTTGAGGCTTCTGTGGAGACTTAAAGAACCATTTGCAACTTGTTTTGTTGCTTTTTTCCCCTTAATTGGCTCTGGATAAACTCTCAGCTGCCTGGGCAACTCCAGTCTTATGACAAGGGGAGGAACACGTTAGCCTTGCCTCCGGGCATGGCTTTATTTTCAGAGAGGAAGGCAAGAGGCTGCACAAACCCATGGCATGAGTAGCGATAGGCCTGACTTTGCAGGAGACTGGTAAATCTTCAGTTCTTTTCAGTGTGTTGAAGAGATTTCACCTGAAGTAAAGACACAACCCAACACCTGTAAGAAGTAATCTGAACAGTGTAGTTCATCCACAGAGCTCAAAGGGTGACGTGAATGGAAATGGAATTCAGTACACCAAGGCACGATCCCATAGGAGGCACTGTAAACATGGGCAGACTGAACAATAAAGTCAGACAGGATCATCACATGGCTTACCTCAAGACATTTCAGCTCCAGAACAGCCAGCCGGTACACTGACCCCGCAAAGCATTTAAAACATGTGCACGTGTTTAAGCAATGGCACGCTGCAGTGGCAGTCTAAGTGAGACAACGCCAGGTTACGTGGGAGGCCACTCGCAGGACGAATACTCCCAAGCGCTTTGCTGGATCAAAGCCTGAGATGCCTGGCCCTCAGTACCTGTTCTAACCATCTTTCCTCTCTACACAGGCATTACGAATGAGATCTAGAGGAAGGATTTGTTCAGTAAATGGGAACAGGACTTACATGTGACACAAAGAGCTATTGCCCCAGCATCAGGTGTATGCAAGCTGTTTTTTCCTGTTTTTTTTTTTTTTTTTTTTTAAGTATCAACCAAATGGAAAGGAAAAGGTTGTTTCTTCCAAAAACCGTCCGCTACCCATTTTTGTCAAATATTTTGCTGATCTCTTAATCATCACATTCATCAGTTGCTGGATTTCATCTCATTTTCCATGGCTCTTGGCACCTGTGTGTGGTACTACCGATTCATGGCAGCAGCATGTTCATCTCCAGCTGCCAAGCGCTGCTGGCCAGCACCCTGAACTTTTGGGTGGTTCTTCACTCGGGCAAAAAGAACAGTTTCCAGTGTAATCAGGTCATCCATGAGCAAGGGAAAAAGAGAAATGGAGATTTGTTAACACATACATGTAGAGGGGTGATATATCAGCAGAGATAGGGTGTCTAGGCCAGTTCCTCAGCTGGCGCAAATCACTGGATCATCAGTGAAGACCACAAGGCTGTGTGATTCATAGCAGCCTAAGACCTGGTCTTAATTTTCCTCAGCCCGGCGTCTCTGATTTACACTTGTGCTGAGCAAATGACACAGGGTGTCAAATGCTATCAAGCTGATTGATACTGTAAACCAGGAATAAACGTGCACAAAATACAGAGGCGGTGAAGAATCAGGCCCCGTGTATTCATTAACAGCCCTGCTTCCCACGGGACAGAGCTGATACACTGCTTCGCGCTTCCAAGTGATGGAGACAGCTTGGTGTCATTTCTGCTCCTGCTGAACACCCAAGGGAGTCTGAGTTTGTTCCTCCTCCTCCTTCTCGTACCCCACAAACTTCCTTGTTACACCGTTGCCCACAAGAAGATATTTTACAAGGGAATCTTCCAAATCTTCCCTTACATGCAACAGGCCAAGTCCTGCCCACAGCTAAGCCTTGCCAGCCCCATGTAATCAGATTTAGCCTTCCTCCCCGTACAGAGAGCGCACAGATGTGAAGATAAGTCTGTGCCGTATCCTCGCAGAGTGTGCCCTGTGGTTTGTGAAAGCATCTGCCAGCCAAAAAGAAAATCATCTCTGGTATTAGGCTAAAAATGCCTTATCTGGTGTAATTCAGTATGACGACACTTCAGTCAATGTAGATGGAGCCATTTCCTCCAGATGAGTATCTGGTCCACTACGTATAGATTCAGCTCTTAGCAGCCATGCATCCACTAATTCCCCTCCCATTTCCCAGCTATATTCTGATCAGCTTGCTTGGGGCTTTTTTTCCTCCTCTAGTAAAGCTTGCTGAAAGTGCCTCTGTTCCAGGGCACTCTCTTTGAAATATGTCTTAGCTTCCAAGGGTAATGAACTCTTTTATAATAAACGCCTAGCTATAATGTGAACAATACTTGGCTTCCAGGAACTGCCTTATAATTACACGGCTCAGTATTGCATGTCAGAGGTTTGCTTCATCTTTAATATTTTATGAAGAAATTCAGATTCTGACAGTAAAAGTATTTAACCCAGAGGACCTAGAACCCTGACTATTATTTTGTAAAGTAGCCATCCTGCTACACTTTCGTGGACCACCATTATCCCTGGTGCATACTCACACTCTTTGATACTCTCTAAGTAGACACAACCACATGCTGTCCAGATGGAAACCTGGCTGCATCATTACATTATATTGAAATAACCCAATACCACCTGTTTCTGCTGGGGTTTCTGCCAACGTTTTCCCATAAAACATTTATTTTGCTAATATTTTAGTTGGTCACCACAGAAGGACACTTGAAGCTAAAGATTTACCATGTGTGCAGCCACAAGGAGAACCCTTTAAAAAAAAAAAAAACAGCAAAGCTCAAGAATAGCTAATGTCTATTGTTTAAAATGTGGATGATAGCCTAGGAACTAATAACACTCTGCAGGGACTGCAAACCAAACACAGGTTTTTGGCAGTGTACATCAAGTCAATTATCTTAACTGTGCTGATACTCACCTCTCATATAATTAAAGAAAAATTTTCATGCGTGGAGTGGGAATAATATATAATAACATTAATGAAAACCTGTCTGCTTTTTTTGTTGTTGGTTTTGTTATTGTTTCATATCGATCAGTAATGTTATAGAACTACCATTCTCCTTCACCTCCCTCCCCCCCCCCCCCCCCCCCCAAATAAAACTGGTTATCCTCAGTTATTCTGTAGAAATCAGAGAGAGATTACAACTCCAAGCCTGCTTGGGATACTCAAATGAGATACTCTATAAAAGAGCATTAGGATTTCTGATCTGGAAATTATGTATTTACAGACATCTTACTATTTAAAAAAAAAAAAAGACAAGAACCACTTGACTTGCCAAAAGAATTTGATAAAAATATTCCTAGATTCAGGTCACTCAGGTACGTACCTTTTATTTTCCAATGTTGATCTCTACACATAAGTCCAAGCAGTAGCCGTACTTCATGCCAATACCTTTATCCCACTTACACAAAATTTTGTGGAAAGAACAAGAATTAACAATTCATCACTTCCAGTACATTATCTGGGGATCATTTCCTACTATCTTATTTTAATAGATTCAGTATTACAAAGGGAGAAGCAACAATGCCATGTAACTAGGATGACCAGTAGAATGCCACAAATAACAATCAGTAAATCAGCAATGGGAAATGCTTCTTAAAACGCAGTAGATCAGACACATGTGAGGTATTTGGCAAATGGCAGGCACATCACTAGAAATAAGGATTTGATCCAAAAAAAAAATATCCACAGAGCAAAAGTACCAGCTAATGTGGCAATTCACTTTTACAAATGAGAATTTCTTCAGCTGTAAGAAAGCTACTTTACAGGAGGGAAAAAGTACAAAGTGGAAGATATAGAAATGTGATAGTTTTGTTAGAAATTTTAATTGAATATATTTAATATAGCTCAACTATATTAAACTGGACAAGTAATTGATAAAACTCCACTGGAAAATAAAAATAAAAATAAAAGTAGTTAAAACCAGCTTCCAGTTCACTTGCTTGGATTAGTTCTAAATTTAGCCCTAGCCATTTTTATCACATCTGAGAAACGGAATATTTTTCTAGGTTGTAAAAGAACAGTGCAATTGAGGGGAAAGAAAAAGGGATCAGCTATGAGTTTGGCCCCGTTTTGTTTGTTCCTTTTTCCCTCTTTGTCTCTGTTACACATTCCTTTCCCCAATAAAATCCACCATTTATAACCAAATCACTGGCTGATGGCACAAAAGTAATTCAAATTTTTGCCTGTTTTTAAAAGCCAACTTATAATCTGCAGTCATTACCGTAATTGATTAAATATCACAAGCAAAGCAAAGTACCTATTTGACAGCTTCTATTCATGGCCACATACCTTCCCCGAAGACAGATAGATACATAATTAAGCGATCCATTTCTCTGCATATATGCTATATACAAAAGAAACTGACACACAATGAATCCTGCTAAGCTTTTGTTCAACATATGAAATACTGGATAATCACCTTTTTTATGAAAGCACTTGACCTTTAAATTGATATCCCCCCCCAAAAAGATGGTAATCACTGCTCAAAGAGATATTGAATGCACTGCTGCTAATCCAGAAGATCACTGCCCATTAGTCATTATTAGATTTTTTTCAATCTAAAGGTGAGCATTTGATTGTAACAAAGAGAAAAAGCAAATACTATTTAGGTTGCTGTGAATGCCTATACTCTTCTCTTTGTAAATCACAGTGACAATCAGAGTTATATGACTGACTGTAACATGAATATCATTTACGAATTTGATCCCTACTCAGAGAGCAGCTTTAAAAGCTTTGAATGACATAAAGCAAGATTATCAGTGACAGAGCTTTTAAATATTATACATGTTGTCTGTATCACAAGTGTTTTTCTTTAGCAGCTGATGAGTATTATGTTCTTCTGTATAATACATTGGAAATATATTTCTGTTCCTCTGTTCAGGAAAAAATATACGAAATATGTTTAAATGTAACAGATACACTGCACAGCCTTCTGGAAGGAAAAAAAAAAGCTATTTTTTCCTTTTATTGCATTTTAACTGTTTCCCTTTTTTTACTTTTTACATGGCATCACTAATCATATGCTGCATTCCAGAAATTCAATTTCACCTACAAGGACAACTAGATGGATAAAAACCTTGCTAGATGACCGTGCTCAGAAGGAACTTGTTATTGGGTCGTACTTTACCTGGAGGTCAGTGACAACTGGGTGCTACAGGAGCCTACCCTAGGACCTGACCTCTTTTACATCTTAGTCAGAGACCTGGAGGAGATGATGGAGAGCACCCTCAGCAAGTTCACCGACAGCAAAGTGGGGGGATCTCTTGATACACCCCCAGGCTGGGGCTGCTATCCAAAGGGACCCAGGCAGGCTGGAGGAAAGGGCAGGGAGGCACTTTGTGAAATTCAGTAAGGACAAAGGGAAAGCCCTGCCCCAGGAAGGAAGAGCCCCTGAATACGTTGCACACTGGGGACTGGCTCTACAGGTAAGAGATCCCTGGGGACAGCAAGCTGGGCACAGGCCAGCAGGGCACCTGGGCAGCATCCTGGTTGCATGAACATCAGCACTGTAGATTGGTCTTCCAAAGGAGACATCTCTTAAAGAACTCCTAGGTATGACCATCTGAAAGATGCAGGTAGTCTAAGTGTTGCTTTAAGACCTTAAATGCAAACACCTCATCCCAGATTTGTCCTACCTAATTACCTACAGGGCAAGTTTAACTGCTCAGGGTTCACCTATCTGCTACAGTCCCCTACCAGAGACAAGCACGTTCAGAGTGATCCAGTGCACGTAAGGGAGGAATCACCTTCTAAGAGCTGACTTCTATCCATCCACCGTGTGAGGATGAGGACTAATAAACCTTCCTGGGTTTTCTCAGACCAGAAGCTTATATCAGATGATTTTCTGGGCAAACAGATAGTAGCTGGAAAACAGTGAAACATTAAAGTATTTAAATTAGTCTTACTCACATACCAGTTTACACCAAGCACTATCTTCTGTATTCCTTCAGTATATAATGTTTCCTACACAAAATATATAACCAAGAGCAGATCAGAAACTGTCCAGTAAAAAGCTTCTCTGAGCACAAAATTGAAAAATCTTTATGAAGGGAAAAAAAACTACAGTCGGGTTTTATACTTGTTTATTTTAAGCCTTTTGAACTGCAGGGCTATTTCACAAAGGTATGTGTGACGGATTACCTATTGTTTTTTTGCATTAGAGCCTACATTTAACATTCTTGGGTTTGCAGTAAAAATAATTAGGAAATTCTTTTCATATAAGAAGACAACCTAGATAACCTTAAAGGTCTAGCCTTCATATCTGGTAATCTGACACTCCTCAAGCAGTCCCTTTCTAAGCAAATACTCCCAGGAGTCTTCATCACTGTTCTGCCAATGCCTGTGCCCAACCACACAGCCACCACACTCCGTTTGCTCAGGCCCTCTGCCACATTTATACGTGAAACCTGATACCTTCCCAGCTGTTGTTTGTAAACCAGAATGCAAGGCACAGCACATTCAAATATGACACAGTTTTCCCCTGGGATATCTTTTGTTCCACCCTCCCAAACTCTGCTTTTAGGATGCACTGAAACGCTCCCCGCCAGCCAGTTCTCCTGGGTTGGCCATGGTAAGCATTTCCACAGCCATCTTCAGCCAGAAGCCAAATTCCTCAGGAGCTGGTGGAGCTGCAGGGGACCCCAACCTCCAAGCTGAGAGGAGGGTACCTGCCCGATCGCTTTCTCAGCTGAACAGAGGGAGGCAGGCTCTGACAGAGGGCCAGTATGTCTACCACAGGTGAGCTGCGTTACCCTACAGAAGCCTCCTGCCACTGAGCAAAGGTGGAGACCACAGAGCTCTGTCAGCTACACCTCCTTAAACAGCCAAAATTCAGTGACGCTACTTCTGTCCCACAGTTGGAGAAGTGACTGAGCTTGTGCTGCACGGGGCTGCTTGATGCTAACAGAATTTTCCTCCCTGCTCTTCACAAGAACTGGCACTCCTCATAGAAACACGTTTTCGCAATGAAGTTGATGCGCTATTACTATGTAAGAGCAAAATCTAGTGGATGATTTAGGTATAAGCTGCATGCCTGAAGACAAAATTGTGACTCCAAATCTTCCTAGGTATCTTCCCAGCAGAGCTGCAAGTTTCCCCTTGTATCTAAAGCTCTGACTCGGTGTGTGCAGGGCTTTCCCAGCCAGAACAGCTCAGAAACTCTCTGAAAGCAGTGGAAAAAAAAACACCAAACACATTTTTCTGGACTTGTAATGATAATTTGCTGCATGAGAGGTAATCAATATCTACAGATCCAAAGAGCACCTGGCACCATCGTGCTACAGCTGTTAAGAGTTCACCCTGAGGATAAAGCCTAAGGTGAAAGACCTCACCATCATTCGAAAATGATAAATATTCGTTGCATCGCCTCTTTCCAGAACTAATCATCATGCCTATAATTACTTTGCTTTGTCTCTTGTTGCTCTGTGCTGAGCAACAGAGCTCAGTCCACAGACTTGCCCAGGGCTTGCCCCTAATCTTGTAGGGATTCTTGCCTACCTCCTCCCTCCAAGTTACTCTTTGTAACTTTTTGTGTGATGTTTCCATGGAAAATTGCTGCCATATAGACCCCCAAGCAGCTGATGAAGTGGTCTATGTGAGACATCCATAAATAAAGCTCTAATCTTATTTCATTTGTGACCCTATTGTACCAAGATCTCCATGATTAAAAATTTGCTTTAGCAAAGAGCATCATCGTTTATCTTCACTGAGGGCATAACCCCAAATGGGTACGGTTTGATTTCTCTCCTGTGAACAAAATATAAGCACCACTATTTTTATTGCATGTAATAGCCTGTGCTTCACCATGCTAGGTTTTACAAACATCAGGTCAGTTTTCACATAGAAGATGAGCAGAAGTTTCCATCTGCGGTATGAGAGAGATGGTAAAGGTGTTCTGAAAACTTCCACAGGAGAGAAAAAAGGAGAATCTGAAACAGATTTTTCATTTATGACTCCCTACAACAGATGATTCTGCATTTCATCATTTTATCCGTAACACTTCTTTAAGACTACCTTTACCTCTTTGTCTTTCTTCCCCCACAGACAGCTCTTGCTTAGATCCCACCTGAATTCCCCGCAGTCAGATCCCTTACAACTCACAGCCGCAAACATAAATTGAGTTATGCACAATGGAAACAAGAAACGCAGGCAAGCAAGCAGCCACAGTAAGGAGCACTCATTAAACTCTTCTGAGAGAGCAACTCAGATGTTGAAAGCACTCACAAACATGGTTTTGTTTGGAGAAATCAGCAGTACTGAGAGATAATGACGATGTTTTAAATGAGAACTACATATATCTATGCATACAGCTGGCTTCCTTTTTATTTTTTAACCGCACCTCACTCGGTTGAGATGTAAAATTATATGCAGCGATATGAAAAATGTAGTAATTTCCTGTTCAAAATCCCCAAAGAGCCCCTTTGCATTTAAGAGCAGAATGAAATCACCTTACCATGCTAATTTATTATTTACACCAGTTATTCAGATATTTGTCTATTCGCAGGAAAAAAATAAAATAAACATAGCTTTATTTTGATCCTAGAACACTTGTAAAACTTCCCTGGGAAAACATGGATGGAATCAGATGGAATAACATACTTGTCTACATTCTGATATCACTGTTGATTTTGTTTAAAATCAGATCTTCTGTGACCAAAAATGTCCCGTGTTTGCAGAAGAAGAGACTATGATGCTAAGGGGAGGTTTGCCAGGGTTAAAGAACAGTAGGTTTTCCACTCCAGATGTGTTAAGACTGTTTCATTTTCTTCCTAGGCCTAATGCATGATTCCAAAAACAAAACAACAACAGCAAAAAAAAAACAACAACAAAAACAATAAAAACTCCTTCCACAACCTTCATAGCCTAGGTGCTTGATTTTTAATGGGATTAATCCAGTTTTGGTGGTGCTTTTTCTCTTTACACTGCCTAGAGTGAGTCAAAACAATTATTCAGACAGCCTATCTTTTCAATAGCTAAGGCTGGAGCAATAAATCCCACCCAGAACTGAGGAAAAGGTCCAACCCAACTAGCAACCAAAGACAACAGCACCACCACTACTAATAAATGCTATTTGAAATATATATAGACAAATGGGCCACGTCACTGCTCTCCTCTTGTACAGCCCTCCAGCTACTGTCTCACAGCATCCAAACCTGAAAAGGATGGCAACAGGAAATCCTACTTTTGCATTTGGACAGAAGAAAAGAGCAAGCAGACCTTCTCAAAGGGACACAAGCAAAAATGAGCTAAACGCTTGGTTCCCACTGACTTTCAGCAAGAGCAGAACTTCTCGGTAGGACTGAGGGAAGCTTGACTGGAGGCAGCCAACAGAGTCACTGCAGGGTCCAGTTCCCCACAATACACACAAAAAAGAGCAGCAGAGATCAAGGGTATCCTTGTCCTCATGCGGACAACAGTGAACAAGTCCTCCTTTTGAATCCCTCCCAAAGCAGTCTGCAGAAAGAAACATTTAAGTCAGAGACAGAAAATAAATAGTTCTCCCCAGCCTCAAAACAAGGCTCTTTCCACCAGCTCATCACCCTTTATCCTCCTCACTGGATTACTTTTCCCATAACTATGTTGGCGATTTTAACTCCAACCTATGGGAACACCAAAGGGGTGTGTGTTTGTGTGTACACGTGCAGTGTATACACGCAATCCCATACCAAAAACCCAGCCAATGCCACGCTAGGATTAAGACTATCAAAAGGTACAGCTGCTTCAATGGTAAATAATGCTGCTAACGTTAACCCTAGCTCAGTGGCTCTGCTGATAAAACTCATTAGTCAGGCTCCAGTGATCCAGTCCACAGTTCCTTTAAGGTCACCAGCAAGAGAGAAACAAAAGTAAAAATGTAAAGGGCTCTAAAAACAGGCCTCTTAAAGGCCTGGAAGACACAGAAGATGCAACCTCAGGTCTCTTCTCACCATCAGATGAATCAAAGTTGGTAAAGAGATCCAGCTATTGAAATGTAAGTTTTACATAATGTTTTTGCGGAAGAATAATGCTTTGGGGGGAAAATGGATGCCACTCTTCCCATAAAACAAGTTAAAATAAATCCAGAGCCCATTTATTGTTGTTGTTGTTGTTACTGTTACTATTTGATACTGCCTGTAAGAACCAGCAGCTGAGCTAAGTACGGCACTGCTAACACCAGTGCCACTCTCACAGTGAGGAGCAGGTACCATGAGCTGAAGGATTTGGGATGCCACCGGGAACAGCCAGATGCTCAGGGCCACTCGGCAAAGGTTAATAGAATAAACGGGAAGCAAAGGCCAGTTGAGGGTAGAGAAAGACTGTAGGAAGTGGAGCAGGAAACAGAGCAATTACAGGAAATGCTCCAGATACAATATGAAATATTTATCTTTTCTGGTTCTTCTCATGTTTCCATATAGCCTCAGTAATCCAGACCAGGACCCTTTGCTTTAGATGCTATTTATTTCCAGTGATGAAAGCAGACGGTGTAAACTCTCCTGTAGCCTTGAAACACGGTTATCACATGGAAGCAGCTAAAAAATGTGACGCTTCAAAAAAGAGCTGTGCGGTAAGGCAGTTAAAGTCACGGTATAACTAGCCGTGGATTGGAAATCACTTCACGTTAGCAATCTCACAGGGGATAATAATGCAGTAATGTTAATAATAGATCCATTAGGAATTCCCGGCTGCAAATGCGCAGCCACACATTCTGCTCCTGCCAGGGCAATCTCAGCTGAAGAAGGTCCCTCCCTGCTGCACGTACGGCCCCTCTGCGTAAAGGATGGGGAAGCAGCCACGCGGGACAGAGTTTGTGGGACCTTTCTGAAGCATTTTACAGATGACCTTTTCCAGGGCCTGATCCAGCTCCCACATGCTAGTAGATAGTAGGTAATAGATGTAACATTACTGGAAAATAGCAGGAAATAGAGCCCCCTAGATGTGTCCATAAATGCATTCTCATAAATGAAAACATGCTTTAAAACTCTTCTGTCCTTTAGCAAGTGCTTTGAACAAAGAGCCAAGACTTCCGCTCTCATCAGCGTGTTCGTATGTGCGGAATTTGGACTGATGTTACTACATACATGTGAACACACATACATAAGTCCTACTTCTGACCCCACTAAAATCTCCTTTATACTTACTGCAGGGCCAAGTTCTCCCCTTGGTTAGGCTGGTGTACCACCGAAGCACTCAGTCAACCTCAGTGGCCACATCCTGCCGTCATTACCAGTGCAACGCAGGAAGCATATACAGCGAAACACTGCTCTCCACTCCCCTTTTGGAGAATTTATTAGCTTATTTATTGATGTGCTGGCGATGGGGCCAAGACCATGGTGAATGCTTGTATGGAGTCAACACCTTTCTGTAACAGCAGGGTGAATGAGGAAATTCCTGGTTGTTAAACAGCCTCCATCTGTAATACCAGACTAAAACAATCTCTCAAGTAAATGTATTCCTTGATCTAAAAACACACATTTCAATTGTCTTCACTCTCCAAACACAAATGACTGTGTCCTACACTCATTTACAGTAGCGTTAATCCAAAATAACGCCACCAAGTCAGCTGAGGTACTCCAGATTTACACTGGTGTGAGTGAGAGCATTTGGCACCCAGTACCTATGGCTGTAGATCCTCAGCTGGTGGAGATCATTACAGTTCTTTCAAGTCAATGCCTCTGAAATTAATGTAGTTATGCTGATTTACACCAGGTGAGGATCTGCCTTGTGGTTTCTGGTTTTAAATTCTCTTCCTGTCAGCCGTCTCATTCCAAAATGGTTTCAATAGACAACTTCTAGCCAGAATTTCCTCTGCTATTTATAGGATTATCTCAAGAGTTTCTACGATAATCCCCATATTTCCATCTTTGTATCAGAGCCTATTCCAGCGTTGTATTACAGCCAAAATATTCACATATCCAGATGACACCGTTTCTTCCTCCTCTTTTCCCTTCCCTATTTGGGGTGATTATATGGAGGGGAAACAGCTCTCACGGCCAGATTCTCAGCTGGCATAAATCAGCATAAAATTGACATTAGTGATTTACATCATTTAGCAATATAGAAGAAAAGACAAAAAAGAAAAAAAAGAAAAAAAAGAAAAAAATGTTTTTACCAATGCAGTTTAAAATTAGTAACAGTTCTTTATAATAATATTGAAAGAATATTAAAATGTAACCCATATGTACACCTTTGATGTGTGTTTTATTGGCTCAGCTAGGCATCGTTTCCAGCTTGGAATGACAAAGCTTCTTGCTGTTTTGTTT
This sequence comes from Anser anser, assembly GCF_964211835.1. Classification (NCBI taxonomy): domain Eukaryota; kingdom Metazoa; phylum Chordata; class Aves; order Anseriformes; family Anatidae; genus Anser; species Anser anser. Next base: position 122,198,197 of record NC_139722.1, on the reverse strand, counting down.
AATAAAATCCTCAGTGATTCTGTCCCTAAATAGTCCATGCTTATTCAACATAATTCACCTCAAGTATACTTAAAATACAAAAACTAGGTCTTTCACAAACAAAACCTATTCTGTTGATTTCACGCTTCCTTTTCATACACCAAAATGTTAAATTCAACCTGTTGAAATAGGTCAGGTTTAACAGAATTTAAACTTGCTGTACAGAAGTGCCACAGGGGATCTATAGACATCAGTTCTCATTCACACTCCAGAAATCGTCTTACAGTAAATAATTTACTACCCGATTTCCTATCGATCCATCTAGTCCAGCTCTTATCTGTCATTTCCTAACGTCCACGTCCATATACAAACACTTTTATTCCTCTGCTGGAGAGCTAGACCTCCTCTATGCTGAGAGCAGGTCCTTGTAAACTAGCAGGCTCTGCTCAGCTATGATACCCTACACAAAGATCTTAATTAATAAAACAACCTGGATCAGAAGAAAGCTTCGCACACCGTGGAGAGAGTTGAAAAGTAGAACTCCCTGCAGGGACGGGCTCAGAGCCTGTGCAACCCTTCAGAGAATCAAAGCAATCTGCATCACAAGCACATTTACCCCGTACAGCAGCGCTTGCAGGAACTGCCACTATCTACAAGTATATAAGTAAAAACAAAAGAGGCAAAGCTGACGATTGTGATTTCCACTTGTTAGGCTTGACATCTTGACACAGTCTTTTGGGGGAGATCTGATAGCCAGTGGCAGAGACTAAGCATGTCGGAGAAGCTACGTATTACCAAAGGCAATACTGAGTACAGGCTCCTGCAGCTCTCACAGCTCAGCAAAATCAAAGCCTTCCCCCCCACCACACACATTTCCTTCCCCAGGGCCAAACGGGTTGCAGTAACATTAGGCACTCCTGGCCTGGAAATGAGTTGCTGTATGCTTGCCGGGAGCAGGGGGTTGGCGTAAGGGCAGATCTCGTTTCAAATAAATATGTTTCCTCCTTTCATTTCCCCTCACCTTCCACATTAGATAGCAAACCAGGATATCAGCATTCAAAGTCCACGTTAAAGGTTTAATTTTGTACAGTTTATACTACTTGAAATCAGGTTATTGCTTTATCTTTATGGAGATGAATCCAAATTGAAAACAGAAAACCTGGAAGAACTGTGTGGATGCCAGACTTACAAGAGCAGATACTTCAGTGCCAATAGTGTGGGTTCCCACTTGTAGTTTCTTACTCAGCCTAACGAGGGGTGAGCCACTACATGCAGAGAACTCCAGTGAGGCTGACGAGCAGTGGCCGATATGTTCCTACAGAAAAGACAACCATGGTCTTTCTGTTTCCTCTTTCTGCTGCTCCACCACAGGGTAAATTCATTTTCTTTTCACTTACTGGGACAAAGTCATTCATTCTGTTGGCCTGATTGGAGTGAGACCAGGGATAATTTGGCCAAAACCAAGCAATGACGCACAGCAGGATTATTTCAGGGTGTAACTTTTGGCTATGGTTGCTTTCTAAAAAATGTGTAATACTAGTCAATAACAAGACGAAGCCCAATATGCAAAATTCAATGTCATTTCAGATAAAGTAATGATATATAACACTGTATAAGATGTATATACTTCATTTATAAGCTGCTTCTCCTTAGAAACTGTTATGTAGCTAGATCATTATTATTAGGTAACGGGATATCAAGGATCAAAGGTTTGAAATCAGTAAAACTAATCCAATAAGGAAGATGGGGAAGACAAAGGGTAATATTGCTAGGCTGCTGTCTGAAGTGTGTGAGTCAAAACAGCTTGCCAGAAATGAGATCCTCAGAAATCCTTCTGAACTACAACTGAAGTAGCTTGGTAAAAGTCTAGTCTGGGATTTGCAAAGTGTATGTAGTTTTGGTATAATGCGTTATCTCTGAAAACACTGTGGGTAAAATCTTGATCCCACTTAAGTTCGACAGCCACTGACATCAGGGTAGCCAAGAATTCATCTCATGATAAAGGCCAAAGGGAGATCAGTCTGCAGTGTTGCTAAAATCCCATTCTTCATGTTCAAGAATCAAGTAAAAAGCTTTCTTTTCTCTGAATCTAAAATTAGTCTCTGGAAATACACATTCAAATGGCTGTGACGAGGTAGACTAAGAATTCATTTTCTAGTACTAGGTGAATAATTCATAGCAAATATCACCTCAAGTTTTAATGTTGGCTGTTTCTACCGACGAGTGATAAAGATTTGTCTGGAAGTGTTTAGTTGCTGCCATTTCTTCTAGGAGGAGGCAGCCACACAGAAATCATACGGCTTTTTTTTTTTTTTTCCTGCTCTCTGCCTGAATAAGAAGGTAAACATCTAAGCACAAAACTCAAACCTAAATTAGGTCATCGGGATTGACCTCTCCATTCATTACACAAGGAGCCTGGTCACTGGCCTTTCAGTTTTCGTATATGAGGAGGAGCTTCAAGGAGCTTCAAGGAGCTGCAGGAGCTTCAAGAAAATCTTATCATGTTTATAACGTTTCTAAGTGAACAGTGAAATTTGTTCAAAAATTTTGGACTACATGACCAAATCCATTTTTAGGTAGACTCACTCATTCTTCAACACATGTACACAAATGTAACACTGAGCAGCAGAGGGACACATTTTACAACTATCGTACGCAAAACATTTACAAGAATATTTACGCCATTTATTACAAGTGCACAGAAGAGATCACAGTGAACGAGGATGAACACAAACCTGCCTGTCTGGCTGGATCTTCCCTGTTATCATCCCACCTAACAACATGGTTGTGCCACAGGTATGCTACGATTCAGCAAGATCCAGCATAAATATTCATTTTTCCTCAACTTTGCACACTTACAGATTTAGCAACGAGCCCACAAAACCTACGTTTTTTTTGTTGTTGTTTGTTTGTTTTGTGGGGTTTTTGTTGCAGTTCCAAGACAGTGGCTTGGCTTATTGAGAGACTAATAGATTGCACCCAAGCTAAGGAAATGAGCCCACTAGCTGTGCAGTGAGTGTTTACGTGTGTCTAGGAGTACTTGGGATCCTCATCAGGCAGGCTTTGAAATGAGCACTGAAACCACCTCTCTTAGGCAGAGATTTCAGATTAATTCTCTCTAACAACTTGGTCAAGAAAAACCTCAGCCTATTCAGTTGCCTCTCCTCTCAGTTGCCCATAGCTACTATCCATGGTCAAACTACAATATTTTTCCTCAACCTTTCTCACCATAGGCAAGTAATTAATTCACAGAAGGTTCGTTAATTATGCAAACCAGATTTTTTAACTCTACAAACACGAGTGCCCTTTGAGAGAAATAACAATAATCCTAACCACTGAAACATCTGAAGAAAATCATACTGTATACGAAAGCATATTATTTCTAACAAAAATATGAGGGATTTCAGATTAAAGTACTTAAATAACTGTAAATATGCTGATCTGAAGAAGCAAAAGTGAAATTAAAATGAGTGCCTCGTATTTTACAGAAGCACAGACATTAACACCAGAAGCACGCAGACACTAAAAAAACATTCTCCAAATAACAGGGTCTGATACAAACTAGTTATCCTTAAGGCTTCTGGAAACTTGAAGTAAAAAGGATTCTCCTACTGATATGTAAAGTGCTACAAAAAAGAAAACAAAAACAACACCTGACAAAACCACATTGTCTCAACTAAGTGCCCAGAGGGATGGAAAGGACATTAATTCTGGTCCGACTGCTTCCTAAATGAGAAGGTTTAGGGTCTCTGGTGCTGCAGGCAGCAAAACCAGAGGGAGTGAAACAACAGCTCCGAACTGGCCGGAGGAGTGGGCTGGCTTGAACACCACCAATTTCTGCAGCCTATTTGTTAATCCTAATTACACTTGGATTTCCTTTGTGAGTTTCTTCTGGAGAGCTAACAAAGGGATCATTGTGTATGTCCAGCGATTGAACTTAATGTCCAGGGTGTATCGGCTAGTGCCACGGATCACACGGCATCGTTACGAGAACCTGCACAAAAGTGCCTTGCAAAGCTAGCAGCTATTCAAGGAGTCCTGCAAGGGAGGAATAGCACCGACATGCTAAGAAAAAGAACTTCTAAGCAGGACAGGTCAGGAAATATTTTTTTGTTCCAGCACACTTTTTTCTTTTTTTCCTTTTTAATTTTCCATGGAAAAGTAACATGTTGAATTATTTTTCATTTGGGTTTTTGTTTTTCACCACCGATTTGATGAAAAGTGTTTTACATTGAAGCAGCCACATCAGCTTTCCTGGAAAAAAACTGTCAAATTCTACTTCTAAGGCTGCATTTTTAACACGCTGCTATCTCATGACCTTCATAATATCTGATTGCAAGACTTAAATAATCAAACTACCATGGCATACATCTCAAATAATACAAACAAACATACAAAGTATGTATTCTGTCCTTCATGAATATTCCTGCAAATATCAGTCACTCAAATGCCGGTGGAACATGAGCACAAGAAGGCAGATTTTTGGCTGCTATAAATCAGCACAACTTCAGTAAGGTTTATGGAGTTACACACGTTTAGACTAGATTAAAATCTGCCCTCAAGATTGAATCACACATGAACACAGGCAAATCAAAATATGCTGTTTTTTAAAATTCGGTTACTCTGAAGAGAACAAGTATTTCCTCCCTTTGATCATGTTAAGTAAATGTGGTCCAACAGAACAGAATATTTTGTTCTTCAGCAGAAAATTTCACCCATTAAATAGCACTGGAGGCTGACTGAAATGCTCGGTGACTTTGCAACTCCAAAGTGGCCGGTTTTAACCTTTCGGGGTAGCTGCTGAGTTGCTGCTTCAATATGCCCTTGTTACCCCTGCATAATGCAACCGAAAAAGAGCAAACTAAAATAAACACAACATGGGCTGAAACAAAAGGCAATTAACCACTCACTCTTCAGTTCTTGGCGTTACTGGGCTGGTCAGGAAATGAAAGCATTGCTGTAGGAATTCGAAGTGGTGAATATACAGGGAAGGGGGTCAAGGTTTGGGGTGGCTTCCTCTCCCTTGGCACTGGGAAACCAGAACCTCGTATCACTGACCCAGCTCCGGATGCTGGCTAAGTGGCTGGTAATGGATGGAAACAAGAGAAAATGGCACTTCCTAAAGAACAACTAGAGAAAATACCACAAGAACACTACTTCTTAGGGTGATCCACAGCTGTATTTTGTAGAAAAATATCCAAGTGATGGAAAATGACCTCCTTATATTCAATTTTTTAACTATATGTAATCAAACACAAAATTGAGAAGCTTCTGGGGAAGTTAATGTTATAAGCCAACCTCAGAAAAATTCACATATGCGCACGTACAGCCCTAAACAAAACATACTTAATGCCACAGAAAGATGAAAAAAATATATCCTTATCTAGGATAAAATTATTCTTGTACAAATATGAGAAATTAGTCACATCATAATGAAAAAGACTGGAGGAAATCTGAAATAGATTTATGCGGCATCACACGCACCTGCTGAGCAGGGGCCCAGAAACCCAAGTTCACTTAGTTAGTCATTTCCTTGGCCCCGATCCCGCAGTGGGACTGTGTAGGACAGAGAGCTGCCAGCAGGCTGGGCTGGGTAAATCAGAGCTACACGAGGCAGCCACCACGATTCCCTCCTGCTCAGCCAGGTAAAGCATCTCCCTCTCAGCTGCCTCAAGAGGTTCCCTTACAAAAATGAGCCACGGCCTCACTTTAGGAGCTGCGATTAGCCTGCTGCATCTCCAGCTCTGTTCTCGGGGCTGGACACACACTGGCTTTGCGCGACCATTTCATCGGGGAGCTCAGAGCAGGGCTGGTATCCCAAGCAGGTACACGGTATGCCAACATACGCAGGGGGCTGGAGGAGCTGCAGAAGATGAACCCAACCATTTCATGTCAGCTGCCAGATTCCTATCAGATAACCCCCTGCTACTCCCCTTAAGCCCTTCAGCATGCTCAGAGTAATTTCTGTTTTGGACTCTCTCTGACCTTTTGGACAAAGGCAGGAGGAGACGGTGCGCTGCCCACCTGTCTTTTGCACAATAAAATGTTCATGGCTGGAGCTGGCCCTTTCATACCTCGGTGCCAGGGCCTAACTCACACCCTGGCCCCACCGTGGCCCCGTCTGGCACAAGGCAGGAGAGCTGACAAGCCCCACCGGGCTGAGATGATAATGTTTATCACGTCTGAAAGGTGACAGGATTTTGCTTTCTTCTGCGTGTGCAGCTCCTCGTCCTTGCAGGCTATGTCTGTTCACAGAGGATACTGACATGAAAACCAAGAACCCAGAAGTTTCTTTCTGCTGCTGGAGCATCGCAGAGTTTCAGATGCTTCCCACCACCACGCCTGGCCCAGGTCAGACCCCGTCTAGGGGCTGGGAGCCTGTTCCAGGTACACTCTGAGGTCAGTGACATAACAGCAAGAGGATGCTTTTTGATGTAACATAAAAAAAAGAAAAATCTGTGTTTACCAACTCAAACTGGCATATCCCATCTCTAGGAACTGCCCATTTCTTCAGGAAGCATGTCCCGTTTCCCCTTTGTTTCTGTGGAATAGCAGCAAATGAGTGCACAGTAAGCTATAATGGAAACGCTTCACAGACATCACAGATCCCAACAGAGGCACAGACAGCAAGAGATTGATTTAGCATTAGGTCATAGATGGTGGGAGAGAGGGAACACAGAAGGGCGGGAAGTCTTATTTCTGAGTTTCAAAAGGAGAAAAAAGGCGTTCTTGGACAGGACCCACAAGTGTACTGGGTTCAAATCCTTGCATTGCTCCAGCTAACCAAAACAGACTTCAGAAAAGTCATTTTATCACCCCGCATCTCAGTCCCCCTGCTGCTCCATGCAGATAACGATCCCTCCTATATCTGACCTTGTTGGAGACTTAGAAATGCTGCTATAATAAAGTCCAGACATCCCTCTCTGAGTGTCTTGCCTCATGTCCACAGTGTAATCTATTATCCACAGTGAGAAGCCCTGGCCCTTTGGCAGAGCCTACCCCCAGCCTTCCTCTAGATACCAAATTCCCAACTGCAGCAGTCATCACTTATTTAAAGAGGGCCCTTCCTGCACCTTCCCGGGAAAAGGCTGTCTACCCCAAACAAGCTCCACTCAAAAATGCCCACCGCCGGCAGCAATAAGGAATTCCGTAGCATCAGGGCTTACCAGCTATAACATTTTGGCAAAATAAATGAAGACATCTCTATATTCAGGGATTTTTTTCTGCCCTGCTTGCTCTCATTTTCTGCGAAAAAGCGATTACAAACTAGAAGTCTCAATGATGATTTTGACCGATCAGCTGGAGAAATTTAGATAAATTTGGCTTTTCATGGACTGCAGCTGTTGTTCTTTTCAGTGCCTTAATGCAATTTATCATTCAAATGTGTTGGCTTAGGAATGCTGCTCCAGTTTTCCTCTACCTCCTATCATTAATCCTAACAGTATGAATCCAATTTCAAACGTTTGTTTCTTTTGTAATGTCCCACTTTTCTCCCCCTTGGTGTCTGCTGTGGTAGGGAGTTACGGTGTAGAGTCAGCTGCCATCTCTCTGCAGCTTTCATATACTTTCTACGATTAACGGAAGATCTTTCACAAACCCTGCCAAAAGGTTTCTCGGATGAACAGCGCCAAGGCAGGGCATCCAACTCACTGCAGACATGTTGGCTACGTGTTATGGATGACCCACAGCATAAGGGAAACAGACTAAAGCCAAATCAGGTAACAAAAATAACACCCCTACCCCTATAGAATAAGCAAAAAACAAGCAAAGCAGCAGTAAAATTTTAGGGCCCAATTAGAAAAAAGTGGGCTCAAAGTAAAACAGTAACTAACAAAATTCGTTCATTCGGTATGAACTTGTTCATAACCGACAGTTTTAAGGAGTAAACATACCTGGCAAAATGACACTGCCTGGTTGAAATTCAGAAGAATTTGATTATTAAAGATGACTATTTAAAGTTAAAAAGAATAAAGGCAAAAGCCCAACCATTTTACTTGCCATAATGCAATTCACTATGTGTGTAAATATGCATCACTACACGGTTTTGTATCCACTTCAGAAGTTTGGTTATCATTCTTGCTACTTTATTTTTAATGCTGGGGAGAAAATGGGCTGTATTTTCTTTTCTGCATAACATGATACCTACAACTAGCTGCTTACCAAACTTTCACAGAATTGTTGTGTAATCACCAACCAAGTCACCATAGACCTAGGCCATGTACCGAAGGGGGAATCAGGTCTCCGGTTTCTGTTTCACGCGTTGACTTGTTCAGCGCGAAGGCTTGAAAGGAAGCCAGTATCATCAGCCTGACTTTCAAAAGGCAGCTCCATTACAAGCGAATGAGATTTCTGTTCTCTGCATTTAAGTCATTTCACAATTCTAAGCTTAAAGCTCAAAATGTTGGTCTAGACTGAGACTGGAATACTTTGAAGACCGAGTATGTTTAGCCTCAAAGTCCCTTCCAAACTTCCCCATGAGAAGCAGAAAAAAAGCCCACTCTCTTTAGTGACTTTTCAAGTTTTCAATTTCAAGTTTTCAACTTGGAAAGAACTTCACTGAGATTTAAAAATATCTTTGTAACTCTTTTTGAATCATTATCTTAAAGAACTCACACGCTAATTACCAAGCAGCAGCAATACAAACACGCCTAAGAAAGGCTCTTCTTGGGGTGTTACTGGTCCAGGCAGACGCATAAGGAAAAGGAAATTTCAGGAGAAAGTCTGAGGTTTTCAGAGCAGTTGTGAAAGCAGAAGTTCAGATAGTCTGGATGAGGTTCAGGTAAAATTAATTAGGTGAGCTGGAGAAGGAAAATTCTCTTAGCGCAAGCTGAGTGAAGGAAATTGCTCCTGTGCTTCAACAGAGCCTGGTCTGGGAAGTCCGCTTTCCCATCTATTCATCCCAGCTGGAGCTGAGCAGTGAGTGGAGGAATTTCTCAGTGCTCAACACAGAGCACTGGACTCTTTCAGAATTACCTATCTTTTTCTCATCTGAAACATGCTGCCACCAGCAAAAACATTATTTGTGAATGGGCCCATTCCAGGAAGTCTAGATCCAGCACCGATTTAAATCCTGAAGTCCACAGGTGTCCATGTGTGGATTTCATTCTTGAACCAGTCCTGTTATTAACATCAGCCACTGTACTCCCCCAAAATAGAGAATAATTCTGCGCACAGCAGAGGGTGTGAAATCTGGTTTTCTATGGGTTTGCGCCCCATGGCAAGGTTCTTTCACATTCAGGAAGATATATGCTCTGATAAAAGCTTCTTCCAGGTTGGGGCATTTTCAAATGTTCTTTCATATGGACACTTTGGGATTTAATACAGCATGAGCTCAAACCACAGCCTTTTCCCCAGTGGAGATAACACCAAGGTCTCTCTCCTCTACCTGGCTGCCTTTATTTGACAAGACATGTTGGAATAATGCATCTTTGAGACTCCTTCTGCCACGTTTCATTGAAATTGTCCACTAGGTTGTTAACAGGAGGACAGAGAAAGATACATGCACTGAGAAAGCAGTATTGCTTAGTCTTAGATCTTCAAGTCAGGACTAAAGATGCATTCAGAGGAAGACTTAAAGCATTTTTCAGAAAAGTTTCCCTGAAGTCTACCCTGAGCCAGACAAACTGCTCTTGGGTTAGGAAAGATAGCAGAGACCATAGCTGCATCCTGGGGAGAGCACAAAGCCCATGCAAACAGACATCCAGAGCAAAAAGTGTTTGCTTAGCCCTAGACTGATCCAAACAATTCATTCCCACCACAAAGACTGCAGCAAGTGCACACACAGTTCAAAGCCCAGGCTGCAGCTTCCCAGAAAAACTGAAATGCTGCCAACAGTCCACTATTTCTTACCTTCCATTTGTATCAATAAAATGTTGGGCCAATTATTTTTATTAAAACCTCATCTCAAGTGTCCTCACATGGTATTCGGAGAACTTCCTGCTGCAAATTCTTGAAGACTGGGATTGCCCTTTCTAAGGCATGTCCTTTCCATACAGTGCTGATCTTAATGGCTCCGTTCATCTAATTTAGAGGTCTAAAAGTTCGTGCTACTAGTCCAAGATGCTGGCTGTAGTCAAAGAAAAGAAGCACCCACTCATGGGTAGATGGGATAAATATCTGTCAGAAATGCCACCTTCTGCAGAGGTTATGCACAATGGTTATGGGACACCTGTAAATAAAGCTAAGGTCAGCACTGTCTGTAACTCCCAATATGCTTGGGGAAATAAAAATTAAAAATAATTGGAAGTCTTTACCTGTGCCTTGGCTTCTATGGGGGCTGAAGATAGGTCCCCGCTCCCCAGTGGTACCTTACGAAATGATGATGGGGAACAAGCTGTGTGGCATTTCAGCTCCCACCTTTTTTCTCTTTCACCAACAGGGCACGATCACATTTGTCCTGGGGAGCAAACCCTGAAGCCCCTCAATGAAGCCCCCCTTTGCCTGAGCAAAGACTGCAGGCTTGGACCATGCCCTGTAGGTGAATGACCACATACCAGCTCCCCTCCAGCACTCCTGTTTTCAAGGCATGTGGGTACGAAATATGAAAACAAACCCTTGCAGCTGCTTTCTTCATGTCCCCACTGCAGCTGCAGGGAGTGGCTTTTCAGCTCTGTGTTGTTCTAAAAGCACTTCAAAAGGAGGCCAAAAACAACTAAATGCACTTTTGTTCATTTTAAATGTTCTCAGTTGTATTATCAATCACCAGCTGAGGATGTGTACAGACTGTCAGTCAAACTATGCGGCATAAGCCCTGTGCCTGCGACTTAAGTACACCCAGCGGCTCCGTGCTGGATGTCTTACCCCCGTGTGCTCTTATGCTAGAGTCCATATGCTACTTTTCCTCATTACTTAGAGTGAAATATTTCTATCCCTTGTTATTTAAAAATCTATATCTCCAGGTTGGGGTTAAGTTAGCTGATTGTTAATTGTACAAATGAAATGATCGATCCCTGCATGCAGGAGTTCGGCAGTAGAGAAACGCGTTAGCAGTAGGAATATATGTCATTTACAGCTTGAGATTTTTTCATGTCACCACTTATATAAGGGGCCATAGTGTACATAAATATGAAAAGAATAAGAATCAGTCCCATGAAGTTCTTCCAGACACATTCTTGACCGATGGAGGGTCTCACTGGGACATACTGGAGAGAGGTAGGGATTTCTCCAAGTCCTCGTGTTAGCTTATTCCTCCACAGAATGCAAAAAAAACAGCGCTCAACAAACAGGAGGCTTCTCCAGAAACAGAAAATAAGCTCAGTTTTGAGCCTATGCTACTTATTTTTAGTTTCAACATTCACTCAAAACGTTAAGAAAGAATAAAACGCTGAGGGAGACAGTAGATAGACTCTCAGCTAGCCTCAATCAGCACTGAAGTCAATGCTAACCAAGGATCTTCGTGACATTGCCAAAACAAACTGCTCTGTGGCCAGAGAAGAAAGTGGTCAAGCATGCTTGATATGTCTAATAACCTCCCTAAACAATAGCACAAAAATGCTCTGCTAAGGGTATTTTTTATTCTCAGGGTAACTGAAATACACAACCTTTGTTCAGAAGTAATTGCGGAATGTTCTAAAAAGGACTTTTTAAAACTCAGGTGACTGCAGTGATTTGGGCTATTTTCTTCACTAGGGTGATGACTTGTATTACAAATGGCCTGAGCTTATTCCCCCAACTTTTTTTTATCTGAAGGAGAAAAAGCACAGGAGGCTGAGGAGAGCGCTAGAAAGAAGAAAGCTGAAGAAGCCTAACATCATGAAACAGCTGTTCTTTGTATGAACGTACACATTCACATGCAAATAAGGATAGTCAATACTCAGTTATGACTGCTGCAGACTTGGTATTAGTTAGTTCTGTCATCCACACAGGTGTAGATTAAGTATCACTCAACCTAGACAACCAAACCAAACACAAGTTCCAAAAAGCTACTCATCGGAGGGTGTATTCTGCATATAGCTCAAGATTTATTTCCTTAAATCATTGGGCAAGTATTTATAAACAAAGAACACATTTGCAATTGTCAAGACTAGCTAAGAAATAGGAAGGGATCACTAAATCAAATGATTCACCAGAAAGAAAAAAAAAAAAAGAAAAAAAAAAAGAAAAAAAAAAAAGAAAAAAAAAACTGATTCACCAGCTCTGATAGTGCCAAAGATGACCTTTGCCTGTTCTTAGGTGGATTTGAGTTTTAAACCCTAAATAAAGACTGTTAAAACAGTTAAAACAGTTTAAAAAAACTGTTAAAACAGTTCCAATTGCTAGGAAAGAGGAGCACAAAGTCCCCTCTGGAAAGTGAAATTCACTCTGATTCTGTACATCTCTAGGAAGTCACTAGACCTTTGCATACGTAGCTACCTATGCATGGTTATAATAATGATTATTCAACGGGAATGGAGAGAGAGATGAGATTTATCTTGTTAGCATATGGAGATTGCTATGGGGAGCCCCTAATAAAGATATCTGCATAAATAAAAACTGCTGCTGTTTTCTATATTCAAGAATATCTTTAAGTTGCTAGATTAATGAATGGGGTATATAGTTCAATGTGGCTTTAGATGCCTCTGCTGAGATCTTGATGCAGCTTGATTCTTATCATCAACCTGTCTTCATCGTGCCATGTTTCCTTTTGTATATGAAAAAAGGGAGGAATCTGCAGAAGCTATTAGAAACAGAGCTGACCAAGATCTTTGTCATGCCTAAGCGACTTAAGTTTTTTCTATTCCCAAAACAATTTAGGGTTAACACGGAGTTTGCTCCCCGAAGAACAGATGTGAAGACGCCTCAGCAAACATGATGCTTTTGAGGTGTTCATTTTGAGTGTCCTGCATTCAAGATCCGTCAAGTCTGACTTGCACACTGTACTCACATGGCCTGTAGACCCTGAACGAATGACCTAATTCTGGTTTTTAATTTCAGACAGAACAGCAATGAAATTGCTCTACCTACTAAGTTACTAACTATGACAGAACATGTCTGAAAGTGGTGTAGAGGAAAGGTACAATGCTGTGACTGCCTCCAACAGTCTTTCAGACATTGACTGTGCATGCAGGACTCCACTAGTTCTAGCTGGAAACACCAACATTAAGTACGTAGTTCCACATTATATGTTTCTGAGGGCTGTAAGAGATCCTAATGCACACAAATTAGATTCTTTCCTTCCCTTTTTTAGCTTTAAAAAACAATCAACCAATCTATCTTGTTCCTGCTGTAAATCAGCTTGAATCCCTTTCTCTCACTCCCTGTCACTTTACAGAAGCACATGGGATATGAAGGTATAACAGTGGACTGAAAAGTCTTTTAAACCAGCAGTGCATATACTTAAAACTTGTCCCTCGGCCAAAGCTCACTTTTAATAAGACAAGATCAAGCAGAAGTAGATGAGCCACATCTGAGTAACTCATAATGTTACATGCAGACTCTTCAGAAGTCTACACCCAGTGAAGGATGGAAAAAAGAAAACAGAGTGGACCCTGTCAGAGTCCAGAAGTAAAAGGAATAGAAGAGAGGGTCTGCAGATGCTTTAACGCACCATAGGTTGGCACTGCAAAACTATGCCCTGTATCAGCAGTCTGCCTCAATTTAAAAGCAGGCATTTGCTTCTGCAAAGCCTTATGGCAGCTTTTTCACTCCGATATAAAATGTTCACATTACCAGAGCAGAAAATGTCCTTTTTCATGGGAAAAGCAATTGTTGATGCTGGCAATTGACTGAGGCTTCCAGCCAAGGGTTTAACATGGCAGCATTCTTTTGCCTTAAGTGGATTCTTGGACCCCTACTCTGTTGCAAAAGAGGTCCGCGTGGAATATGTGCTCTCCAGCCTAAAAATGGAGCTCTCCTCCCTCCTCCAACACAGGCGGTACCGCAGACTCTTGCTTAGCTGGTCTAACAGCTGGGATACAGCGTGGGTCCCCACCAGAATCTGATCACCTGAAATGAAAGTGTTAACATGTACTTGGAAGCAAGGCTGGTATTTTGTTATCTTTTTGCAAAGTGAATTCTTAGTTATGAACCGAAAGCATTACAGGGAAGGAAAAGGCCACTTGGCCTAATAAACTTTCCCCCTTTGGGGTTAGCTGAACACCACCTCCTTCAATCCCCCCCCTCTCTGTAGAAATAAAATATGTCTCCTTTCCTCCTGAACTCATTTATAAAAGCTTGATTTAAGGGCCTAACTTGGCAACATGTTCCATATGTCTGTTATTCTAGGAGCGTGCAGGCAGTGGGCCAAACGCCGAGCTCGTGCAATGGGCACAATTCTCCCTGCTTGCTATAGGAGTCGTACCCGCCTTTGCCTGGGTTTAATTTGCTCCAGCTTGCCTATGGTTACAGAAGAGGGCTGGGGACGAGGAAAGCTGAGTTGCATTCCCAGCTCTGCCAGAGGCTTGCCGTGAGACCTAAGGGAAAACAATCTCTTGGCTTTGTTCTGCCTCAGTTTACACAGGCTCTAAGCTACTCATCTACTCCAAGGGAGCTCTGTGAAGCTTAATTAATAATGGCAACTACTAAGTCCTTCAGAAGACAGGCAAGAAATACCATCCATACAGTTAGCAAAGGGACTGTCTCAAAACCAGGGCAGCTGCATACAAGCCCTGCCTTGCAGAGACTCCTAAATACAAATTCTTATTAAAAAGGAGGGCTATTTAAAAGCAAACCATGTTCTGGACTGAATTCTGCAGACTTTGAAGAGTACAGATAACTTTGCAAGCACAAACCGTTCCAAAGAAATCTGTATTATGATGAATAAGAATATGCATGGTGTTTACAGGGGCAGGTTCTGCATGACTGATCCTAACTCCATAGGAGAGTATTTACAGAAATCAAGCTGGTAGCATCAGATCCTGGAAAAAAAAACTGGGTAATAGCATTTACTGGTAGCTTTTTTTTCCTCCGACTATCGCAGGAAGCAAAGAGCGGCTAAAAACTTTACTGCCTTTGAATTTCAGAATCAGATGAGATCAATCCTTCCCCCGGCTTATCAGTTCAGATGATGTTCTCTTATAAAGGACTTTAGGCACTGAAGTGAGACTGTTTTGCCATTCAGGTGTACCAGTGCCTGTTGCTTTTTCACCAGTGTGAGGCACCTCAGACGTGCCTCCCCCTCACCATAAAGAGGCCAACAGAATAGAGGAGCAACCGTGCTGAGCTGCACCCTTCCTGCCAACCCCGCTGCCATGAAGCACTTTGCCCCCTTTAACAGAGCTCCAACCACCCAAGCAAGCACTCAACATCACCACTATGGCCAGGCCACGTTTCCTTGGTGAGCCTGGCAGCGTAGAACCACCTAGGCTAGTAAGGAATTAGGGTCAAGCACCAAACCCCCATGCTTTGCAGATGGCCAAGAGCATGAAAAAAAAAAGAGGAGTTTCGTCCAGCTCTAAGTTTGCTTTGCACCCCCTGCCATAAGCCAAGGAATGTTTGCCAATGTCTAGCGCTGCTCCTTTTTGCACCCAGTGCCTTTGCAGGGGAATTGCATCCATCGCTCTGCTTGCTTTGGCAGCACCCTGCCTTGGGTGCTGGGATTTCTGTGCCTACCTCTTGGCACTGGCGAGCAGCAAAGGCGCGTTTGGAGAACACAGCCCCACTCGCTGTCATGTTCATTCACTGTGCGGTGAAGGCAAACCCATTGTGAACGGACTAAAAATCATCTTAACTGTCAGCAGAAGGATTTACACAACTCTCTTCTCTCCCGTGAAGAGTGATTGCAGTGTGAAAACATGCTGTTCAGCCAGTAGTAGCGTTAGCTGTTTTCAAACAGAGCAAGCTGAGGGAAGAGGAGGGAGCTTAAAAAAAAAAAAACAAAAAAAAACATAAAGAATTTCTTTTAGGCGAAGCCAAATAGACATTTACTGTAAATCCAACAGACCAGCTTTCCTATACTTTTTTTTTTTCTTTCACCCCCCTGGAAGTCCCTCCCCACAGGTGGCAGATATTAAACCCTGCGCACCTCCAGCAGGCGCGGCGTCCCATCTCTGGCGGTCTCAGACTGCCCTCTACAGTCTCCTCATCCCACCAGCTCGGCAGCTGATCCCCAAGCTAAAGACCTGCCAAATCTGTCAGAACTTGTGACATATTAAAGATACCAGAGTGTCACATATCAGGCAGATAAGCCAGTAATAGTGAGCCATCCGCTCAGGGAAACGGATAGCTCAGAGAGGGTCTCTCCACTTGGACTTCTCCGGCACAAGAGATGATCCTGCAATCATTATTCATTACTGTATCTTCTGCTGACTGATTCCTCCTTCATCCTTAGAACGGCTGGAGAAGAGAGTGCAGATCACAGCCAACCTCGGCGAGGGAAAACTCCCTGAGAAGAAATGAGTCACTGCCTCACCGCCCACTCCCCGCCCCAAGCACCTCTCACACATCCTCTTCCCCACCTGCCTTGGACACAAGCACAGCTCGCCTTTTTCTGGCTGGTGTTTCCATCCCTAATTACACTCCCAAACATCTTCGTGTTGAAGCTGGTGTTTAAGAGATGGCAAATGTTTGCCCTGGCCTCACGTGTTGGTGACTTTTGGAAGATACTGCTAAGTCCCTTGATATTCCCTCATTCCCTAGCATCAGGCTATTGCTAGGTGGCAAAGGGGGTGGGCAGATAGAGAGGAAAGATGCCTGATGATTTTTCATTTTTAAACAGAAGGAAAAAGGCCACACACCCTGCAACACAAACTTACTGCAGGAAGTGAAATGCCCCATAATTGGGACTCGTGGAAATGAGGTGAAAAGAAAAGCCTGTAAAACCATGCCCAGATACAACAGGCAACGGGCAAAAAGAAAGAAAAAAAAATACGCAGCACGCATGTGTGTGCGTATGTGTGTATAAATATACACACCATGTCTTCATTAAACCCAGTCAAAGTTTGTACACCTTCCCCATGGTGGCTGGCAAGAGCTCGTGTCCCAGAAGAATGGCTTTAATCTCATTTCAGACTCAATAATATAGTGCCAGATGTTCTTGGAAATCTATTTTGCCCCTGTACATTGTGCAATTAACCTTTCGGTTTCCCAGAGATCAAATTAGAGCTGTGGAAATGTTTCCAAACCTCTCTCTTAACGAGAGAAGCATGGGGTGTTTGAACCAACCGCTGAGCCATTTTCCCAGCCCTCTGCTCCTTTGGACGTGCCAGGAAGAATGTCAGGCCAGCTAGAGATGCCATTGTTTCACTTGCACCGAGGAAAAATATAAATAGTCCAGGCTAAAAGTATTTTATCAAGTTTCTGAGGCTAGAGCTTGATTATAAGCAGTGCAACTTGAAGGACTCTGTTTCTTTTGATTAGAGAAATTTCCTATGAATTACAGGCATATTTTTCCAGAAGGAAATATAAAGCACATTTCATCCAGAGGTATTTATTACACCCACAGCTCTGCGTTGCACTCTAACAAGCAAGGATGCTGGAAAGCCCGTGCCCAGTGAACTGACAACTTAAGGCCCTGGTCCAACAAGCAGCTTTTCTGGGGTAAGCTCATCTGTGTGTGAAAAGTGGTGCAAATGTGTGGTTATGCAGATTTGACTACAAGGATTTGCTCCTAAAACCAATGCCTACGTTTGGACGAGGCATTTATCACACCTGTGGCCTCAGCCAAGGTGCAGAGATGCAGCTTCTTACCTCTCTGGTGAACTCAGTGTCCACTCAGGGTTTGGGCAGACTTAGCTGAATTCGGATTTCAGTATTACCCAGACTTTTTTAAACTGTGGAGTGACTTAGCTGCTTTTCCATCCTATTTCTCAGCATAAAATTAAATGCAGGCTGATGAAAATTACAAAGAAAAGGGTGTTTATTTAATCAAGAAAACACCAAACGACTAAAAATTAACTACAAAAAATTTCCTACAGTGTCCAGGAGCAAAAATTGAACCTGAGATATTAGAGATTTAAAAGATCCCTGACATGTACTTCTTATGAACCCAAGACATGAAATCTAGCAGCTACTTGATTCCATCACCTGGTATTTGCAGCCAGCCAGAGGAAAAGCAAGAGGGCAAACAGACAGGTAGCAACAGCTCAAGTGCACATAAAAGGCTGCTCAGTTTTAGGGTTTTATTTACTCACAGATACTGACAGGATGTTATTTCCATAGCTTGAGAGGGAAAAAAGTTTTTTGCTAGCAAATATCTGTTGTTTCTAAAATACTGACATAGCAGAACCTCAGTGTTTTCATTCAAAGCTTTCATTGTAGGCTATACCAATAGAATATGACCTAGGCATTAAGCAGAAAGACATGATTTTAATTGTAAATTAAGCTCAAAAATACAGGGAGGCAGATAAAATAGAAGAGCCTGAGCAGGAAAAATCTTTACCTTTTCAATTACAAGATGGATTTGAGGTATGTGTGCCCCTGTTTATTTATGAAGCCGCTACTATTGTTTTAACGTAAACAGGATTCAAAGTCCACTGGCAGCTAGGAGGGGCAGTCAAAACAATTTCAAAGAAAGCTCCTTAGAACGGTGCTGTTCTATTCAGGGAAGTGGTTCCTGTATCATGACTGGAGCACTATTGAAAAAACAAACAAATATTTTTATTACAAGACGATAAAAGGGGCTAAATAGAAAAGCTGGCCAGATATGAAAACAAACTTTCACATATAAGGGCTTTTGATACACATGATTTACTCTGGTGACAGCAGGCCATGCTGAGAAGTGCTGAAAGCTTATTAATATTATACAAAAGACTTTTGTTTATCATTTGCTGGACTGCATGGGAGTTGCAATAAGCAAGCAGCAACATGGCTGGTGTCCTGTCTTCAGAGCTGCATAATGAGGGGAGATTTAGAAAACACTGCTGGAGCAAACCGTTGAAATAAAACCCACTTTCAAAGCCAAAGGATAGTGATGCTAATGTTACAAAGCACAGCTCTGAGGTTTGGAGCTTTGCAGGTTCAGCTCTGCACCCAAGAGATTCGTTTCAACCCCAGAGGAAATGCGGCATTTCCCAGGTAGGAGCTGAGCTGTATTGACTTGGTGATGCATACACCTTTTTGTTCCAATCACGCTTCTGAGGCAGAATTCAGTGCAGAGAGATTTTTTGGGGGATCCCAAAGGGCTGGGTGTTAACCGAGTGAGGATGGAGCCACGGCAGGGAGGCCATTACACGAGCCTCTCATGTCAGAAGTGGAAATAGGTCTCCAGGATTTCCACGTCCACCTGACATACATCCCACCCTGGGGTCTCGTGGTAAAATCCCAAACGGGTACAGAAAAAGAAGGTTAAGAGCCTCGGTGTGTGCCACCCTCACTCTGGCCTCAGGCTTGTTTGCATCAACCTTCTAGAAATACCATTTGCATGAAGGATTGAGAATAGGTTCCTATTACAGGAAAAACCAACAACAATGTTTAGGATCAAGGGCCACTGTCTACATTTAGGTTACTCCACAGTTAATAGGACTTTACAAACTCCTTGGTTCCTATAGGACAATGACACCAGCCTACAGCACTGCAGTGGTCATAGTAAACCTCAAAGCCACTTGAAATTAATTTAATTCACATTTGGTAAAGCGCTCGATAGGAATAGGAAGCCTTTTGTGATGAGATTTAAAATTCAACTGGGCGAACATATGCATTATTTTGTATGAGCACAAGACAACTCCTAGCTTTAAGAAAAGAATCATGCTAAAACGATCCAACTTCTTCTTATAACCTCACAAAAGCAGGTAGAAGTCTGCTGGAGTGGCTGAGTTAAGATTTCCATTTTCCTAAATCTCTGACCAGAGCACAGGTTAAAAAAATCCTGTAAATCCTTTTCAAAGTGTGGCCATTTTACTCAGCACTTCTAAAACATTGTAACAGGTAATTTTCATGGAAGAAATACTTTTTTAAAGGAGCTATGTCTGGGGATATCACACTGCAGATCAATTAGTAACATTAGTGTGGGTGACACAGCTCAGATCCACCTTTCCCAGAGGGACACAGGGACATCATTCAGCTGGCAGTGTTGGGCACTGGATACCCTCGCAGGTACCAACCTGGCTTGTGTCAGACAAGTAGGGAGGATCTTCACTGCCCTTCTTTTTTCCTGCCAAAGAGGATCCCTGGTTCAGGGCTTTCAGAGCACTTTCCCTGAGCTGAAGGACTCACAACGTTTAGTCACAGAGTATTAGTCACAGCAACAATTTAGTGACAGATTATTTCTTTTCCTGACAGATAAAGTCATGTGCAGGGCTTTAAAGGGAAAAAATATTCAGCATGTAAAAGTGATCTTCAAAAAGTCACCGTTTTCATTACAAGCTCTGGCTTCCACTTTTCAGCCGATCTTGATAAAAAGCCACCTGACACAAAACACGGGTTCCCCTACCCAGACCTCTGGTAGGTTCGGCACCTAATTCTGCCCCAGGCACCCGCAAGGCCACCAGCTGAAGCCAGCCCTTCAAACATCTCCCAGCTACAGCACTGGAACAGGGGGAAGATATTTGCTCGAGGCCATCCGGCCGGCCAGCACCAGCCACCCGCCACTCCGAAGTTCGGAGCCACATCTCAGAAACCGAGATGCCTCCAGCGTGACAACTAAGCCGTGCTCCTTCAAGTAAGAGCTGAGCCATGGTGAAATACTAGCAGGCCTTCACAAAGCTTTTCTGTTCACAGCCCATATAATTATGCTGTTCTGCGAAAGAAGGGAGACTCCTTCTATAATGTAATAAATATGTCAATTTTTAAGAATATTATACCCGTTTCAAAGGGAGAGGAGGAAAACAAATCACTGGAAAAGACAGAAAATTGCCATCTTCTGTGTGAAATGTGAAATAATCTTGTGCCTATGGCCACTGCGATGCTCTGTCATGCAAGAAGCCCAAACTGGGTTTTGTAGGGGGTCTCCTTCTCTCTGCCCTGCAAGGGAAGCCATCTCTCTGCATGTCCTCCAGCTGGCACAGAAGCAGCAATTAAGGTACTCGGGAGAGATTCAAACCCTCTCATGAAGGTAGAGGGCTGATTTAACCAAGGAAGCAGAGCTCTAAATGGTATGCGAATAGTTATTAAAAAATGTCATGACAATAAGACTGTCAGGAGGAGTTGGGATATTTACAGCAAGAGCTATACCCCAAACCTACTGTCATTGAATAGAAATATTTACTTTACTTTCAGTGTTCTTCATATCATCTAAAAAAAAGGTGTTAATTAAGAAATAAAATGCAGGTGAGTTTATGTACAAGATTTCCTCACCTACTTAAGAAATATATATTTGCACAAGGATCCAAGGCACCCGACTGACTCCTCCCACCTTAGGATCTCCTAAGAATACAACTGTGGTTTTCAAAGCTTTAAAAAAAAATGAAAACAAATCCTATCAAGTTGATATACTCCTTGTATTAACAGATGTTGGGGTTTTTTTTGAGAAATCCCCATCTGAACAGATCAGATTCAACCCAGACAGTGTATGTACTGGAGATACATTTGCAGATACATTTGGTGCACAACAGAAAAGCCCCATGCTCTTCCTCCTTACACAGGAAATTATTAAAATGTGGAACAAATTATTTGTATGTAAATTATGTAAAACCTTAAAGGACAGCCTAGAGAGAAGAAAGGGGAAAAAAGAACATGCATTTACACATGCTTCAGTCCTGGGGCTGCTGGAAGGGAGCAAAGTTTAAGCCACACATGGATGACAAAAAGCAGATAGCAGTGGCTCCAAACATCTCAGTACAAACACTTGGGCTGTGTTTGAAAGTTCTGGATTCAGTGGGCTTTTACTGCTGCATATGAGCCACGTAGCAGAGCAATCAGCACAACACGTCAGCGACCACACATGAGCATCTCTATTTCTGCTGCTTCCCGAGCAGGCCGTGCCCACACCACGCATCCCTCAGGTGTCTGGCAGCCAGGCTCTAGCAGACCTGAGGGCAGCAGCTTCGTCTCTGTCCCAGCCCCAGCCAGCGGCAAGTGCCCGTGCTGCAAAGACAGGAGCCCCAGATGCACGGGGGTGGGGGGGGCTCAGCTGCTCCCTGCCACGGCCTGTCATGCCAGCTCGAATCCTGAAGGAGAAGAGGGTTTGTGCCACAGCACGAGGCTGCAAGCTGGGGCCATCTAAGTGGCATTAAACACCCCGTCTTACCACTCCGAAAAGGATGGGGACACCCAGTGGAGGGGATATATCCACTGCTGCTGAACCCACAGAGACACAGCCTGCAGACCTGTACATCTTAGTCACTATTTGTTCTCCCGCAGAATCCAACCTGTAATTAAAACTGTTATGCTTCATGAATTATGCCTCTTTTTTATTTGTCCACAGATGGATTACACAGACATCACTCACCATCACTGTTATTTATATGATGGTAATTCAAACAATTTCCGTCAAGATCCCTGACTGCAGCTGGTTAGTAGCATATCTTTGGAAATGTTTGACGTTGGAAGTCTGAACAATTTTGACTGGACACAGATACTCAGATTAAGGATTTGAAATTTCCTCCCTTTGAATAACCTCTGATATTCATTTAAACTTGCTGTTTCTGGGAGTATTTGGCCAAATTCATCTCCTGGTGGGAATATTCTTCTGTAGTGAATATAAAAGGGAAAAACTAATTTATTTTTAAAATTCAAATAAGCACGTGTGTATTATTTATCTGAGTTTATGCTGTTCCTCAGAATGCTCTTATTTCTCCTGGTTTGATCACAAAGAAGTCCTGAAATCTCAGAGCAAAAAGAAATGGGGAATAAAATACTTGCATCAACTTCAATTGTTCAGGCTCAAGTAGCAGGCTCAACAGGTATTTTATCAATTTACTGGGGTTTTCTTTGTTTTTTTACAACATCAACTGAAAATAAACTGTAATTTCATACAGAAGAAATGTTAAGTACGACCAACTCTTGGTTAACCACGGATAAAATATTCTGACAGGGAATTAACTGGGCTGTGAGAGTGGAGATGCTGCAGGTGGTTTCTCATTAGCCAAAATAAGACTGGAAGCACTCTCTGTGATCTCTTAGAGCTGGGTTAGGCAGACAGCTCAGGCCATATTGGACTTCTACACTGTTTCAAGGATATTTCTTTTCTCAGCCACATTGCTGCTGGAAGTATGTGCTGAGAGCTGAACTTACATGTATCTCTTGTTGCATCCAGTTTTTCTTCGTGCAGGTTATTCCAGCTCTTTACAGCATATTGCCCCTGGTAACCAAGAGCTGACTGCAAACTGATGGAGTGCTTTTGGCATTGCAGAATTTCATACACTTCAATTTGCATACAAAGAAATTATTTAACTATCGGGAATCAGCCTCGCTGCCAAGAGCATCCTAAACCAGAGCCCTCAGGGAGGGACCAAAAATACACTGTGACACTGCTCTTGTTAGTCGTGGTTGGAAAATTCTGCCCAGGCTCCAGCTGCACGAGCACCACAACCTCTTCACATGTGACTGTAGCCTGCTGTAAGGCCCAGGAGAAAAATCAGCTCCAGCAGGAACACAGTTCAAGTCAGCTGAGTTTTGTCTGTCCTAAAAGCCATGGATCTGACTTAAATATGTTCTGGGCTCAAAGCATGAAGCCGGAAGCGCATCCTTTTGTGATTTTCTACTCCTTTCCAAAGAAGTGCTTAAATATTTGTTATGCTTCCTCTACATTTGTCCTGGGATGGCAGTTTACCAAATTCTCATCAACTTCCTAAGAGCATCCATTTCCTAATTAAGAGAAATGCAGTTTCCTGTTCTAAGCAACATGACCTCCTGGGGCATAATGGAGGACTTGGCACGGCCACCCCACGCTTGGCCCACCTGCAAGGCAGCATACCCATGCAATGGGGGAGCAGAGTCCAAAGCCCCTGCCCCAGACCCATCTAAACCCTGCACCTGAGCCAAGACTTGTGCCCAAGCCGTCTTGATGGTCCAGGCTCAAAAGAGAGGTTTAGACAGAACTGTAAGTTCATTAAGAATTATCACCCCTATCAGAGAGTAATTAACAGGAAGAAATCTGTCTTATCAGCAAATTAAAAGAGTAAAAGAGATTAAGAAATTTAATTTTATTTCACTGTAAATTTCTATATATCAAAAGCAATGCCCAGACTTTCCACTAAGACACTCTGGTGTTAGCAACATGCTCTGGTACTGCATTAGTTACCAACTGCAGAATAGAAATCTCCTCCGAATTGAAATAAATAAATCAATAGATAAGCCTGCTTTTCTGAAGTGCCAAGTATTCACTCGGTGAAAATAAACAAACCCCCTTAAAAGAAGGGCCACGTGAAAGCTGAAACATAGTCACTGCTGAAAACGTAGGCCCTTATATCTAGCCTAATGTTAGGAGAGTTCCTGTTGCAGTGCTGTGAAGGACAGAGCCTTATCTGTCTGTGACAGCAGCATAACCTTTGTTTGACACGTCGACCTGACAGCAGCCGAGGGAAACACAGCAAGTTTAAGAAACTCACTCTGTCAGAAGTTGAGCAACAGACTGGACTTGGGAGACTTCGAATGCAAAGTGTTAATTATATCATCTCTGAGCATGCCATTATTAGGACTGCAGGGTACTCAATTAGCTCTTTTTGCCTTTTTATTTAATGGCATTACAGTATGATTGGTAACACAGACATCCCCACTGGCTGCATTGGTTGCACTTATCCCGCATGAAAACCAGAAAATTTGTAACATCAAATCTGGCCCTTTGCCAGATTTCTACAGGGCATTAGTAACAAACTGGTGAAGCTCATTAAAAAAAAAAAAAAAAAAGAGAGAGAGAGAAACCTATAACCATTAAAAGTCCATTAAGCAGCATGTCATTTTGTAAAGCTAAATAGCCCACAGTAATCAAAAGCATATGAACCCCAGCTGGGTTACCCGGCGAATTGTTTCGATTTAGGGGGGAGAATCCATCAAGAAAGATTGTTCCTAGGATTGGGTTGATTTTTCTCCTTCAGTTGCTGGCTCCATGTCCCATTATAATTACAGTGATTGATGCACCTTGCAGACAAAGGTGAAGAGTGACCAGAATAGCCCAAACATCTGCTCAATCCAAGCCGCCACTAGCGCGGAAACTGCAGAAAGGCGCATCACTTACAGTCATCCCACCACTGCTGACACAGGGAGCAACTTCTTTACTGTTCTCCTCCTCACCTGCGTCGCACATGGGTTATAAATTAGCTTTTCCCAAGCTCATGTCCTAAGTGAATTCAGAGGAGTCACAGTCATGACAGTGTGGCATGAAATCACTTGCTCGTGGATAGTCAACCAAGAAAACAAAAAAAAAAAAAAAAAGGAAGAGGAAGATGGTAAGTCTTTAGTAACAGTACATGCACCTCCTCTTCCAATGACAAGGAGACATAGCCACCTTTTCCCAAAATCTGTGAGCAACGCCTATAACTCACTGCTTGGGGTAAGCCAGCACAAAGAGCATCGTAACACCGCAAACTAGGCATCCGTGTTCGCCCCTCTCTGCACCTGCTGTGCTTTGGTACCCTTAGAGTTATTTGTGCAACACTGGTCCTTAGGTGTCCACTCAGCATGGCACGGCAGCTTGCACCTAGGTGCATGTTCCAGTGAGACTGCTGAGATGCTTGAAATCCAGTATGAGCTAATAGGTTGCTGAAGGGGGACTTCTAGCTTTCTAATCCCAGCTGTTCAACAGAAGTAACTTCTCTCTACCTCATCGGAATGTAATTTAAAGCCTGATGAGTGCCCAAACCAAAAGGGAAGAAACTAATTTATCAAATGACACAGTTCTGCCACAACTTCCATTTTCAGATGGGTCTTTCAAGGGTTCTCTCAGGGCTTTTAACAGGGAGAACTTTTCAAAGCCACTCCATTTTCCATTTTTGGGGTGGGGGATGCAGAGAGATTAAAGGTCTCGTTGAATTGCAAAGTCCAGTTGACCTGAGTGCACCAGAGGAGCTCATTACTTTTTCATATGCAGGGTATTTTGGAGTAGCTGGACTCAGCCCTTCAATCTGTTCCAGGAACTTACAATTCGAACTCTCCTGGAAGCAGCAGCAGCTTGGAAATTTTTTACTTTATGGAATGTCCACAAAAGGTAGAGCCAGAACTCAGCCTCTTCATCCTGGAGAGTCGCAGTGTCCTTAAATGTTTTTACAAGACAGTTTTTTGGGTCTGCAATCATCCAAATGCATCATCTGTATCTAAAGATGAATTTGACAATCTGCAGCATAGGTTTCAAATCCATGGCTTCTCTGTAAAAGCATATGCAGCCCTCTAAGCACTATGTTTATTTCCACAAAACATCTCAGTTAAGCCGGACAGTTTATTTACACCAGGAGTCTGCTGCTGAAGAGCTTTAGACAGTACATGGCTGGACAGACAATACTCAAGTACAGCAGTAAATCATCCAACTGCTGAATTACTTCCAGTGCAATTCCCGTTGCAAGTAACAGGATGCAAATGGAAAAATCAAATGACATACTAAGATCAGGAGACTCGCATGGCATCTGTTTCAACCACTGGATGCTGTCATTGTAAAGCATAAGCAGGTATGTTTCATAAAAGTGCAGACATTAGCGGTTAAGAGTTGACAAGAAATAAAGCAAGAGTCACTCACTCCTCTCTTCTTTGTGGCCTGATAGTGTGCAGAAAGAGCTGACTGAACTCAAAAGCTCTGACTATAAAAACCACGTTGTAAGCTTAGAAGTGGTCATTTTTAGCCAACCGTTTCTATCCGTTGCAGGGCTACCCCAAATGAGTGCCCAGCACAGCTTTGCAGGGATGGCACAGCACCCAGCTATCTGGCCACCGCCTTGCAAGGGCCTTTCAATGCTTGAATAAAAAAACCAAACCCTTACAAGCAACCCTGGCTTTGATTTTTGTTTTGCAAAATCAATCTCAGGCAAAACAAATGGCTCCTTCAGCATGATCACTGCTTTGTTTCCAAGGGGCAACAGCCCTTGCCCCCCAACCTATCATGATGACACCCTCCCTTTCCACTCCCCCAGCACCACTCTTGGACCCTTCCAGGCACGAGGCATGTGCCATGTGGCTGGTGCCCCTTAGGCAGGAGGGGAACAACATTGATTCCCTTTCCTCCACCCGCTCAGACATTTTCCCCAAACTCCTGGGTATGAGGCCTCTACCCCTAAGTCAAATTAATGGGGTAACAGGATCAAAAGTTATTAGGGAGGGACTTACACACAAACAAATGGAGGGACAGCTCAATCACAAACCTCATTTTCATAACAAAACAAAACAACAGAAGTATCCTCTATTTTGATCTACAGAACGTGAAGTTTTACAGTCTATTTTATTAGCTATTGAGGGAGGCAGTAACTGAGCTGTAAAAACTGCAATGAATGACACTAAACTGCTTAAAGACTGTTTGTTATAGGAAGCACACACATTTAAGCATGCATATCTGAATAACCCAGATCTTTTGCATCTGCAAAGTTGCAGTGGGAATTTCATGACTACAGGCCGCCTTATACCAACTTGACATACTGAAAAAGAGATGAAATTCAATAGGACAAGTCCAATATAGGCAGGAATAACTAACTGCGGGAATACAGGGTGGAGATCAACTGTTGGACAGCAGGTCTTCAAAGAAGCATCAGAGCGCTGCAGCTGATGTTAAGCAGGATGCGGTAATGTTCCTGGAAAAAGGAAAACTTCTTACTGGGGTTAATAAACAGAGCTAAAACGCCTAAGATACCTGCAGCAATGTGTTGCATCTCTGGTTAGTACTTAGCTGGACACTGGGTCCAGTTTTTAGCCCTGTATCTTAAGATACTGATCAACTGGACAGAAGCCAAAGACTGAGATTTGGGATAATTTAACCTGAAAAGCAGAAGATTCCGCAGAGATACAATAACATCTTCAAGTCCACAGCACGTTACTGCAATGAAGAAGGAATCATTTGTTGCTATGTGTTTGGCGCATGACAACAACCAGTGGGCTTAAACTGCTGCAAGAAAACTTCAGACTGGTATTTACAGTTGTAAGAATAGCAAAGCACAAGAGCTGAAGGCCCAAGAAAGCTGCAGAGCAGCTGCTCCTTGACATCTTTCAAGAAGATGAGACAGACATACCAGGTGTGACATGGGTTTAGTCGATCCTGCTCTGAGGTATGGAGAAATACTGATACTGCCTGAGGTCCTGCCCACCCCTGTTTACCAGTTTTATAATGGCATCAGCCAAAGAGAGGGAACACTATAAATACATTTTAAGTGTTGACTCTTTCCCTTCTCCACTCTTCTTTTTTTCCCCAACATGACTTGCCATCTCAAGATGAGATGGCTGCAACTTTGATTTGAATGTCAGCCAAAGTTTAAGATTTTATTTGAACTGAGCTGACTCTTCTCCCTTCCAGAGGATGAAGTCAACACAGCCAGCAGTATAAAACAAATGCTACAGCCAAATTAGGCCTATAATGCACAGAATCTAGTCCTGCAAATGTGATGCAACTTTACACCGAAGTCATCCTATTGGATTTGCAGAAAGCTATTTGTATTGTTGCAGGATTGTAGACATGATTTCTGCTTCTTCTAACAGCATACAAATGGGTTCCCCAAGCTCATTTGAATTCTGTACATAATCAGGATTTATCCCACAGCTCCACTGATTTGTGAGTTTTATGTTCCGTGGTTGTATTTACCTCTAGGGGTTTGTCACCTAATTCATTGAACAAGCGGAGATTTTAAGATAAATTTGGAAAAAATACAGGAGAAAATAAAACTCTGCTATCCTAGTGCACAAACAGTAAACACTAGCAGGGGAAAATGGAAAAATAAGAAGGAAAAAAAAAAAGAATCAAACTGGATAACGAAGTTCTCAGCTAAAAAAAGAAAAAAAGGGAGCACTGGACAGAGATTTTACATGAGCACCCTAATACAAACAAGACTGATGTTAAAGGATTATTTAAACAAGACGGGAGAAGTTAGCACCAGTTAATGACAAGTTTGTTAGCTAACAGGCTGTTAACACTCAAACAAACTGGTCATTAAATGTGGTTACTACTTATTTTAATGGAAATTTATTAGAACCCTTATTTAGAGATTTAATGGGAGGGAGAGCCCCAGCATGCACACCTGGAGTCCTACAAATCTAAACAACGCAGGCTTCAAGCTGCTTTGCCTGGATGTGAAGCAGAAATTAGAAGTAAAACTTTCCCAGCATCGATGAGCGACTTTTCTCCAGCAATGTGATATTAGACAAGTTCCAATTCTCTGATAGCTTCCTATCTAACAAGGACCACTTGAATCTTCATTACTTTGTAGTGCCATTATGGTAAGTGGTTCTGATCTGTGTCCTTTAGAAGCCTATTGTAAATCTCATTATTATTAGACAGAACTTTGATAAAGCTCTTAACATTGCCTCTCATGTGTCTTCATCCCCTTGGAGTTTAGCAGAAGAAAAAAGGAGAAAAATAAAAACAGAAATTATAACGTATTAAAGGGGAAATTGAAGCAATGAAAACCTCCAGACCTCTTTGTTTCATTTCCACGATGAGTTAAAAAACACAACCTGTTCTGGAAAACACAGAAAGGGATCCCTAATGCAAAGCTGGCTACTGGTACACATTGTCAATAAAGCAAGTAGTTATAAGGAGAGAGCACACCATCTACTGGAAAAAAAGCACTGGACTAGGTCTGGTAGAACAATTATATTCCTAACTCTGCAACTGACTGACCATAAGTTACTTGATCCTCTCCCCATCCCCTGTCATTTCACCTATCTTGATTAAACTGTCTTTTGCTGTATGGAGGGTACTACTGACCTGCCTGTATTCGTGTTCCCAACTTCCTCCGTGCTCACAGTCACAGAGAAAAGAGGACAGAGCAGGAGTAATAATACACTGCAAGCTGACGACAGACCAAGAAAGGATATGAGAAAGGGTTTAGGAGCTGTAAAAATTACCAGAAAAATCTGATTCAGATGAAGAGCCTCCCTTAAGTCACCAAATCACCCTCTGGAAGAGCATCCCTCCCCTCTGGCCACAGCAGGACCCACAGCAGGCTTGCCCTAAATGAGAAGCCTGAAATCAAATGGTGTGTGAACATCCGTTGTATGGCTATGCAGTGAGTCAAACCAAAGGACCTCCAAGCTCAGGTGAGGTCTCTAAACCGACTGTATCCTAAACATCCATCTCTTTAACACAGCTTTTTCACATATCTAACCCTCAGCTTCTACAGTCTCCCTTCTGATTAACAGCAAAGAAAAATGAAAGGGGTGGCATGTGGGGGGGAGAATTTTTAAGAAGCCCCCAAAGGCAAATACTTTCAATGCATCCACACACTTTCTGAGTAAGTAACCTGAGGCACTTTGGATCCAGTTTTCAGCAGAGTTGAGCATCCACAGTCCCTAGCTGCTCTGGGCACTCAGGACTTTGAAAAAAGGTGAAGACATTGGAGAGGACGGGATCCGATTACGGGACATCTACAGGGCTCGAGCCCTGCGAGACTCTTCAGGAATCCCTGGCTCAAGTCGAGCAGCGAGCCCATGGCAGAGCTGAGAACCGGCCCCAGGAGCTTGAAGCGCTCAGCCTGCAAAACTCCTTTTTCTCAACTTGCCATTTCTGTGATTTGCTCTTTGTCTTTCAAATATTTCTCACTTTCAACCTCACGGGATCTGACAGCCTCCTGTCTGAACACTCACATGTGCCAGACCCATTGTTAATATTATTTCATGAGGTATTAGGATTTCAGATGCATCTCCCTCGCCTCGTTTGCAAGAGCTTTTCAACAAAGACTACGGACATGTCTAAACTCCTAATATTTGCTTTGATAATACCATTTAAAGGCAAGTGGGTTGGGAATGGGAGAGAATAACTGATATTTTCATTTAGCTGCTGATGTGACTGGGATTTAGAGAACAGTCTGATTGATGTCTCGGCTTCATTTAAAATAAAATAATTAGGCTACTAAAATCTGAAAAGTATATTTTCATTTTAACTGGTCTGTGTGCTCAGCCCAGGCTCCAAGAAAGAACATGGAACGTTACAGGAATGGAAATGAGGGGTCGGAGAAGGAGAAATGATATACTGTAAATTAGAGGCAGACGAGGAAAGGATATGAAATAAGGTCTGGCAGAATTAAAATAATCAGGAACTAAGAGGAAAAACCAAGAGTTCAAAAAAAAAATGTAGAGTGTTCCATTTATCACCATTGGAGGAGGTAACAGAGGGTGGACAACAATATGAGAAGACAACCGAAGAAGCACAACTAAGAGACAGAAAGCAGTAGATATGAATAAAATGGGTACAATATTCATATTTTTTGCTCCTATGTCTAATAGCATTCAGGTCCCTGCTTAGTAGGAATGGTGAAAGATTGGCTGGGGGAACTGAAGACTCCCTGCTGCACAAAAGCAAGCTGTAGCATTCGACTTGCAAAAAAATATGCACAACTTCAACACCTTAAACCTCTAAATAGGTGCACTTTTTAGATACTGATCCTCTGCATCACCCTATCATTGTACAAAAGAAATCAAAATACTGGATATAAACAAAGTCAAAAGAATTTTGGATTTGGGTTTGATCTCTTAATTCCCTAAAATTCCAGACTGAGATCTCAACTGCGTACGAACTCAAAAAGGCAATCACATGCACCAGCTGGACTGTCCTAATTACACAATCACAGAGACTCTGACAGCAAGAAGTGCAACACAACACACTTTGTTGAGACAAAAAAGTCTTGTGTTTATGCGAAGCCAAGCTGCGGTACTTTACATCTGCACACACATGGACTACACGATCACAGCTAACAAGTTAATCATGTGGCTCAAGCCAGCCGCGGAGCAAGAGTTATAATTCCCGCTCCAGTGGCCAACAGCATCCTCGGGATTGCTAGGAAACATAACACAAAGTTTCCAGAAGCCAGGAATCTCACGCAATGAGCTAAAAACAACCTGAAACAAATAAGTAATATCTCCTTTGGATCTTTACAATCACTCCCACAGTGTGAAAGCCTCATCTGACTGTGACAGGAAAGGGACTAAGCATTCCTTCTTCCCTGTAGTGATTACTCCATATAACTCAGTTTCATGGTTGCCTGCTCTTTCACACCTACCTTCCTCTGGAAGCCAGTCACCCATAAAACAGTATATGAACTGCACTATATTAGCTAGAGAAAAATGAGGCACTGGAAATCTGAGAGAAAGCTGAAAGAAATTTACACTAAGCAAATATTGCATACCCGAGGGACAGGGCTATTCAGAAGAAAATGCCTTTAAAAACAGATTGTCTTCCCCCTCCTCAGAGCTTAGGGTGGTTTTGTTGTTGTTGTTGTTTTTGTTTTTAAATAACTTTGCCATTCCCCATCCACCTTGTTCTCATCACAGAGAGGATGTTTTTTCCACATACTGTCTAGCACAGCTGGGTACACTGAAAAGGTCTGGAATAATTTTTCTGTTCTACTCATCGTAAGTGAAAGAAGTGAGGTTTGGGGTGTTTGGTTTTGGGTACTATTCCACAAGGCAGGTAAGGACCAGCTGGGGAAAAAACAGGAATTGCCTAAGAATGATCCTAGAAATAAGCCCAGAAAACATGCCTCAAAAAGAAAGATAAGATTTCTTGCCCTTGTATTCTTCTTTTTGTATTGCATATACCTTTTCCAGATAGTCACAAAACCAGAGTTACCACAGCGTGACTGGAGAGGAACAGGAAATCCATGCACCTGACAGTCATCTTCAGTTTGCTGCAAACATATCTACCCTGCTCAGCCTTACAACTGCACCAAGCACAGAGTGAGTTGGTAAGAGTTTTGTTCATGGAGGTCTCCAAATTCCTGTGCAGAATAACCTTTTGTGATCGTGCCATTAAGGTTCATCAGCTGAAAGGAATCGTAAGTACAAAAGGGATTAGAAGGTTTATGACAAAGCTTCCCTCTTTACCTTTCGCTTCTACCTGATGCACACACTTAAATCAATCGGTGTTTACAGCTATATCTCATGCAAGTGAAACAAAAGTCCACTTCCTCTCTGGCCTAACACATTTTGACTTTTAACACTATTCACTCAAAAACAATTCACAACAGTTTAAAAAACTGTAAGGGAGGTACATCAGGGAAATACAAAATAAAAGGAAGTACCACCCTAACCCCTATTCACATTAAAAAGACAGACTTTTGTTTCCGATTTGCTAACCATTAGTGGTGCATAAAAAATATGTGATTAGGAGCCTGAGAGTTCATATGGCTCAAATACTGTATATTGATGAACCACGCTGGAATGGAAATCAGATCAAAAGTATTCCTGTAGTGGCACTTTAACCTAACTGTTGACAGATGGAGAATGGAAGCAACATAAATGCTCTCTTTTTGTGTCAGCACTATAAAAATGTCTGACTAGCCCATGAAAGATGGAGATGAAAGCTTAGGCAGCCATTAGAAACTGTGCCTTACCTCAAGCAATAACTCATTCCCATGGTATTATGAAAATGGTTTTATTGCAGAGGATTACTCCTTCCCCTTCTGCAAAAATTACTGCTTATCAGCAGTGCAGAAATAAAGCCAGAAACTCCCAATCTTTTAAATTCTCCAATGCAATCTCCTTCCCAATGGTCAGGAATTTAATAAAATGTAACATTTGATTAAACCAGTTTGCATGCCTTTCTGAAGCTGACACCATTATCTGAAATACGGCACTTTCAAGTGTCCTGCCATTAGCTCACAGCAGCTTGATTGCCTGTTGCATTTATTTATCTGAGTATTAATGCTCTGCGAACGGTCTTGATTGGAATCCAAGCCTTTTGGCAGAACTGAATTGGAAATCAAAAGGAGGTTGTAAGGGCAGGAAGTAATTCAAAAGCAATGACGAATAAAGGGGGGTTGTTTGTTTCTGTTTTTTTTTTTGGGGGGGGGGGGGGAAGGGGTAGAGGAGGAGGTGCATTTTTTATGCACAATGCATTTTGGTTACTGCTTGTTCCTAAGCAGTCAAACTCCAGTTAGGAAGCAAACCAAAACCAGGTGTATTTAAATTCAAACACTCAGGAAATCCCCAGGTTGCAGGATCTTCACCATCAACACAACTGGAAGCTGCATCAGTGTATCCCGAAGGAATCGCAGGCTCCCTGTGGTAAAGGAACTTAGCCTAATGCCTACACACTTGGAGTCAGTGCAAGGCAGCAGTAAGGTGTCAGTATCAGGTCCTACAATGCCCCCACAGTATCAGTGCCCATCAGAATGTGCAGCTGACATATCACGGTGGCTTTATCCAGATCTTGCTTGACACTCCAAAGCCGCTCTTTTGGCAGCTGCTTTCAGGAATCGCTCTCATAAACCTATGATGATGGACTGGCCAAACCTCATGGGATGGCTGCAATGAAAGAATGCATCCTCGCTTGGTTAAAATACACTTTTAGCTTTGCTTTCTTCTATATTTCAGGAACCTCTGCAGCCAAAAAAAATCTGAGCAAGTTTGGCCTCAAGTGGTGCTGACAGCATGTTGGCTAGGCTAGTAAGGCTATTCCCAACACTTTCTTCAGACAGCGGTATGCGCGTGTGCACGAATGTGTGCATTCAGAGAGAAAAGCAGTGGCAAAAGAGGGAGATTCAACTCTTGTACATGACCACATGTGCAAGAGTACATGCTGCTGAGCAGCCCCAAATCACAAAATTAACAGAAAACTTGTTCTACAAACTTTGAGCAGCCCTGGCAGACTGAGAGAGCATATTTGCTCAGAGACTTACTCCAGGACTCAGAGGAAACCCTACCTCATAATTTTATGACTGCTGTCATCTTTCAAGTGACATACTACCAGAAGGTTTTGTGGGCTCTCACAAGGCTTTTGGTGAGCCTCCCTCTACACAGCCAAAAGAAAGGCTGGAACAGCCCCCCAGCCCGTGGTGGGCCCCAGCATTTGCTCCTCAGATACTGACATGAACTTCTGCAAGAAGTTTACTCTGAAATTTCAGAGACTTCTGAAAAAACAGATCGACTTTTTCTTCAGAGTATCGCTATTATCAAATGGTGCACGCTGGACATGATACTCTTTGCAAGGGCCAAATAGAAACCTTGCAAAGCAATTTAGCTTCCTGTATGCTTCTTTACCATTGATGTCTTTATCTAGAAGAGCAGCAGTGCTGCACTCCCTGTTTGGCAGGTATTGTTCTTATCAAGTGCTCAGGACGAGTACCCATCCATCCCTGTTTATTTATTTATTTATTTGCCTCAATGACACAGCTCTGAAGGCTTTCCTGAAGCTGTATTTTGGCCAGCCAGGTGACTCAGAGTGTTTGCACAGTAAAGGGGACGAGTTCATAATCCTGTAGCACCTGTACTGAAGTCTTTGCTGTCTTTTCGCATGAAAGCTCAGACAATGCCACTGTGATGCGCTCTCAGCAACTTAGCGAGGAAGGTGAGCACCAGCCCTGGAGCAGTTGTTTTCTCCAAAACTGTCTGGCCAGCTGAACTGACCACTCAGCTGTGGGGCTCCTGACTGATACAGAACTTCACACTCAGAGACCATTCACAGACAAATGTCATTTGCCTCTCTTACATATGCTTAAAGCTTGCCGGCACCTCCTTGTTAAAATGCAACCCGTCCCCCTTTTCAGCCATGTCTTAGTGATCTCAACATACAAAGTCAGTCTTAGAGACAAAGTTTTTCAGGGAGAGGGGAAAATATATTTTCATTTTCTATCTATCCATCCCACAAGGGTACTTGTTAGTTTAAGTTCAGCAAAGCAACATTAGTAGAAGTTTTATGTGCTAAATTATTTGTTTAAATCAGGAGGGACGTATATCCAGCATTTGCTGAGTCTGGCCCTTATTAGAGAGCTTTGCAGAGGCATTAGCCACATACACAGTCTGTGCATTTTAAATTTAAAATGACAGAGTCGCTGATGTTGAAAACTTGGTTACCTTGCTTGTACAGTAATGTTCTTACAAAAGTTTTTTAAATGTGCTTAATTTGCATAACACCATTATGAGTTACCCTGCCAGAGACTCATTTAATAACAATGCCATGCTATGGATTGACATGATAGCTTATTATGGCTTCAAATAATATGTAAATAATATTTAAATGGCTTCTCTCAAAGCCATTACTGTCAATCAAATAAATACCTATATTTTGGCTTCTCATTTTTATGTCCTTAACTAACATTAAGAAACAAAAAAGCAACTTATCCACAAAACCTGTAACAAACAGTGATTTTGCTAACAATCTACTTTAAACTGCCACAAAAACGAGACAGTTCGGTCACAGTGCCAAAGCTCTAATTTAGGTTGCCCTGTTGCATCTCAATCTTTTAAAGATTAATATTAATTTTGTGGGTTGGGATGACCACTATTAACATCTCTATTGGCCTGAGATCCATTATTGTCATTATATCAGCAAGAGAGGAATTCCAGCACTCTAAATAATCCTCATCGTTCACGTTTTACGTACTAGATCCCTCTGGCCAGAGTTCAAGGTGCCTTACAAAAATGGATGAGGGACCACAGTAGGGTTAGCTATCGTGGGGAACAGGCACCGAAGGGAGCTGAGCTTTCTGCCTGTTAGCAACTCATGGTACAGCAAGTGCCCTGCACAATTTTGGGGCAGAAGGAAATGCTACCCCTACGTACACCTTACTCACCTGACACTCCCTCCTTAGGCAAACCTTTGCTTCCACACCGATCACAGACACGTTGCAGATGGAAAGAACCATGTACACAAACCAAAAGGACAATTAAAAGAGGGCACAAAAGTCAGTACCAAAGCTAGGAATCCAGGTCTCCCACGGGTAAAGTCAGTGCTGTGTCCACCAAAGGGGAAAACCACTGAATGTATGAAACTTGCACCTACATAAAGTACAGTAACCCCAAATCTTGCTGGTGTATGTCAGCCCCAGTCCTGCCTCATGTGAAATCATGTTCTCACAGCTGTGTCCCTTTCTCTACCTTGGGCCAATGCACACAGGTGCTGAAAAAGTCCCAACAGCATGCATTTTATTACATTATGCCACAATTTTTTAATTCTGGCAAAAAATAAAATAAAAAAATCACACACAACGATCCTCTGTAGTACAATTATGATGCTGCGAAGATTCAGTATCTTACCAGTGCCACATACCAGAGCCTTGGCTTCATCCAGTTTGCCCGAAAACAGCTCAGTGTAAGCAGATGTGTCCAATCTAGGTGAAATTATTTTTAATAACTGGATTCAAAATTAACATTGCAATAAAAACAGTCCTGTATTAGTCATGTTTACACTACATACATTCACTAACCACATACCTAATACTCTACAAAGATATGACTTTACCATATACTGAAGTAGAAAAAGTGCACAGGAAGTGCAAAACCTACGTCTATGCCTAATTTTAAGGGTAGGGAGCCTTTGGTCTTTCAGTTTCTCTGTTCTGGAGAAAGAAGCTATCTTACTCTTTTGTGAAGTTCAGCCACAGCTCCAGTTTCTCAGGGAGAAACTTGTCTTCTACCGTCACAAAAGATGGTTTTACTGACAAGCACACTCCTGGCGCATTCCCAGCCAGGAGAAAGCCCAAGCTCTTTAATGGCACCTGAGAGCTGCTCAATGTCTTCTCTGCCACTGAACTTTTTTCAAGTAACCTCGAGCAGAAACACTTGAAACATTGCATTTCATTTCTCCACCCAGGCAACGTGCTCCTCTACGCAATGAATAGGTTTTGAGGTTACATCACTGACCGTGACATGCCCCACTGCCATTCCATGAATGGTCCTATCAGTACCTTAGCTAGACAGTAACAATTAAGGCTAAAGCTGTAATTTTTCCAATGCTCTCTGTTCCTGAAATGCCTGCTGTAGCAATGCCAACTAGGTTGACCTTTCCTTACTGAAGGAGTAAAACCTGCAATTATCGTGCATGGACCAGCAAGACTAGAATGAAACAATTAGGAACCGCAGCACATCTCACATATGTCCTTACGTAGGAAAGCCAGCATTATTAGCATAATCACAGCCCGCTCTGTTAGCATTAGAGTTAAAACTGGAGAGGAGAAGCAGAGGGAGCCTGTTGTTAACGCAGACAATTCAGCCAGACAACAGTTGGCCTTAGTAATTAGCAAAACAGTGCCACTTTAAGAGCTCTCTTTGGGTACTCCCCAGGGAATTTCAGACATCAAGGCAGCTAATATGTTTTCCAAAAAAGCTGGCAAGAGCTAAAACCTGCAAAGCCAAATACCTTTGTGCAAGGAACCACTATCCTGAGCAAGTACCGTGCTGAGAAAAGCCTGGATTCACTCATTCATAAAAATGTTGCCAGCCTGCAGGTTTTACTGCAGGTCTGTCTATCACTTGTGCTGTTTTGTTCTTCATTTCGAGCTCTGGGAAGCAGGTGATTATCAGAAATGACCATCTCACTCCTCTTTTTCTTTCCTTTTTTTTTTTTTTGTCTTTTGGATGTGCATCTCCCACCCTTTTAAGGAAGAAAATCAAAAGTGTGAACTTTACAAGTCCAAGCACAAGAATGGAATCAAATAAACCTGCTTCATTCCTCTTAAGGAGCTTGAACAACGCAGGAAATTTTGGAGAGGAAAGGAAACTGAGATGTTGAAAAGACTTGAATCAGACCTAGAAATGTATTTGCTGGATAACAAAACTGCATCATTTCAGCAAATCCAGCTCCTTGCCTCCTCACACGTTTGAAGGGTGTCTCACTGCCTCGTGGTTCTCACGCCTGGCAGTCTGAAGCCAGCCCCAGCCCTGCCACGGTGCAGCTGCTGCGTGCTGCTCATTACAAGTCAGCATGCAAGCCAGGCCTACAGCAGGTCCCCAGCCTCTGCTTTTTAACTTAAAGGAGATGAAAGAATTCTTCTGGGAGAAGCTGTGTACTTCATACCGCATTACACTTACACTGGTCCACATTAGAATATTGAGAGCACTGTTGGTTACTTAGCATAACAATGCAATGAAGGCCGTTCATTATAAACCTGTCTTGGAAGACAGAAAGACCTGTTCTGCACGGGGCATTTTGGCTCCATGAAGTACATGATGGCTGCAGAGAAGATATGTCTGAAGTATAGCATACAAGAATAATAACCTTAAATGTTAAAAGCATATTAATATGTTACATCAGGGGAACTAGAGGAGCTGGAAAGCACTAGGAGCCTTATCACATGATAATCACTTGATAGGACACTACGTCCAGACACGGATAATTCACAGGGATTACGACTGCTCTATTTCCACTGTCAGGCCTGACAGGCAGCACAGGGCACACTGACAGGAGGAATCTGGTCGTGTGAACAACTCCTGAGTAATTAATCAGGGTCAGGGCAGGATCTGGTTTCAGAGAAGTCAGGCTTGTTACTGGCACTGCAGTTCAAGCTTCAGCCCAGCCCAGTTGTCCCATTTCTTCTGGTCATGCAAATCAAAGCACTGCTGCCTGATACAGAATACGGCAGATTTAAGTCATTTATTCTGTACACAGGCTGCTGTGCTTGTGTCTCCTTTTGGTCTAGCTCACCCATAAACAAATTGTCAAACTCTAAAATCTCCCCAGGATGTAGGACCAGTGTGAATCCAAGGATCAAGCACGAGGCTTGTACAGTAGTTTGGGGAAAGCCAGGTACAACCCAGAGTTTTCTCAGCCAGAAAATAGTTTCTCAAAAGAGGATGGAATATGATACATGCAGAGATCCCTGATCTCCAGGTTATGATGCCAAATGGTGCCCAAAAAGCCTCAGTAGGTTACACTACAAGAGACACAATTGCAAAGAAGGTGTCAAAAGCCTAGTAAACCACATCGTGAAAAAAAGGCCTGAAGTTCCTGTCCTCGTTCTGCCTACTGACTCACAAGCAGAGGGAAAGGTCAGTGCATTAAAAGTGAGAAAATTCCAAAAAGAAAAGGAGCAGGATTTTTTTCAGCGCAACTTGTAATTGCACCAAATCCTCATTGTCACAGGATGTAAAAGCGGCCAAGAAGATTCAAAGCAGGGTTAGACATTTATATGGT
Source organism: Anser anser (assembly GCF_964211835.1). Lineage (NCBI taxonomy): Eukaryota > Metazoa > Chordata > Aves > Anseriformes > Anatidae > Anser > Anser anser. The sequence goes on along the minus strand of NC_139722.1, from coordinate 122,158,455 downwards.
TAATGAGAGTATCTACAGATGTAACAGAGAAGACTAAGTGCTAACATATATTTTGGAAGGGAGACACAAAACCTCAGGCTTCAGGGTTTAAGCTAATCTAATTATTTAACACCATATCTTCATCTGCATTCTAGGTGCTAATGCAGTACATGCTGCATGATATTTAACTGCCTCAACAGAAATGTTTTCCTGAGCTTCTGGAGGTCCATAGTTCAGGCTTGGCTTGTTGCAGAATCGAAGCAAAGGCAGAGCAATCTCATTTTATCCCAAGCCTTTCTCTATACTGAGTGTGACATTAAAAACGCCCTTTACATTTTTATGCAGAGCAGAAAATGCAGGCTTTGAAATTACTTTATATTTATCTGTTTTCTTCTTTCCTGGAACAGAGGATGGCTGCTCATTATACAATGTTTCTGTCTTGAATACTTCCATACTTACTCAACTTAAAAATCAAATAACTACCAAACAAGCAGCCTGAAGGTTTTTCTTATTTCTTTGTCTTCATTGCATATGTTAGAACACACCAAAAACCAGGTGAACATCCACACTATATAGTGTTAGCACTGCATTTTTTTTTAATATATATAAACACACACATTTATATAAATAAAAACTGCCTGTGAAGGTGTTCAGGCGTCAAAATTTCTGTGGTCAAGTGTCAAATCTTGCATCACCAAAGAACAGCCTTCTGCCTCCTCTTTTCCCAATGCCACCAAAATACATTAATTTCAAATGTGTTTGTTCCCTCCTCACCCGTGTGAGCTCATCCCTTCATGACACCTTCTGACCTTCAGAAAATCAGCTGCTTCTCTGTCCCACTAGCCTGAAACGTAAAGCCCAGATCTCCGCAAAACTGTTTCCTAATTGCTCATCAATGATCACATTTATCTCCCAGGCAAGCCAGACTGCAGTGGTTAATGGCATAAATGGTATCTAGAGCAACAAGGACTGTGGTTCTGTTTATTTCAGAGCTATCTAAATGGAAGTCTACATTAGTATCAGTAACCTGAAGACGTTGTTCGCACAAGTTTTTAAGCCTGTTAACACAATTTGTTAAACTTTTGGGCTCTGAAGTAACAATCTATTGAGACGAAGTGATAAAGAGAATAGCCATCACAGCCTAAATGAATTTTATACACAGTTAAAGCAACTGACATGATCAAGTGGGAGAAGGATAGCATAAGGCAAGAGTTGAAAAATAATTAAGGCTTTAACTTAATTCAATTACAGCAAAATGTATTCTTTAAAAAAAAAATAAATCACATTTTCCAGTAATTCTGATTCAGTTAAATTTTTACAGTATATAAATAATTCTAATTATGCTCATATAAGGTTAGCTTTCCTGCATGCAGGCATTTAGAAAAATGTTAAATTAAATTATCTACATGCACTGGAAACGTAATACAAAGGATTAACTGAAAAGCCAGGAGCAGCAGGCCAACATGAGCAAATCTCTTATGTAATGTCTGACAAAGCCTAATACGAGCACAGAAATAGAGCTCACATTTTCCTGGGAACCATTCTTTTTAGTAGATGAACCATTTAATTATCAATCTGAGTCCATAAATAGACTCTTCATGTTGGAAGAGGGAAAGGAGGACCTGATGCAGATGCACCACTGTATGAAAAGAAGATCCTCAAAGAAATTTATCAATGTCACAGGTAATTAATTATAACTCCCCATCTACAGATGGGGATGGCTGTGTTTATCAGCCAGAATCTCCAGAATAGCAGGTGGTCAACAAAGACCCTAGTGAGTTCTCTGCTCATCTACCTATTTGTGACTTATCTGCATTACAAACACATGGCTTTAAATTATTCTCATTGGGTCAAAGAAATTCATTGTTGTCAAGTCTCATGTTTATTAGCGTAAGACTCGTGGTATCTGCTGGTCTTTTGTAAACCTCCTGTTTTGGCTGCCATGTGATTACACTTACGTTTAGGGAAGGCTGATTAACTTCTAATCCTCATTTCAAAGAGTAGTGTGAAAAAGATTAACTCCAAAGATTCAAACACATGAGAAGGCAAGTGCAGAGAATCCGAAAGGTAGTACTTTTAAACCTCCATGTTTGTTAAGCTTTTTGTGATATTTTAGGCATATAAATAACAGGGTGTAGAATCTTTATTTTAATCCAATCAAGTATACAATAGTACTTGCAGACCAACTGCAGCTTTACATACAAGTTTTAGAAAAGACAGTAAGCATACATGCACAAACACCAAATACTGAAACATATCTAGAGATCTCCCTAAAAACCTTAGCAAAGAAAAATTAGGCATTTTTAAGGTGTACAACCTTGAATTTCAAAAGAAACAGGCTAGGACTACAGTTTTCTTGATGTGAATGGACTCCTGTTCTCTTAGCATATAAACCATTGGGGTCTACTCCTGGGAACAGCTTTGAAAATATTGTGCCTCTCCTGTGGTTTTTTTTGAAACAAAGCATAGATCTCTTTCAGTTCTTTATGCATTACTCTAAAAATCAAAATAGTGTGATAGCTTGAAATGGAAAACTCTGGTCAGTACCTGTGTGTTCCCCAAATCATGTTTACAAATAACATGCAATTTCCTACTATCCGTGCTCTCAGCTATAAACATAGGCCAAATTCCTTGAATGCAACTCAGATCCACAACTTCCCAGGCAAAAATAGAAGTGTCAGTCACTGAGGCATCACGACATGCAAAGCACATTGTAAAGCACGTTCTGAAATGGCTTCAAGGACCTCTTCTGCCATATGCTAAAATGATTTTCTCCATCAGCACGACAGAGGAGAGCTGATACCATGCAGTGTCTGGGAGGGTAGCGCTTGGCATCTTCCAGTATGCTGCACGGAATTGCTTCCTGAGAACTCGCAGAAATGCTCACGTAGGTAAGAGATGCATTGAGTTCAACGTGGGCACCTACATGAGGTAAGTTAAGCAAGAGCCTGTGCATTGGCAAAGTTAAGCTCCCAGTAACCCGACTGCCATTAGGAAAGCCTCAAGAGTAACTTGAAATACCATTCATCAAGTGGGAGCATAATGACAACTGGAGTGCTTACCTGGTCATTCAAGGCTCAATTTAATTAGCAGATACGGTCATTCACTTATAGCACTTGATGTCTGAAGCTGATTAAAAGAAAAAAAAGAAAACTCTGCACAAGAGCTTCATGACAGCAGAAACCTCTAAGACAGATGATAACAATACGTATGTATTTGGAGATTATCAGCATCTGAAATTAGTTTAGGTCCTTTAACTAATATGCTAGAAGTGTAATCAATATAAGAAACGTGTACCTAAGGGAAAAAGAAGCACAACCAAGCTTGTGTCAGCATGCGTCAGTGATAAGCATTCAAATTAAAAGACTTTAGGAACAAGATTTTGTGACTTTTACATGCAATGGACAGCATCTTTATCCTCAAACACTCTTATCTGTTACACCGTCAGTGTACCTGAGGTGGTCCTGGGAGCGACCTGATGTTGAAACAGCCTCTGAGATCTCATAACTAACGTCCATCTCATATTTGTAAGCACTTTGAAGTTACTCTCCAATTTCAAGCTCACCTGTCCATGCTGAAGATGAAAAAGGGTCCCATAACTCACCAGATGAAGGAGGCTAGCTCCAAAAATTTTGCAGAGCCAAACCTGGCACACTAGGGCTGGTCTGCACAGCAAGTAAGCCTGCTCTGGAAGAGCAGGATGCACCCCAGGCTCTCACCTGTCAGGTTTACCAGCTGGACAGCCCTAAACCCAGCCCTACTTCAGGAATCACGTACGTTGTTGGGTTAGTATCATTCTGACCCCAAGGCCAGGCTCAAAGACACACTGTGTGCAACAGTATAAAGGTAGTCACTGGGAACAGAATTCAGTATACAGCGTGGAAAAGGACACTTGGGAAATTTCAGCACAGGCTATGTGGGAACACCTTCATTTTTCAGGCAAGGCAAGGCTAAAACCACTGCCGTAACCTGCTGAACCTCACCGCATATGTCTCGGTCACAGATCCGTGGCAGGGAAGCCTGACTCAGCCATGGCATGGCTGCTTCACATTACGGAGACGCATGGTGGCTGAAAGTGCTCCTTTCTCCTCACCCAGAAAGGAAGAAGAACATAAGGATGTCTGTACCTGATGACCCACAGGATGCATCACACCTTGAGAGCTGAAACCCACTGAGATGGTTTTAGGGTGGCAAGGGCAGCCCCAGCACCCTACTGGGCTCCCAGTTCACCATCCAATCTCTTGTGAATCCATGGGTTCCCAACCATTTCCTTATTAAAACAGGAAACACAAGCGTGCCCAGATTTGAACATGAATGGACTTTAAAGGAACAAATGTGACTGAAAAAGCAATCACAGCAAAAAAGCATTTGCTTGCTCACCATTTCTGTTTTGTTAAATAAATAAGCAACATGCACTTGGGAGTGACATCAGAGCCAAGACCCCTGCCTAGAAGAGCTGCCAGTGTTACAGATTCTGCCCCGTTTCCTCCTCCACCCCCTCCTACTTTCAGGCCAAGTCTGCACCAGTGGGAACGACCACAAGTGCTGTTACAGTACAAGTGCAACCTTTCCTTTAACTAATAAGGCAGTACTAGAGCGCTGTACGTCCCTCAGCTTCGAACATTAATTTGTATATTATTGTATAGAGAGGTCAACTCCAGGCAAGTATTAGATTATTTATAACTTCAAATAACTTATTTTGCAAGCTCATTTGCCAGATTTCCATGTGAGGCAGCATTTGATAGAAATATGGAAAATGGCCTGAACTTTAAATGACAAACAGATGAGAAGGTCCGACAAAAATCAAACACTTTTGAAGGCCATGTGTTTTCATAGGGAATATAAATGGGATTTTTAATTGATGTTGACTTCAGCTCATGGTAACATTTTGGGTGATCTCAATTAGTGGGGTTACAAAAAACAGTAAAGAAAGGAATTTGATTACAGCTAGCCCTGGAAAAAAAGAGATTTGGCAGAAGTACTCCCTCCATTTCTTAATTCAGGGAATAATCTCTTCTGCAACGTAACTGCCCACAGGCGACATATTCTTGCAGCCACCAGGCACAACGATGGCCTCCTAACCTGAAGATGCTGAGAACAATCCCATTATCTTTTAATTACCGCTTCGCTGTTTGAGCTGTAGTGATTTCTCAATGGGTCTGAGTACAGGGCCAGCTCAGGACTCTGATGAGACAGGTTGAACTGGCAGTTCCCAGGAACACTTGCTATGTGATCTCACATCACTTGGATTTTCCGAGACGCAGCCCCCCAAACGCACAAGTGGGTATGTCCTCCTCTTACTGGGGTGAGATGAGGATAAATATATTGAAGTATGCGAGGTTCTCACGTAAAATGTTAATGAAGACACTATGAGTACAAAGGAGAGAGATTCAAACTTCCTTCCCAGCTGGCATCTGCCCGTACAGCAGTAAAGAAGGTTCACTGCTTCTCATTCAGAGCTTCACTCAGATCACCAAACTGTTTTTAACCTGGGGTTTTAAAGTATTTCCACTAACAAAAGTTAAATATGGTTTTTCCGGCTCAAGATGGATAGGCAAGATTGTTTTATTGCACTGTTAGAAAATCCTTTGTGCAGAAACAGTTTCTAAATGAAAACCATCTTACAAAAGTAACAGCTTGCACGCAAATGCACCACCAAAGAAAATTTTTTTACCTATGTCAGGAAAGCCTTTTGCATCAGCTTTAACACATTTATCAGCTCCGCATTAAAAAGTACTTTTTCTTGGTTTGCACTGGGCAAGCAAATCACATTTAATCAGTTAAAAAGTACTTTTTCTTGGTTTGCACTGGGCAAGCAAATCATATTTAATCAGTCATAGTGCAAGTCATTTTTCTGAATCTCACTTTTCTAAGTAAGGCGTAGCACACCCACCAAAGAGTCTGATATTCCACAGGTGTGTAGAAAAAGTCAAGTCAGAGCCTTCGTCTGTGCTACTCATGAACCTGTGTTACTTATCACCTCCATTTGTGCCTTGGTGTAAAAGCTCTGAAAGCAGCAGAAATTACGGTGGTCTCAAAAAGTCAATTTGAACATGAGCAGAGTCATTCTTCACTTTAGTGTTCAACTCCCCCCTTCCCAACCAGGGCATCGCTTTGTGTTTCAACTCAGGGATGAGGATTCAAAAACAATGGAAAACAGTGAGAGAGGGAGAACAGGGCATCTAGTTTGACCAGCAGCAAGGCTTTCTTCACCTTTTCCCCCTTAGCATAACACCTTTCAGCTCATTCCACAGAACTTCAGCTTACCACAGCCTCCTAGACCTACACTGTGTCTTTCCAGGCAACAGTCCCAGCCCCAACTGGACACATTTCTCCTTGATGCTGTATTTTTGACAGGGTTCTTCTTACCAAGCCCCTGTTATAGCCATGACTTTAGACTTGAGGTTCTTCGCCAGGTTCTTCTGCTACTCGCATGGGCAGGAAGGCCTTTGCTCATTTGCAGCTGTAAAAGGGTAGCCACTTACATAGCATGCATGCAAATGTAAAATGAACAGAGATGCACTGCCTCCTTTGCTACAGGCCCTGCCAGCCACAGTTTATTTCAGTCTGGGGTGAATTCAGGCCTGTCACCAGCTTGCAAGGCCACAGAGACCTGCAGAGCCTCCCTACAGACTAGAGACCTGGGGATGAGATGTGCAATAGGGCACATGGATCAAAGCAGCTTGTTCCCCTCTTCCCCACTCAAGTCATTCTCGTATCACAGACATACCTGTGTTCCAGAGATTCTGAGGTATGTTCACTGTTAAACAAATTCAGCGGTTATTTATGACTCATAAATAATTATACCACTCCCTCTACTTCTTCCACAGAGATGGTAGCCAAAAAGCCTGTCAGGGTCTTTTAAAAGGGGGGTGGAAGCAACATTCTTTGCCTCTTGCAAACAGGGTGGATATTTACCATCTACAGAAAGTGTCCAAAGAACTAATGAGAAATCCAGCAACAACTGAAGAGCCCCTGTTAAATGCAGTCCCACTTGGGAATATAAACTTTAGACTTGCTATTCATGCAGCTAATGCTTCATCACAGCGGATCTTTTGCTTTCCTTTTTTTTGTTGTTGTTTGAATTTGAAAGCTAGGAGATAGAATATCAGAACACCAAAGCATGATGTTCTGAAGTTATTTTTCTCATTAGGTTGTATGCTCCAGGATATAGTTAGATCCCCTAGAGATTTATCGTCTTTTGTACGACAATCAGAGGCCTTGAAAGGTGTGTAAGTATTAGTTTTGAAAACACATATGGCTTAGAACAAAGAGAAACAGACTGATCAAACAGCAGGGGCAATGTACAGGAGTTAATAATACAAAATAATTCTGAGCAGCGGCCAGTTTTCACAAAGCAAACATCTCAATGTGGATGCCATATTGTCAATTAGACTCAGTCATTTTCAGATGTAATGGGAAGTGGAATACAATATCTACATCTGATGTATGAACACAACTGTAAAGAATCAATACCATCTGGCTGCAAAGCATTTGGTCTTTTAGTCAGCAAAACCAGGCCGTTCACACAATAAAGAACAGTTCAGACAATATGGGAACCTCAGACTTTTCAGCATATCATTTGCAGGGCAATTTTTAAAAGAGGAGACAAAGTTTCAGCAGTGCTTTACCAATAAATCTGAACAGAGGGAATAACCTCGACAAGGGCCAGAGGTTGAGGTGGAATCTGTGTTCCTTCAGGAAAGGTTTATGCCTTCACATGTGTTACATTACAGTCCAAATTCAGAGCCGTGTACGCGGGTCCAGCGCCAGGTCTGGGTTTGGCCCTGCATTTTCTCATTATGCTTGTCACAAGACATCAGAAGTAATCACACCGCACAGCAGTATGAATGTTAATAAAATAAACCTATGATTGATGAAGAACTTTATCCCAAAACATCAGCTATCTTAACTTGTATTTCATGGGGACAGTGGCATTAATTGTTTCCATATTGATTTAACTCTGTTTTGCCAGGAATTTGTACCACTTTTATTTACTAAAATTACTTTTCAGTGCCAATGCTTTTTATTTTTCCTTAATTTTTTCTTTCTCCCAAAGTCTTAGCTTCAATATTTACCTTCACTTTGAAAGGCTGGATAAAAAACTCTGCGCTTTACATTGCTTTCCCCAAGCTTTCCCACTGGCAAATTAGGCTGCGCTCTTAATGCTTTAAGAGAGCTAACAAGCTCTTGAAAACCTGGAAGCAGGTTTGGGTTTCTAATGATGTGTAAATCTAGGGGATGAAGGAACTGTGTCATCAAGCAGGAGATTTTCCACAGCGGGAAAGGAGTAGTTGGAACTTTGTTTGTCCAGTTTGGCGCCTACCGCTGCCCTAAGCTCTAGCTTGCGGCTCGCTCCCAAGAATTCACCTGGATCTTGGCTCTCACACAAGGCTGCCTCTGGAGACAAAGGGCAAAAATAACCACAATGGATAAAAAGCCAACCGGTTGAATTTAGGAAGGAATGTGTAAGTAATGCAGGACACGCTAATATAGAGCCAAATACCGACTAACTGTGAATTGGCTTAGCTCTGGGGAAGCTCATTCAGAAAGGACAATTACATAAGCTAAGGGTCTGAGCAGTACAGTTTTTTAAGCTTTTTTGTTGTATGGAGAAAATAAATGAAGGGGTTCATACATTATGTCACATTCTACTGACACAAGTCTTAGAAGGACTCTCTAATCCCCGGGAAAATACAAAACTTAAAAATCTACACAGAGACCAAGAGCAGGCAGGAGTCAGGCCACCTGCCTTCAGGAAAACACAAGGAGAAAAAACAGTTTACCTGACTGCCTCCCCCAACTCCCAGGTGGCCTGACTGCATGTTAGCCACAGCGCTGTCCCCCCTCCTTCTTCCAGACCTCCATCACGCAGGCACTGAGCACCGCCAGGCTGCACCACGCAGCGAAGGCAGCAGACAAACAAACGCTCATACCTTTACGCTGGGCTGTATCCCACCCCACTGACTTCAAGAGGCTTCCACAATCTGTCCCATGAAACAAGCCTGGCTGCAATTCCTATTTTTAGTTACGCCTGACAAATCTTGAACTGCTGATATCAGAATTTAAAGAAATACATGAAAAACACTATTTTCCTTTTAAAAAATTGTTCTCCTGGGTCTCCTAGAGATAATAATTACTACTCTGCTCAGCTAGTGCTGTCATTATATCGCTCAATAAAATGGATCATTTTTAACTCTCAGGAGCATTGGGAGTGCCGCTACTTCCTTGTGTGAAAGTAGGAATGTGTCAGCTTTGTTTAGCAAATATAACATTTAATGTCTTTGTTCCTGGCATTCGGGATCAGCACTGAGCCAACAGCAAGGATGCAAAGTACACTGTGAACAGTCAGACTTTTAAAAGATACTAAATGTGTAAAAAAAGAAAATCCCCCAGGTAAAAAGCAAACCTGAAAGATTTTCCCCAGAACACGCAAAACACAAAAGCCATAGCCAAAAACCCTTTATGCACCCCAATTCTGTGTTACGCCATCAGTCATTGTGCCTGACCCCAGAACGAGTGGCCCACATAGCTCTCACTGCAGGTGCCAGAAGACACTGCCAAACCTCTGACCATTTCTATCTTGGTTGTCAAGGAAATAGTCCATGCCCTACAGACAATTGATGGCAGTTCTCAGCAGCCCCCTTCTTCTAATAGCATTCATCATTTATCCCCCAGCTTTATGAACTATACTGTATCACGTGCACACACGCACAAAGCCTCCTCAACAGCTCAAACGTGCAAACCATCAGTGAACAACCCCCAAGCCTGCTGACAGCTCCACAGAGGTGGCACCCAGACTCCACGCCAGGATAACCACAACCTTTACCCCATGCACAACAGCACCAGAAATACCCTGCTGATTTTCATGACTTTTTTTTCTAAAGTAATCCTTTAAGGTCTCTCGTCCTCCCAAAGAGTATGTCGGCCCTTAACTCACCTGTCCAGCTGCCAATATAAGCCAGAGTGGTTCCTTTTTTTCAGAGTCTGATGCCTGCTTCTCACCATCCCATTATATTACCTGTTGTTCCCCTGGACTCACTACCTTTTGCCTAGAAGTACATATGGAGTGTGACTACGAGTTCCGATGAGTCTTGGCCTTCTTGATGGTGGGGACCAACGTGGCTATGTGCTAAAAAGCTATTTATGTACACAATCTGATCTCTTGAGTTCAAATTCAACTTGGTTGCTGTTTTAAACTACATTATTTGTAATACATGTCCAGGCAGAAAGAATTCAAAGGAAAAAAAAATGTTTTCTGAACATGTTAAAAAAATAAAATAAAAGAATGAAATCCAAGAACAAACCTCTAGGATTCCCCCTGTGAATTTCTGCATATTTCTGTACAGAGGAACAAAGTTTCCTTCCTTCTGGAAAAAGGAAAGCCTTGGGCCCATAACTCTTCAGATTCCCCAGATCTGCATTAACCTTCAGCAAGCATACCCAGAAACTTGGGGCCTCCACGCAGTTTCTTCTCATGCTCTTCTTGGAGTCCATAGCAGCACAGCTTGGGGTAACTCTACTACTCAGCAGAGAAACAGGGCAAATGTTTGGTCTTCCCAGAGGAAATTCAGCACAGGTTTTTAAGGAACTCTGCAACATGCCACTAAAGTCTCCTCTCTGCTGGGGTTTGAGAGAGAGTCCTCTTTGGATGAAATGGAGTAAAACAAAACCCTGAGGATGAGGAAACCCCTCAGTTCCTCCCAGACTCTTCTTCCTCTGCTCAAACTTAGAGTATGTAACTAAACCTCTTAACAAAACAAAAACAAACCTAGAAAAAAAAAAAAAAGAGGAAACACAGGAGACTGGCATATACCAGCTGCTTTATAGATCTTTTCCAACATGCCCCATATTTATTCAAAACTGGTGTGCAACACCTGAATGCAATTCTTCAGCCTGACTATGATATAAGCAGAGCATTTTCATGCCATCAGTAACCTGATCCCACCCAGCTGGGCTGGCTCCCTGACAGCAGAGGCATTTCATCTTACTGCACAACCATGCTACATCTGCAAAGACAAAGAAGCTGCCATAAAGGGGTTCCCAACCACAGCAGAAGAGGGGCTGGAGGCGGGGGGGATAAGAGGGAAAAAATAAGACCGTATCTGCTGCACTCATGCTTAATATGAACACAGTCACAAAAATCCATCAAGAAGACGAAGAGGTTCTCAGATAGGGAAACTTGCTTGCTAACATCACACAGCCTGAACTTCTACCTGACTAAATGGCTGCCTGGCAACAGAGCACAGAGGGACTGAACTCAAGCTGCCAGCAGAAGCACGGAGCTGGCGAGCCCGCTCAGGCTCCGTGTCGTGAAGCCGCGTTTCCAAGATTAACAGGGCCAAAAATAGGCTTGGAATCATATTGCGCTTCACAGAAGGGTTTTACCAAACTCCTGAGCAAAAAGGGTCATATGAGCAGGCACCAGGGGATTTTATTAAGTCCCAAGAATGGCAAAGAGTAGGAAAAGAGAGTTTTGATTTTTCAAAAATCCTTTTTGTTGTCAGGAATAAAAAAAAAAAAATTACTCTGATATATTTTTGCAGCTTTGAAAGCAGAAAAGGTATCCCATTTTACCATGCTTAGGCACCTATGGCAAAACTTTAGGCTTCATTTTGGCAGTTTGGAAACTTCCATCTTATTTTCAAAGTTGACTTAAGCAAATAATAATTAGTGATCTCATCTAAGTCAACAGCAAACTTTCAAGAATGCTCTCGTGTTCACAGAGAGATTTCTTCTTCATTAAAAAAAAATATGCGTTTTTTTTTAAACACTGTCTCATCTTACTTATTTTTTGCTGAGAACTCCAGTCCTGCAGATCCTCTAGTAAACCCCTGGGAGCCTGCCCTTGTCAGGGTACAAATGAGAGACCCGAGAGATTACAGAAGGGAAACACCCCAGTGCTCAGATACAAACAGGCATTCCCGCGCATCCAAGTCCCCCACTGATTTCAGGGCAAAGGAGACAGCAGATGAAAGATTGCATTAGCAATGATTTTCTGGATCTTCATATGCCAGGCTCTCTGGAGCTCATTGAAGTTAATGAGAGCACTGGGTGCACAAAACATGCAAGACATCCCCCTGCAGAAGGCAGGGAGGCTGTGGCCCACTCACTGCAGAGTTTCCTGTGTTCATTTGTTTATAGAGCAGAGTTGAGGTTAGTTCAGAAGAGAGTTCCTCATTTCCTCCTCCTCCTGCCCCTCTCCCTAACCAGATGTGACAATGTTACAATATTATTATCCTGTCAGCACCACAGGGGGAAATACAAATAAAACTCAGGGTGAAAGGAGAGCCAAAAGAAAAATAGATCCAAGGCAGCACCTTTCAGATTCACTAGCCCATCTCAGGGAATTGCAAACCTGTACAGCTGGGCTGCAGTTTCATTTGAAATGCCTGTGGGCAAATGCTTAACAACAACTTTTAGAGGTCCTGATGAATGCTATGGGTGATCCTACTGAAAACTGAGGAGCTACCTACAGCCAAGGGATGGGACGTGAACCACCGGGGCTGACAGGGTGAATCACATGCTACACTGAACAACCAGCCCCAGAGGGTTTCAGCATGCCGGTGCCCTTTGGCTCCTTACTGTCACTGGGAAAAGCAAACCCAGACTGGAGTTTGGCTATACAAACCACTGGCTTACTAGTTTCCCTTGCAAGTCTCCCATCACAGACAAGCCGGCTGGGCTTTCATCCAGCCATGGGAGCCACAAAAGAGTGCACAAGAGGAAATCTACCTAGCAAAGGAAACAGAGGAAGGAGACTGTTAAAATGAAATATGATTAAACATTCAAGATATGTAGAAGACTCCACTGAAAGGCTTTTGCGTCTGCTTACTATACTGAAAAAGTCAGAGATACCGTATTGAAAAAATCAGAGATACAACAGTTCTAGGGCTGTGTCTCGTGAAATTCAGAAGGTCACCCCTCCATTCCCTGCAGCCTTTCAAAGAGTTATAGTCACAAAATTAACCACCACCATCTCTGCTCGCTACATGCTGTAGCCAAAAGCACAGCATGGTCGATATTATTCTTCTACAATGCTATAAAGGTAGTCTACTGCTTTTCCCCCAGCTGGTAGACTGAAAGACACATGGTCATTGCAGAAAAAAAAAAAAAAAAAAAAAAACTATTAGCTATCTGTAGATCATTTTTCTTCATTTTTTTTTCTCCTCCATAAAAAGACTGATAAATAGAAACTCTTGCCCGAATAAAGATTTGTCAAAATCTCTAACCCAAGAGGATAAAACTGCCTTCTAAAAAATAAAGACCTCACAAATATCTATCCTGCTCTACCCTTTGCCCTTTCACCCCCCAGATTCCCCAAGGCATGCTTCCACTCTGCTAAGGAGGAAAAGCTTCTTTCATCACTTCACATGGGACCAGGATTTGTCCCCACGTCCCTAGAAAGTACAGAAAGAGCTTTTAAAATGCTTATGCAACATACTGCTGAGAACTACAGGTCTGTCACCAGGTAGACAAAAATCTTTGAAATCTTCCAGCCAAACACGCAGGCTTTGGAGGACAAGTGTGTCTTAATATGGGGTCCCTACAAGAGCAGCATTACGTTCTTGCTTAGTAATGGTGTCTCCTGGCATACAGATGGATGTCTACTGGGGCTGATAAAGACGTAATTGAATTCTGAGTTCATGTTCATTCCAGCTCTCTGGGACTGAACTACAGGAACAGTTTCAAGCCCGAAGGTGGTTCGCATACCACTGCGGTCCTTTCATGTGTCGGCTCTGCTAAGCCACTGATTATGGATCTTGACAGACCCATTAATCCTCACGCAGGAAATTATCCTGTTTCTTCTAAGTTGTAAAATAAAGCATTACAGAATCACAGAATCGAAGGGGTTGGAAGGGACCTTGAAAGATTATCGGGTCCAACCCCCCTGCCAAAGCAGGCTCCTTAGAGCAGGCTGCCCAGGTAGGCGTCCAGACGGGCCTTGAATATCTCCAGAGAGGGAGACTCCACAACCTCCCTGGGCAGCCTGTTCCAGTGCTCCGTCACCCTCACCGTGAAGAAGTTCTTTCACATGTTGGTGCGGAACTTCCTGTGCTCCATCTTGTGGCCATTGCCCCTTGTCCTGTCCCCACAAACCACTGCAAAGAGGTTGGCCAAATCCCTCTGTCTCCCACACCTCAGGTATTTATACACATTGATAAGATCCCCTCTCAGTCTTCTCTTCTCCAGGCTGAGCAGACCCAGGTCTCTCAGCTGTTCCTCATAGGGAAGATGCTCCAGGCCCCGTATCATCTTTGTGGCCCTCCCCTGGACTCTCTCCAGGAGATCCCTGTCTTTTTTGTACCGGGGAGCCCAGAACTGGACACAGTGCTCCAGGTGAGGCCTGACCAGGGCAGAGTAGAGGGGGAGGATCATTCATAGAAATCATAGAAATCATTCATAGAATCATAGAAAGCGTTCCCTTTCTAATGGAAAGAGCCTCACCGTGCACCTCTGCAGCTAAATGTGATGTAACCAGCAAAACATCTGCCTGGACTGACTTTGGTGGAGTGCAGTTTGAAACAAGAAAGACACCCACAGCTGTCAGCTGAGCTACTGGTTAGCAGGAGGGAGACGTGAGGGTCAGCTGACCTCTTGAAAATTAGACACTTGCTTTGACAATGTTAAAAAGGCCAGCCCAGATGATCTTTGAAGCCATTCCTACTTGTAGTAAGAATCTCCACAACAATCAGAGCCAAGCCTTAGAAGCCCCAAATTTCCAAGAGCTAAGCCAAAATAGCAATATCTACGCACTGGTAACAAAATAACTGGAAAACATAGGTTGGGTTCATGCAGAAGGCTCAATTTTTTCTCATTGTGGACTCAATGCATTGCGAGTACTTTGAACACAAGCCCAGCAAAGCCAGCAGGAAGCTCTCCATTGCTCTCAACAAACAAGGGGACTGATTCCAGAGTAAGAGCTTGGAGCTCCTCTGCCCAAATGCACATTGCTACCCAATGCAGCATCTCCCCTCTCTCTTTTGCCTTAAGACAGAGGTAGCATAGACGCATCTCACCTTTCGGAAGGGACACATGCAATGTGCTGTACTTTACAGTGGTGCCAAGCTGCAATCCGATCACTTTCATTCTTCCACTTCCCCCCTAGCTTTCCAGTGTTGTTCTACAATTTGTGAAGAAAGCGTGTTGGTGAGGAGGCAGACAAGCACAGCTACCACCAAATGTTCAGTGTAGTTCTGTGAACAGCTGGCATGAACCAATGATCTCATGCAAAGTAAAGTTTAAGCTAGCCACAGAGAAGAAAGGACAATGTATCAAGTAGAAATCAGCAAAAATGAATAGGAGTGGATATATTCCCAGAGAAGAAAGTGCGTTGACTTTGCAAGGTGTTTAACAACCATGTTGGAAAGAGATGCCCTCTGGAGCACGCCCTGTACAGAGTTCCCTGCTGTAATCAACATGATTATTTGTCTGGTGTTAATACAGTAACATGTGGCTTTGCTGAAAAGTCCCTGGCTGCCTTTCAAGCTCTTGAAAAGACACCAAAGACTTTTGTTTTGATTGCAAACTATTTTTCAGCACCTCTGTGTTAGAGTGCCCACGGAGTCATTTGACAGGGCTGTGTGACTCAGGCACTTAAAGGAAAGAACTAATGTTAGATGCTAACACCCACGTAGGGACTTACAGACTTTTTAAAAAATGACTTCTCTTTTCCCCGCCAAATTTTCCTGACACTTCCAACTTACTAAGTTACTGTTTATTTTATAAAAAGGCTGTCTTAACCTCAGTTTGGAATGAATGCATCACCAAGGAATCTAATGGTATGGTAGTGCAATACAATATCACTTCACAATACCCAACTAAAAGAAGCCACTAAATTATTTACAGTATGTATTCACAAAGTGGTCACATTTTCATGATTCATTTAAACCAGTACGATGTAACTTTTTTCAAAGGTGCAAGTTGTTCTCTCCAGGGTCATCCCCTCAAGATGAAACCATTCTTTTATTTTTAGAGTTTTATTGAGATAAGGTATTGAAAATTTGTCATTACACACTGAGCATGTGCAACCGGCGTCCCATGCTGACGACACAAAGTGTTGACTGTTTGGCACCTAGAAAACTTACTCCTTCCATTTTAACAACAAATGTTGGGTACCTCTATAAGCATGATCCTTTTCCCATCAAATTCGGCAAAGTTTCTACAACACGTTATTATCAAGCATCTAGCAAACTGTTCAGATTAAATAATTCGAAGCTGAGATGGTAGCACAGAAAATATGGGAGGTGATTGAGAAAACCTGGATCTTTTCATGTGGCACTAAATCAAAATCACTGAAAAACAGTGTTGGTAAGGGTGAAAGCCTTATACAGCCACGGACACAGCAGAGCTTTCAGTGCTAAATGTGCTGGGAAAGGCAGAAGGTTTGAAAAATCAGCTCTTTGAACTCTCAGTGCAGATTTTTATCTCTGCAGAGAGTGCAGATTACCTGGCCAGGCCTGTAGCAGAGGAGCAGCATGTGCAAACAGACCCCTGTCAGCAGGAAATCAGGCCTGAGTTACCCAGCAGAGAGAACCCCCCTGCACTGTCCTGCCACATAATGGCAACGTGGCTTTTGTGGTTTTGTTTCCTGAGCTGGAACCTTAGCCTAAGATTTTCAGGGGAGTCTGAAGATCACCACCAAGTCCCACAGGAATTCAGCACTAAAGCACCCCTTTTATGCTTTTTGAAAAACTCAGCCACAGCTACATGGACAGTCCCTACACTGGAACAAGAAAATGGAGTCTAGGAGAGGAATTTTAACAAGGCACATTAAGCCTCAAGGAAAAGTGGTTATGTTTGGGATGGTCCACGTCCTTTTATCAGAAAGAACGCTCATTATAAGCTGAAAGCAGCTTAAAAATCAGAAGTATCCAACGTACCAAACCAAATAAATGCATGAGATGCTCTGTCTATTCTCCAGTGCCTTGAAAAAGTTGGAAAAAGCGACAACATGCTTATGGTTTAAAAAATCTGACCATCTTCCTGTATTTAAACAAGGAAGTAACTGTGAGTAACTCTTGGTTTTGCTAGGGGCATTCACTGAGGGTATTCTGAGGTTTGCCTTACAGATGAGGAAACTGAGTCAGAGGGATTAAGTAGAGGGCCCAAAGCCACAGGCAGACTTCCCTGCCAGGACCAAGTTTATTAAAAGTCCCCTGCATCCACCTGACTTCCAGTCATATGATGAGGCCTCTGTTGTTTGTCACAACTACAACCATTTCGCCTGCTACTGTAAAACAAGAAGGATTAAACCTGTCAGCATTTACAGCTGGGATATTCCTGAGAATTCCTAACAAGAAATACCGATGAGGCAAACCATTTTATCCAAGTATATTTTTGTTTTGAAGCATTCACATGCTTGCACCAGTAAAAGCTATGAATCTACTGCAGGGAAGTAGTTTTCATGAAGTCCAACATGATTTCTCTGTATTGAAATCACATTGCTTAAAATATGAGCGTGCCATCTTTCAGCACCCAAATCCCTGCAGAATGGGACAGAGACACAGCTTTACAGAAGCATCATGTTTCCACTTCCAGCTTAACAATAGCTTAGAAGTGCTGGTATCCTGCAACGAGAGCCCGAAACTTAGTACAAGCAGAGAATCACAGACAAGAGGGTAAAGAGAGGCCACCTTATCTATCTGCTGGCTTCTCTCCAGGACCTAGGCCTGAAATGCCCTTTCTTCAAGACTCCCCCACTTAAATCTTCTTCCAGGCTCCTGCCACAAGAAGAAAATTAAACACCAGCTTCCCTCCCAAAACAATTGTAACGCAGTTTCGAAGGCCTGTATTGCAAACAGTGTAGCTCAACAGTAACAGAGAGAAAGTTTACAGGGATTCAAAAGCCCTAGGTAAAATGGACTTCAAATTGAAATTGCTTTCTGTTTACATAGACTCTGAAATCTAACTACTGAAACACTCACTTTCATTCGTTAGCTGAATAATCTTCCTTTATGAAAAGGAAAGGGGAAAAACCCTTGCCAAAATACTGAAGCCCGATGTATTTCCATTTCAATATATTTCAATGGTAAATTTCAGTCCTAAAAAGACTGACAGACAGGTTTATACCAAAACTGAGGCCAGGTCAGAGCTGCTTAGGGCCTGGTAGCTGACACAGCAAGCTTCTTCCCCTTACCGTCAGCAAACTTTCAGAGCTAAACACATTTGCTGCAACAAGGCACAGTAGCGACCTGTGGGTTTAGCAAGAAGTTCTCTAGCACGTTTTACTTCATAAAATTACAGGAATGTAATGCTAAAGAAAAGAGTTAGTCCATGCCTGTGACTTGAAATATGACAAAAATACATTTAAACCATCCTTGACAATCTTTCGTCTTTTCAGCTCAGATAGTTACCTAACCTGATCCAACACCATTCCAGTAAAACCAGAGGAGTAATCCAATATGAGTAAGACGTATCTGCTTTTAAATGTCTAGAAAATATTCACAGGAAAACTGTCAAAGACAACTTAATCTAGCCTCCCAAGCAGACAAACAAGGAGGTTGATACTTGCTATAACTGCAAGTACTGAATAATGAAAATTAACCAGTAAAAAGAATCAGTCAAAATAAAGATTGCCCAGATAGGTAAGTTCATTTCCACCATGCAGAGCTCATTTCAGCACATTTCCTACTTATGCAGAGCTCATTCCAACACACTTCCTGTTCAGGCAAGTACAAGCATTGTACTTCCTCAACTTGCCCTACTTGCCTAACCTAGACCAAACAGACTACACAGCTCTTTTTCCGTATTCTGTACTTTCTGCCTATAATTTCCAAGCAGGTGAAAACCACTTGGATTCTTTCAAAAGGCAGTTCTGGTTTCTACTTAAATTCCCCAGAACAGCCCAACATGATTTCATGGAAATTTCTGCATTTATTTTTCTCTGTTTTTGACTTTGCAGTTGAGATTTAACTCAACAGCAGAAACAAGCCTCTGACGTTTAAAATCCCAAAGCTGGGGCCTCCTCTTTTGTGCACAGCATTGCTCTGTATTAGTGAATATTTTTATGATCTATGTAAAGGGGCACTCACCACCTCCCTACTGATCCAGAACACCGCAGCCTCTGCAAAGCTCAGGGCAGGATTGCTAGGGAAGGAGAAAAAGTGAGAAAGCAATCTTGGTCTTTCACTGCTACTTAGTTTACAATCATGTATATGCAAATCCAGGCAGACCCACTTAAGGTAAGTCCTCATAAAATTCCAACAAGTCCCAAGTCTCCAACTGCTGCCTAATTCTCCCTAGCTCCCTGTTCTGTGCTCATAATGCTAGTTTTCCTCCCTGGAGGAGTTTATTTGACCATCCATTAGTATAAGAATGATCACACCAAGTCAGAGCAAGTAACTGCCTCCTACCCATCTCCACTAGTGGCCAGCAGAGAAAGCCCCCCGAAGAACATAAAAATGAGGCCCACACATAAATACTTCCCTACCGCATTCTCCCAGCCTCCAGAAATTTTCAGCTCAGGAACGTCTTGTGCCAGAGGTGGTTTTAGTTTTAAATGCTCTTATTGTTTTTTTTACCCATGAGTTGGTTCAGGAGAAGCTGCAACAATCTCAGTTTGTACCACCTCTACTGTGGTGGCTCGCAGAGGTCCCAGACCTTTCTTGCTTCCCCCAGTTTGCTGCAGTAGTGGTGATTAATGAAGCCAGCTGTGTAAGCTTCTCCCCCACACTGCAACTGAATATGACAGATGAACCTAAGGAGCCTGGCTGATGCCACACAGCATGGCTGACGACAGCACATCCGTATCAGCCAAGCACCATGCCCAGCTCTCCCCTAGCTCCTCTTACTACCTCTCAGCCACATGAAGAAATGCCACTTGAGTAGACAAATACTAGGGAAACTTGCATGCAAAACCCTGTTCTGCGGCTGGTTTGCTGCGTGAACATCAGCAAGGCAATTTGCGATCCTTTTTTCAACAGAGGGGCTCCTACACAGACTGAGTCAGAGCAGTTTGGCTCCCGCTTAAATTTCTCTGGAAAAATGTATTTCTCTTTGCTGAATTACAGCTGAAATCTCCTTTGAGTCCTCATCCCACAAAAGGAGATAATGCACTGAGCTGCCTCTCCAGAGGTGATGGGGAGGAAAGACATTAAAGTCTTCTTGTTCAAGTGTTCAAGTACAGTGTTGAAGGGGTCCGTATATGGCAAGAGCCCATTGTCTTTACAGACAGCAGCGCCACTGTAACAGGCAAAGCTGGGTGGCGGGTGGCATCCTCGTTCTGTGAAAACAGCTGGATCTTTGTCACGCTCCCTCTGTGCTCCTACTTCTAACACCGTGAGCAAATGGGCTCTCCCACCGTACACTTGAGACAAGAAACGTGTAAGTGCACAAGCACGCACATCTGATCACACCACAAGTGGCTGCCTCATGCTCAGACTCTCACATAACACAAAGCCCTGATTTTTCACACTTCCACCTGTGTGCTTTTTCTTAGGTATGGACAAAGTTGCAATGGATATGCCATTTGCCAAGCTGGGGTAGGCATGGGGAGGGAGAGGGCTGATGGAATGTGGGAGAAGGTACTTGCTTTAAGCTCATTTCTCCTCGTCCCTAGCGCTGATGGAATTGTATTCTGCACACACGCTGAAACATTAGCATCGGCTGATTTGGAAGGAATATTGGAAATGAAGTGATAGCAGAGTAAATGTCAATGCATTCAGTGTGACACAGTGAGCACCAGATCTTAAACAGCTTCATCATTGTGGCATTTACTGTATCCTGAAATAATATTAATCCCACTGTTGTCCTTCTTGATGGAATCATCCATGAATATGGTTTATGGGACTGGCCAAAGTGCTAATAGGTTAAAAGAACAACCTATCCAGTGTTCCACTAAATTAAGGTCGCTTCATGGGATTTAATGAAACAAGTACTGCGTGGGGTTTCAAAGGACGTTCCTGTAATTCATGTCTATTTAGGGCTCCTGCTAACCAGAAACCTAATTTCTTTGAGTAAAATAGGTTTTTGTGAAGCCTGGCCATGTGAAAAAAGCTTTAAAGGGCAATAATCAGAAGACCTCATCTGTAACACTTTGTTATTTCGGATCAGTGTTTTGAAAGTTTGGGGGATGGAGTTACTTCCAAAAAAAAAAAAAGTCAGTCTGCAAATCAATCAGAACAAATGCGTTACTGCTGCTTGTCTCTCAGAAATGCCTACATGGTTAGAGTGAGACCACGACACTATTAAGTCACAAATGGTATAGGGGCCTAATAGGGCACAGATCCTGCCTCACAGACTGAGCAAGTGAAATGGCTCCCGTTTGCCCAATGAGGAACTGATGCTGCTTGCCCACAGTTGGGCCACTGTCTCAGACAGAACTGTATTTTCTTCCCCAGTTGCGTATGTATCATATATAAGAAAACAAAGTCAGTATTTAGCATGAGTTAGTACAGATATCCACTATGGAACATAATAATAGTAAATTCAGATTAGTTCTTCTATTTTAAGGCCCTGCTTCCACTGTTTTTTTCTCGTGTCCCTGGCTCAAAGGAGCAGCTAAAGGACCTTCTACAAAATACTTTTGGAAGTCACCTTAAGCATGGATGAGGGCCTGCACCCAGCACTTAACATCACTGATCATCAAAAGAAAAAAATTTCATCTTAGCAATTTCTAGGTCTTTAAAGAGAAATACTATACATAGCAATTATTGCGGCTTGTGCCCGTGCTTTCAGGGTACCAAACTGAGGTTTGTAGAAACTAAAGAGCAGCCCCAGCCCCTAAGGATCTTACAGTCTGAGCAGTATTAAGTCATATCCTGACATTTCACCATGAAACAAAGACATGGTCAGAATTTAATAAATCTGACTACCTGTGCACTAATGACAATCCATGAAAAGGCTTCACTGGAAAGGGAAAGGAAGAATAGCTTTGTCAGTGGAGACAGCAGAAGGAATGAGAGACTGGCAAACTGTTTACCAGAAGCAAAATTAGGTCAAGACACCAGAGGTAATTCCCTGCTACTGTTCAAACTGGATCTGTAACAACCACCACAGGCCAAAAATTTGATCAAGGACATAAATTCACAGTTGCCTCGAGAAAAATTAGTCTTTCCATACTTTGGAATACCATAGTCAGTTAAGTACTCCTCGGAAGCCCGAAACAAGCCAAATACCAATAGCCACACTACATCTATGACTCGGATTCAGATCTTGTATCCAGTTTCTAGATTCTGGAAACAGACTGCTGATAACTTTACTTGAGCCAAGCACTAATGCTGACAGGTACTTGGCATTAATGTGTGCTGTCAGAAAAAGGAGGAGGCACAGTGTTTACATTTCCTACCTCAGTGATTCCTCTCAATGGCTTGAAAACTTCTACTGCTAGTGCAGGCTTCTTGCAAAGGCAAAGTCAGCAACTTTGACTATTGCATCAGACTTCTGCCAGCTGCAAAGGAGCTGGAGCTCTGCAGCCAAGCATGCCCACACCAGAACCTAGGGCCCCAAGCTGGGCTCCACTGATGCTGTGAGAGAAGCTATGGGGATGGCAGCTATTTCCAGGAAGAAACGCTAATCCTCCCCACACCAATCTTCCACCTGCAGCAGGGAAGGGGTGGCTTCTCTTTGACTTTCCAAAGATTTTATTCACAGCTTCACCCCATCACAGCACTGGTCCCCTCAGATAAAGCAAAACCTTCACACTGCCAAGAAGTCCTTTCCCTGCCTTGCCCACAACATTTAGGAGAGGCATGCACACAGATTTATGTTTATGGTTCACCAGTGTGCCTATGAGGCAAGGAAGATGAACCCCCAGGGAAAGATGAACCCTTCATTGCTTCCTGGAGGAAAAGGCTGCTACAGCACCTCACAGTGTTTTTAAGTCCTCAGAACACAGGGTTACAATTCAATGGGCTGCCCTACCTATAACAAATTCTTGAAATCTAATAGATACTGTAACTTTTAATTCCAGCAATCCAGTGCTCACCGAAAGCAAGCAACCTTGAATATCATGGTAGCCAAAGTCAGTGACCATACCTGAAAGAAGTCTCTAGACTCACTGCAAATATAGCGTGCTGTGCCTGCCACCCGAACTGTCTGTGCACACAGCTGCCTTGCAGGCAGGTTGTGTACTGACCTGTCAAGTGGGCCTGCACAGACGTGGAGACTTGAGGCAGCTGTTGGCTTCTTGCAGGAAAGTGACTTCTCTGCGTCTACTGAAGGGACAGCCTGCAAGCAAATGCTTTATTTGGTTTTCTCACCTTTGGAAGGAATAAGGTTCCTTCCTTCACATGGGCTCAACTTTTAAGAGCAGACAGGCTTAAGGGGTTAAGGAAAATAAAGTCAGAGATGGGTCAGATTGCAACAAAGGTTGTAACTTGAAAGAAGGTTGGAAAAAAATGCAACTCCAAATTATACTTTGTCATAGATCGTGTTTGTATTAGCCCTAATATCCACTACACAGAATCCTTCACCTTCACAGACATGATCCAGACCTTGGAGTTGTATCCTATGAGGCAGAGATTGACTGGAACTGAGACCAACATATATCTTGTCTGCATGACAGACTGAAACACACACCCAACACGAGAAGAATAAAACTCTCTCTTGACTCTGTCTGCATTGCAAAAGAGAGAGGGGGAAGATTGATTTATTTAAACAGTACTTAACTAACAATAAACACTATCAAACCAAAGCAAACTAATGCTCAGCCATTAAAGCATCCATTCAATGGACCATCTGTCATATTGTTAAGACCTTTAGAAGTTGTTTAACAAAATGTTAAATAAGATGACATTCAGCAGCACAAAATGCTTGACTGGCTAATGCAACAAAAAGGGGCTGGCCTGCTGGTGTTTGATATACTGCCCTGTGCTGCAGGCTGAAAGCTCTGGAGTGCACCAGGGGCTGCCAGGCTGTCGCTTTTTATCTCAGTGAATGGTGCCAGAAGAGCCCAGAACCCCCACAAGCTACAGGCCAGTGTCAGCAGCATCCCGCAGCAGAGAGGAAGAAAATCCCTGTAGATAGGAACAAATGTACTATGTAAGGAGAGAAAAAGCAAGCAGAAGAAAGAAACTGGCCTACACTAGTGAGAAGAAAGTCCTGTATTTTTGCTGACCCATGTCTGTTCCAAATCCAGATGGTTTTATTCCAGCCCACCTCATACGTTTATATTCTACATTTGAAAGTAAAGTTTGATCTACTTGCTGTGAAAATAGTTCAGATTGGGTATGACAGACTATCTTGTAAATATCTGACAGCTTTAAAGATGGATGCAGTCAATTCAGCAAAGATCCATGCAAGTTTTGTTTGTTTCTTTCTTACGTGAGAACAGATTTTTCTCATTCCTTTTTGGGAAAAGCTATTCTGATGCAATATGACTTTTTAGAAACTTATTCCATTGATGCCAGAGGCTTGTGCAGCTTCAAATCTACTATTAAGAGTTAAGGCAGTGCAATTGAGTAAAGCAGGAAATTAGTAGGAGCAGTTGAAGAATAGATAAAATGCTGCCCTGGAAAAGCCCATTTCCTAAGAAAAAGTCTTCCTTTCAGATTTGCAGATGGAAAAAGAAAAAAAAAAAAGATGAGTATTTTAAGCTTAGACATCTATGAGTTTTCAGAAGACACTACTGTAGGACATCTCCATTGCCAGAGGTGATGCTCCCCAGGCCAAAATGCCAGTAACAAAACCAAAAATCTGTGAGAAGCAAACAGCAGCATGTAAATGGCTGTTAAAAATAAGGTTACTCTACAATTTAAATCCTTCCCCTAGCATTACAAAACCTTTTTAAAGACTCAAGGCTTCACAGCATTACAAAATGTAACCCTTTTTCCACTGGGATGCTTTACTATACAAGGATTTTGTTTCCCATACACCCTACCAGCACATTTACCTAATCAGTGCAGAAAAGAGAGAACCCAGAACACCAGCCGGCAGGTTGAAACTTCCCAGCAGCTCATCACTGACAGTAAGTATGGAGGTCCTTGGAAAATCAGGCCCCGAGCATCACAAGCAGAGTTACCCCATACTACAGACTTCTGGGGTTTGTTTCAGCTTGGTGACAGCTAATAAAAGTGTGGTATTAGCAGGCAGTATGGAGCTGATATGCTAATGCCTAGATTAGCGTCCACATAAAGACACCCTACTGTCACTTCAGTAGAGCAGGCAAACTCTAGAGGAGATTATAATCTAGAGAGCTTCCTCATGTTTTCATCAAGCTTCAGTGGTAGCCAAATATATATAAGGATGAATTACCATTAAAAGTAACCAAGATTTCTAGGTTAACTTACTGATTTGGCAAGTATTCCCTCTGAAAACATTCTTCTAATATAGTGTTATTTGATACATCAAAACTGAGACACAGCCAAGTCCTAGAAAGCAGGAATTCAGTATATGTTAGCAAGGCTAGATAAACACCAACTGACAAATGCATAGAGTTTACCTTGGCTCGTTAACGGATACTAACATTGTAAGCCTTGTTCATGCTGTGATTGATACACAGACTTATCTGTTACAACTAAAAATAAAGAACCAAAATCAGTGTTTTCTCTCCCTGAAGTATATTGTTAGAAAGAAAAAAAAAATGTTATTCCAAGCTGTCTCTAGAACCCAAATCGCCTGCCATAAAGGTGCTACTCTCACGTGGTGGCAGTGGCATGTTAAGTATGAGCCAGATGTGGACACAGTTTCAGCTTAATAGCAAGAGTGATGGGGAAACCACACAGCCCATTTTCCTCTCAAATGTCCTCCCACAGCCTTTTTCTGCCTCTGCAAGATCTATTCCAGATGAATAAGGGACCTGGGAAAAGCAAGCAAGATCACAACAGTGTTCTGGTGATGATGTGAGTAAATAACAAAATATATATTCACTCCTTTCTTGCTCAAGTTGAGCTGGCTGTGAGTAGAAAATACTTACAGGAACATCCCAGAATGATCATTTTCCAAACTAAGAGCTCTAAAGGTCAGTCTTCAGTAATACCAAATTCAAAACTACCGTAACTGTGTCACCTCTTGGGAAAGAGGGAGGACTCTTCAGCAAAACATATGGCAATAGCAGTTTATTTTATCACACCGCTGTGTTGTTTTGAAGTGAAGGAAGGCTTGTAGGGAGACACAGTACCTTTTATTAGACCATTTATTATTGTTCCTTCCCCGCCCTTTTAAAAGTAGTTTATTTTATGGGTTAGGAGTGACTAGAGCACAGAAAAGCGCTCTGCTGTAGTACTTACAGACAACAGAAGAGAACAGAGCAAGAGAAAAGAGAAAGGAAAAATAAAGAAGAAATAAAGTAAGACAGAGTGATCTATTCAAAAGATGGCGTATGAGTGTTTTATTAGAGACATACACTGTCAGTGTGCGGGGACAGGAGAAACAGTAAAAAGACTCCCTATGCAACTATCTGGCTACAGACTGATTCAAGGAGGCCACCCAGAACTCCAGCCATGTCAACAGAAAGATTCCCAGAGATGCCAGCCCAGCGGCTCCTGTACGCACCTTTCAATCTACAGGGATGTGAATCTTCAAGCAAGAATGAGGAGGCTGTGACCAGTTTCAGACTTTCTAAGTCACAGTGCAAAGTATGTAGAGTTAATCACGTAGCTTTATTCTGCATGGTAAATATGCCAGCTTTTGACACAGAAGAGCAAGAAGAGCATTTTTTTCCCCTCCATTTTGAGAGTTATAAATTGTGCTGGCCTGCCCCCTTAGATATGTATGCCAATGAAAGCTTCCTACCTGCACGCTTACCTGAAAGACATCACACAAGGTAACGGAAGAGCGCCAGCATGTGGAAGCTGTGCTGCTACAACACCAGAGAGACCTGGCTCCCACTGCAGATTCTTTGCTCGCATGATCATTAGTTAACTTCAAAGAAGCATCTGACAACCTTCCACAGCGCATGAAAAAAGCTGAAAAGATCAATTACAAAAATGATTAGTATGCAAACTACACGCGGGGTTCTGGAGGCAGCTATTTCTCCGTAAGTGTATCAGAGGCCAAATAAAATCATCCTACCCTCTGTTTACAGCATAAACACCAGTTATAAAGACACCTTTAAGGATTTTAATTCTATTGGAAACACATTCCTCTTTTCATGCAATTATATTGTGTTGAAACATAAATGAAGCTTTTGAAACATGAAACTAAGGAACCTTATTATCCCATAAAAGGACAAATTTGCTTCCATGGTGAATTAGTCATCTAGCTAATCTACCTAATTCCTTTTCTTTAAAGCAATCTTGCTCTCATCAAAAGTTGTCATTAACTGTACCTGTGGTTTTTATTCCAGGGACAAAGTAGTACATTGTTAGAATTGTGTGTTAAATGCCTGTTTGAATAACATTCATATGATAGTTTTGCAGTTGTGGAACTAGGCAGGAACCCAGTACCTTCATTGTAAATACTATTTTCAGTGACCTATAAAGTGGATGTAACAGAACAAAACACTCCTTTATAAGAGCCAGGCTTACGGGTAGGATTGTGCCCTTTATAGCAATGGGTGGTTTTCCACCTTTAGAGAGAGAAAAAACATTTATCAGACTTAGCTCTTCTCTAAATAAATCAAGAAATCGGGTTTCTAAATGCATCAGGCAACAATATTCCTTACAAGTATGAACTAGAAGCAGCTGCACTGACATCCACAGAACTGCACCTATTAATAACAGCTAAGGATCTGGGCTATAATACCACGCTATTAAGGGCCAGTAGGTCTCATCAGTCCTCCCTTAAGGAAAAAAAAAAAAATAGAGATTGAAATACAAAAGCTGGAAACCAGCTACTGTGACTGTATCATCAGGTTCATCTTTCAGGCAAGTTATGTGTGATTATTTAACCTGGAGTGGCCTTGGATTAGCATGAGAGACTCACAAAACCTGCAAACTACATACCAGGTCATTCATCCATGAGCCTATTTGATTCACACTGTTTCAGAATTAGCAGAACACATGCTGACTTGGTACACTGCCTCACTGTAAAGACATTAAACCAGATGTGCAGCAACCGATCGAGACTGCCTTTTCCCAAGCACATTCTTTCTTCCTGCTCAACTATTTGTTACTGAGCTAGGTCTGCTGAAAGGTTACTGAACCACGCAGCTAACGAAAATGCACAGAGATAAGAGCTGCATCGCTGACTGCAGGAGAATTCCTCGGGTCCACGATGAGCCACAGAGAAGCTGTGCTGCTGTTAAATGGCTGATTAGTTTATTCTGCCAAACATCTGAGAGCATCATTAGTTACACAAATGGCTTGAATTATGATCAAATGAGCTGAGTAACCTGCTGCCACGGAACTCCATGTGAATCCTGTTTTATCAGATCCCAACATGTGTTACGCAGTGCGAAGCCATGTCTCCTGCTCCACCTGAAGGCTCAGCCAGGCCAGGGCTTAAGAGTCCCCTTCTGATCTTGGGACCACCTCTCCTACTCAATTGTTTTACCTGAAGATTATCTCAGTATTTATTCCCAAGAGAATAAGAAGCATCAACACAATACTTTTTCAGACATCTTTTGCTGCTGCATTTTCACACACTGTTTGACAGCACATATGTGGATGCGTTGCTCTTTACCTTAGAAAAAAAAACACATCTACCTGATGCTGGAAAACTCAGTGGTGATGGAAAGGAATTAATGAGATCAGTTTATTATTTTGCTAAGACAGCACCAGGCTGTCTCTCTTAGACCACAGAAAGAGTACTCTGCACAATACCAGCCATAAGATTTACTCCCCTCCCTTACTTTTTGGCATCACCCTCGCAACCCAACCACTTACAGCAATGAGGCTCTGCCACAGATCAAGATACATCAGCTCAAACTAATTACAATGGCAAAAAATTAAATGCCAGTATTTTGAAGCATCAGTCCTCCAAGTGAGTAAATCCCTCTATTCCAGCAAATTAAAGTTTCTTGTATAAGCAGGACAGCCCTACCCTTCCTTTATAAGCCATCAGTTTCAAACGGTATTTCCTCTATGGGGTATATAAACTCTCTGCTCAGAGAGGAAAATATCCAGCTAGTATCACTCCCAAACGTGGGCATCTCCCATGTAGTTACTTTTGTTTTGTGAGACAGTTCACTAAACAGAAGATGGCCTGCACAAAATCAACAGAGAAAGCAAACTGCTGTTCTCAATCCAGGGACACCAAAACTTTTTTATCCTGCAATAGAGAATGGTGCTTCTATGCACAATTTACTCCAAAATCATTGCCTAGACAGGTATCAAGAAATACAAAGAGGTACTGATGAAAGATTTCTAAGGATAGACATAAATCAGTGTTCTCTTCTTTCTTAGCTTTACAAGACTCAAAATTAATTGCTTCATTCCCACCTCCACGAGTAAATGGTTTCTAAAATCTGAAGGGAAGAAATGCATCACACAAAACCCACCGCTGCCACCAAGAACTGCTACACTCATTTAGCCATGACTGATCAATCAAGAAGCGCTGCAGACATTGGCATGCCAGCACTGTCAGACAAGAAAGAAGCATCCAGTTTCACTCCTGAGATCAGCAGAGAGCTAACCGGGCTTCACGCCATGCCCAAAACCCTGTCCAAAGACAAGCTGTTGGAGAAGGCACAGCACAGAGCAGCTTGGTCTTCGCATATCCTGGGACACGTGCACTGAGTGCACCGCAGAGTCGTGCTCTCTCACTCATACACATAAGAGGTGGGATGATCTGCACAACTCCAGCTTCAAGGGTTCTCCCCCTTCTTTTATTACCTCCTCCTGGTGCTGAAGAAGCTCTGCAGCAGTTTAGGAATGAGGGAGAAAGGAGAGCGTTCACCTCCATCCACAAGTACTTGGCTAACGGACACCATTTTGTATCTACTGCCTGTTTTTACACACAAATGTGTGAATCCCTGCAAGTGCACTGACAGAATTAGTGACCTGCCTCAGACTTATTTTTCCCTTTCTGTTTTCAAGCGGTTCATGCAGACAGCACCTGAACTATAAGCACAGCTACACTCGAGCTACAGCAAGCACCCAGTGAAATGTATGATGGTCGGATCATCAGATAAAATCACAACGAACACTGTTAGCTATAGTAACAATGAGCCCAAGATTTAATCACACTGCACTCATGTGACTGGGAATTTGCCAACAAGAGCTTCAAGTTAGACACATAGGTTCTGTAAAAATAAACTTTTTATTCAGGAAATTCCCATTTATTTCTTTTAGGATAATCAGAACAAAATTATCTTGTTTTAAGGTGGATCAACACTCGTTTGAGTTCACTTGACTTACTCCACTGCCTCATCACATCTCAGTTTTCAACTACTACATCACTGGTAGACCACGCATAAAGTGGTAACATATTACACTGGAAAATATACTAGTATATTAATAATAATGAACATGATAGAAAAGTATCAGTTTTCTTCTCCTGCCAGGAATATTTTTTGCTCAATAATATGCTCACAAATCATGTTTAAGTGCAATGGCCTTACATAACGTATGGTGAAAAATGTAAACCACAAATAAATCTCTTTTTTTTTCCTTAATTTTTTTATTATTATTATTTTTAACTCAATTCTTTCTGTATGAAGTTAAAAAAAATAGAGCCTCCATTGGATTTTCATGTCTAACAGCTGTAAGGGCTCCCAGCCCTTAGCAGTGAACTTACATGTCATTAAATAAGCTGATTCATTTTCTGCCATGATACCTTTTCCTAGTGCTGACAAGGATGTACTTCACAAAAATAAAACCACGGACCTCCATATTCCAAACCACCACAGATCCCAAAATACTGGGTTTTGTCCCCACTAAGAGACAGGACTAGCAGGTAAAATTAGTCAACGGCTCCCTTTTGTACAGACTCACCCTTCTCAGATCTGCAGGATCACTTTCCTCACCTGGCTTGTACAATGCATTGCGAGTGAAATATGACTGCTTTCATTAATTAGAAAATATTAGCAGTGCTAAAGCCCCGATCTCCCCTCATGACAAAAGAAAAAGAGTGATCAACAGAATTATGTGCACATAAAGGTGGAGTAAAAGAACCACCATGCCTCGCGAATTTGCCACTAGCATATTTTGTGTTGTTGCTGCGTGTTATTTTATTTGGGGATTTACTACGATTTCTAAGGCGCTCACTGCAACTCTGTGCTTTATGAAAGGACATCTGGATAAGGCACATATCCAGAATTAGTATTCCTCTTGTAGCAGAACTCCAGCATCTGTTCCATATGCTATTGTATCTTGTACACTGACTAATTTCCAGCAGCACTGGATTTTGCAGGGTTTACTACAGTGCTGTTAGATGGCTCATCAATATGTTCCTCCACTTAGAGTTCAAAAATCTACTCAGCATTATGACATATAAACTTACAGGTTTTTCTCTTCCAAGAAGCCTCTCCCTATTACAGTTCTGTGTACTGTTACTCCTGCCTGCGTTTGTATCCCTGTACTTACAGAGAGAGCAGCCATCAGTTCTTTTCCTGCAATGGTCTTAAAGAAGTCTTTGTTCCAAAGCTCCTTAATGGAGCCGTAAGATATGGAGGCATTTTACCATCAATAATTTGTTACTGCTTAAGGGCATATTTTTCCTGCATAGTGTTCTTTCGTGTTTTCTTTTTGATGCCTCTGAATGACCTGGAGTGGGAGCCCAGTTCTGAGCAACCTCTGATAAATTATCAGGGTCTAGATAGAGAACACAATGCTGGGGAGAGGTTTGCCAACAGAATCTCTGTGCACATCATTTTTATGATTTCTTTTATATTCTTTTTGCCCTTATAAGAAAGTCTCATTAGATTTCCCAAACCTCAGGTGTTCTTTTCCAAGTATCTCCTTTTAGTTTGGCCAAGAACCAGAGACTTGCTTCCTTTTTACCTTCCACTTTCTTCAGCCTTTCCAGTTTAAGACCCTATGTTGTTTTTGACACATTTATAACTCCACCACGTATCTACGCTCATTTGACACCCACCAGTCTGTCCTATATGCAATCTTAGACACTTTGTTCTATCAAGTGTTCATCAACTCAACTTCTTGTCTTCATCACTCACTCTGTTGCACAAAAATTACAAGTAAGTACTCGTGGGTGTACTGAGATATTCAAACTGATCACTATCGCACCTACATCTTGTCTCTCCTGCTTGAAGACAAATCTTTCATTTACCATCCTTTTTCTTTTCTTTTTTCCTATAAGGTATTTTCAGAGGGATCTTTCAACTCCACCAGGGATTTTGCTGAGCAGTGAATCATAAATGACATTTACTTTCTCACCCACGTAGTATAACCTAAGTGCAGGTTGTCATTTTGCTCACCGGTTTCAAACTGCTGCCAAAAGATTTCTGAACCAGCTTGTCCACTGCTGCACCACTGTGAACTTGTGTTTCCCCCAGCCCTCCAAGGACGCCGTAACTATGACCGCACACAAGGAGAACACTGTACTCCATTTGGATTTTCAGTATATTTCTCCCTGTATTTCTCTCTGTATTTTTTTCTTACCAGTTCTTAGTCAAATTTATTTCCATTTGCTTCCCCCAACTGTTTTATGAAGCCTGTCTACTTCATGCTTTACGACTTCCTCCCCTTTTCACTGCAGACTTCTTCACCCTCTTGACAAACCCATTCTGGGAATGCAGCTTGTATCAAAACATGACCACTTCTTTTTTGCTAGTTTCTTTTGCCCTCAGGAAAAAAAAAAAAAGGCACTGTACATCCTGTATATTCATTCCTCTCACATCAAAACCTCCTAGGAAGTCTGGGAGTATCTTTACAACCCCACCTTGGGCTCTCTGGGTTGTGAGCCTATCCACAGCCAAAAAGTGATCTCTTGAAAACATGCACACGTGCATGCACACACGTGCACAAACCATCTGTGGAGAGAGTTAAAATGCCAACAAATTAGCAAGTAACTTCAGTACACCACCAGCAAGACTCCCAGTGACACACTGCCCTTCAGGATGCCGTCCGTTCTCAAGCTTTCACAGCCACCCCACCTCACCCCGTGAAGAGGAAGGGTACCTGACAGCAATTCCTGCCAGCAGCAGCCACCTATGTTTCGCTCTCACCACTGCCGGGGGAAGCTGAAGTGCCTGACGTGTCTCACCAGCCTGAAGGCTCACACCTAATCTTGTTTTGCCTTCTAGTTTCCCTGAGGTCTGTGGCTGCATTTTCTTCAGTGTCTTTTTCCAACGTCTTGATCTTTGACTTGCTACTTCATTTCTAGATTACCATTAATTTTATTACTAAGGTAAAAGTGACACGGTTCACAGAAACTTAGAAGTCTTTCAGTTGCCTACTCAATTCCCCTCCAACCATGCATTCATAAAGCTGACGTTTAAATCTTATTTGTCAAGGTACGGGATGGTTTTATGGAGATCACCTGGGATTTTTTTTTATTATTATTACTGTTTTGAGTGCACCTGCTAAGGAAAAGAGTTCAGCAATGGAAGGGTTTTCACCTCAATATGGGGGGTGGAAGGATTATGTAAACAACTTGCCTGTCTGGAAAGAGGGGCCTTGACAGGTCCCGTGTTGTCAAATGACAATTGTGACTTCTTGCATTTCAAAAGTCACGCTCGGATGGTTTCATGTGAAACCCTCTGGGTAATAGTAGCCTTTTGAGGTTATGATATCTCTGGATGGAATTCAATAAAAGAAATTCGCTTTCAATTGAAGCACTGGAACACCGCCAGACAGCCCCAACAATGCGATACGTCTCCAAAGAAAATTGGACTGATCCCCCCCTCCTTTTTTCTCCTCCCCTTTCTATTTCTCTCTCCATCTTTATTTGTGCTTTTAACCTTGTTTGTGGGTTGCTTTTCTGATATATTTCCTCTCCCAATAAGCTTGGGATGCTGAAGCTTAAAAAAAAAATAAACACTTGGGACTGAAACAGTAGTAGCTAGTAATAGAGAGACACAGCCGCTCACAGCAGCAACGACAAGTCGCTCTCAATAGCTGACCTTTGCCATCTACGTGAAAGGAAATAGAATAGAAACCCCTGCTCTAGGTGAAGGGGGGATAATATTACAACCACCAGCTTCCTAGTCCTTGTTAATAAGGGCGGCTGATGTACTTAGTTAGTTAGTTAGTTTAAGGCCAAGGGATGGGAAAAAGCTCACAAAACCTGCCTGTCTGCCAGAGGCAAAAGCGTTGGCTTTTTGCTTGGGTTGTCACTCATTTTGCCATGGAATTGTATTATTTTTTTCCCCTTAGTTTGACAAGAGCTGTAATCGTCTTTCTTCTCATTTTTATCCTCCGAGCAAATTAACACGTGTGTAGTTGGGAAGCAGATGAAGAAGATGCATCAGCCTTGAATCAGCATTCATTTTCCCCAGTATTTTCTTAGTCAGTGATCCACCTCTCATATTGTTAATACTACACACGATTTTCTTTTGATTTCCTGTCAGGTCAAATGGGCATAGGAACTCCACAATGAAAAATAAAAAATAAAATAATACGAAGAAGAAAACACCCCACAGCTTGGAATCAGACTGCAGATCTGTTTGGCAGACTTTGTGCTGAAGTTCCTTGTGGTTTGCATTTGATTCACCTTGGGTTGTAAATCCCTTCTTTTGTCTAGGACCTACAGTGATTTATTCCTTCCATCAGGTAAAGATTTCAAAACCAGTAAAGTAAGAGCACTATTAAAGTTAAAAAATCTGACCTGGTTCCTCTCCCTACAGTGTTACTCATGCTTTTATCCCTCCAAAGCTCACAAGCTACACAGGTTCAGGTCTGGTCAAATGTCAGCTAAGAAAACAGGCATAGGAGAAAAAAAAATAAAAAATCAGAGAGTCACTCGTTCTCTAGGTTCTCTTTTCTGATCAGCCATGTCAAAAGAATGACAAGAGATGCATAGGCAGTCTTTGACAAGAGTTGTTGAACCAAATTCCTGCTTCAGAGTGGTCCTAGGGATCCACTTGCACTTTTAAGAGACTTGGCTGATTTCTGGCATTGAAGCTGTATCTAAAAGAAAAGCTTCTGGGCTACAAGGTTAGATCCCACTCTTTTCATATTACTAAATTGTTTAACTTTTTTTTTTCTCTGTACATACTATTATTTAGCTGCGATAGGACTCATTTAAGAAATTTTCCAAGAGTGTTTGCAGACAGAGCTCCTTGCAAAGACTTTGCTTACACAAATCCAGAGTGTCAGCAATAACATTAACCATACCTGATCCCAGTTACCTGGAGAAAACAATTTAGGTACTGTAGAAGCAAGCAGATGGCAGCTCTGGATAAATTTGCATGAACAAATATTAAAGAGGGATTACAAGTCCCCTTCTAACACACAATATTTTCACGCAAAATTCTCAGAAGCACAAGGAAATTAAACAACTGTGCCAAGCTAACCAAACTACTCGGTGACAGAGCAAGGAACAGAAAGCAGGTCTCCTCACTTCCCCTCTCACACCCAGTCCTGAAAATACATCACCTCCGTAGAGCACAGTCTTGGTGTAACGGGCTTTCCCAGGGGCTGGGATATTAATGAGGTACTAAAATATTTAGGTGCGTTTACTGCATCTCATGATGTTAGATTAAAAGAAATCCTGCTAGCTAGCAGTCTTTATAGTCTCATTGTCTCAAGTTAATATGTAAATAAAATGTGCATGTACGTCTGAGGGCAATGAAAGTTCATGAAGTATATTCTGCTGCTCAGATATTTGACCTGTCTGAATTCAGAGCGCTAGGCTTGGGTACAGCATCCATTTGGACTCAGTTTTCTTGTTGTCACTATATTCAGGTTAAGGAAGGGCTTCAATTCCTTTCCTGGGTAGATTTACAAAAAACACCCATTTGTTTGTCCTTTATGGAAAAACTATCAGTTGTCCAGAACATCTTCTCCCTCTTTCGTCTTTGCAGGAAATACCATTTACTCACACATGAAAACATGTTCTATCTGCCTCTATAATGCATTGGGGTGTTCAGTATACCACACGATATAAGAAAACAATAATAAATAAATAAATAAATAAATAAATAAATAAATAAATGCAGACCTACATTTTAAAGCTTTTTAGTATTTGAAAGATTTTAACTTTGTTATGGAGTAAATCAAAGCTCTCTAGGCAGAGCAGTTCATGAGAAACTCATCTACATTCTCTCATTTACCCTCTCCGTTTGATTTTTTTTTTAAGAAAAGAAAAAACAAATAGTTGTAATCAGCTTCTAAACACAGAATGCAACAGAATTCTGCTTTTGAAGCACTTCAGACGTCTACAATCTAATAATTATGCTTTCTTGTAGCATTAGCAGAAAAATATTCCTTGCAGAGTACAATGTAAGATCAAATCTGCAAAAAGCTACAGACAGTCTTCATTTAATTTTCGAAGATCCACCTCACTCCTACAGAAAGAGTTAAGAAGTTTCCATTATATCAAGGATATCAAGGCTGCTGATGTTCGTACTGACTTCAGAGGGAATACTCATGTTCGTGCACTTAGTGGCCATGCTGCAGTCACAGGTGTGGTGATCAGCTACATCTGTGCTAGCACAAAACTGGTCAGGTCTTATACCATTAAGGGCAAAGAGCAGCAATATGTTTTTTTTTAAGCTATCAAGTGAAAAACAGAATTCTGGCCTGGCTTACATAGATAAACAGACCAGCTGCACAGCTAGCAAAAGTATGCTAGTGCTGGTGCATCTACACACACTGATAATTCTTGGATGTAGGTACAGGATAAATCCTGAAGTATGGCATCAAGCAATAAATAGATGCAGTCTTACTGAGATGAGCATATTATCTTCTCTTGCCAACATGGATTTTATTAGGTCGGTTAATTGTATGGTAATAAGAGCTCCAACATCAACTCTACTATGTGACAATCCAAGCACTTTCCTCCAGTACAACTTACTTTTAACACGACAGAGTTTATTTTGATTGTCACCCAGGGTGTATTATAAATCAAAATAAACCACACATTTGCTTATCTGAAATAGCATCCACATTGCCAACTATTAAAATCACAACACACTGTAACATTAAAAGACCTTGAAGTCCAAGCCAAGAATTTCATTTTTACCTCCTTTTTTCCTTCCTTCCTTCCATACTTTAGGCTGTTAGCAAACAAGTTATTCTTGAAGCTGGGAAGAATAAAAAGCCTTGCCTAGAAAGTGTAACTTGTAATTTACTCCCTTAGACAAAGCCAAATTCCTTAGGAAATCAGAGCCATGAGTTCTAAGTTGTTCAGAAGTGAAAGGGTCCAGGAGAAAAACCTTTCCCTCTAGAGGAGAGAGTCCATACTAACCCAGAATCTTACACAGACGTGTACTTACAGCATACAATAATAGTCTTAAAATATAAACATCTGGGAATTTTACAGTGAACAGAACTTAATGGGATATTAAGCTGGGTGTTTTGGCTGTGGTCTTAAGTCATTTCATGAGAAGAATTCAGATCCATCCCCTAAAACTTTGTGATTTAGGTGATTTTGCTCTAATGGACTGGATTACCACTTCATGATCCACTGGGATTTCTCATTCTTTTAAGATGGTCACCACAGCACAGCGCTAAGAAAATTATTTATTATTTGACAGTGATGCAGAACGTGCCCCAAGAGACCAATACTGGCACGGGGATAACAGGTCTGACTCCCATCAGCCTGAGGTGTGGGAGTTCCCGGGACCACTTCCAGCCCAGACCTCCTGCTCACAGTGTGAACGTTAAGGCTGACACAGTTCCAGAGTCTAACCTGAAAAGGAGTTTTTAAAAGACTATAATTACGTTTGTTCAGCCTTGCAAAGCCATTGTGAAAATTAACCGGGCCAGGCAAAAGTCTGCTCAAACCACATTCACAGACAGAACAGTGACAGTAAAAGACTAGAGAAGGAAAGGGAGATACCTACTCCTCAAAAATAAACAACAACAAAACAGCAAATCACTGCCTACGTAGCATAAGCATGTAAGACTTCCGTGAGACCGTTCATTTTCCCTCAGATTTTGACAAGAGTATGATAAACCGTTAACTTTCACTTCTTGAGCCATGTTAAAGTCAACCTCCCCTTCTGAACAGGAAAATAATGCTCCCCCAGCAACACTGAGCTCCACATAAGGAGTCAAGTGCATTTCAGTTGTCATTCCCACACTAAAAAGCTTGTAACTCATGCGAAGATCGCAAGAAACAGCAAACTCCTGCACAGGAGCATCCACGAAACAAAACAGAGAGCAGTCAAGAATCGTGTTTTGCAGAATAAGAGTACCCAGAAAAGAGGCAGGTTTTGTTTGGCTCTTAAAAGACCATCTGCAAAAATTACCACAAAACAAAACCTACCCTCTGTGTTGTACCGATACCCCTCTGAACGGTTTTACTGTCCTACACTGAAGGTTTTCCCGCTCCATCTAACAGCAGCTGGTCCTGCCCTAAGGTTATACTTCAGGTCTCTGGTACTGGAGGGCAGAAGAGACTGGAGCTACACCTGCCAGCAGCGCTGCCCCGCTGCGCTCTGCAGCCATGGACAAACAGCTTCTTCTTACCCAGCTCTGCCGAGGAAGAAGTTTCTGTTTCCAGACCCTCCTTCCCCCCCTCATGCCTCCACCACCATCCTCTGTTCAGTAGGCAGAGCAAGTAGCCACCAAACAGCAGTTCTACAAGGGCACATTATCACACCTGTTTGCAAAAGCCAGCCAGAGAACCGCTCGTGTGCAACTCTGAAAGACTGGTGAAAGCCCTCATCTCCTCTACCAGCATCTTCTACTTCTGGAAAAAGGAGATCTCTCAACAGCCTGGAGTCCTCTGTGGTCAGAGAGTCCAATTACAAGGTAGACATGCTCAGAAAAATAAAGAAGTAGTGACTTTCATTGGAAATCATGCTCTAAAAATCCCTCTGCACTTTTTAAATCTCTCTCCCGTAAGATGATTCATCTCACCACAAAACTCCATTTTCATTTTAAAATTTATTCATCAATCCTCCCACTAAAAGCTGGAAGAAAGTTTTCCGTAAAAAGCTTTTTTTTTGTCATAATATTCTTTTCACAGAAAAGATCTCATTTTTGTTAAAAATGACAAGTTTGGGGGCTAAAGCAAACACGCACAACCCACCGGGATGGAAACCCAGTGAATCAGAGAAGAAAAAGCAACCAGCTACCAGCAAGAGTGGTTTTACTGATTACAGCCACTCCGCTCTTGACCTCTCAGCTCTGATCCTAGAGGACAGCCTACGAATGACCTCCAAAAAGATCAGCAAGAAAACTAAAACTTCTTCACACATTGGTTGCAGAAGACATAGAGATACCATTTATGTCTCTCTGAACTTCCTGTAAAGCCTCACAGAGCCAACCTGCCTAGATAGCTGGCTCTTTCCCTCTTCCCAAAGTCTAATCACCTCACCATTTCTCCTACTTCACATCTCAGTTACTACATCAACCACCTTAGATTCACTAACATCAAAAAAAAAGGGTAAACCTAGTTGTCTTCCAAATGGTACTTTGCCTGAAGCTTGCTATTTCTAGATCTGCTTCAAAAAAAGGTGTTTTTTGTTTGTTTTTAACCCTTCCCAGAATCTATGCTGCTGTCCACCACCAACACCAGCTGTATAAGCCCATACTGGTACGAGATATTCCCTCTCCCCAGAATTTAACGTCAAATCAAGGTCTTAAAGCTTTCATCTAAAAAACAATCAAAAAAAAAATAATCCCCCAAAGCAAAAGCAGACCCATCAGTCTGGGGATCCTGACTGTGCTCAGCAACTCTTGAGATAAAACTAGCCAGCTAATGGATCTCCACCGAGATTTGCATACATCTGCTACCTTTTTAGACTTGGATGCCACAGACCAGCCAGTTACAAGGCCTAGTTACTAATTCCATTCTTGGGACACTCACCTACTCTGTTTCTCAGCATCAGTACGCTGGGTAAAGGTGTAAGCACAGGACAAGACAAGAGAAGGTGCTGCTCCCACTGACAAATATTTACATTAAGCCAGAGCATTTCACACTTATACCTCTAGGTATCTCTGGCTAAATACTTCTGTCAGAAATAGGTCTGCTGGTCACCTGATTAATAGCGCATTAACTCCACAATCTCTCTTCCATGCACCAGGACACCTAGTTAAGTAAGTCAGGCTGAATTAATTTCTGTTTCCATGAACATTGACTATTTTACTTATTTAGCTTCAGTGCTGAGCACAGAACTTCCAGCAAACCTTGTACACGAAGAACAGCCTTCCCTTGCCTTGTGCATTGAGGGCACATTAGGCAATCCTAAGGAACTAAGCAGGAAAACAACACTGCTGATTTTTGTTTTGTTTTCCTCTATCTTTCCCCATCTCCCTCCCAGCCCAAAATGCGAGCCGCAGGCATGATGCATCTGGCAGGGCAATTGTGGTCTGCAGTTCATGTGGATGACTTCAAACCAGGACTCATGAGGTTGTATCAGGGGGAAGGAAGAAGGAAAAAAAATTTAAAAAAAAAATATCACATGGACTTGGAACGTAAGCTGCAGATGAAAGGTTATCCTTCCCTATTTGTTATCGTGTTCCTTCAAGGGACCCTGACATTCAGTTTTTGGCCAGAAAACTCCCCAAGCTTAATTTTAGTGAACTCGTAAAACAGGGCCCTAGGGATTATACAATACTCGGTGCAACCTCTAAAAAGCATGAATGACTAACACAAAATGACAAATGAAAGGAAATTCCACCTACACTGTCTTCTTGTGACCAAATATTCCAGCTTGAAGGTTAAGTAATATCCCAAGCAGACCTGAGCTCTGGGCAAACGCTGTGACAGAGACATCATTTTCTTCCTGATCTTACTTCACTTGTTTTTAATCACTTTTGTTTCTAACAGAATCTGGGTCAAGAAAGGGGTCTGCATTGAATCTCACTGAGGTAACTCGTTGGTTTCACAGTTCAGATACAAACTACAAAGTATCACTTGGATCCCAATTCATTTATTGATAACTTTACTATCAAACCAGTTTGAAAGGGAGAGCCCTAGAACTCTTCAAGATACTTTTGTAATAACTCTTCTTAAAAAAACCAAAGTCCCCCAAATAACCTTTAAATGCAGAGCTCTTTTTACATGCAAACTCCACCATAAATATTGTTCTTGAACCAAGAACCAAAACCAGAGATCTCTTGAACTTCTACCACGAATCATTACGGAGCAGAAGGCAGCCACAGTCTGCCACACACCCCTGAGATATTCTGGGGAGCTGTGAGAGAAGCAAGATTCAGAAGGTCCTAGGATTAGCGTTCTGGTTTTCCAGCTCAAAACACAAGCAGCCATCACTAGCTTGCTTCCTGTGCTCTTCGTTCAGGGTTCACCATCAGTTATGTGATGCTGGGGATAGACAGGCTACAGGAGTTCTTGTAAACCCTGGGGCATGAAGTGGCTCTCTGTGGGCTTCCACTGTTGTTTTTGGCAACAAATGTCAAAATGGCACAAAGTCACCCAGGCTGGGCCCTATGCTAGAGAGATATCAATGTCAGCCCAAGAGATCTGGGCAACATGGAATACGTTTACTGTACACTCGTACATCCCCTACAACACAACTAGTGAGACAGAAGCAAGTGTTCATCAGGATATATCCACCAGCCACTGAGTTGCATGTTGTGTACTTTTCCTCTGGATCTAGGACTCAAACTGATTATTTTCTTGGCCTCAAAATGCTTCAACTTTGTGCAGCTGAAATCATCTCATGCAAATCTACAGTTCTTCATATTTCCTACCCACAGGTGGGTCAAAAAATTGATCTTGCTTTAAAAGAAACTTTATTGGGTTTTATTGACATTTTACTGGAAACTTTTCATTTTGAACAATTATTTACACACTCATTTTTGAAAGTCTATCTTGTCCTGCAAATACACGCACTCCCCCAAATATATAAATATTTAAGTGGAATCTGACCTTATCTATCCATTGTTTCAGCTACTAGAGCAAAGCCTGA
The DNA here is from genome assembly GCF_964211835.1 of Anser anser. Taxonomy (NCBI): domain Eukaryota; kingdom Metazoa; phylum Chordata; class Aves; order Anseriformes; family Anatidae; genus Anser; species Anser anser. The sequence goes on along the minus strand of NC_139722.1, from coordinate 122,116,709 downwards.
CTGAGAAGTTAGCTGAACAGTCATTACAAGAAAAAAGGCTCTTTGCTAGACAACAACTAGAGAGGAAGCAGCTTCACAAGCACCGAGGGCGCTTCCGATACAAACTGGGTGAAGAACACAATGGGCAGATCCTCGTCACAACCATTTTCCAACATTTCAAAATTCTTAGCATAGTCTAATGACTGGTAGGGCAAGGATTTTATTTGCTGATGAACCTCAAATGCCTAAGCTTATAAATAGGAAATTACCTACAAGCACTCCAGGTCTACAGAGAGGAAGGAGATGAGAAAATTGCTACAAATTACACCAGTGCTACTATGAGTGCATCACTTTGTTACAGCAGGCTGGGGAAAAAGCATCTGCATTGTCAAGGAAGAGCCTGCTTCTGGGAACTGTCTCTGCGCGACGTTGTGTCAGGGTGCAGGCTGAGGTACTGGTGCTCTCCAGGTACTTTCTCACTCAGAAAAAACAGAACAATGCTACTCCAGAAGGATAGGAGGATCACGCCCCAGTCTGTAATAGGTAAGAGTGAAGATTCAAAGACCAAAAATCACACTTCTTGGGGAGCACTGAAACCACCTTTGACAGGGGAGCACTCACCAGGGCTTCCCTGCACTGTAGCAAAAGCCAGAGAGGAGCAGCAGCTGCATGCTGCATGGGTTTGCTGTGTCCACTGGCACGCGGTACCCCTGGCACAGCCAGCACAGGGACCCCCTGTACAACAGCTTCATGGAATCACAGAATCATTAAGGTTGGAAAAGCCCTCCAAGATCATCTGGTCCAACCATCTCCCTACCACCACTCTCACTCACTAAACCACAGCCCTAAGCACATCCAACCTTTCTTGAACGCCCCCAGGGACGGTGACTTCACCGCTTCCCTGAGCAACCCGCCCCAACGCCTGACTGCTCTTTCCGAGCTTCGTGCTGTGCCAGTGTGTTAGACATTACTGCTGTTTTTCTTAAGAAGGCAAAGTATTTGAGAGTCACTCTGAAATTGTTCTGAACTCCTGGGAAGAATTTTATCTTTGTTAACCTGCCACCTGCACAGCGCAGGTATAACAACCCTGCTACCCCCAGACAGGAAAGGAAGCGAGGCAGTATTTTCCGGAGGATGGTTCCTCTTTAGGCACCTCAGCAGAAGAGCCAGACCCTCCACAACTCGCAGCATCCTGGTGCTCTATCTGATAATGGCTTTTACAGCAAGGAAGTCCTCGGCTTTTGCTTGAAAAATACTGCTGCAAATGACACAGCAGAGAGAGCCAACAATAGTCCTCTGGGGACGTGCTGCCTACTGAACGCTGATGAAAATCCATCTGCCTGCATCCAGCACGGCCAGCTCTTTTTTCAATGAACGCTCTTCACTTAGCCAGAGAATGCGATAGGTGTGAAGGATGCCCTTCCTTCCAGGCCTTTCCTTCTATGCTTGGGCAAACCATAAGCAGACTTATTTAAGAAAAAAAGCTAATGGAAGCTATGCATCAACCACAGCTCACCCAGGCTAACAGCCAAATGACTCTGTTTACTGTAACCTCTATGCCCAGAGAAGTTGCTTTTGTTCTTAAAATAGCATCAGTCACTGCAGAGTGGAGATGCAAGGAAATGGAAGACTACATATACGTATAGATTGTCACAGATCCTGGGGTTTGTACGTAATATTCGTTTTAATTATACTTTTAATTGATTAGCATATTACTGTACTGCAGCTTCTGTAGATCAATGAATATATCAATATTAGGTGTTAAATAAGAATATTAAAAGGCTCCTCTAATGCATAATTTACTTCGTGGCAAAAAATCTCTTCCTCTCAGATCATTACTACTGCAAATTTGGAACCTTATCTGAAAGGGTTTCCCTAATGCATTTCCTAGAAATTAAATTATTCATACAAATATGATTTACATTATGATTTTTTAATTTGAGTTGAGTAGCACTGTGGGAATGTGCTATTTTCTTAACTGAATGAGAAGGAAAACTTCAGGGGAACACAGAAAGCTCTGAGTTAGAATGTATTTATTTTGATTTTGTTATTTGTATCCTGGTAACAGCACCAAAGTCCCAGCCCAGGCCAGGACCTCATGGGCCGGAAACTCTGCAGAGCCATCGTAAGAAAAAGGTCTCTGGCATAAAACAGCTTGTAAAATAAACATGATGGAAAAAGGGGAGGCAAGACATTGAGTATCATCATCCCCACTTTGAAGAGCAGGGGTGGAGATGTAGGCTGCTGCGAGGCACGATGACCTAAGCCAAGTGGTCTGAACGATGGCAGGAAAATGGAACTGGACTCCATTAAACCTTTAATAAGATATGATCATAGCTTACAAACGGAGTGTTTCAGGTACTAAAGGTCTCATTGATCTGGTGGAAAAGCCATGACAAGATCTAATGGCCAGATGCCAAAGCCAGGCAAATTCAAAGACACGAGGGTGACTGCTTCTAAAAAGGGAAAGCAGGCCATTAGCTGCTACACCAGAACATCAGGACACGGTGACTTCTCTACCTCCTGGAGGCATTGAAACAGAGCTGAACGTCTACCTAAAAAGGCAGAGATGCCATACACCCTGCAAGCTGCAGGCCTCCTGCAAGAATCGCTACTCATATTGCACAGTCTGTGGTCATATTCAATGTCAAACTCTTCTGGCTTTAACTGCGTCAAGAGCAAGGTCTTGATCTCCTCCAACCTTGGATCTCAGCTACTTCATCTCAGAGATCGCATAACCACTGAAAAGACACCAGAAGCTAGATGACAGAAAGGTGCCATCAACAGCCACAGGTGTGAAACCACAGTGTGGAAAAGGAAGCAGGAAGCAGGAAAGAGCGCAGGGGTCTATCTGTGAAAAACATTAGGCTAGTAGAACTTGACATTTCTAATACTGACAGCTGCTGACAAAAAAAAAAAAAAGCAAACAAACAAAACAAAACAAAAGAAAAAAACACATGTAACCCACATTCCCTTCCTATGAGGTGGGAAGGAAGGAATTCCCTGTGCCATTCCCTGATTTTAAATTGTGAAGAAGGGAAAGGTCTGCAACAGCCCAGCACAGGTCTTGGGAATTCAAGACTGAAGTACAAATGAGGAATTAGCAGATGCAATCCATGTAAGTGGCAAATGATTTAAGCCTGCTTTACATATGGAACGGAGATGCCCACAGCGGGTCCCCAAACACTGTCAGGCAGTTCAATAAGCAAAACAATGTCCAGGGGAAAAATCCTGGCTTCAAGAAATTCAACAGGGGAGCTGCCATAGCAGCACAGTGTTCCCTCCCCATTTCCCTCCCAGAGGAATCACAAACCTGTTGCGTGACCTTGAACAGCCCTTTGCTGCCCCAGGTCTCTCCGTCAGCCTCTGCACGCCTTGGGGAGCATCGTGTGACTCTTGCTCTACATATGTGCAGTGCCTAGCATAGCAGGGCAAGAGGTCCTTGGCATTTCCAAAGTACAAATGCTGTGAGTAATACTATTCACAGACCAATCCTACTCCAGTAATCAGTCACTCGCCTCACTGTTCTACACAAATCCTGCTTTGGGAACAAAACTCACAGCAGTGCTGTACCAGAAAGACCTCCTCACATGCTGGTGACAGGTGTTGATCTCTTCTTTGTGCTGAACAGGGAACAACGTAACACCTCATGTGGTCTTCCATTACGCCACCCAACTCACAGGCATTGCATTCACAGAGTTTGGCCTCAAAACGGACAAGTTTCCTGCCCTATACAGAGCCCTTTTTTAAAGTAACTGTTGAGACACTAGAGGAAGGAGGGAAAAATAATATTGTAATAAGCAAAAAAACAATGTTGCAGATTGATTTGAGATCCAGCTTCCCATTAAATAGAAGCTTAGATACTTCCATTACAATAATCTCACCACCTCAAAGGAAGTTTAAAAAAAAAGCACACACCAAAACCTTGTCCTTTTTATCTGTCTCTATTATAACTGACCTTATTGGCAGAGAGAAATTACCTGCAAATGGCTTCGTGACCTGCCATTCATGCAGCCCACAGGAAAAAAGAGCGTGCAGTTTCTTTCAATACAAGGTTTTGAAAAGAGCTGGTCTTAAAATATTGAGAGTTAACTTTCCACTCCAGTACCTTGCAGCTCAGCTCTAAATAATGGCCACCAAATAGGAACAGGCGGGGAAGAAGAAACAAGTTTTAATTAGCTGTACAGTGAGGGTCTTTGTCCCACAGATAGATTTGATTATACTGCTGATAACCTTCTCAAGGCTTGTTATCACATTACACTACGCCATTCTTCTGAGCTGAAGAAATTTTCCACACACCCCAACTAGACGTAGCAGCACTGAAAGAATAATGTCAGAAGTCCCTTCCAGATATTTTGGTGGGATTTTTCTGTTTGACCGAGTTTGCTCAACTGGGATGGAGCCAGGAGAGCTCAGTGGAGCTTCAGAGCAGCGAGTGATATCAACCCAAGCCTCTGCCAACTCCTTGCTTACTGCTTGTTTACAGGGCTTGTTTGTAAACCTCTTTCTGCTGTTTTCTTTACCCGGTACATGAAGTGCCTTAAATTAGCACCTGAAAATAGAATCTGATAGCAACAGTCCAACATACTCTGCATGAACTCAGAGAAGGAAGAAATTCCAGCACGGATATTACCAGACATGCTGTGACCATACCATCAACCTGCTATGATTACAAACCTCAAGCTTTCCACAGAACTGGGCAAGTTACGGAGGGGGAAAAAAAGAGGAAAAAGAATACAGCAACCTGTTCCCTCCATGGCCTCAGCCCTTCCACTACACTGTTGTGCACTTGTGAAAAATGTGCCTATCACTGTGCTTCACTCCCCATTGCTGCCGGCTCTCACATAGCACCAGGCAAGGAGAAAAATCAGAAAAGTGACATTGGAAAAAGAAAGGTTTTGGATCCAGCAGAAGGCTTTTGGTATGAAGACAAGTGATCCCGGAAATGAGCATACGCAACTTAGATCATTCATTTCCAGTTGCGGCACCAGCCAAGAACGAAGCCTTCCTGCTGTACTCAGATAAGTAGCTCTAATTTAGTAGGGCTCAGACAGCAGTCGTAAACAGCAGGATTCCTCCTCCCCTTCCAAAGCAGGGAAACCAGAAACCCCTTCACAAACTGTCTCCCTATAGGATACAGTAGATGTGATGCTCGTAGTCCATGCACTGAGGGATTAGTTCTAGCCCACAGCAGGACAGTTAAGCACAGGATCAAGCACTTCCATCTCTTCCTTTCACTACTACTAGGGTAGCTGGAGCCCTCAACGTGCTTGCGAGGGGGCTGGCTCCAGCATTTATGTCCTATCTGCTATAAAACTGATGGATGACAGGCTGCAAAATCTGGTAGGTTAGGTGATGAGCAGAGAACGAGCTCATATATAACAATTAACAAAAAATAAATTGTCGATAATATAAACATATCCTGAAGCACAGATGTAAGAGTCATCTTGTGTTTATACCCATGGCTTCACCACTCCATTGCCCTTGCCATGTCCCTGTGGGAAGAGGACACCACCAGGCAGAAACATCCCCGGACAAAGCACATACTGCTCGTGCTGACAGGTGTTGGTGCCCACTCATGTTCCTGAGTGGGATACAGGGAAAACTGTTTTCTCTTCTGTCCTCAGTTTGTCCAGATATGGATGTTCAAAGAAAGGAATTTAAAAAAAAATAAAATAAAATACATCTTTGACTTTTTTCTTCATAGTTTGTGACAAGTTCCGGCTGCTGTTTAGCCCCGTGGCAGCAGACCTGTCACCACTGACCTTCCCCATACACCTGTTACAAGTCCAGATCCTTGCTGGTTCGCATACCTCAGCAGGAAAGTTGGGCACAAGTTTCCTCTCCTGGTCTCACCTCCCTGCTGGACACACTCCTATCTGCAGGCTTCCCACCCCACACTGCAAATGGCTTTTTTGCTAGAATTTAGTGGGGCACAAGCTCTTTGAAGGGAGGGCCCTGGGCTGCTGAACCAGCGGGGTTAGCACATGCCCCTCTCTTGTAAGGGGTGACCACGACAGTTCTTGTGGGGACAAAGACAACACCGTGCTCCTCTCAGCTGGACTCTTCCTCTTGGGCAATGTGATGCCACATCTCTAACGGATGCCTGCTAGGCACAGCCTGCTGCTGACTGAACCCTGCTATTGTAGATAATACAGGGTGGTCTAACCTCAACAGCTGTGAGGGCCGGATTTGGGTTTACAATTCCCCCCCTCCCGCCTTCCCCACCGTGAGTTGCATCCTGCCTCTCCCTCCCCAGCAGTGGCTAGCCCTCTCCCGCCCCTGCCACTGCAGCGACTGCCGAGAGCAGCTTTGGGGCCAGTCACACGCTGCCTGCAACAAGGTGCTGCCACGGACCACAGCCTGATGGAGGCCCCGATGCTGGAAGAAACACATGGACATCTGCCCCTCCACTGCTTCCCTCTCCTCCCAAACGCACACACCTCCTGTCAACAGCAGCAGTGTTTTGCCTTTGTGTCGGAGGACAAGCTCGGCGGCTGGAGGGTGCAGTCATTGCTCCGAACAGCTGTTCTCCATCTCTTCCAGGGAAGAAGCTGGTGGGCCGGATGGATCAGTGCAGCAGCCTGGAGCTGGCCTGCAGGCTGCCAGTAGGACCACACGTAACACTTCCAGCAGTTGCGGCAAGCTGCTAGCGTCTCTGATGGCTCCCGAGCAATGCACTGCTGCCCCTTCCACCAGGGGGCTTGTTACGAGGTACTCGCATCTGTAACACACACATAACATCTAGTCAGCCTTTATAAATTAAACCTTTATAATAAAGTCTTGTTTTCGCAGCTATTCTGAAGCATGAGCCTTCTCTTTAGGAAGAGGTTTTAAAGTTTTTTCTTTTCATGCAGAGAAAAAAGGAATCATCTCCCCCTTTTTCCTGCCCTTGCCTTTCCATTAATTCTTCTGCACAGCTCTGTCCATTTGTGTTAATTATTCCCTCAGTCTTCCCCTCGTCCTGAAGAATTAAAAAAAAAAAAACGTGTTTTGGAAAAAAACATAGATTTGAGCAGAATTCAACAGAAAAGCACTAGTCTCACTCAGATCATTCAGTTCCTGAAGCATCAGTTTGAAGTTGCCCTCCTCAGACCTATTTCAACTCCTTAGAGCAGAACTAGTGATGGCAAGTCCCATCATTCATTTTCACCCCAGTGCTATGCATATTTATTAATTTCTTTTAATAGAAATTGCTGTGATGAAAAAGCAAAGCATGCAGCTAAGATCACAATTACAGCAAATAATTAACCACTCAGGATTCAATGTACCTCTCCGCAAATGTTCCTTTCATATTAAGGCCTTTGGCAAATTGAGAAGTATAGTAAATCATACAGAAAAATAAGCCTGGTCATTGAGAGGTGAGGGAGAGAGTATTCAGCTGAAGCGTAAATTCCAATTTCAAACTGAAGAATGCTTTCTCTCAGCCTTGTAACACCACACAACACTTTCAATAAAAATAAAAATAAAAATAAAAATAAATCAACTGAAACACCCCAAAAAGACACCATTTTGCAACATCACCTGTTGAGTGGATCTTCAGGTACCAACAACATTCCAAGATATCTTTAGGGACTCTGAATTCACCTATAAGAACTATGAACAAACTCCCAAACTACACTCCAGCTCAAGGTGTGAACCCTCATTCATGGGAAAAGTTACCAGGAATTCTCAGACTATTAGGAAATATTAAAGCCAATACTCTGAAACTGTTTCCAGTTATAGCCCCACTTCCACTCTTGCAGAAAAGTTCACCATCTGATATAATTTTGGTTAAAGGAAAAGAGAGCATTTTTTAGACTACTTCTTAACTATATAAAGCACTTTAAGATACATTCCTCTCTCTCTTTTGCTCCAGTCCCAGTGGTTTTGCCTTTGTTTGCATTGCTGATTGAGCCTTTCTAAGAGACACTTTGACCACTCATTCAGTGCTTCACCTTCTCCTTACTTGCAGGATCTTTCTCTCCCATGTCAGAGGATGCTGCTTTGGCCTTCACAAGAGGTTTGCTAGAAACTAAAACAATTTAAAAATATAAGTGACTGTCAAGAGTTAGATTAATACTGGAGTACTGGAAATCAGAATGTTGTATTCTAATTAGTTGGCAGGTAGTTCATGATCATGATAAATTTCATACTCTAGTTGACACATTTTCAAATGTTAATGTCCTCTAGAGGAATAAACTGTGTTGTAATGACTGGAATAATGGCTTCTGAGGTGAGCATTCAGCTTATTACAGCTTCAAGTCCTGGCACTCAGCGTACATAGGCGTTAGGTTATACACTCTACAAAAAGGAAATAATTGTTACTGTATAATGCAAAAAGAAGAGGTTTGCAGAAAAGTAGTTGTGAAGAGGATCTGAATCATGGGGAGAACAACTTCCTTCGTCAGTGTGAAACAATAGCTAATCAAGTGCTGCGTATAACATAGCAGACGACCGCTCACAGGCATCCCAAGAGCCATGATGCTCTGGATAACTGCAGCAAGTTTCTCAGTGGTTGTACAGTTTAAGCTGAAACCAAGGTTTCCTGGTGAAAGGAAGCTGAGGCAGATCGCACTAAGAAACAACAAGGAAGAGGGAAGTTGCGCTGGAAATTTGTCCCCGTGGCAGCCAAGAAGGGATCCATTCAGAAGCAACAAGGTCTGTTTTAAGAATTGCCATTTTTAAAATGTAACAAAGCATTGGAGAACTCTTGTCTTGTGAACGACATGCTCCTTATAAGCAAGGGTTTTAACTCCAGTTTCCTTCTCCTCTAATGCTCCCACTGTCTTGCCCCGCAAACGTGTGAGCAGACAAATACTGAAACCTGAAAGAGCTTAAATATTTACACAAACCATAACAGAGCTGGTGCAGAACCAGCATAACATCCTAGACTTCTTTCCTTCAGGTACAGAATTCCCCTGCAAGTACTCTCTCAATATCCAAATCTTCTCATGCAAAGCCACACAGTATTATTCCCATCTAACTGTCTACTTGCCATTGCAAGTGGAATTAACCCTACTTGCATCCACTGATGATCCCACGGCCATGGATATATCCCACTGTCCTTTTAACAGCGACTTGTGTTTCGATGCCAAGGACACCACAGTGATTTATGTTTTCTTACGACAAGCAGAAGCATCTGCTGAGCAGCAGTTGTGGCCTTATTTGCTCAAGTATTGCATAATCCTACCTTTGCCCCTGGAACGTCGCTTTAAAAATGTCCTCTGTCAAAAGCCACTCTGCAATCAACATTGCTGACCATGTGTTATTAATTAAGTAATTTTACAAAATTAGAAATACAAATCACATTGTTTTCAACCAAAATAACGATCTACCAATTATTCTGCCAAAAGAAATGACTTGTAGCTTTTGGCAGGTCTTTTCCCTTTGGCCATTGTTTTCTTAGTTATTAACAAGGTTACAGTTGGTCCTTTTGATTAAAAAGTTTTTTGGCCAGAATCACTGCTATGGGAAAACAAAACCTGAAATTCAATATCCTTCTAGAATTCTTTTGAAATTTGATCTCAGCACCAACGAGAGAGGAAGGTGAGGGGCCACAGGGGACACATTTTGTAACTTTTTAATTTTCTTTCCAGCTCAAGAGTCTTAAAGATGAGACAAACAGGACTGCAAAGCAAAAAGAAAATGTTTTTTGTTCACTTGTCTCCTTGTAAAGGTACTCACTGAATTACTTAGGAGCTGACTGTAACATAAAACCTTTAAAAATACAAATTAGACTTATGGAATATACAAGACAGAATAAGGCTACATGAGTGAGCTGTATCTCCGCCATTCTTTCTAAGTAGAACATCCACATAGTCCTAGAAGGTCCTTTCAGCCCCCTAAAGGAAAGTAAAACTCAGGACAACAGAATCCGTAACCTTCTCAAATTAGAAAAGAATCTTTAAAGAATATGTATAGTGAACAAAGAAATGTTAGAATAAAATGATAATTTTTGGTGTGACCAAAAAAACAACACAACAGATTGTAACACAACTAGATTCCAAGACAAGATGTGACACTGCTAAGCATCTTTCTAAAAGCAATCTTTGTCCTTCAGAACTTAGTACCACAGGTGATATGGAAGCAGTTTTGCGTTAGAAAGATTACTTAGAAGGTAACATGTATGCAACAGGGCACTGCTGTACTCCCTCTGGGGGAAAGCATAGTCGCTATCCTTTGGCAAAATTAAACTTCCATGCATTTACATTACAAGGGACCTACAGAAATAGGGACTGGCTTTACCCCATGCGTAATACTGCAAGAGATAACACATTACGTTTTGATAAGAAGTATCAGGAAAAAAAAAAAAAGACCTGCACTCATCTTGTCACTTCAAAAGAGGCTATCAAAACAAGCTGGTGAACTATTCCTGTCATATTTGTGAGAGTCAACATCATGCAGAGAGTCACAAGTCTGCAGTAGCAGAAACAAACAAAAGAGTAGAGTATTTCCAGGTTGCTCTACGAAGTGGCTTTTGCCAGGTTCCTCAGATTGCATGTTTGAACAAGCACGTTAAGCACTTCAAGCTTGGAAGATTAAGGCTCGAGTATAATTGACTAAACAATTGCAGAAAATGGCACACTGGGGTGTCAGCCCTGCATATCAGCAGCACCAAAGGATCAAACATACCCCTCTCCATTGTTTTGCTTTCTTGCTCCATCAGAGAGAGCAAATATAGATAATGAACCCAAACAGCAACCATGTGAAAACATCACTTTCAAGAAAAGACAGACTAGATCTTTCACAAGATAGACAAACTGAAGAGTTTGGGATTTTTTTTTTCCTCTTTTGCACATCTCTGACATTTACGGTCAATGATTTAGACTAATTAAACATCTGGCCCTAAAAGGAACACGATGTTAGTTGCAGTTGGAGCTCTGGCAAACAGCACACCGCTGTGTGGAAGTGACTTCAGCAGCTTTCACATTTCAACCTTTGCGATATCCCAGCAAAAGTCACGGCACAGCTACTGCTGGCCATCTGCAGACTTCTCCCTCCCCCAGTCACGCAGCTAGGGTAAATGCCACCTCTTCTACTCCCACGTGGTGCTTTGCCTGGCATGGGGGCAAACAAAAAAAGGTTCTTATTCAAGAAACCCTTTTCCAGAGCCAGTTCACTTTATACTTGGAAAAAAAACAAACAAACAAACAGAAAAACAAGCCCTTCAAAATTAGTGCTTCGAAGGGGCACATTGAAAAACAAAGCCTCCTTGAATGTTCCCATTTGACTATAGAGATAGCAAGGCTAAAATTAAGTTGTGGAGTAGTCTTGCTTGACCTTAGAAGAGAAAGATCATGCATTTCAAGACTTCTCGCTATTAGTAAGATTTATGGAATGCTGCACCAGTGACGCTCACAGAATGTGCATTACATTTGGCAAGAGGCCTGCAATCCAGCCACTTACTTCCATCGTGTATTATAATGCAGAAACAGAGTCACACCTGCAAAGCCTTATGACAAATGACATTTCATTAACTTTGAAGACTGCTGGATCGTTTTCCCAGGCTACATGTGAGCCGGGCCATTATAGTCCTTTCAACAGCCCATCATGAAAAGAAAGTCAGTATAATGTCCCAAATATTTCAGGGAGTAAATACTTCTCAATTTGTTAATGATAAAGTTCTGTGTCAATTAGATGTAATGGGATAAAAGCCTATCATTAGAGATCCTAGGCCACACAAATTTAGAATGGTATTTCCCACTGCTTGCTGTGTCACTTCCCTACCACCCTTTCTCCCTCTTTTACTTATTTAATTCTTTACTGTTTCAAGTGCCTAGCAGAGTGGTCCAGTACATTTCACACAACCCGCTTTCATGTCAAACAATCTTTCCAGGTATTTTAATTTCATTCCCTTGATGATTTCATGGGATCAACAAATCAAACTGCGAGGTTTTACAAACATGAAATGTCAACAGAAGAACATAGGATATAACACCTCGGCTGCCTTCTTTCCAGATAGAAGGATTCTCTTCTCCCCACCCTCCCTTAGCTTGGTTACAGCAACCAAACCCTACTTAAATCATACACGTTACAGATGTATTAGGACACCAATCCGTGCTGCTGATAGAGCAGGGCTTACAAAACAGCTCCTTGTACAGCACACGCCAGCGCTTTGCTCACCGTGACTTCTGTTCCCTGGAGTAACAGCACTTCTCTCTGCACCAGTGGAAGGAGAGGTGGGGATTACTCACATGTATAAAGCTAAGCACATTTTTAACAGCTTTACTACACCAGGGCTCAGGACTTCAGACAACACGGCTTCCATGTGAAATTTAATACAGCTAAGGCCTGCAACTGGATCCCACTAGTGTGTGAGGTGCTGTGGGCAACAGATCCGTGGGGTAATTCAGCCCCCGAGGGCATTAGCTGCGTCCCAGTGGCCTCACAAAAATCTTGGGAGCAGGACAGCATTTGCCCCAGCTCTCTGGTTGCTTCTCCAGGCTGTTTCAGAGGACCTCACAAACACAGGGGGAAAGTCCTGTGCTATTCCTGGCACAAGGAGAGAAACATTTGCCATCAACAGGCAGGTCCCCCTTCTGCCTGGCCAGAAGAGCTGCACACAGAGCGACAGCCTTGCTCTCCATGTGACTGGTCCATCAGTCTCCACTCCAGCTTCTCCTGAGGAAGTCACCAGAACATCATGATTCCTCACAACAGAGTTAAACTGTAACTTCTGAAAAATACCAAGGTACACACAGATCACAGCTTGTACAGATCACAGAGGGAAAACACCTGCACATCCTCCCTCAGAATCAGGGCCGGCCCTCTACACAATCTCGTTATACTTCTAGTTGCCAGAGCCACCTTCTTGCTCTGAGCCTTGCTCAGCCACGGAGGAATTCAATCGGGATTAAGCAACAAGAGCTGCAAAGTCTTAGAGCTGCGAGATCTCTGTCAGTGTTTGCTGGCTTCTCGAGGAATCAGATTGGCAACATTTGTAAGTGTACTGAAAAACTACACCTAGTTTGAAAGCAAACAGTACACACACACAAAAATGCACCGATTAGTATTGTTCTTCCTACTGCTGCACTTCACTTCCAGAGCTACAACCTCCGGAGCCAACTGGGGACCTACCTCTTAGGAGCACTTTAATCACAAAAATGCAAATGAGCTCAACAAAACGCAAAGCACCCATGAAGAGAAATAAAGAATCTCAGGTGGGAGTGTGGCAACACCATGCTGCTGTTCTCTAAGGAAAGCAAACTCCATGGGTAAAAGCACAGTTTGGCTATTGTAAACATGCCAAGAAAGTCCCATCCCATAGTGTTCAGTACAGGAAGAAACACCTGAAAGAAGCCTGTCATGTCCAGCTGGCCTGTAATAATTAGTTCCTATTGTGTGATCCACTTAGAACAGCGTATACTATTTTGGATTGATTCAGAAGCTGCTGAATCAAACACCACCAGGATGATCTAAACCAGGTATTGACTGATTTGTGTCAGCATCCTGTTACATTGAAACTTATTATGGCAGGTTTCATCCATTTATTTTTCCTGTTTAGGAGGTTACGTTTGTATGTGTCTATATTACTATTGTATTTCAGCTACATACCCTACAGTAAATAATCTTAATGATCAAATGACAGGCTTCATCTCTCTCTGAGCAGAGTTCATCTGATTTATTAAAGTGACACTAGACATTTACTCAAGGAGTAAACAGAACTGACATTATAGGATGATCTCTGAGGGGAACACTCCAGGGTAAATACTGAGGAGAAGTAGTGGCTACGCATTCCGTTCCTTTGTATTTCTTGGCTAATTCTTTACTTTCTTCTTTTTAATCTCCCTATTAGTATTACAACATTATTTGTGATCTTTAGGCAACAGCCTCTGAAAGCGAGCCATGGTCAGTCTTTACAGAAAAGCAAGAATTGCTTTAATCTGGAGAAAAATCTGGAGAAGCCCAGGGACTTCTCATCTGCAATACAGTCTTCTCAGGGAAACTGAATACCAACTCCACCGTGGGGTTCCCCACCTTGACATGCAGGAGTCATTGAGCTCTGGTCAAATCTCTTCACCTCATCTCTAGTGACACTACTTGACAACAGCAGTGCTGTCCTTCACCCCCAGTCCCCAGAAACATCACCCACATTTACCTTTTCTCATTAGGATCATGGTTTTGTAGCTGTTAAAAAAAAGCAAAGGGAAGCAGAAGAAAAGAAAGAAGAGGAACTATGTATCTGCAAGAGGATAACACTGGAAGATTTATCTTAAGTGCAGCGTTTTCTCTTACGACATACAGATAAAATGACACATGGATTGGAATGGCTCAGCCCAGCAAACCTGTCCCCCCTGTGAATGGCAGTAAGAAGCTGATTTGCTCACTCTGGGTAGCCAATTAAATTAAACTATAAGATAACTGTTCTGTCATTTGCACAGAAGAAAAGCACATCCTTCAAGTTTAGGACAACAAAATAGCCTGTTTCAAGACATGGCTCTGGTGACCATCCATCCCCACCTGTGTCAGTGCAGAAAACAAACCTTCCCAACGTACCGGAAGGACGAACTATTAAGACAATAAGTAATTTGTAAGTTGGATACAAGATTTCACATTCAGAAGTAAATGGAAAAAAATCCTCTGAGATCCTGAAAGTCACACTCGTGGGCACAAAATGTTTTCAGTGCTCAGACTTCTGCAACCAAAATCAGCAGAAAAGGAACTGTGTTACTGTCATTTTTCAAATCACAACCAAGAGCCCAATGCAGTAACATGCATCTGAAGAGCAGAAACAAAATGTCAGCAGAGTGCCACTAGGGGCTTCTCCACAGTTCTCAGCCGGACACACAAGTCCTCTGATGGTCTGGTGACTGCTAGGGAGAAGACATCCCCTCAGAGGAGGAAACAATATCCACTGACATTACAGAAGGCCAGGTTAGGCAAGCAGTAGTAACACCTGCAAGGCAACTCTAGGTGGTCTACCAGCAAGCAAGCATTACCTCCTCTCACACCTTTTTTTGACAGATGTTTTGACAGTCCTTGAACAAAGCTGAAGCAGGGCCAAACAGCTCTCATTCCCTCAAAAAGGAAGTGCTTCTAACTTGTGCACAGTGAAGGAGAGAAGTTTGTAATGGACACCACTCAGATTACAGAAATTAAGAAATGCAGCGTAAATGAGACGTATCACTAAGGAAAATCCTTGCCTTGGCTACACCAGCCAACACAAGGATAAAGCCTGGATTACCTTGCTTGAAATCTCTCATTAAAACAAAAGTTTAGAAGAGCTCTGTCACAATACCAGTAACAGTGAAGCTGCCATAGCAGAAAGGCCACCTCTGGCACAACCATCATTTCTTCACATCCACATCTTCACAACCACCCTTCCTTCACATCTAACCCCATTCCTTCTCATCCTCCCCTCAGACAACTGCGTGTCTGCCATTAAAAGGGAACACAATAAGAAATGTTTTCTTCTGCTGTATGTGTAAGGAGATGCCTTGTCCTTGAGACCAGAAGGCTCGGGCTTCTCAAGCACCACTTTTAAGCTAAAACTTGGTTAAAATGCTGCAGAAAAACTGTAACTATTTAAAACAGTTCATCTGCAAACACTGCCTCACACGAGGGTCCACATCTGCGACTGGCATAATTCAACATAGTGCTCCTTCAGTCAGTAGTGATACAAGCAGAACTGATGGCTTCAAACTTAAGAGGCCTTTCTACCATAACCACTGAAGACAGCTGGAAAATTATATTTAGCTGCAACCAGCCATTTAACCTGGCATTGTCATTAAAAACGTCTGTTTCCTTGACTCATCCATCATCAAAGCATAATAAACTTGTAGTCAAAATGATATCACTTCTACTGTTGCTGCCAATCTTGCCTTAATGGATTTAATTTAGTAAAATTTGAAGAAAAAAAAAAGTTTCCATGTGCCTGCTGCAGACAGCAATAGTAACAATGGCTTCATAGGGACTGTGGAAAAAAAAAACAATTCCACAATGGCAAAGTGTTCTGCCAACCGGATGTTGCTAGGGCACCGCAGGGTTGGAGGGACTTACCTTCACAGGGCAAAGCTGAACCTTCCTGCCCTTTCAAGGAAATGGAGCGAAAAGAGTTAATCTTTCCTTTTCCCGATTTCATTTTCTCTGCAACACATGCCACTGGCTGCAATCCAAGCCCAGGAGGGTTGTTTGCTGTAGTATCAGGAGGGTTTGTGGGGAGAATTAGGAGGGTTAGGCCTCTGCACCTGTAGATAACATTGCAACATCTCACTTTGTAACGTTAATGAGATGGCATACTGATATTTATTCCCCTTTGGCTATTTGCCTCGTTCAAAAGTTTTGTTCTTTAATTTTCCCTTTCTTCCAATCACTCAGGATGACGGGCCCAAACTGAAGTTTTAGGCCTTTTCACCGAGCTTGACAAGTCCAATGGCTTCTTCCACTACGTGAAAATAGCACCCACTACAAAAGAGTTTATTTAAGCTCTGCATTCAAGGCATGCACTCCACAGCTAAGATAGTGACTTTGAAAGCTCTGGTAGCAAAACCTATGCTGAAGTCACTGAGAACTCTGCTTGGGTCCTGACCGCAACAGATTGGTAAAATGGTATTTTCGGCACCTACAGACAGGCTTCTACTAGTGTTAGTCCTGGTGTCTCCATCACAAAGCAAAGCCAAGAACAGGGAAGACTGTAATAAATCAAATTTCACTCCAATGCGAGCAAGAGTGGCTTTCTATTTAAATTAAACCAGGACTATGACACATGAACAAATGGCTTTAAGTTGCTCAGGGACACCTTTTGACTTGAAATAAGAAAGAGGTTATTATACCAACAACTTAAATACAGAAATACAACTCTGTAACAGCCTTCTTGGGGCCAACAAGCCTAACCAGCTTTAAGGATGTTGAAAAGATTTTTTTTTAACCATTTTAACAATTTTTTTAGCAGAGGACTTAATGTCATGTCCTATTATTCCTTTCATTTTTACACTGATGCTCCTCCTGCATTACTCAGAAGTATTTTAGGAGGCAGCACAGGTATGGACACATTGTTTATGAAGAAAAACAGAAGGGTGAAACGGAGGCAGGGTTAAAAAAAAAACACCTTTTTCCTCAGTGGATGTGTATAATAATCTGTTTTCCCTCTTAAAATAAATAAATAAATAAAGAGCTAAAGGCTTTGGCAACTAGTATTCATTCTCTACTGGATTTCTTCTGGGAGCTGAGAATTTTGCATTCACACTCTGAGGTGCAAACAGGGAATTCATCTTGGGACTCAGCCAGTGTAATATTATACCAATGGGTTGATTCAGGAGCAAAATCTTCAAAGAGACTCACACTGCTGAAATTCTGGAGAGGAAAAAAGGAATGACCAATATGCAAGTAACTACATGTGTCAATGGGTTGTGACTGAAGCTAAAGGACTTGACTTTGCATTCCTCCTAAATTCAGGGGGGAAACTGGGGCCGGAGGGGTGAACCACCAGAAGTTTTGTTCAAGGAATGTAAAACAGAACACAAGGTCTATTGCCCCCACTGGGATTTCACAACCACTTAATACTGGTTATTTCATTAGAGCCAAAGCAGAATCAAACCTCAGGTCTAAGGAAGCCCTTAAATAAGTCTTTACTAATGTCATATTATTTTAATGGTGTAAATCCACAGGAGTCAGTAGGGCTATCCAAGATTTACAGAGATATAAATGTAAGCAAGATTCAACACTTAAAATGTAAGTTTCTTAGACCTATGACATGTTCATTTGCTAGTCTAAGCAGAGGCATAAAAATCATCAGTGAACAGATGCTAAGCAGAGAATAACAGTGAGAATCAGATCTTGCCTCAAAAAGCTTCCCAAATCGATGTATAAAGAAAAGTATGTGTTTGGGGCTACTGATCCGTGCTGGTGAAAACCAGCATCATTCCAGTAACAGAGGAACATCCACTTTTGCTGGCCAAGGCTGTAGCCCTTGACTATCTTTTCCTTCCCACACGGAGGGACACAGCTCTAATCTGGATGGGGCTCTGCACAGATGTGCTCACCTCAAACAACACACCTGGCATGACACATCATGCCAGGTAGGACTGATAGGTGTTAACCAGGGAAGACAAGTCAACACATGCTTAGCCTTTCTGGTAAATCTGCATCACTTCATTCCTGAAGAAGAGCAAATCACCCCTTGGAGTCCACAGAGGAAGGCTTTTTTCAGCAGCTGAGGTCCTTTTCTCCAGCCTACAGTTGAGAAATGCTGCCTTTTTCCAGTCAATATTTGCAATATATCAGGATCCTGAGGGGAAGAATAAGGACCTGATCTGCTTCTTGCTTACGCCAGGGTAAATTAGAAACAAACCCATCAGTGTTAACGGCCTTCCATGACTATAAAACAGGTGTAAGTGAGAGAAGAAACAGGTCTATAAACTCATCTGAATTTAAAAATCAATGTATTATTTTTCAATCATGCAAAGATTAGATTACATTACATACACACACGTATACAGTTTTTAAAGCCTCTCCAAGAAATCAGAGAGAAACTAAGCAGGGCATATGGAAATTTAACTGTGTGCTCATAAAAAGCTGCTAAAATCTGCCAAAGTTAAAAGACACTGTGCAGTCTACTATACAGCCTTGTTAAAAAGAAATAAATTTAAAAAGCTGCATTTTTAACTATGACTACCTGATGGGTGGAGCAGAAGCCTTACTTGTCTCAGATAAGCAGTATTTCTGTATTTTTAAATTAAGAGTTTGGGGGGAGTTGGATTTTTTTTTTTCTTTTTTTGTTCCTGAATGTCAGGATCGGATTTCTACGGCTTCAAAAAAAGCGCTTCTTAGCGCTGCCTCAGGACTGTTTGATGTTCCTTTGCTGCCACCAAGTGGAAAAGAACCATTACGGCTAAAATTTTCACGAGGAGCCTAGAGTAGACACATGTGCCGAAAGCCTCGGCTAAATGTGCTTTCCTTTCCCGCTCTCCTCTCCCCGTTTTTACCTCAGCCTCTTCCTGGGCTGGAAAGGAACGGGAAGAGGCACCTGCCGCCATCTTGGCCACATTGTCACCTCCGTCAAAAGCAACTGCGAGCACATGCTGGGCAAAGAGGCACTGATAAATATAAAAAGAGGAGCGGGGACGTAATAAGCACACGCTATCTCCACAAAACACCTCGAATGAAAGGCGTAAGGAAGGGCCTCCTTGGGTATTCAATGTTTCCTCCGTAACATACCGCGTACTCGCAGACCTGCTTTCCTCTGCTGGGTGACACGGGGACGCTTTGTGGGTATAAAAGGCGTAAGGAGGAGCAAATTCTCCTTTTTTCCTGTAGAGGGACCGAAGTACAGGGCGACACGCACCGGGAAGCAAACAGCGCCTCCCAGCCGCGCTGGCGTGAGTTCACAACTGGCCGCCATTTTAGGTCCCGGGCTGGGCGCTGACTGACCACAACATGGCGGCGAAGGGGCAGCTGCCAGCGCGGCCATGTGCCAGGAAATGGCCTCCCTTGAGCGCTGTGGTGATTGCTCAGCTGGGGCTTTTACTTATATCCATTTTGTTACACTAACAGAAAAAGAAAAAAAATGTGTTGTTTTTTTTTTTCAGTGACCCATTTAATCTGCCTGTTGTGTTTGCCTATACCATGCATGATGCACCTATGTATTTAAATGAGATAGCTGATGCCAAAGCAGATACCATTGGGAATTATATTCCATGAAAGATAAAATCTGTCTATACTATTACACCATTGATGAGTCAGCTTCTTTTTTGTTGAGATACATGAAGAGGAGTAAGGAAGAAACTTCTGTTTTATTGCTTTATGTCCAGGTGGATAGTTTGTGTCTAGGACTGCAGCCCGTGCTGGAGGGGCCTAGTGGAGAGAGCTGGGAGACATTTCTATGCAGGTGCTACAAAGGAATCAAGCAGTGCATGTTGGTTTCAAGGGATATATACACCGTTCACCTTTCCTTTTAATTTAAACTGATTTAACGTACTATAAGATGTTTTCCCTGTTTTAATAGATCTTGTTTTTGTTGCAATTACAGTCATTTAGGTAATATCACACAGATGTGCCCAAGGAAGCCAAACTTTTGAGAAGCCCTGAAGAATTTCTGGCAGTATTTCTTTCATTCAAAGTTAAGAGACAGGAGAGCCACCCAGTTGAATTATGTTGAAAGCAGACATAGGAAAAGCAGACAAAAGACTGAAAAAGAGATGAAATGGCCTTTAACCACAAAGGTAATTAAACAAAAGGATTTGCACACTGTTGTGGTGTAATCAAACTGAAAAATGTCTGCCTCTCTTTAATGTATATAAATAAGCTAACCTACTAAAGGTCTCAGATACACTAAATGTGGAAAAATGGCAAACTTCTAAGCTCATGGTTATCTGGTTCATTTTCCAGATGTCTTCCAAAACCTAAATTTTAAGATGCATTCTTCAGTTACGTCACAAAGAAATGCTCAGATAGCTTAAGAACATGGGGCCCACAGATGTGTTAACACACACAGTGCCAGCAAAGACACTCCAGTTAACACCAGCTGAGAATCAGCTCTTTTTTGTTTTATGTTGGTTGGTCTTTGGCTTAGATGCTTGAATAGAGGAAATCATTGCTAATCTTTGCCAGCTGAACTAGTAGCCACTGAGGTTTCTGAGGCCAGCAGTCTATCCAGTGCAGGCCTTGTCTTAAATGACTTTGAACCTCAAATTCTTTTTGGACAGAGATGAATTTACCACTGTGCTTTAACTTAAGGCTTGGCTTAGTTATATCTTGGCTTTTTGCTCAGAGAATGAAAGTTCCATGGGGTCAGAAGACTGCAGTTCAGAAGTCACTGTAGCTAATGGCAGAATCTAGTCTCTTTACCTTTTGAAAACCTGCACAAGCAAATCTGAGGGCAAAATCTGGTCCTTACTTTTTTTCTGCTAGTACAACCTTACCTGGATGGCCAAAGGCAAAAAGGAAAACTGTTTCCAAGCTATTGTGTTCTTGTTAAACTTTTAAGTGGGCCAAATCATAATCTGGGCAGTTTGTCCTGGTTTCAGGAAGAAAAAAAAATCACTATAAGGAATGGGTACCTCTAGAAATATTCACTTATGCCCAAAAATGACTCATCTGCCAAAATTCCTTTGTGTAATCCTGTATATAAGGGACGAGGTTGATTTCTTAGTCTTTAATGACCTCAGTGTCTTGTAAAAGAATGCCTGTAAAAAAAAAAAAATAAAAAGCACCACCACCAAAAAAAAAAAAAAATTAAACGGACCAGAATTCAGTCTCCATTTTACCAGCTCAAACCTGGACTGGCTTCACAGTCTTTAAAAAAAAAAAAAAGGCAAACAAAACAGTCTAACAACAGTAAAGTTTCTTTTCTTTTCGTTATTTTTCAAGTTGTGACAGAATACTTGTTTCAGATTTTTAATACATTTATCATAGTTAAACTTTGAAAAGAAGTAAACTTTCACTGGAGTTATATCTTAGGAAGGTGACACGTGAATGAATTCCATTTAGTTAAATTGATACGAACTCCAGTGTGATATTAATGTGAATTAAACAGATGCATAGGAAAGCATCGTTTGTCTACATTATCTTTTTTTTGAAATCTGAATAAAGCTACATTAATGCAGTGCTGTTGCAGAGCTGTTCAAGATCTGTAGTTCTTCAAATAAAGGATGTTACAGAGCCCTGTCATTATCTGAGATAAATTGTAATTTAACTGTAGAGCCCATATTCCTCTCAAAGCTGTTTGTGGCCTCAAAACTGTGTGGGGGGCTCATTAATGCCAATGACCATGCATGGGAAAGCTGGAACACGTGCAAATTTAGAGCCAATTTCTACTATGTCATTTTCCGAGGTTTCTCTAGAGCCTTAATCTGGATAGATTTTCACGATTTTCACTGGGATAACTTTTCTCTTTAACCTCCTGACAATGTTTTTCTTTTTTTTTTTTTTTAACCTCAAGGAAAGAAAGTTACAGCCTGTAGAAAAACACAGAAGTTTTAGCTAACGTTGGCAATGCAACCTATACTTATAAGAACTACGTTTTTGAGCACAACTGTAAGAATAACTGTTCAACCTTTCCAGGAAAAAAAAAAAAAAAGGCACACAAAACAGCCATGACAGAGACCAAACAATATAAGTAGTTAAAAGCTGGCTAAATTATACAAATCTGGGAAGAGATCATTATAATACGGAGTTAAGGCACTTTGTGCAAGTATGAGTGGTAAGCCCTCTACATAATAAAAGACAAATAAGCTTAACAAACTCTGTCTCTGCATCAAGGAAGCCGCCTTTAACTAGCAGACAAACTTCACTGGAAATCAGAGACTTAAAATCAGCTAGATTTTAGTGCTGTTTTTGCTATACGATACATATAGACATGCATACCTACATAAAAACAAATTATGTTCTTTTGTGCTGGACTTTTACTGCTCTGTCTCTAACTAAATCGAGTTGAGGTGACTTACAGGAATAGAGCCTATGATGTTATACACAATCACCAACAGTAGCATTTCATTAATAATACACACTTTTGATTCTGATAAACACTGAGAGAACTGTCTGCCATTCAGGAGATGCATAACATGCAGGTGGATGTGTACTGTGTACATACACAGCAGCACCTCGTGAGATTTACTGCCTTGAGGAAATGTTCTCTCCATGGAAACATTGCATGAGAAAACATGTTTGGTCTTGTGTGTGAGTTGGGGAGTAGGTTTGTTAGCCCAGGGCAACAAATTAAAAAGATTGTTTATGCTGTCCAGCTTAATGATGTTTGTTACTAGGCATCTCTCCTTCTCACCGTTTAATAATAGGGACAGTAACTCTGTGCCTTCAAACAACAACAAATTTGTTCCCGCAAGGCCAAAACCACTCAAATGATGAAGAAAAAATAAACATTCTAGAAGACAGAAAATAAAATCTGAAACGTCTTCATGAAAACGATCATTCATATCAAATGAGAGGATATCAAATACTACTGCTTTTCATGCAAGTTTACTTGTGTAACTCAGCAACTGCTTATTTACTGTAACAGACTGTGCTGGTAAAACGCTGCTAAAATTTGCCCCTAGAATTGCTACTTTATACGAGTTCATTTGCAAGCACAGCTAGACTCCATTTCTTTTTCTGCCTATTCTGAATTGTTGTTGTGCAAGATGTTTCACGAATTTCGGGTGATCCTTATCTTGGAAGTGATTTTGTTGATGTACTCTTCAGATAGCCACTCTAGGTACCTTAGAAATCAAGACTGGCTTGGTGTAAAGCTGGAACAGAATGAGACCTGTTTTCTATAACTTAATATAGGTTTTAAATTCGTCCATGGAATGTGTCCACACTAGACAGAGAAGAAGCCTCTTGGCAATACTGAATTATCATACTGAATTGCTTCCATCCATTTGCTGGGACTGCCAAATTGAAATGATGCATTTCAAGGCAACCCTACACTGAAAAGTAAAAGATAGCCTCTTAAATGTTCCATTTATAAAGCTTTTTATTCACAGTCAAATTTAGTATCCCCTCTGAAATATATCACTTTACAAAATTGATACCTTGCCATTACAAGATTTCCACGCCATATTCACTCAGCTTAGAAGTAAAAACAAGCCTTCTCTCTTTTCCCTTTGGTACAGCTGATGAAAACTGAGCCATTCAAGGTCTGCTTCTTAGATCACCAGCACTAAGTATTCCATAGGTCTGTAATCTTCTCCTAAAGGGAAGGTTAAAAGTCAGCAAAAAGGCAAGTTGTTAGGTCTATCAGTAAAATATTATGAATGCATCATATTGGAAAGCAGAAGTGGAAAAAAAGACAAACGCAAATGCTGAGGATGATAAGAGTGATCTGCAAGACAAAAGCATTCATATAGATTCTCCGGAACTCAATGCAAGGTATTAACACTCAAGCAAACAAGCAAAAAGAAAAATGGTGGTATCATGCTGCAGAACCTTAATGCATTTTTTCCTAGTATGTGACAGATGATTCTAAAATGACAAATTGCATTATTTACTTTATATATCATTTCCCTTAAATTGCTGTAGCCTAACATTTTTTTTTAATCACTGCCCATTAAACTTCTAAGAAATGTGTACGTGTAGGGTTTTTTTTTAACAAATGCCCCGTTTCAGCACCTGTACATTATGGCAAAGGCATAACCTGTCCACATTTGGGCTGCAACCAGTTTAAATTATTTTGTCTCTAAATTGGAAAGTATCTCTTACTTTAAGTTTGCCAGACTTACTTTGCTGAACAAGCAGAACATCTCTGCAAAGTCTCATGATCACTTCTCCCATTATATTCTGATTTGCATATCACTAAAATGTTCGGCTGAAGTTAATTTTTTTCAACTTCCAATTTACATAAAAAATGGTGTGCTGTTGTTCCCTTACACCTCAGCTCTCTAAAGCAGCTGGTCAGCAGCTGACAGAAGCCTTGTTCCAGGTCAACTACATCTCTTCTGGGATTGCAGAACCAAATCCTCATCAACCCCTAGCCCATGTTATTTACTATGAAAACCAGGATTTTTGTTTACATTTATAATGGCCCCAGCCCCAAAGTTTAAAAAATAGATTTTGGTCTCCCTCTTAATTCCAACGAAATACTTAATCCTGAAGAATTAAGAAACTTACACTTAAGAATTGAGTTTATTTTTATAGCTAAGTTTCCAAGGTAATTTGATCCTTCTTCAGCTTTTATCATTCCATATAACTGTGTTCTGAGGAGATTTCCAATGAAACTGTAACATTAATACTTTTTGACAAGGCTTTATGCTAGTATTGATTTTTACAACCAGGAGAAATTAGGATGACATAAAACATTCGCTCTTGAGGATGTAGTTCTCCAGTAATAAAAATACTGAAGGAATAGAAATGAACACCAGTGATATGTTGACTTCCCAATTCATGACAAACATTTATAACAATGGGAATCAAATTTCTAGTAAGATTCCTCATTTGTGTGCAGTCACCGTAAGCTTTCTTACTGTCTTCGAGGAAGATCAAGAGATATTTTCTAGGAACAGATCTGCAGCAACTTCACACGGCTGGGAGCAGACAGTTTCTACAGTCAGCGACTTCTGTTTAGTTCTGGTAAAAATCTCTTTACATGGCTGTGACAGTTAATGACTTGGGAGTTTTCTCCATGCAATATTTTTCTGAGAAGCACAGGTGTGGTGGAGAGAGGAAGGGCTCTCTCATTAGTCATTTAAAGATAAGAAATAATAATAAGAAATAATAAGAAAAAGATAATTCAGGCTGAAAAAACACTTTGAGTAGGGGACCAGACACTTACTATGAAGTCCCAAGCCATAGATTTGATAACTGAATAATTTACTTTTCATGTCCAACTGCAGCAGTTCAATGAAGCCACACTTATTCACGGACCGAAGTTCTTTAATGTCAGTGGAAATTCTCCCACTGACTTCAAAGCAGATTGAATCAATGACCATCTAATGACCTCCAAATTAGGTCACGCACAGAACTCCCATGGAAGCCCCCAAGTACTGTTTGTTACTTTAATGCAGTTATTTAATGCTAGCACTAGCGTGGCTTAAAATCTTGAGTTGCATTTTCATTTATCTTCTAGTTTTTCTTTGGTAAGCTTAGAAAATTCCCCAAGTGATCTTCTATCAAATTCTAGTCATAGCTGCTAACTTCTCATGCTCTTAGCAATATCACTGCTTTATTGTGGCAAAGACTAGAAAGCAAGAAAAGTCCAAAGATTAGCAGCTAACGTATTAAATGCACATATCAAAACACAGATGTAACTTTAAAAAGTAAATACTATTTTCACTTTTAACTTGAAACTTGAACACAAAACCATCTAAGTTTGACATCATTGACTATAGCCTCTGGTTAGTCCAACTACATACATATCTGTACCGTAAATTAAGATTTTTACAATTTTTTCTCATTGCATTGGTTAAAAACATTCCCAGAAGCAGCAATTTTAAGCCTTAATGTACTTGCAGTAGCAAAACCAAGATAGAGCAGGGAGGTGTCACATGTACCTTAATGCTCTCTTTAAATCCCTTAAGTTCGTTAATACTTAGTACCAGTAACTTATAATAGTAATGCTTTGCACTACATTTTTTTAACATTACATTTGCATTAACCAGTGCAGAATTGGCATTTCTGCACCATATTCTGCACATACAGCAATGGGACTAGAAATCTCCCAGATATTTTCCTAGACTTCCGGGCCTTTTCAGAACCATTCTACAAACTAAGATTTATATCCATTCATGCACACAGACTGTGTTCGGTCATTTCGTATTTGAGATGAAGCCAAAAGTATATCCTGAAGTTCAGATGTTCCTAAGAACACTTCAGTGATATATAAAAATACTTGGCATTCACGATCGTGTATTTCAAGCCTCTTTCTACTAAGGCCAAGAGTCAGTAACAGGACCACGGTGATGCTCCTCCATTTGAAGGGATTGTTTTCTTTGCATTGAAAAAGCCACAAACGCAGGCTTTGTCACCAGAACATCCATACAAGCCGAAAGCATTTGCAGAGTTACATTTGTAACACGTATATAAACTGGCTTATCACAAATGCCAGCTACCTGTAAAATAATTAATTATACTAGACAGATTTCTACCTCAGTAACTCTTAGCTAATATCCTTGCATTATTCTTGTTTAAACATTTACCAATGAAAGCTGTGCACTTCACTGGACACTGAATTACGATCCTTTTTAGAAATTAACCTTTTAAAAGAAAAGCTGTAATTGAGAAGCTTAAGAGGAAAATCATGTAATGGAAACGTCCTTCAATTCCCTTTTAATTAACAGCATTGTGCATAAATACAAGCTGATCTACCTGTTTCCTCAAGACAGCGTGCCAAAGTAGAAGACACCATCTCCCAGAAAATCTCTATATTATAGTGCTTGTGGCTTGTGCCACTTTATACCACTTCTATCCTATTTTATTACTAATTAGTTCATAGGAAACCTGTCCTCTAAATTAAAAAAAAAAATTAACTGTGTTTGAGATTGACGTTTTGAAACTCATGCTTTGCATGTGAAAGTATCTACACCCACACAAGTTCAGAATTCTGATTATAATATTCTACAGGTACCATTTGCAGCAATAAGTTCAAAAGGATTGCAGGACTGGACAGATTTCCAAATAAACTGCCCAAACCTAACTGAACATACCAAGAGGAGCTGCTTTACATGAGTATTGCTGTCTTTGGTGAGAACACACTTGGGATCTTTCATATTTTTAACTTCAATCGCAACAAAAGACTCATGAGTCTAATAGCACTTTTATTTTGCATAACTCTGACATTAACCTGTAGAAACAAAACAGTCTCAATTTTAGCTTTCAGCTGTCAAATGTTTACAGGTCTTTGACATGTATACGCACAAGTAGCCCTGTAGATTTGAGGCTGCAGTTAGGTACCTGCATGAGCATCTGTATAAGCAAGTTCTCTTTAGTTAGATTGCTTTAACTGGATTGAAGGCAGTGCTATTTATTCAAAGATTTTATTACAAACAAAAACGTGTAAATTCATACTAGTCACTGAAAAAGTTTCTAGAATACACAATTGAGTTTATTGAACTTGATAATCTTTTACCTTTAAATATTTATTATCGGACATTCAATGACAAGGGAACCTTCATTTTAGCACCTCATTCAAACTATTCCAGATTCTGCATTGCACGATGTAGTATGACTCTAAGGACCATAATCATCCCTTGTAAATCATTCAGCTTTCAGTACTATAGTAGGTGTACTGGATTTCTGGATTTATCTGAAGAAAACGAATATTTTGTAAGGCAGAAGAGTAGTTTGAACTGCACCAGAGAATGCTATCCCCAATGAAGATCTAAGAAATAGCAATGAATGACCACACTCCTATCACCTCACAGCACATTCTCTGTGTCAGCAGTAAGAGATGAGCACTGCAGACAAAATTCCAATCAAGTTCCTGCATGTGCTATTTCCTAATAGCTGTCCCCTGGCTGCTCCTTTGTTCAGCCCCTACAAAGAACCCTCTTGGGTTATGTGTTTTTTTTTCCATTGACTGACACAGGGGCTTAGAGAGGAATTCAGGCTGTTTGCTCATAGCCCTTGAAGATCAGTTTCCTCAGAGGCAACTGAAGTAAGAGAATATGGCACAAATTCAAATCCAGAAGCCGAAAAGGAAACAGTTTAACACAGTGAATAAACCTTGCATACACTACAAATACAGCATTTCACACAATGACAATGGGAAAGTAAACTTTTTTTTTTAAACGTAAACACCACAAACTAGACAGCATCATTTGAGACTGGTTTTATTATTCAGGATATTAAATACATATAAAAATTGACAATCATTCAGGAGTAAAAAAAAATCTTAAGCATTATAACAAACAACACTAGTATCCATTAACAGCAAGTTTATGTCAGGTCATCATCATTTGAGTAATGAAATGTTACTTCTCTAGCATCAAATGGCACATCTGATACATCAGATATACATATAATGGGATTACCTCAGTGATATGTTCTAGACAAAATACAATCCTGTATTTTTTTATTTTTTTTTTTTTTAAGTATAACTTCATCAGGATGTTGCTATATAGCACTTCTGTTAAACTCATACAGCGTACAAACCACATTTTGGTAATTCTAGGAGTCTCTGATTATATGAGGATTTTTTCTATTACAAAAATTTAGTCCATCTTTCTCTTTTTTGCTTTAGCAGGAGTTTTGGAGGTACGTTCATTTTCAGGGCTTGGTTCCCACAGTGCATTTCTTACAAATCTGGAAGCTGCTCCTTTATCAAGTTTAGATGCCTTTTTCTTGTCTGCTATTTCTTTGACCTTGTTCATGTATGTTCTTATTCTCTCCTAGAAAAAAAAAATACATTTCACACCATTCTTCCAAGATTGCTGCTAAAGTGAAATCAATGAGTAGAAGCACTCCGCATGGCATACTTCTGTGACCATAATACACAGAAAAAAATCGCATCTTCTAAATACATATAAGGCTCTTTGCAAACTTCAGGCTTCCCTTTTAGCTGATTTTCCACCACAGATATCTACTGTACTAATATTTGCATGACATCCATCACCAAGTGTACATGAAATACTACAAATTTACAGTGAGACAATTTTATTTATCTTGCAAAGTGAAAACACAAGATACTGAACCTGATTAGGAATTTGGCCTAAGATTTCCAGCTGTACCAGAGGTTTCTTTCATGACCGTAAATAACTAAAAAGTCTGTTGTCTGTTTCCACTGTCGTTCCATAAAGCGAGGGAATACTTTCCTTTCTTGTCATCTTAGTCTATCATAACTATTTAATGCCTACACTTTTTTAAACAAAGCATGGCTCCGATTCAGCCGCATCCCAGTTTAATAATCTCATCTATGTACCCAATCATCCTCAGCCAGTTCTGCGATCAATAAACAAAGGTACTCTGAGGGTGTAATTAAAACCCTTTAAGATGGGAATCACCCTCTGAAGTGCCTGCTTCTCTCCACTAAGTAGAGGGGACACTGACACTAATTCTCTAAAATACATAACTTGGCTGACAGATTTCACATCTAGCTATTTAGTCCAATTATGGCCTTGAACCTCAGGGCCTTTAGGTGTTACTGTAATAAAAACAATAAACAGCAGTAATGTGTGTGTAAAGCACATCCAATTCATGTGTCAGGTAAAGCAACATATAAGTGTGGATTAACAGAACATTTATGGATACTGGTAACTAAATACATGCTGATAACCCACACAGCCACTGATAGCTTTTTTAATCAGGAACATAAGTTACAAAATCTACACTACAAAACTGATTTTCAGTTCTTCAGTGACCCATACAAGCAAATGATTTGTCAAGAAGTTGGGACGCTCTTTCCGTATCAAAAACCTAGCTTTAATGAAGACAGCCTTACAGAGCCCAAAATCATGACAGACTGCAGTATTCCTTTGGTGACTGAGATGGCTAATGAGAACAGGTGGCAAGCCTACATACATCGGCATGGGAAGAAGGAGCTGACAGATGTCAAAGTGGCAAAAGAAATGAACTCTGATAGCTTGAATGTGAGCTTTATTAATATCGTTTGAATTCCATTGTACTCTCTGTATATACAGAAGGAGCAATTCTAAAAGCAAAACAATCATGACAGAACAGTCTTTTTTACTCCCTTTCCACACAAATAAGAACATTACAATACTCCTGGAAGGAAGGAAAGCACATTCATTCACCTTCATACTTGTAGAAGGAAAAGAAACCTGGATAAGAATCTAGCCTATGATAATTCACTCATTCTTCAAGTTAAAATGACTGGCAATTGTGAAGTAAAATACCGGCATAAAATATCCACAGCAGAAGACTTACAATTTGTTTTTAGTATAGCTAAATTAACACAATATTCAGACACTATGTAATATAGGAGGAACAAGAAACTGATTGAAAGCTTGTGAAATATTAACTGATCCATTTTTTAATATGATACAGTCTAGACTACTGAAAATCTCACAAAATTAAAAATAGTATTGTTATTCAGCCTAGCTTTCCACATTTTTCAGTCCTATCTTCCATTGCCCAGGTTACGTAAGGATTACATTTTATCTAAGTATCTGACAATTGCCCAAATTTAATGTTTTCATTTATACAGGAATTAAAATGTCTAGCTGTAAGTTTTGATTTCCATTTTTTTCTTCAAGCTAAATGATTTTATTTTTTTTCCAAGTCAGCAGAATTTTCAAGATACCATGGTTTCTATACTGTACTCATGCATCTAAATGGAATATAGAGACAAACCTAAAAGATTTATTATAGGTTGTAAATATGTCACTAATGCAGAATTACTGGACAATACACATACAACTGGTGCCAAAAAAGCTTTTAGCTTTGTTGCTGAACTGGATTCTTTACTGCTGAGAAAATGAATTAATGGAGGACTTGGAAGGGGGGGGCTCTTTCCCGTCTCTGCTAGTAAATCAACCACACTATACTTTCAGAGTCATACAAAAGCAAGAAAAGGCAGCCTCAGAGATTAACATGATTCCAAGTATTTATAAAAAAAAATGCCATATTGGAAGTGATAAATTATTATCAGGCATGTAACATTTTTCCATTTAACAGATCCAAGTGAAAAGCTATTCTGTTCTGAATTCAATTCTCAAAACAAAGGTGGGGAACAGGAAAGGTAAGATGATGACACTGTTCATCGTGTTCTTATTTCAGCAGGCTCTACAGCGATGCTTTAAACTGTATTGTTGGGAACTGAAAATATGACTTCCTTAATTTAGAGAACCCAGCAGGGCATATGAACAGGCAATTATGTAACACTATGTAGCATGTGTGTGCTATTATGGCAATATACCAATTTTAAACATAGATTTAAATACACATTTATTTCTGTATGAGTTAACTGTCCTGGGAAAGTAAAATATTGCAATGCATGCATTGCAAAAATCTTACCAGTTCTTGTTTCACTGGATGTTCCTTTGGATTGATTCCCTGAGTAGCCAAGTATACTACAAGAAGAAAACATTTTTTTTTGAAGTGGAAGGCTGTGATGACCAAGGGCACAGTCAATTGGTTATATAGGAAAGTGTAGTTTCCACATAAAATTATTAGCCTTGGTGCTAACCGTATGGTTAAGTATCTGATGCACTACAGTCATGAAATATTGCAGTTAAAAAATGCATATATATAATAAATAAATATACATAATGTGGTTAAACCTTGTCCTTTCAAGAAGGACTGAAAAGGTTGCCAACAACAGGAAAAAAAGGTACAAAGATCTTCATGCATGTACAAAGTCAGCCTTTGTAATCAGCAATTTCTGATTTGGAATTTCAACATCATTTACCCCAAGAATGGCAGTAATTTGGGTCCTCAGGGTAATTACTAGTTTCTAATTATTTGGCTATGAAATATGGTTATTTAATGTTTGCAGCTGTCTAGAAAATGTTCAAATGGTGATCATTTGAACTATTTCCTATCATATACTTACCCCAAAACATTGAATTTAATGTGTATGCTGAAACCAAATCCAGCTTTACTTGCTCAAGAGGCTCTAACTAGAATAAAAAAAACATTTAAACATTAAGCAAGATGTGCACAGATTTTAGTAATATTCCCATTTTAGCATTGCCTATGAATGCATTCATATACACTGAATGAGCTTTTTTTTTTTTTTTTAACAACACAAGTTCACTGAGAACATATCCAAGCCTACTTTCCTGCCATCACAGAACCATTCCCTCCTCTTCAAGTATTCACATCATTTTTCCAGTTCGGTATTAAATGCCACAATCCCAGATAGCCAAAAGCACAAAATCGATTAGCACGTAACTCAGACTATTGTTCCCATAGTCAGGAAGATCCCTATTTTTTCCACAGAAACTTAAAATAGTTTCTGCTACCACTGGAATTAAAAAGAATGTCTTAAGATTGCAGAAGCTCAAATGCAAGTATGAACATTAACACTATACATGTTAGACTGTGTTCAACGCATGCTGGAATACTTAGGGCTGCACAGCAAAGGAAGAATAAAGGTAATGAGTTGGTTTATTTTTTCCCTTCAACTGTCAAAGTCAATTTACTGTTTTAGTCCTATAGGATTTCCAGAAACTCTGATAAGATCATTGTACAGCTCCCTAGTTCCAACATGGATACTGTCAAAAGATTGGTGTTGTCAAGACCATTTTCTTCATTTATTTATGTTAGAAATCCTCAGAGAATAAAGAAGTTCCCTCACATGTTAGCTTTTTCTTGCCTTAAAAAAAAAAAAAGGAAGTTACATGTTAGGTCTTAAATGTCAAAAGACAGGCTTGTATGACGTCTTCAAGCAGTACCTTCCTCTATCTTTATGTCCTGAAGAAAAACCACACATTTTACAGACTTGTGCTTATAACACAGCTAGAGGAGAAAGCTCAGTTTTTCAAGCATCAAATTCTGCAAGTCTGGATTTCTAGAATCAGAAGATCAATTCTCAATGTTGCCAAATCATCTTTGCATCCTTCTGTATTAACCAAGTTCCATGAAGTTTATAGCGAAAAGGTCTCAGACAACTGTTAGTGAGCTCTCCAGTCCAGAAGAGCACTCAGCACGCACTTTCAGGAAGGTCAGGAATAAGGTGGAATGCCCTTTACCTAAACGATGTGCTGGTAGGATCATCACTTTCTACCTTAGAAGAACATGTATTTCATTGCTTCGTTTGTAACACCCTCTGGGTACCTTAGAAATATAAGTTTCAAACATTAGGGTAGGGAGTGTCATATTTGTTATTTGTCTGTACAATGGCTAGCCAAACAGACCCTTTTATTCAATTCAGGTTCCAAACTACTCCTGTTTTAATAACAGAAAGGCTGTCAAAAGGAAAATGATTTACCTTTTGGAAAAGCTCACGTCTAGGAACAGACATCATCGTCTTCAGCATCTCATCTACAGAACTAAGAGATTTTTCAAATGTTTTAAGATAATCATGAATTTCAGTGGGGTATTCTTCTGTGTTAATATCATCTTCCGACATTTCCATCTGGAAAAAAGAAACAAAACTAAATAATCCTCCTTACAGACTCAAAAAGACTATTTTAAAATACAAAGTGTTAACATTTATTCATTAAACATTATAGAAAACATCTCCTGAAGAGTTCTCGCAAGTAACATCAGTGCTGACACAGTTAAAGGTCCTGTGGTTTCAGTGATATCTCTCAACTGATGTGCAGAACTGCATGAAGGAGCATTACAAATGACACGACCGTAGTACCTATTCTTGTACCAGCCCTAAACCAGTTTTTAACTTTTATGGTCTGTGATAGAAATTATTTGCTTGCGTAAAAGAAGTGCTCCATAAATCACAGTACACAGAGAGCTGCACCAAACAACAGGCAGAGCTCTAAGAAAGCAGCGATAGGGCTTCAGCCCATCTTAGCAACAGACATTACTTCAGCCTCAAAGCGGTTATCCAGCACCAGTTATGTCAGGGTCAGTTACATCTTCCAATCCTAAATTTAGGATTTTGTCCAAGAAACTCTTCTTGTGGACCCTGTATCCAGTTTTTGGAATTCTCTACGGGGTATTATAATCTGCGATATAACTCTACCAGTAAACGATGCTGAGCTCATTTTGATTTCAGAATACTCTGCAAATCTTGAGGACATATCTACGCAAAGCAACTGTGAGATCAACAAAGATGTGAAAAATCCCAGAGCTCTCCATTTTTGATCCCAGAATTCATGGTAACATGGCACGGCTACTGCCAAGCCATCTGGCTGCTGGCTTACGATCAAGATCTTTAATTCCTCTCTAATCATAAATCACTTATTATCTTGGGGAGTTGATGTTACTTAAAGCTATGTTATTTTCTACAGCTTCTACTGACTGAGCAATGATTTTTTTTTTCAAATGTTATAAGGAAAGAAATGAAATACATCACTTTCCTGCCCATTTGTTGGGCTGCATCAGGAACAGTGTGAGCACCTGGAGCACCGCAGCCCCTTCTACGTAGGGTCAGTGTGATAATCTCACTCCCAGCTGCTGAGTACAGGGGGTGGGAGCATTAGTTGGAGAAACTGCACTTTGCAAGTTTGATCTATGAACACCAAGCCATACAGCCCGTGCAAACAGCAAGGAAACAGCAAACAGCTGTCACATCACTGGAGTTTGTTTTAGATAAAGATTTGATCTTTCCCTTTTCCTGGCAAGAGCTTGGTTTGTGTGAGAGAGGTTTCTTTTTATTTATGTTGTCGTCTGGAGGTCAAGCAGGACAAAGATTGGAAGGAAAAACAGTGTGGAGCTATTTTACTCAGGCTCGCCTACAACTTGTTTTTAACCACACCAGCGCGATGCCAAACATATGATCAGCCACTTAACAAGCCCATTTCCATTGCTGTTATTTGCATGGTTTAGAATTATAATCCTACTCGGCTGCATGACTTTTCATCCTGGTCAGAGTTTCAGAGTCAGTACAGCATTACAATATGAAGGTCCCCTCCCTACCCCAGCACATAACTCACTCCATCTAAACACCTTTTCAGTCACCTGCAGCTTATCTGAGCAAGAAAGCTGAGCTGAACTGACGAGATACTGTCACAGAAAGGCAAGATACCAATACAGTTATTTCTGCCCTTTATGACAATATTGTTTGCATTTCATTCTCTCCTGGCTAACTGCACCCTCCTTAGGCTGACTGAGCGAGTCCACTGTCTCTGTTGCTATGTTGTAGTCTTAAAACGCAGCACAAAAACTACGCAAAGCTACAGAAGAAACTAGACTCTCCCAGCTGTTGATACAGTTAAGCCTGGTTAGAAGCTATCTGTCAGCGCACAGTTACTATACTTACGCATACAGGGACAGAGACGTAATCCAATCCATCAATATATGGGGCTTTACCATTCTCTCCAATCCTTTATCTACTATGGTCTAAATTTTATAGACATGCGTGAAAACACTGACAAATTCCAACTTTTCTCTCTCCCTTTATCAGGACATCAGGCACCAGCAACTACAGAAAAAAAAACAGCAAACTCCTACAGCAGGAACATATCACCAAAACTAGTCCAAGCTTTTTTTTTTTAACCACAGCTACATGGACGAAGAGGCACTGCAACATACATGACATTCTTCTCAATATCCCAAGCTAGACCTAAAGAATGAGGCAGAAAAACAACAGCAAGATAAAAGGAAAGAACAGATGCAGCCCAAAATACATTTTTCTGTGATTGCTGCCTCATGAATCAGAAAGAACTGCCCTCGTAACATGATGTATTTACTTGGCATTCAGTTAGCAAAGAAAGGGAAAAACCGCCTCAGCCTTCCATGGAAGAAGGCTGCACGTTACCATGAAGCCTACCACGCAGAGGCTAAGTCTACTGCTGCTGCCCTGGGAGAGGGAAGAGTTTGTTGGACTTGTGTTTTCTGTTCATTTCAACGGGAACTAGAGCCAGTTCCTACTCCTGCTGTGTAGGGACTTCTCTCTTTTCATTAGACTATTGTTTCAGCATTACTAATCTCTAAGCAGGATACATTACAGCGCTGGCACATGCCAACAACACAGCAGCAGTCAACAGCCTAAAATAGTTTTGAGAGCATTAAATCAACAAGAACAAACCTTACACTGCATCAGAAAACAAGTACACCAGAAAGTGTTTCTGCCAAAATCAACACACAGACTGCACAGTCACACCTGCTGAATGACAAAGCCAGGGATGCAAGGAACTGAGACCTATCAGTGGCTCTGTAAACACGCCTAAAGGCTACGCTGCCCTCAGTAGTTATGTTTCAGTGATTAAACCACAAACAAGATTTCCTCAAAGCTCTACAAGTGTTTCCCTATGCATTTTGAGCAAGCAGAATTTTAATTCAGTTGCTGAAGTGGATGTTTACTGCACAGGATTTCTTTGTTGGATTTCAATTGTATTTTATTTGCCACAGAGATCCGACTTCAAAAATTAGCCATAGTGCAAATATTAAGATAAGTGAAGATAATGAAAATATTTGCTGGATAAACATGTGAATAATGGGGAAAATTAGGGGAAATACGGATAAGAAAGCAGTTTCATTATCAAGTAATAACATAATGCAGAACACAAACTGCGGTTGTGTGATGGTAGTACTTTATAAGATCTTTAATTTTGAGAACAGAAAGGAAAGTTCACAACCCATAAGCATAAAATAGAAAAGGTCTACTTTGATTAAGGACACTGAAGTGTCCTCCTGTCCTTCATCACCAGAAGTGATGAAAAACATGGCATGACTTCATAACATCAACCCAAAATACCTTTCCCTTTTAACTCTGAGCTCAAAAATTCTCATGTAGTTTACAGGGAAAAAAAAATAGAAGAAAAGCCTAGAAGAAAAGAACTTTAAATCACAAAAGTAACAAGTTTTCTCACGAAGAGGGTTTAATTGCATTTAAGTCTGATTAAAAAGTGCCAAAAAATGAGTTTTCACAAGTGGTAATTCTCATTTATTCAGCAACACAACTACATTTATGTAAAATTCTACTTAGAAAACAAGGAATATCTTGTTTTCTCTCCAGCTAACATAGTATAAACAGCAAGGAATACACTGAGCATTCAAACGGGGAAGGGACGGAAATATTGGAAATGAAATGCATAAAAGAAACATGAAAAGGGGAATGCAAGAGAGACGTCATCTTCTGCAGACTATATAGAAATGACTAAATGCAGTTTGCTGCAGTGCTAACACAGCTACTGATCTAACTGCATTAAATTCTGTGTTAAGGAATTTTATATTAAAAAAACAGATGACTGCACACAAAGCAATTAGCAAAATTGTCTATGTCCATATTTATCTTCCAGGAGAATGAAGAGAACTCTGCAGACTCCTCCTTTCAAAAACGCACACCCATGGCTGGCATACAAAGGTAAGAAAAGGAAAAAGTAGAACTGTGGATAATTTGCAGGTGGCTTTTATGAATAATCTCTGAATTTACCTAGTGCTTTAGCACAAGCCTCAGAAATCAACTGCTGGATGGCTTTAAAAAAAAAAAAAAAAACATCACAAACATTCCCCCCTGCCCACCCCAACACCAAAACTGTATCTCTCATACTGAAAGACAAACTCTAATTAGGCCCTGGGTACACCTATGAGAGATTTCACTGAAGGTGCATGGTGAAGGTAATGGAAGCTACAGGCATATATCAAGGTGGCCACAGGAATCCACAAAAGGCAGAATTAAAATATGCTCTAAGTGTCAGTGTCACGCACATAGTTTTCACCTGCAATTAAAACTGCACATTCAGGATAAAAATTACGTCTGAAATCGTTTCTAACAAGCAAACAAAAGACAGAAGTAATTCAGAATCCTTCTTCGCACTTACTATTGCATCTCAACACTTCATGTTAATTCTTGCCTTTTTTTTAAGCCCTAGGAGGCCTTACGTTCATATTGAGCTCAAATCTTTTACTTTTTTCAGATCATTCAGCTAACAAAAATCAGATGAGACTTTCCTCCTTTTCATTAATACCTGCAGGTTACATAAAGAAAACCAAAAGAAACCCAAACCCTTTCGATCAGGGTAGATAAAATGCTTTCAAACTTAATCAAATGCATTAGCAACATCAGTATGATCAAGCATCTCCACCAGCTCTCAGGATAATGACACTGTCCTCCCTCTCTTGAGTTCTGACTCACAACCTGCAGCAAATGTAGGTGATATACAAGCACAGCAGAGTCTGTCCCTTCTGCTCTAACTTTAGTTCACTGCCGCAGCTGTAGGACTGAGCAACAAGGAACAAGCACTTAGAATACAGAACAAGCATTTCAATTTAAATCTACCAGAGATGACAACAAAGTTCTTTGATTACAAACCTCTCTGGGGCAGAGAAAGCCAGTTTATTTTGGACAGAGATATCCATTTTACTCCATGTTTGCAAAGCTGTAAGTACAATAGGCTCTGATCTGTGACAGGCTCTTCAGCATTATTGCAGCATAACAAGTCATTAGTTACCTGCTAGTCATCACTGTGTCCACAGATCTGTTTTGCTGCTGATGCCCTTCAAGCCAGCTTGGGGCAGCTGGAGAGCGCATCTAGTACAATTAGTCAGAGCACTCTTGAAACGCCAACTCACAGTCTTGTTTGCAAGAAAGATTTCCATTGCAAAAGCAATTAAGCCTACCATGAAATACCAAGTATGCACCAACAGGCTTATCTTGATCCCCTTAAGAATATCCCAACTCGAGCCATGGTAGCTCTCCAGCGTGCCCCTAGCACTACAATATGAATAGGCAACAACCAAGCAATCATTTTCAACCCCATCTCCAAAGCTAGGCTCCAGTCAGTGTCCCAGTGAGCACAGAAAAACCCTGCTAAACGACTCACAGCCATCAGGCTCTTGCTGATGGCACTGAGATCCAATTTCTTCAGCCTCAGAGGATCTGCAAAGTTTATTTTGCTCTGTCTTAAAAGACTATCAAAATTTCAAGGAAAGGAATATTGCAAGTGAGCCTTAACGCTTCAGCCCATAGGGGATATGATGTGAGAAATGGGGTATCTCATGCTGGCCCATATTGACTTCAGCCCCATTTATATACACAGAAACCGGCTTTGATATAAACCTTCAACTTGATCTGCATGATTCCCAAAACATATTTATTCTCTGTGGAGTGTCATCAGCTGTCCTGGATTCCCCAAGGCTGATGACACAGTCATTTCCTCTGCTGGACAAATGCAACATACACTGGCCCTTGCTCAGCTCGAACCTGTCAGTACTCTCATCAGCAAGTACGACGACGACGACAGCTTTCTTTAGGTATGTCCAGAACACTTCCTTGTGAGAGGTTTTCTGAAGAGCTCTCACATTCAGGACTATTTTAGCACAGCTCAATTCAAGACTGGGACTTTAACGTGATGTTAAATTTGAGTGTCTAAAGTGGTCTCTAAAAAATACTTTTGGTCGCACTGAACCTCTGAAGAACTTCTACAGCAAACTGCTGTCCCCTTGCGTAGTCTGAACCACTCTGACAATTTATCTGTATTCCAATTTATTTGTTTGTGACAGCAATCGTCGCTTCTGTCCTATCAAACTCTCAGAAAATAACCAGCCTCCAGTCTGCAGCTGGTGTTGCACCAAGTGTAAACACCTCTAAGTCACGGTGTTTACTGCCACTTCCATCATTTGCTGCCACTTGTTTCCTCTAGACAGTAGTTCCACACTCTGTGAAAAAAGTACTTCCTTCCTTTCCTCAGAACTTAATTTCCTATATTTACACTCTATACATTACCTTCCACTACTGTTTAGGGCAGCGATCCTAAAATATTTTTGGCTGCTCATTACTTGACCACACTAACAAAACAGTTTGGTCAACTATTAGAAGCGTATTTACCCATTTTTGTTTGGCACAATGCAGTAACTGTGGGATGTTGTGTTATAAGCATTAGCTGACAATCTTATTGATGCAGCAGAAAACTAGAAAAAATCTTTTCTACCTATCCCCTAAACACAATTTAACAACTAATAAACTGACAAAAAGGAGACCACCTACTATCAGCAAAGAAAATGGATGTGCAGAAAATCACTAAAGTGAGTGAATAATACAGAAAACTAATCTGGGGACATGGAGTTTTCACAGGGAGAGAATTAAATAAGAAATCATTGTAGGATGGAGAAGAGATGCATGCTGGCCTGACACAGGAAGAAAGTGCGTGGCAGTCACCATAGCCTGACACAGGAGGGAGAATAGAGAACTGGGAGAATAAAGGAAGTAGGGAAAAAGGAACCCAGCAAAACAATTTCCCAGCAGAGAAAAACTGAGCTCATACAAGTGAGTGAGGAGAACACTGCCTGTGTGAAGAGGTAACTAAATGTGGTGTGCACCCCAAGGCCCAGCAGGATGACACACAGCAGGCCTGCCTTAAGAATAGAGAAAAACAAATGCAGTGGGCAAAGGAAACTCAGACAAATGTAGTGAAATCTACAATCTCAAAGCTTTCCTAGTCCGTTACCACATCCCTTCGGCATCAGTTCTAGAGTTAACAACATAAAACTTCACTCTTGTTCTTACCCCTCAATCAGTCACCTTTATTTCTTCTTTCTGTGCTGCCTTCTCCAGCTCTGGTTCTGCAACCTGCAAACATGGTGACCAACACTATTCCAGCATCCTGTTTTATTTAAAGGATTTTATGCTTTTCTCTGTTCACCACTGCATTCCATACATATCCTACAGTTTTCTACTGGTGTTATTAAAAACAAAGAAAAACCTTTGCTAAGTGCTGGCATTTTATATAGAAATCAGATCATCTGTGCACATATGAAGAACCAATTAGAAATACGCTTATCCAAACGGCCTGTGGGATTTCTGCAAATTATCCAAATGCCTGCATTTCTGATAGGAAGCCTAAGAATGCTAACAAACACATTCATACTGTTAAAAATAAGGCATAAGCTAAAGTTTAGTTTGCAAGTTGAAGTCCCCTAGTAAGTCGCTAGTAGCAACTACACTCCCAATCGTGATGCTGTGACACAGAAAGAGACCAGTTTCGCCTTCACAAGAGCAGGAGAGTTCTTTATTATAAATTACTCGCAGTTAACGATTCAAGCATAACCTGCCTGCCTACCAACGGGAAAAAGCGCTACTCAGCTATTTTAACCACGGCCTGCACGTGCAAAGCGTATCTTCCCTTTGAAAACCAGGCTTTTCCCACGGCAGTCACTAACTAACCACTAACTAACCACAGCTCCTCAAGCGGCGACGCTATTTTAGCGTTATTTAGCCTTGAAACGCCCTCCAAGCCCTAAAACCCCACGAAGCCCCCCCCCCGCCTCACGGCCGTTCCCTCAGGGCCGTCCAACGGCCGCGCCCCGCGCCAGGCCCCGCCGCCCCGGGGGGGGGGAGGGGGGGGGGGGTCCTCCAGGCGGGGCCGCCGCTCCTACCTCCGCGCTCCGCTCCGTCGCGCGGCTCTGACGTCACGCCGCTCTGACGTCACGCCGCGGCCGTTGGGCGCGAAGGGCGGCCGTCAGGGCCCCGCCTGTGAGGGGAGCGGGGCGGGGCGGGCCGCGGGCAGCCCTCAGAGGGGCCGGGGGAAGCTCGCCTGGCTGCCTTGCGCTTCTCCGCTGGATACGGGCATCCTCTTAATTGTTTGACTTACCTCTCCGCGCTCTGATACGGCTGTTCTAGTTAAATCAGCGTGAGCCGCAAACGAGAGTCTTTCCCCTAGCCCCGTTGGAAGCGTATCTGAAGATCTTCAGATGTTGTTTACATCTTGTCATCGCCTTGTCCTCATGGAGATTGAGGTTTACGTTTGCGGTTTCTACCAAAAATGGCTGAAAAAGCAATTTTTTAAATATAACGTTAATTATGAAAGTAGCAAACGCAGGAATGCATTAAGAACCTTCTGATTGTATGGGGGATGCAAACATGGATAGACCCAGATACCACTGGGGTGAGGAGTGGTAGCCCTACTGACTGCAAATACGTCACCAGAAGAATATAACCCACTTCACTGAATTTTCGTAACCATTTCTTAAAGAACACAGCCTAATTCCTTTACCTTGTCCAGTTTTCCAAGTACAACTACAGAACTGTGCACTCTGTGTAAAAGTAAATTGAAGAGAGATTCAGTTTATAAGGTTTAGAAATGCAACAGAATAAATGGGAACAAAACAAACAAACAAAACCAGCAAGACCTGAACTCCTAAATATAAAAAGTTTGCACTTCCAGACTGCCACGGTGTCTACAAGAACCAAAGAACACTTGCCATATGTTGAGTTAACTCCTACCTTTCTATTCACGTGTCAGGTTTGGAAACACAGAGAGGAAGTTGATCGATAGACTAATTGATTTACCAAATGTTAGGTAGGACATTTCTGCCAGAGTCATATTTCCTAAACCCTATATTTTCTTTCAATTAAAAGATGAAAGGAAAATGCAACACATGCTGATCAACGTCCAGATTCAACCGTTTGTAGATGATAACCACGTATAGCATTAATGCAGTACAGGTTGGAGCGTTTCAAGTCATACAGTGTGGCTCTTTGTCGCCTTCTAGTGGTTTACACACGTTATAGACTTGCTACTGGCTCCAAATTGCTACAGATTTATGCTTTTGTCTGGGTAACGAGAGTTTGTATACTTAAGTGCCATAGATCTTGGAATTTCTAGAGGCAGTTCACTAAGCAGATTGCTAGGTATATATGTATTTGTTTTCTGCCTAAAATGGCTGCAATGCTTGTTTGTTTTTCAGAGCAGTGAATGAGGAGTTAAGGGTTTGTCTTTATCCCAGCCAAAATATGATTGAATACAGCTTATGTAATTCAGTTGTTTTATGTTGGTGTCACTGTGAAAGTATATTATGATTTTATGTGTGGATATCTATACAAAAATCTATCCAGGAAAAGCTATACAGCCATCCAGTACTTAATGGAAGCCATTTCATTTGAGAGGACTATGAATGATTATCGATTTTTCTCTATCATTCCCAAAATAACATAAAACAATCCTAAATATTTTCGCCAAAACAGTCAAAATGACAGGCATCTTTAACG
Organism: Anser anser; assembly: GCF_964211835.1. Lineage (NCBI taxonomy): Eukaryota > Metazoa > Chordata > Aves > Anseriformes > Anatidae > Anser > Anser anser. The sequence goes on along the minus strand of NC_139722.1, from coordinate 122,073,871 downwards.
TAATTACTCCTTTATTACGATTTATCTCATTCATTGCACACGCTATATATCGACCCCTTCAGAGTCAATATTCTTTGCAGAGCAGACATGGAGGCCAAATCCTGTAGTCTCAACTTGGCTGGAACCGTAATGCTTACGTGTAAGCAGAAGGATTTCTGTTCTGAGGTCACCTGCAGTATTCTCATCAGGACTATAATTCTTTAAGATAAACATGTTTGCTGTATTTAAGACATGCAGTAATATTTTATAAGCATTTCTTTCAAAATGCTGAACTGCCTTTTCACCTTGAGGGTGAGGCCCACAGATTTTGTGAAAAAGAAAGCTTTTTGTTGCCTTTCATGACAAGAATGAGGAACAATATCTGAGCTTTTTTAACAGAACATTTTTGGTAAACATATACCTAACGTGCATTTTCAATTAAAACGTGACAAATAAGAGTACCTACTCACCATATCAAGGACAGTGACATTGATGGGGTTATTTAAGTCACAGCCAAACGTCATCTTTCCAAGCATGACAGAAGCCATGTGTTTCAATATCAGCAGAAGCCCAGGGTGTCCAGTGACAACATAAAAAGACTTGCTGAGAATTACAAATAAATTGCCATTGTGCATTCGATTAAGCAGGCTTTTCACAGCTTAGGTGAAAATCAGAGCTCCAGAGAAACACAGATTTTGTACAGTCCTTATGTCAGACCACTGTGTTCAAGCTGCCCTAATGTCCTCGGACACCCCCAGTGCTAAATTCTAAGATTGTGTCAGCTTCAACAGTGCAAAAAAATGGTCTGCTGCAATCTCTTCTTTTTTTTTTGTTCAAATTCTCTCCCTATTCTACTCTTTCTAATGTCTGTTGAGTCCTCAATTGTGTCCCTGTGGTTTGAATGATACAATTTACTAATTACGCTACTCCTCCTTTGGACATTATTGTATTTGAAAGCAAAATGAATCTCATTAAATTATACTACAATGATATTCTCCAGATTATCTGTAAACTTTATTGTCTTCTGAAACGTGCCTTATGATTAAAATCTCATAAAGCAGAAACAGTAACAGTGTTGCTCTGCATAGGTGGGAGCAGCTTTTAGTCACTTAGGGCAGCTGAGGCATCCCATGTTACTCTGAAGTGGATGAGAGGTGGTTACACCCACTCTCCCTTCTCAGCACCTTCCTCCAGGATCACTCAATAATCTGGAATGGCAGGCAGGCCATCCGTACTAAAAACCCTAGCTCAGCCAACCACGCGGAAAAGAGCACTGCACCCTTGCTGTTCACAAAAAGCTGGATGACATTGCAGCTTGGGAAATGATATCAATCCCGACACTGGCTCCATACTCCCGAGGAGGGACGGTGTGACAGCACAGAGCTTCACAGAACTCCAATCACTACAAGATGAACAGCAGAAGGCAGTAAGGAATGGCCCAATGCCATGGGCTGGGCAGGACAAAAGAGCCACCCAGGTGCAGCTCTGCCCACAACCATCAGGATTCCCAGCTTTGGCAAACCATCCTTCTGCCCTTTGTAGCTAACGCCACAAAACACAGCATTAGCAGTGGCTGTGCACACTGTGAAAGATCAGCAAGGTCATGGATGACCACCTTGTTCATGAAAATATTCACAAGGAATGAGATCTTCAGCCAGAGAGGCTGCACACAGACCTGCTTGTTGGACTGAGAGATGATTTTATGGACCCTGGCAGTGTTACACAAAGCCCCCACTTTGCATCCACAGCAACAGGAAAGCTGTAACAAAAAAATCATCCAGGGTGCCTTGAAAATGGCCGGTGTAGCTGATGTCCAAATCAAGTTGTTTGTGCAGATGAGTTTAAAATTTCATTCCAACCAAAAATACACAGTTCTACTTCTGATCACTTAAGCCTGGGTCATGCTAAGCACCACAGCCTGAAGTACAAACCAACTGTGGCAACTCCAAGGCCCAGAAAAATAATGCCACTGAAAAAGCTCATAGAGCATTTGAAGATGCTCATGTAGAAGACAAGATGAATACAAAAATAGTCAGTATCCTTCTGAGAATCTGGTGTAAATCCAAAGAAGGACACTAGAAGCCACTTGTAACAAAAGGGCAATGAGTCACTGGCAGCATAAACATTCAAATAGTAAAAACAGACCAGAAACAAAGGGCAGTTACAACAGGCATCTACAGTCATCCTAACAAAGAAAAATAAAGGAATGGTATTACTTTGTCTTCAAGTCCAGCCTCTTCTGACACTAACTGCTCTTTCTGGCCTTTTAATGACTCTTAGCAAGAGCAGCAGAAATACTTCGTTAAATAATTTAGCCTAAGTGGATATTTTTATCAGGTGTCCACCACAAGCCCTTTCTATCAATTACTGGAAAGGCAGTACACGCCAGCACAGAGAGCATTCCCTTTTATTCTGGCAGTCCCTTAAACCTCCAGAGATTCACTAGCTGTGCTGAAAATGCCAAACTAATTCAGACTTAAAATGAGATTTAATTTGGTGAGGATACAGCTACAGTATTTTGAAACTAAACTGAGAAATGTTGTGCTACCTCTGGTCAGTCTGTAGCTTAGGTTTAAAAAAGAGTGTCTATATAAAACTGTGCAACATCACATTTAAACTATTTAAAGAATGAGTTAGTCTGCACCTGGGTACCTGCCCTGCAAACCATTTCCCAACTGAAGTAAAGTTATGGCTCATGTCATTAAAAAGCAGAGTAGCAGAAGATATCTTTGAAAATTCCAGGTCAGGGCAAGCAGACCAGTTTGGGAGATCCTGGTCTTTGTACTGCACTAGTGTCTGAAGGCCTCAGCCATGTAAAGAAATTTCTGGGACAGGCATTTTGTGATTTTGAGGCCTGTTTCTCTACAATCTGTTCAGTGGTCAGACCAACAAATTACCAGAGGAGCGTGTGGCAGGAGTAAGCTCAAGCATCAGCATCCATCTGCTCACAGGTACCTGCCTGCCTGCGCTTGCTGCTCAGTGGACGAGGGGTGAGTACCTGCTGTGTCCCTGGCACATCACAAGACAAACACTTGCAAAAGGGCAATTACAGGCAGCTCACTGGCACTTTTATGGTAATTTACGTCTCTGCCTGCGTTCTGCAGAGATCAGATGTATGCAGGGAGCAGGGAAGCAAGGCAGGAATAGAGAATTCAGTGATTTATTACAAGGCATACAGCGAGTTGAGGAAGATGCACCAAGATATCGGACCTGTCAGGTCTGTGCCCCAATCACTAGTGAGGAGTCTTGAGGCTAACCCCCAGGGATGTCTCGCATCTTCAGGAGCTAAAAAACAACCAAACAAAAACACTGTAGCAGTGACACAGGACAATGGAAAAGAAGCGTGGCCTCAAAAATTTTCCCTGTTGTGATACAGCCTGCTGGACTTGGGGGTAGTGTATGTGGCACTCCAGGCCCAGGTGAACTTAGACTCACCTTTCAGTTAAAATGCTCTGGAAATGTCTTTTTTTTTTTTTTCCTGCACTCAAATTAGATTAGAATGGCTTTAAACATACTAAACACAGACTCTTTTCCCTTTTGAAAACATAACATTTCTAATCAAAATACAGATGTAAAAGTACATGGAAAGAAGGAAACTGAGCTTGATGTAACTTTGTTTTAGGGAGGAAAAATAATATAATTCAATAAGACTAGCTTAAACTCTCTGATTAAAGCTTTTTGAACATAACAGATAGGGAGGCTGAGATCTCTGCTGAGATAAAGATAGTTAGCACAGATCAAAAGAGCTTGTGTTCATGCCAGCTAGATTAAATGACAGGATGTGGTGAAGTGCTGCGTACCATATCTGGTTACTTCACGTATAAAGCTTTATTTGCTGAATGCAGATATATCTATTAGGTTACATGTATTTATATATGAAAACCAGAGAAATAAATGGAAGGCAATCTACCATGCGTGGAGTATTTGTTCTGATACTGTTCCAAGATTGCATTTTTTCCAATTAGTACGTAAAGCTATAATTTTTATAGCTGTCTCTCTCACTAAGATTGTAAAAGCAAATTGTATTAGAAATTGAGATACTTTTTCTAAAGGCATTAGCATTCCACCATTCTCACTTCCTAGCTTCTGTGCATAAACTCAATAGAACCATATATTTCATTCTCCAACTTCATTTTAGCATGAAGCCTGGGACAATTTCAGGAGTAAATCAAAACTGGGACCCAAATTGCTGTTGTCATTTTAAAGGATTTTTTCCTTGGTATTTATTTACCTGCGCACGTCCCCCGAAGAGGCAGGATGCTGGGCTGGAAGGCTCTGGTTTAACCCGCTGTGGCTGCTTTTGTGTTTGTCACACGTTCTGCAACAGCAGATGTGTGAGGAAGATTATGTGAATGTCAGGAAGGGAAAACGCTGATGGCTAGGAAGATGCCAGAGGCCTGTGCCACTGCGCGCTTCTGCGAGGCAGCAGGAGGGGTCTGTCTCCACATCTGCTGAGCAGGCAGCCCTGCCTGGTCGAGCTACACCAGCAAGAAACATGAAGGAGAAATTCTGTCAGCTCTGCAGGAAGATTGATGACTCAGAAAATGAAAGGTTTAGCATGGGATGCACCTGAACTGAGCAGATTTCATTAACTGCACCTACATTTTATTATTTTTCGGCAGTGCTGCCTAGAAACCTGAGCCTCGTGGTGCTCCAAGCTGGAAACCCTCAGGAAAAAATTGCCTTTGTTTCAGAAATCTTCCAATAGACAAAAAAATGAAGAGAGCAGGAGGGAAAAAGCCTCTCATAAACAGAGCGCATCACTAGCGTTGGAATATTTCTGATGGACAGATGCTGGAGCAACATCCCTGCAAAATCAGAGCCAGAAACAGCTACAGCTGCAGGAGAGGTGTACAGTCCCGTTATGCCCTAGGACATCGGGAAGGGGGTAAGAGGGCACAGCTTCCTTAGCCCCCAGCAAATCCACAAATAAGAATTTAAGGCTTTGCACCACACGTGGTCACTCTGTGCAAAGTGAGAATGAAGTCACGTTTGTGCTGTGTTAATAGAAACTTTAACACACAAAAATAATAAAAATCGGGTCCTAAGTATTTTCTGAGACACAAACATAGCTAGCGGGGGGTTTTCATGTAGGCAGTCCCGACCTGTGAGAGGAAAAACTGGAAGCAGCTGGGACTCGGAGAACCTGTGCTTTACTTAAAGTACTGTGGGCCTTACTGCCATTCTACAAACTACACGTCCTCCAGCTTCAGAGTGTCTTCACTGTTTCATAACCTTAAAACCCCAAGCAACCTAGGAGAGCTTGCCTGTGTTCGTTTTATTTATGTTGCTGACGGGCTTTTTATAGTGATGAAAAACATTCAGGTTCACTGCCACACTTAAGGTCAGGGTGTAATGTTCTGAGCAGGAAACATCCTGAGAGGCTGGCAACCTCGGGAGGCTTCTTGCACGCTGACGAGAGAGGAAGAAGCTGTTGTTGTGGGACCGGAAGCCCCGCGTGCGCGTTCCGGACAGGCTGTTCTTACTGACAGGCCCAGAGAGGGGAACTTGGAGTTACCGCCGTGTGGTTCTGTAGCCCCGCACACAGAGATGGTGACTGAGGGTGGGGAGAGAGTTACTAACAGCCTGCGGGCCTGGGAGTACGGGCAGGCAGGAAGCAGACCTTTTGGAGGCAGAGAAAACTGGAGCAGACACATCTGTTCCGGGGACTGCAGCTGTACCCAGCTAACAGCGACGGGCTTGCTGTCTGGCTCAGAGAGCAGCCGGCGTAGCTTGCGATCCCGCTTAAAATCGAGCTGGTCTCCAAGGCAGGGCTGCCACGTGCCTGTTAGCAGTGGCCCCTGCTCACGCTGTAGTCCTGAATTACCCAGCACAATGGCTGCTTTATTGGGGTAACTCCTCAAATGCTGGCATGCTCCAGAAGTTTTCACAGAGTCCTTTTCTTTTATCTGATGGTTCTTTTGATGCTGGTTTTGAATACCTTCCATATCACGGGTGAACTTTGGAGAAGTCAGAGACAAGAGGTGATGTTTCATCTCCCTCACCAGCACACTGTACTGAGGCTTCCCCTACAGAGTTATCACTTGTGTTACTTCGCTTGAAATTCAACCCAAGGCACGGATAAGCCTTAATTTATTTTTTGGTGACAGGAAGTATATGCTATAAACCACACATAGGCTACCTGCACAGAAAGCTTGGAGGGCTGTAATCTCCAAGAATCCGTATGAATGATGGAAGTCAAAGTTACTGATGTGAAAGAAGAGCCCCTGATTTGTAATAGCCAGGGATCTGGGTGGCACCTGATAAAAAACTGTGTAACACACACCTATGTTCTGTTTGCAGTCATGCCCATAAACAGGTTCTTCTCTGCCACGTGCGCATGGGGATGATTTGCACAGGAAGCAGGAGAGAGCTGCCAAGCAGGTATACTTAGTAAATGTGGTCGCTGATGGTAAAGCCAAACAACTCAGCAGCACATTCCATTCCCAGCCCCTGGACGAAGCAGGGGTTTTCCAGAGCATGCCGCGGTACTGCATCAGAGGGGACTCGTGCATTTCATCCCTGATGCGTTACGATTTTATTTAGAACACGCTTCAGCTCCCCAGCCTCCAGGCTGCGGAGGCAAGGTGCCAGTCTTCAGCAAGAGAGGGGGAGAGCTATAAATAGAACAGGCTAGGCCGCTATGGGCAGCTCTTGGTCTGCTTAAGTTTCTTGTTTAGCATGGGAGAAGCAGAAATTCAATCTGCTGAGGAGATGAAGCATAGTACAGGCACTGGCAGCAGCTCTTCTCTTCCAACCACTACCTTTCATTTTTTAGGTACACAGAAACAGCCACTCACCTTTCCTGAACAGGGGCAGCACTATCATTTGTCTACGTTTTCCTCTTAGTTTTTTGCAAACTCTCACCATGCAAGGCTGTCACTTTTCCATGAAACAAGCTACTCACGAGGGAAAACCATTCCTTCATTCTCAAAGTAACAAATAAAATGAATCCCATAATTAAGCACCTAGAGGTAGCACAAATTTAATCTTTGAGGCCCATGGAACACTAAGAAGTGTTTTTTAGGTTTTGTTCTTAATTACCGTTATCTAGGCTCACTAGGAGCTCTCCCTGAAGTTGCTTGTATAAGGAAGGAAAATTGCTGCTGCAGTCTAAGTATGTAACAGAAAATATCACCGAGAGCCTGGTCCTGCACTTGCAGTTGTTTGGTTTTGCTCACAGGTACCTACACTGAGAGCTTTTTCTTCCCTCACTCTGTACTTCACTCAGAATTGCTATTGAAGAGAAAAAACATTTTCCACAAACTTGTGCTGCCCAGTGTACCTTTCAGCGAGTACAAAGCATTTGCATGACAAAGCAAATGGAGCTCATCTTTAAACAATGCATTTTAACTCAAGTGCTTGAACTGATTCTTTGAAGTTCAGACCCCAGCTTTTCAAAGAAATCTGCAGCCAAGATTGCAGAGCAGTGGTTCCCCGTAATCCCTCCCACCCAAGATGCACACTAAAAGGGACAACATTTAAAATAATTTCAGGATACGCTCTCACTGTTACGCTATGTATGTAAGCAGATGGGATTACTTGTGTCAAAAAAAAAATGTATGCTAAATATTACACTTGCAAGCAAACCATCAAGTCTCAGGAAGACAGCTGGATCTCATAAATCTTTGCTTTCTGCCAGAATCTTTAGCCTACATTGCTTGAAAGAGCGCTTGTGGGCCAATACACATCTCACGCTACGCAACCTGCCGCTTGCTTGCTGAGCCAGAATGAAACCTGTGTGTGTCCCTGCGCCACACCAGAGGTTAGAGCTGCATTTTTGACAGATGGACAGACCTCCTTAGCTCCTCCTCAGGGATCCTGAAACTCTGGACGCAACCTCAGCAGCTCCGGTGCCTGCCCACAGCACAGGGAACCTTCCTCGCTAGGCATCCCCACGGCTCTGGCCATGCAAGGCACCTTCCCACTGCCAACCCAAGCGAGCTGCCTCTTTCGTGGCGGGGCAGATCCCCACTGGCCAAATCTAATTGCTCTTTTACTAGAAGTAAACTTTTGTTCCAGTTAACATACCCAAGAGAACTCTGTCTCACTTGTATTTAGCTGGAATCTTCTAAGATCAGAGACAAAGTGCAAATTTCTCAGTCCAAAGCTAGTCCCCTTCTGCCGCACATCTGCAAGACAGGGCTGACTGACAATGCACTGGCAATTCCGAGTCCTGTTTCTCTTAAATTTGTGATTTAGCTATCCCAATGCCAAGCCATTAGTGGGGGGGAGGGGAGGGATGTTTTTAGGTTTTGGAAAGCTGGTGAGACATGTAATTTATTATGAATACTTGCAAAACATACAAGCATACAAGTATAGCAAGGTCCAGCGTGGATCCATCAGCACATTTGGACCAACCTCGCCCTCTAGCATGTGACTTGCTGCAGCAGTGAACTCACCAGCCCCCCAGACAGAGGTAGCTTTGTAAGATTTCACGGCTATCCCCCAGCAACTTGCGCACTCCTCACAGTGCAAGGTTTGTGAGTTTTCATCTCTCCCACTACCTCATCCTGGCTTTAGTGTCACCCTTCTGCCACAGCTCCTCACCTTTTGGGTCAGTTTCAGCTCACCTTTCCAATTTCAACAGCCTTTGGCTTCCACACGGCTTCCCCCACTGCCATTTCCTCTACTTTAATCTTCAGTATTTTGCTGTTCCCTTTTCTTCCTGCGTCTTGCCTGGAAACCAGCTGGTGGCAGGACCAGCACAGACACAGCCCTGGTGCCTCCACCCTCTGCCAAGCAGCCTCTAGTTGTCAGGAGCAGTCAGCAGAAAGCCAGGCAGGAAAAGCAGAGCAGACAGCTCACCTGGATTTGTCAGAGAGCAATTCCTCATTCCAAAGCCTGAGAAAACTGAACTTCTTCACAAATGGACACAAGGTCTCTTTTGCTGTTGGCATGGACAAAGTTTACGTTTTTTTACCTCAGTCTGTTTTCAAAAACAGTTGAATACTTTTACCTGAAACTTGCATTTACACAAACAAGGCCAGACAAAGAAAGCGACCAGTGAAATGACTAACGCTTGCTGAAATCAGGAAGCCCCCCACCACACACACACAGATAGAGGCTAAGTGGGTGTGCCTGTTAAAACGGCTGGCAGCAACATACACAGTTAAAATCAGAAACACACCGTGGATAAGAGGAATTACAGAGTTCAGGTGCAACTACAGCACAAAGCTACTGTGTCACAGCAGGTTTTGAAGAAATACTGAATGTTATAAAAAAAAAAAAAAGGTAGTGATTTGGCAAGCTTATAAATTTTCTTTCAAGAGGGAGGTTAAGTTTTAGTAACTTTTGCTGCAAAATGATGAACTTCTAAGCATTACAGGCTGTTCTTGTAAACCTACAGAAGTCTGTTCCTTCCCTACATCTCCGAATGTTTGAATAACGTATTTTGTTTATATCAAGACAACACTCCATATAATTTTATTTGTAGAATACAAAGTTAAAAACAGATATAAAATCAACAGAACATAAAAACTTGTTACAAAACCAAACTAAAATGGTAAAACAGTGCATTTTGCTCAATAGTTTAATAGCAATACGATCTTCAATAAGAAGTCTACTCAATTAAACCTGAATATTTTAGTATTCATTATAGTTTCTATCATGTATTAAAGAACTCCAAGTCACTTTAACAAATATTCTAATTAACAAGCACAAAGAGTTCCTATGGGGAGCACACAGTAGTTCCCACTGCACGAGTGCATATGGACAATACTATATGCAGAAGAGCCAGACCATTTAACAAGCACCAACAGATTTGCGCTGCGGTTAAAATGAACACAAGCAATTTCAAGTTATCGCTGAAGTTACAGGCTGCGTTAACACAAAGGCACATCTTGTTTTAACGTAAATTCACATTTCCAGAAGGTGAAAGTTGCGTGCCCAGGCCGCTTCAAGTCATCACAGCACAATCAGCCAAACAACTCTAAGTGCACGTATCTGAACTTTCAATAGAAAGATCTGGTTTCTATTTCTTTAATCCAGTTTTAATAAGGGAGAAATTAAATTAGAAACAGGAGGTCTCTCCCTCCCATATTTACAGACTGCAAACTATATTGCTTTCTCATCAGAGATACGAGTTTTCCTGTCAGACTTTGTTAAGCTTGGTAACTATCAGTACCCTCACAGTTTGGTCAAAGGCACCACAAACACACAGCCCCTTCTTGTCAGGGCTCCAGTCTAGGCTAGAGATCGGCTGCGTTGACAGGGTCACGTTCTGCAAGAGGCTGACAGAACCTGCCACCCCCATCTCTGCTCCTTCAGAATCCTTCTTTGAGCGCTGAGCAGGGTACTCGCTGGCAATAAGAAAAGTAAAACACGCACTTAACATTTACCGACACAAACACATTGTTATCATTTTGTTTGCAAAAGACCACACAAAAGAGGCTGTACTCAAGATAAGGCAAAGAAACATCTTCCAAATAATGAGCCATCATATCCAGCCATATCCATGCTACATCCTTAGCAAATATTTCATGACAAAACAATGAGGTAGGAAGTTCTGAATCCTGGCACGTCTCTCCTATAGCCCTTTATTTTTTAACAGTTTGGCTTTTGCCACGGGCAAGTAAATTTCATCTCAGAGCTACCCCTCTGAAACCTAATGCGCCTACTTCACATTCGGGACGATTAAATTATTTTGCTATAATAAGACATTAGGACAAGAATCATTACAAGTCCAGGTTTTCAATATTTTTCAAAGATGCAACTGCAACCATACAAAAACTTTAAGAAATCTATTTTCTTCCATTTATTACCATGTTAACTGAGGATATAATTAGATCTTGAACATGTTACGAAAATTGACAAGGGCAAAATTCACCTGTGCTGCTGTCAATCTCATTCTTTTAGGAATCAGTTCAGGATTCCAGATTGAGTACTGACACCAAAATCACCATTTCTACTGTACTTGTAAGCAATAATTTTAACTTGATATTCTGAGCTTGGAAGCAGGACCCCGCTCATCATTTTCAGGAAGGTTCCTTCTTAAAACAAAAAAACGTTGTTTTGGTTTCTTATTCCCCGTTGTAGGCTGGAGAGTGATCACTTACTATTTCCAGAGATGAAGGCTCCCAGCTCCTCCGCTCGTCATAAATATATCTCTGTTCTGTGGTAGGTGCCGAACCTGCCATATGGTAGATTTGTGGGCCTAATAAAAAAAATAAATAAAAAAAAAAACAAAACAGCATTGTATAGAAGCCATTTACAGATGAGCTTCACAAGGACACAGACTCTTAAACAGGAGTCGCTTGTACGAGAAGACCCCATCCTTCTCACGGTGGACACTGGAACGTCCATTCTGAGGCCCCTTCCCCTCCTCCTGCCAGTCCCCACACAAAAAAGGCCAAGTCAGGTCCCCAGCACGCCCCATTCCTCCGCAGAGATAAGGTGGCAGCGGCCCTACCAAGGCCACCAGGGATACTTCAGCTTCTTGAGCCATCTGAGCAGAGCTAAACAGAGGTGAAGTGGCGGCAGTTCCTCTGGAACCGTTCTAGAACTACTTGATTCCCAGGCTCTTAAGAGACATGGTCACCACAAGGGGAGTTTCAATGTCTGACATCTCTTAAAGTCATTATTGCAAGCGAACGTACTACAAACACTGTGCAAACACACAACACACACACCTACAATTCACATTTGTATTTCAGCCGGGGCACAGAAGATCACACAGCAACAGAAATCACCTGAAGAAAACCCCCAACACTCGTAGCCCAACCTTATGCGTATCTGCCTACAAGCATCCAAAAAGAAAAACTTAGATGCGGCTAAGGAAAGATAAGAAATTCCACTTTTATATTTTGATTATTACAAACGCTAATTCAGCAAATAATTGTGTTATCTAATCAAAGTACTTCCAACATCTGATCTGCTTTGCCTGGTGATGTGGAAAATAGGAATTTAAAGGTACTAAGTTGAAATTCAGATTTTTCTAATTTAGGCAGTCCTGGAGAACTTAAACTAATTTTATTTTTTTTTTTTTGTGGTTAAGTTCTCCACATTCAAGAGCCTCCAGGCCCCTACGGCTCCCCTATATATTCCTTTCACTCACCCTCAGTATAGCAAGCCGAAAACGTTTGGTTCTGAAGAAAAATAATGATTTCTGTGGCTCATACGAGGTCTTGTGACAGCAAGATAAAACAGCATTTGCAGTGGGCTCACGTTATTTTTGGATATATTTAAGATTTGAATCTGCACGCTCATCCTACTTTGATGTACTCCTCCACTACACAAGACTCCCAGACTAGGGGCACAGCAGCTGAGGGCACAAACTTGAAACTGCAACAGGACCCGAAGACAAGAGAAGCCCCCAAAATCCAGGTATAAGAGAGGACGCCTCGGTGAGCACTGGCAGGATGGACAGGAGCCCTTTTGCTGCTTGCACCTGGGCCACACCAGCCACGCCACTGCACAGCTTGTTCCCAGGAACCTGTGCACCTCTTACTTACCAAAGACAGTAATTTTAAACCTGCAGTGCTTCCAACAACTTTAGGAGCATATATTGCAAAAGTTTGTCTTGTTTAAGAAGTTATCTGTCTCCCCATACCTTCTCTGAAACAGAAGCAAAGCCTTTAGTTGGGTGCTGAGTCCTCATATCGAAAACGTGAAATTTTCCCTCGAGTGATGTAGCCACTAGCTTGTTCATATTTACATCTTTTCTGTCAAACTCCACACTGCAAACCTGGAAACGCATAAAAATAAATGTATTCAGCCTTCAAGTTAGCTACTGCTAAAAATAATATTTTTTGTGTGATTTGTAAATCTCTGGTTATCTTTACAACAACATCACCACCAACTTGGACTTAACGAGATCACCCAAAAACACGGATACACTGAAGCTGGAACGAAACCCTATTTTTATGGTACCTTACCCCATTCTTAATGTTGGTCTCCCATCGTAGTGACATGGTTTTTAAGTCAAACAATTTAATGTCCCCATTGTCGTACCCAGCACAAACAACACGCTCCTCTTGAGTGTAAGCGTTACCTGGACACAGAGACAGAATTGGTTAGAATATAGAAACCCTCCTCAGGCTATAAATTTCAGATCTCGTAAGTCTGCAATTTCAGCTACATTTACACCAGAAAAATATTACTATTGGAACAGTAAGATTGAACAAGCAGGCCAGTTTTCTAACCTGAAAGGTACAGAAAGCACAGCTTCAGAACTGGCAGTCTGTTTCTTTAAACAGCGTGAACAAATTCTTACTCCCCTGCTAAGCACTGCCTAAATTGCACAGACTGCTTCAGCTGCTGTAAACCACACTCCCCAGGCAGGACAATGGCACCACAGCACGGAGCAGTCCAGCTGATCACCAAACGGCCCCTCACGCGTGAAGTGTTTCAGGGACAAAACTCTTCTGCAGACACGGGCATTCAGGGAGGCCCTGAGTGTTACAGTAGCCCTCAGACGCACACCCACAGAAGCCTGCCTCCAAAACCTGACTCCCAGCAGACAGGCTCAAGGAGGCGCATCAGCGCCTGGGAGAAGTTAGCCTGCGTGGACAGTGCGTAGCTTGGGATGGACCTGGCCTTGGCTCAACCACCAGGAACTCAAAAGCAAGCAGAAGAAAGTAAGAGGCCGCTTTTCTCTCCATTAGTCAAAGCAGAAGACAAAGGTCTCAATAGCAAGGAGCATTATAGCTGGACTTTCTTGCCAAGAAACGTCATCTCCCTACTATCAATTTTGTTATTATAACCCATGTACTTATTAGCAGTTTGTAAAACTTACTGCCTGAGTCTGGAGGCAGAAATGGAGCTAATCCAGAAATACCAGCCCGTGTACTACACAAACAGCTTGTTCTCTTCAAAGGAAAAATGCTGAGCCCAGGCGAAGCATCTCTGCTGTCTTTAATTAGCTCCTAGCTTCAAGGATTTTCTCTTAAATTAATGCCTTAATGCTTGACAGTTGGAATTACGCTACACCAGTGATCGGCTCTCCGAGCACTGCAACAGTTACAATGCATTAGGACAAGGTAGCTTCTCTGCTTTTACATTCCTAGACAAAAAAATTTTAAATTCCTACACCTAGGACTGTAAAAGTACCTAGGGATAAAGTGTGCACAGCTTACCTGTGAAGTGACTGACCAAAGACTGTGAGAAAATTAGGCCAAATCCAAATATCAAAAAACATACATCTTTGGAAAAACATATTAAAAACAGGTAATTTGATAATGTTGAAAAATAAAACCTGCTACTGACTCGTCCATACAAATAACTATTCCATAACACCTTGAAATAGTTTGATAATTGTCAAAGCACGGTCACATTAGAGGGGGGAACAGTAATTATCTGGTATCTTACCAAATGCTACTGTCCAGCAGTCTCTCTTGCTCTCTCCCTGAACAGGCTCCATATTAGCCACAGGAGTGTCTTTCTGCCTTGGGTCCCACACCTTCACAGTCCCTGTAAAGCAAGAGAGGGGATTTTGTATTAAGGACACGCTGCACTCATTTTCCCAGGAAAGGCCTTTGCTCTTCGGCCTGGTCATTCAAAGCACAGGAGCATCTTTTTACATTCCAGAAAGCCAGACTGGTTTAGTGGATAGCAAAGCGAAACAAAACAGAAACAAACGAGAAGTATGCTAAGGATGTATGTTCTCTAGCTGGTATTTTGTGTTTATTCTGCTTTGCATTCCTTCTGTCCCACGCTCAGCGACAAGAGTATCTTTTGCTTCTCTATAGCTTCTAAAAGAATTAGAGATCACTTGTCCCAAACGAGATTCAAAAGACAGACTTCATACAAGAACCAGTTGCAACAGGTTTGTAACTAGTTCAGATGGCAGACTGTCCCCTGCCATCACAGCTTGCAGGCTGCTTTCTTGGAATAATTGAAAAGACTCGTAGAGGTCACTAACTCACCATCTCGACTGCCAGTCACAATTTCTGGTGCACCTTCCCCAATTCCTAAGCCACCTACACCATCTATACTGTTTATGATTTCCTTATGACCTTTCACAGAGTACACTGGTATTTCAGGAGCTTCTAAATTCCTAGGCAAGAAAGAAAAGAACAGACAATATGGCATTTACCTTAACAGTCAGGATCTGTATAAAAATTGAGAGGAAACATGAGCACAAAAGTATGTGAGCTCAATTCTGGGAACGAAAAACGGGTGTCAACGTTATGAACGCTTTTTTGATTCCTTTGGCTGCTTCTTTAGACAGGTCTGAAAGCTTTTGGTCAGGTCTGGATTTCTCCATTTGTAAAAAACAGTTGCGGATTCACCACAGCAACCCTCGGGAATGGGTTTTTATGCTGGGCTCAAAGCAAATCACGCTACAGTTCAAAATGCTCCCATTAGCTTTACTTCCAGTAAGCATTTAAGGCGACCTCTCATCTATCCCCACCTAGCTCTGACAGCTGGCCTTCAGAGGACGTTTGCATCCACCTCTGGGTTTCGCCGCTCTTTCCCACTGATTCTCATCCTTGGAGAATCCCTCATGACGTTGTATTTTTAATCTCCTTTCAAGGAGGGACTAATCATAGAATATCCCGAGTTGGAAGGGACCCCTAAGGATCATCAAGTCCAACTCCTGGCACCACGCAGGTCTGCCCAAAAGTTCAGACCATGGGACTCAGTGCACAGTCCCATCGCTTCTTAAATTCAGACAGGCTCGGTGCGGTGACTACGTCCCTGGGGAGCCTGTTCCAGTGTGCGACCACCCTCTCGGTGAAGAACCTCTTCCTGATGTCCTGCCTAAATCCACGCCATTCTCAGCATTCCATCAAAACAGAACCAATAGCTAGCTCTTTAGCAAATTAAATACAATAGTAATTTTTTTAAAGTGCTTTTTGGACCCTATTGCTTAATTGATGATTGACTTTATCTACAAAAATTTATTATACAAACCACTGAGGGACCAGGAAAACCGATCAGGACCATAAAATGCACGCAGCACGGGCATAATGCTAAGGCTGAACGCAGCCTCTTACGGCCGGGCACCCACGCAGCAGCCTCTTTTACAGGAAAAGGGCCTCGATGAGGTGCTTGTGAACGCAGGAGGGGCAGCACCGGCCGAACCGCTGCGCAGAACCCGTGTTTTTTGGGGAAAACAGGCAGGTCGCCGTGCGGCCGGCTCGGACGAGGCTCGCTTACCACACGTTGAGGCTCCCCCCGAAGTCCCCGGTCGCCAGGTATCTCTGCTGCAGCGAGGCGGCGCCGAAGGTCCCGCATTTTATGGGCTTGGCCTTCTCGATCTTGCGAGGAAAGGACACGCTGCGCTCAGCGGGCTCCCCTCGGGGCCGCCGGCCCGGCACGGAGCGCGGCCGGAGGGGGGAAACGGGCGCCGGGACGCCGCCGCCCCCCCGCCGCCCCCTCAGCGCCGAGGCGCGGCCGCCGCCGCCCCCCCGCCGCCTTCCCGCCGCTCACCTCGCGCAGCAGCTCCAGGCGCCCGGCGCGCAGCTCGTACAGCTGCACGACGCCGGTGCCGCGCGCGGCGCTGCCCAGGCAGAGGAGGCGCGCGCTGCGCGGCACCCACTTGCAGTCGAACAGCGTGTAGCTCAGCGCCTGCTGCACGTGCGCCACCACCTGCGGCCGCTCCGGCCCCGCCGCCGCCGCCATAGCGCCCGGCGGGAAGGGGCGGGCCGGGCGCGGCGGAAGCGGCCCCCTCGCGGCCCCTTTCCGGCCGCGTGCGGGCGGGCGGGCGCTGCGGCGGTCGGGGCGCTGAGCGCGGCTAACGGCGGTCGCCATGGAGACCGAGGCGGCGGCGGGAGGGGACGGCTTCACCTCAGCCACCGGGCGGCGGCGGCGGCGGCGGGAGGCGGAGAAGAAGGGGGAGGACGAGGAGATGGCGGAGCCGCGGCCCCGCAAGAGGCCCGCCTTCCCGGCCCTGCCCGCCGAGGCCCTGGGGGTGAGCGGGGACGCGGGGCGGGCTCGGCCCCGGCCCCGGGGCGGCTTGAGGCGCCCGGCGCGGCGTCCTGACGGCTCTGTCGCGACAGGTCGGCGGCGGGGAGGTGCGGAAGGTGGCCGTGCCGGCCAACAGGTACACGCCGCTGAAGGAGAACTGGATGAAGATTTTCACGCCCGTCGTGGAGCACCTGCAGCTGCAGATCCGGTTTAACCTGAAGACGAGGAACGTGGAGATCAAGGTGAGGGGGTGCGGGGGGTCCTGGGGTGCTCCCGTGCGGAGCCCGGCGGTGGGCGCCGACATCCCGGCGTGTTCCGGGTGCTCAGCGGCTTCGCCTGGCTGGAAAACCCGCACCGGGGCTCAAAGTAAACTCGTTTAGAAGCAAGTAGTTTGTACAAGTAAAATTTAAAAGCCTTAAGGCTCTTCTAGAGGTGGCCTGTGTAAGCTGGCGGTTTTTTGGGGGGGACTTTTATAGAACATATACTTGAACATTAAGGAAGAGTCACAGTCTTGCACTGAACATGATTTGCAATGTGTATGTTTCCCAGACATTACGCTAAGTGCACATGTGGCGCTAAGGAGTCAGGTGACTTTTGAGGGGGCCACCAAAACTTTCAGTATCTTTGGCTTCTTACAGAAGATACAGCAATGTAGGTTAATAGTGTTTTTTTGTGAGTTATCCTGCCTTGCTTTTTCCAGTTTGTGACTACACTTTTCTCACTTTTCCCTGCTGGAATCTGTAAATGTAGATGCATACACAATTTTTTCCCCTGGCAGAGGAAGACGTTGGCCAAGTTTTAGGACAAGAAGTGAAAGAATGCCACCTGACAGCAGATGCTGCTGCCTCTGCTAGGGTGAAAAAAAGTCTAAAACTTAAAAAACAAAGCAAAACAAAAAATTTGATGCTTTGCCAGGTTGGTTTGTTCATGTTTCAAATATCTTGTTAATCTTTTTATTATCCCATATGTTTTATTGAACCTGTCCATGTTTTGTAATCTGCTAAAACATCTCAAGGCTACTGTCCTTAAAATAACTTCGCCTCAAGTTGTCTCCCACCATTGTCCATCTCTTCTCTCTGCTGTTCTGTGGTCTGGGTTTTGTTGGTTTTTTTTGTTTGTTTGTTTGTTTTTTGCAGACAACATAGAAGGGGCATTACCTCAGTGTGTCTTTTTTATGGTTAGCTTTCTTATCTTAAGAATTTTGAAGTCCCAATTCTGCTTGCATGTTCTTACTTTGCAAACTTAACTTTGTGTCTTGCAGACTTGTCAGGAGACAAAGGATCTCAGTGCTCTAACGAAAGCAGCCGATTTTGTGAAAGCATTTATACTTGGCTTCCAAGTAGAGGTGAGTCCCTAGCAGCTGGATTGGGAGGTTGGATGAACTTGCTTGAAATCTTTGGCTTCTCCAGAAATTGTATTAAGAAATGAAAATCTTCAGGGTGGTTTCCTATAAACAAGTTTGTTTGAAATTATGACTGAAGTGGAAGGCTAATTTCTGAAGCTAATTCAGAATAAAAAGGTAGTCTTCAAACAGCACACAAGTAAAATTGTGAAATGGAGGAAATACCTAGTAGTATATGAGCGTTCATTTTGCTTTAGTCCAAGCCAGTAGTCATTAATGTTCAAAACTCAAACTTTACTTCGAGAAAACAAAAACCTTTTGTAGTACAGAACAGTCAGGTTGTTGTCACAGGCTTGTACCGATGCTGGTGGTAAAGGTGGGTCTGGGTAAATGTGGTAGGGTCTAAGTACTTGCAGGGTTCTCTACACAGAATTTTTTATTTCTATTGAAAAGAAGCTGATCTAGCTTTAGCCAACTGTTGTTTGAGACATCAAATGGAGAAATATTGTTCACGTGATCTGTTGAGAAAGAAAACATAAGCTTGCCCTGTGTTGTGGTGCTGTAACACTCGTGCTGATAACAAATCTCTTAATATTCTAGGATGCTCTTGCTCTCATCAGATTAGATGATCTTTTTCTAGAGTCATTTGAAGTTACAGATGGTAAGTGGCTTCTGCTGATGTTCCCGTAGTTGTGTGTACCATCTGCGAGTTCTTGCTGTCTCTTTCCCTGCTCCATTTGTGTCATTTATCCTTGCAGATCAGGAAAATCTTCATGTCAGTACATGAAATTATTGTCTAGGTACAGGAGGCTTGAAAGAATTGTCATTTTTTTAAATGATTTCCTAAGAAAATGCTCCAACTCTTCATCCTTAGAAGTATAGCACTTCGTCAAATTGTCCACTGATGTGACTCATTACAGGAATTATTTTTTTTTAACATAAAGGTCACATGGAGTGCTTTGGGGAATATATACATTTATTTTTTTAAACTGGAATGGGCTCTGTTCCTCCAAGTATTATGACAGAGAGGTAGGAAGTAGGCATCAAAGCGTTTGTTTTGCATATTACTGGGACTCCATGGAGCTGGCTCCAAGGAGAACAGCATCTAAACTTGATCTGCGTCACTTCTACTCACGTTAATCGTGTGCTCTTGCTTGGTTTCTTTCTTCAACGTTAATCGCCCTGTAACACAGGGAATGCCTTCCATTGCCGATTTCTCTGACAGGCCTCACGGTCACATATCACTGGATTTTTCCCTTCTAGTCACACAGGTGAACATAGGTAATATTTCACCAATAGTAAAATTGTCTTAGTATTACTTAAAGTGAGTTATTTCAGTCACTTGAACAAGGGAAGCATTACAGAGGGATATGTACTACTGCTGTTTTACCGTTTTGTTCTCATTTTAGTCAAACCTTTGAAAGGAGATCATCTGTCGAGAGCAATAGGGAGAATAGCAGGGAAAGGTGGAAAAACAAAATTCACGATAGAAAATGTAACAAGGACACGAATAGTTCTTGCTGACTCGTAAGTATTGACTTCCTTCCTTCTAGACAGTATATTCCCTTAACTAATCTATCTTGTCTTCTAGGAACCACCATGGTTCAAGTTACTGTAAACTTTGGTAGACAATCAGTAAGACAAATGATTTAAGTAGCATTTTTAATGAATGCTAATTGAGTATTTGACCTTTTGTTATGGGAACAATGACACCAGCTCATCTAGTATTGCTTCCACAGTTGAAGAACTTCTTCCTCTGAGTAATCAAAGTTGAACCCACCAACCCTGCAACACTTTTTTCTCCTAAAGCTGCTATAGCGTTAAGCTTGCAAATTGTAAAAATCTATTTCTAAGAAGATTTAGAGGAGGACAGGTTCTATGGTGTAGTTTAATTACGGCTGTGGAAAAAGTAAGTATCCAGAATTCTGTGCTGACTTCTGAACTCCTGCTTGAGCTATGTGCTATTAACTATGCAATCATGGAGAATCTTTTACCCCATTAACATTGCTCTAATTTTTTTTTACAGGAAAATTCATATTTTAGGATCTTTTCAGAACATCAAAATGGCACGAACAGCAATTTGCAATCTAATTTTAGGTAAGTCCTGTTACTTAACCTTCTCCATTACAGGAAAACAGCTTCTGCAGTTTCAGACTGCTTTCTGGGGGGCTCCAGTTATGCCCTGGTGTGTCCACACCTGCTTTTGGGGGGTGGAGCTTGCTGAGAGTTGTCTGCTGCACTTGAGAAGGGTCAGGGGAAAATACTGGGAGGGGAACTCTGCTCATTCTCAGTTTTCTTCCCCTTCCTTTGGCCCAGGGCTTGGTTTCTGGCTCCAAAGCCCTCTGCACGGTGCAGAAGGAAAATTTTTAGCTTTTTGCTACTGCTGGTGCATTCCCTGAAGGGTTCAGTGTCAGGGAGCAGTGCTGTTTTGAACGCACTGTCAAGGAGCATTTAACAGCCATAAAGTGCAGTAAAGTGCTTGGTGCTGCTCTGCAGAACTGCTGCCAGCAGGACTGACGCAGAGCTTGCAGTAACCAACAAAGTAGCTAACCATGAGCATCCATCTTACCCCCTGGGCAGGTTCTCCCCACTAACACAGACTTAAAGCATGCTGACAGGGGAGCTGTTTCTGTAACGTGTTACCATGTTTGCTGACTCAGTTTGTGCTTTCTTCTGCAGGAAGTCCTCCATCAAAAGTTTATGGCAATATCAGAGCTGTGGCCAGCAGAGCAGCTGAAAGGTTCTGAGGCGCAGTGCAGCTGCTTTACCAAGGACTGGGGCTGGGAAGTGTGCTCACCATATGCACAAGCTGCGCATTCATGGGGGCTGCAGAAGTGCTCAGCCTTGGAAGCCCAGAAGAGAAATGGGACTGTTTGTGCAGTCTGACTTTCTTCAGGCACACCATCTGATATGAACAGTCTTGGTGTTGAATAGCCATTAAACGCTGTTCTAAAACAGTTGTGTATCTAAAGTGGTATACTGAAGTGTGAGTGCCTGACTTTACTTTATCCTCAAACCAAACCACAGCTGACTCTCTTTATCCACGTATTAAGAAACTGTTCACAGTACATCAGAAAGCCTTTGAGTTTTGAGCCAGAACTAATCAGCATAGTTGAGCATTCACAACCACACGTCATGGATCAGCATCTTCCTTAGGAAAGGTCAGCTAATAACAAAGTTTAGCAACAGGCTGCTGGAAGACTGCTACTGCTGCAACACTGTCACAGAAAGAAACTGTATAAAGACTAAGAGGTAAAGAGCTTATTTGCACTTGATTCTAGAATCTGCACCTACCAGGATTCTTGTTCTGTTCTCACAAATGATGAGTGAGGGCAGCCTAGTGAGGCTGAGAACCTCCCGGTACGGATGCTGGGCAGTGCCCAGGACTGGAGCACCACCAGCTGTCAGTGCTGGACATCCTGCCTCTTAAAATGCTGCGTGCAACAGAACAGGGAGCTGCAGTAACCATACTGAGTCGATTTATTACACAAGGGCCCTTTTCTCCTGCCTTCCACCAGCCAAACTTGTTACAGATCTTGCAAAATAACACTCAGCTTAGGTCTGTGAATCAAAACAGAAAGTGAAATGAGATTATCAAAAACATTAACGAGCAAGCATTTCTTTGTCCACATGAACAGTGCAGCACTTTATAGCCCAGCAATATCTTTACAGCTGAAATCATTCAAGCCTTCAGCTCCTGAGATTTAAGACTTGCTGAGTTACCTAAATCAGTTACCTCTGAAGTCCAAGCTATAGAGAAGAAAGAGCTTCCACTTCAAACAGCTCAAGGTAAAACAGTGCACTACCAACGTGGTTTGTTCAGCTGTTGCTTATGTCATTTATCTCAACTTGAAAGGTAAGAGGGGAGAGTGAGTCAAGGACACACAGAAGTGATAAGCCTTCCTCCTGAAGCAGGTACATACTGATCCTGGCCGACCAAAAGCTGTGGAAGGCAACGGGGCAGCATGCAGAAGGCCCAGGTAACTTTGAGACTTTTTGAAGGCTGCCTTTTAGGACACATGAAGCAATGGAGGCAATGCAAAGAGCAAGAGCAAAGGACTCCCAGGCTGCTTCTGTAAAAGGAAATACCTGCCTACAGGGAGGGTTGGTTTCGCCAGCAGGGGTCTCAGACCTTTCCCTGAGAAAGAAGCTGCCTTTTGGTTTCTACCTATTTAGGTTAGGTTTTTTTGTTGTTGTTGTTTTGGTGTTAAACGGCTTAAAAAACAATCATTCCCAATTTAGTAAGATTTAAATAAGATATTTTATCTCATTTGGGCATTTAACAAAGTTTCAGGTGTGCCCTTAAGAAAAACATTAAAGATTGGGCTCGAAACACGAAAAGCCTGGGAGTGTTCAGGGGACTGTCTGCACCCTGTGCCACTGACAGTAAGTCTTTAACAAGGAACAAAAAACTATGAACAACTTTTCTTTTTAGAGCAGGGTGCAGAGCTGCCCTAACTTTAACAAGAAGCATCTAGGTAAGTACTGAAGCACCCCAGCCAAGGTTCAAATATTTTATTTTATATTCATATAGTATGAAGGTTCTTATAGTTCCCACAACATATGATGTAGCATGCAGAGGAAAAACTAAACATTCAACGTAAATCATTTTTCCCCACACAAACTAAAAAACCTCATCCCTCCCCTTCCAATCCCCCTAAGGAAATAACGGTAGCACTAAATTTCTATAACGCCAGCCAAGATATGCACAAGCAAGTAAGAGAAAATCAAAAGCATTTGCTAAAATGTTTGTAACAAATACTTATGTACAAAAAATTCACAAAAGACTAGTTCCCCCTTGAAGCAGAGCACATGGCAGTTGACACTGGAACAGATACAACCACTGGCTGGGATTACAAGCCACGTACTGATCCAGAGGAAGAAAGTTACATGTAGTGGAGATTTTTGTTTTGAACATTAACATTTACCAAAGTTTGGCAACATTATCTTAAATTATGCAAATTATGTAAACAAGAGGAACATTTCAAATCGATCTACATGCAAAACTTCATGTCATGCAAGGACACCAAGCACCTGGATTTCTCTCTCACAGACAGAGCCCATGATGTGCAGCACTCAGTTGAAGGAACAGCTATGGCAGACAGGTGCTCAATAGAAGTAGGTTCAGACAACCTGCGCTTTCCACTGCTGATTATAAAACAATTGTTTTTAATAGAAAAACTACTATACAGGAAAGATGTACTGTCCTAAAAAATCTAGCAAATGTTTGTCTTCCAGCCAATAGTACCATTGCAGAAAAGGGAAGGGATGATATAAAGTTGTAAAACATGGCTCGCTACTTTTATATCACACAAATATATCAAGTTACCATCCATTACAAATTATGATATGGACAAATCTAGAAAAGAAAAAAATTCTCCAGGCAAAGGACTGGAGAACCGCAAGAGGTATAAATTTAGATAGTGTGAAGTTTTCCTCCTCTATGGCATAGGTTAACAAGATTTTCCCCCTGTATGAATCCTATATACATATATATATATTATATATAAAACATTACCAGTTATTTATGCTACCTGTAGTATTCTTTAAATGCAGAGGGGAAACTATCACTGTTGAAACAACAGAATTTAAATGGCAAGAACACTTTATAGTCTAAGAACTGTATAAAATAAGTAGATGGGAATCCTGCACACTTACGTAGGTCCTAATTTCATTAAGCTAAGCACAAAAGAAAATCATGAATGTGTCTAACACCTTGAGCAGCCGTATCTAAAATGAATCCAAAACAGCAGATGTGCACTAACTGTGGGACAGCTCTAACTGTTCCCGATCCCTAGGTGACAAAATCTAGTGGCCACCGAAGCGTTCTGCAGTTACTATACGCACATGAGGGCTAGTTCTTGGCAGTAGCATTAAACTATATTCTCATATTAAGTAGAATTGTACTAAGTTATTTAGCAAAGAGACACAGTCCCTGGTAATATATTAACAGGTATAAATAAACTTAGTCTCCTGTGTTACAAAAAATGTCATTAAGGTAAATTAATAAGAAGCAATGCTTTGTCAGCCAGTCAATATATAGAAACATCTGAACAGTCACAGGAAAAGGAAAAGAGTTGACCTAACACCCAGTTAAAATTTTACATTCTTCTACTATATATATAAAACTGTGTGAAATAAAAGTAAGGATGTATATCCATATATTGAACTGTTAATATTCTGCTTGGCACTTTGTACTCTAGTTTTGTTTCTGAATCAAGTATATTAAATTAAAGCCCACCTAGCTACTACATATAGAAAGCTACATATATATCTATATATAAATACACACACACATATATATATATAGATAGATATTTCCTTGTTATAAAAGATGAAGAAAAATAAATTAAAAAGCCAACCCCTTCCCTTTCTCCACCACACTGATATGCTCTTTCCATCTTTGCTGTCCTTCAGACTTTAAAGTGCTACACCGAGTTATTGAGAGAATAAAAGTTCAATAACACTTAGTTGGCTTCATGAGGCTCATGTTGGAAAATGTGGCTTCACAGAGAAAAATACTTCCATTTAAATACACAGAGAGCATTGCTGGACGTCTTGAGCAGATCTTCAGAGATGGAGAAGAAAGCAAAAGTGTTGGGTGGTGCCCTACAGAGTCACACATCTACCACCATCTTTTTGTGGATATCTAGGCCGCCTACAACCTGGGAGAAAAACAAGCACTCGTAAGTAGATAAGAATTGAAAATTGGCAAGACAACAAGCACACTTCATTCAAAAAGATGCATTTATCTCTATTATAATCACAATACTCCTGTCCTCTTCGATCTAATTTACATTTCACAAGCATTGCATGATACGCAAATTAATTAGGTATTACCCAAGGTAATTATATTATACAGGTTATACAATCATGTAAGTTACACCATCTCGGCTTTCTTCCCCCTCATCTCCTATTCTGACCTTGTATTATGCTGCTGCATGTTAACTGAAACGCTAACTTATTTCTAAAACATCCTATAAAACCGTGCAGCTTTACAAAGAGAAGCAAGGAGCAACAGCAAAGCAACACCCCCAGTTTTTAAGAGATGCCTTTCATCTGCTTGTCCTTTTTCAAGAGCAGCACTCAAGGGGTTACTCTCCCTGTAACTGACAAATCCCACTACCCTGGCCTCTGTAAAATCCCTGTGTGCTGCAGACCTGATAATCTCCCCAGGCTCTCTCTCCGCTCTGTGCAAAGATAAACCTTTCTCAAGAGTGATTTGGAGCAGACACCTAGTTTAGTGACAGGAGATTAACCTGAAGTTAACCTCTGCGGTACACACCTCTCCCCTCCAGCTACCACCTCTGAGAAAGAGGCTTTGTAAAACAGAGATCCGCTGTGAAGTACTCCTTTTACAGTTTACACATAATTTGAAGCATTTGTCTTCACTCAGACTTACATGCCTGCCCACTGTTCTTTGATTTTTCCAGTCTATTCTACTAAACAGCTAGAAACAGAACAACTGGAAGTGCTGTTTCTTTTTTAATCAAACTGTTGAAAACAAAGAAAACCAGGCTCCTACGACAAGCCAGTCACTTGCAAATCATCTTTAAATTTGCTATTTTCTACCAGCATAAGACCTGGAATCCAACACATGTCTTCAAGCTAGCTAGCTTTGTCTCTATATTTAAGATTATTTAGGACTGGTCTTGCATTTAGTATGCCATAAAATAGCATAGAAAGTATTTTGCAAAAGTTGCTATTCTCTGAATGAAACCCTCCTCCCCTTCAGAGGCACTAGATTCAATGGGAAAATTGCATCCCCCCAATGAACCAATTCATGACTTACTCACACATCAGAAGACACGCTGCACTCTACTGAAAGCCAGAAGACAACGCCATCTATAATAAAGCTGTGTTGTGAGGATCTTTGGCCAGATCAGAAGAAACGTTCTGCTTTTACAACCTTACCCTTTATACTGTTTACCCTCCTTTTATTTTAAATAAAAAGTTTTCCTTAGAGGTTACTTACAGCACAGAATTCTTCAAAAGATATTCTTCCATCACCATCCTTATCTGCATTAATTATGGTTTTATCTACAATTTGCTGTAACTGAGTGTCTTTGAGATTGTTCCCAACCATCATCTTCAGCACCTGGAAGAGCTCTCCATTTGAGATATACCCATCTTTGTCCATATCATAAATGCGAAAAGCAACTGCAGAAGTAAAACGTTAAAAAAATTTAAAAAACAACTTTCAGCAACAAATGGGGTCAGAAAAGAGCAATAAGAATTTGTGTGCTTTGCAACAAGGCTGTGCAGGATTGTGTCATCACAAACAGAAGAACATACTGCAATTTAAGTGGGATGTACTTCTAACAGCTTTTCAGTTTCATTCTAAAAAAACATGAAACATCAGAAACAATAAAATGAACAGTATTACTACAGGACTTGGAAGAAAATATACTTTGGAAGTGTCAGCTAATACTGTTTTTAAGCCCCAACAGTAGAAGAATCCTATAAACACTAAATTGGAAAATCTTCACTATCAGAATTAAAGTACCCAGGTAGCAGTTCATTTGCAAGGAAGACAAAAAATTTACAACCTTCTAGGGAAGGAATGAATCAAAATCCCACCCTGTTACTTTGCTGCAGTTTGACATAGGACTGAATTTATTTTTAAACATTTAAATATAGCAGATTTCTTTCCTAAACCTCTATTGTCTCTTACGCTACTGAAAGCTACATCCACGACTGAGCCTCTCCCCTCCCCACACCAAAGTCTTAGGACGTGTTCCTGAGATGCAGTCCTCAAACAAGAAGAAATTAGTGCTGTTCTACTGAAGCATCCAAAAAGCCATCTTATTTTTATGCTCCCATAAAGCAAAGCACACTGCTAACAGTTTTCTGAAGTATACTTAAATATTATTTGCACTTCCCCCACCCCTGAAATGGGAAACAATTGAGGATACTCAAAAGGTACCCTCCTGAAACCTTCCATGAAGAAAAGAACACTGGCAAAATCCTCACACAAATTAAAGTGTGAACAAAAGCTTCCAAACTACCTTCATAATTTCCCACTTTCAAGAAGTATCTGGACTTACTGTTTTATCAATGTTAACTAACGAAAGTACATTTTTGAGGGCTCAGTTTTGTTAAGGAAAAATCAAAATACTTACACCTCAACTTCTGTTCCTTATCTCCTTTGACACTGAACTGGGAGACTCCTTCTATAAATTCTAAAGGACACAGCACAGAAAAACATTTACAAAAATAGTATGTTTTTAATAAACCAAAGGAAACAGTTCAGAAATGGAGAGATTTTAAGACTCTAAATTACTATAAAATCTTTAATACATTGCTTACACCCTGCAACACTTAAACTCACATACTTGGACACTGTTGATTAGCGGGAAGTACTTCAAACCCAATACTGCACTCACTGAACAGATTTTTCCACGTCAGTATTAAGTAATTCTGAACTATGTTTTCATGACAGTCTCATAAAAGCCCATCTACATCTCTACTAAAACTACTCTCCTGTGAGGATTCCAGTTGCAGAGCTCTTTTCAACAGTGGTTTCTTCACTTAAGGCAAGCATTACATGAAACTGAAAACTTCTCTATAACACATGCAAAACAATTTTAGATAAAAACAAGGTAAAAAAGAAAGTTTACATTATTTACCTATGAATTCATTATCCCAAGAACAAACTTTTGAGTTGCCAAAAAAAATAAAACTTTGAGATGTGATGCATCTGGATGAGTTCCCATAACTAGACTACCTAGAGCTTTGAATGGTGAAAGTGACAACTGTGTAAAACTGCAACTGTGGTACAGAAAAAACAGAGGTATGGCAATATAGCATTAGATTGAAAGGCCTACCGCAGCTTCAGCAGGTTTTGTGAAATTAAGTGAACAACTCAAATACTTGGCTAGTAATTTTTTCTTTCTTGAACCATTATGTTTCTGAAAGATTACGAAAAACTCAGGTTTTTTAACAAAACAAGTTTCCTCACACTAGTAATTTATTTTTTTTTGAGCTTCCATGAGACAGAAGTCAAGTGAGTCAAACTTGGCCAGATGACAACAGCAGAATTCATTACCGCCGATTGCAACAGCATGATTTTACTACACCGAAGTGATTTTGACAACTTCCTGTTCCCACCCAAGAGAAACAGCTCTTGGTAATTTTGCTAATCACAGCTCAATGTCACACACAATATAGCATCATCTTTCCTCACTGCCTGTTTTTCACATGGGGATTTTTAACTGTAAAACAACACAGTTTTGGAAACAGATACAAAGGAAAAAGTCACAAAAATCAACATTCTGGTTACGCTGTAAGTCTCCCTACAGAAGTTTGAGGGGGTTTGTAAAGTCAAAATCTTTGTCATTAGTTTTTTCTGTGTTTGTTAACATGGATAATAATTTGAAAGGTCAGTCTGTCAGTATAAATGAGATTTATTAACTTTCAATTTAAAATAAAAAGCAAAAAATACCTGAACAACTTTTTCTAGTCATGATCTATAAGAGATCTGTAATAGCTTCAACACATGTTGGACACCATCACTTCCAAGAGTAAGATTGTTTTAACAAAGTAGAAATTAAGTTTTCTGACCTGCTGATTCTCATAATCAGCAATGGTTAAGATAAATTAGCTAAAAGCTAAAGCTTTGGAAAAATCTAAGTCAAAGCTCTTGGTTTTTGCCTTAAGTGTCTACCCAAAACCATTAAAAAAAACTCCTGTAAGGGAAGTATCAACAGAGAAATGTACATCACTTTCACAATTCGGAAAACTATTTTCAAAATACTTCAAAAGATATCTTGTAGCAAGTTTTGTGTAAAAAAGATATCTTGTAGCAAGTTTTGGGTAAGTACAATTCAAGCAGAAACACAGCATTTGCAATCTACCCCACCTTCTTTCATAATGTCTTTATACTTCAGATAGCACCATGACTGAAAGTCTGAATCAGTGCACGTAAGAGATACTTAATGAGTAGTCATAAATCAATAGGACCAGGAAAGCATATTACTAAAGACTTTGCTCTTTTAATCAATTTAGGCCGAACTGTTGCCCTAACACACCAGAGAATTTTTCTGGCTGGCACAGTTTTACTGGCACTCAATTTCATTAGGAATTAGTATCTATTTTGATTAAAAAGTTTTCTCCACCCATCCGTTCTCAACTGAAGTAAAATTTAATTTCCGAGTCTCCAGTTATTCTGATAAAATGCCACCACCTTTCAGAAAGCGCTGTATCTTACCTTTGAAGTCCACTTCTCCGTTGCCATCTGTGTCAAATATATCTATTACTCGCTGTACTAACGGGTTCTGTTGCAATTCAGGTAAAGACATGAACTCTTCCACACTCAAAGAACCAGAGTTGTCCAAATCAAGCTTCTTAAATCTCTTTCCTAGTCGTTTAATCTCATCAGCATCAACTGAAAGGAAAAAAACACCTATTCTTAGTATTCTTAGCTTCACAGTAAACCCTTTGCCAGTTAAACCCAATGCATGTTTCTCCCTAGCTTTCTGATCAGCATTTCTCCTACAGTATTAGGGCCATCAAACGCTTGCATGGAAGATTATAAAGATAATGTCAAACTCTGAAAACAAACACACGCCTTTTCATTTTATTTTAATTAAAACTTACCTTTTTTCCTCCCTGCACCAGCCATAATACAGTTAGCCTTGTGACTCACTGAACATCACATGCTGACACAACATTTTAAAGGATTGCGGATGCTTAGCTAGTTCTTAGTCAGAGAGCTCTTACAAATACCAGGTATAAAGAAATAATAAAAAAAAGACCAAATTTCCTTACAGGAAACTACCATTAAGTTTACAGTAGACTAACATAGTAAGTTATGAAGACAGTTATATTAGTAAATATATTAGCACACCAAACACAAGACCTCCTGGCACACATGCCAAGTGAAGCAGGTTAGCAGTCTGGCTGCTGCCCAGCTACCACTCACCTACTCACTCATCACCCTGACAGATCTAAGATAATTTGTCTCTCCATCTCAAATGGGAAATAGACATGCATGTAGCCATAATATTCGTACACCTATTTTCTGTCACAGAGTTAAAACAGGTTCAGGTTCTGCAGCAGTACCGCTTCACCTCCCTTCAAGTTTAAAGCAAACCCTTAGTTACAGCATATACCTCGTACCCTACTTCGCATCTGATTTCACCAGGACTAAAGCTGTGAGCATATAACCACTCCTTAAAAAAAAAAAACACACCACTTGTCTCTCCCTGTCAGTGCTGAAAAGCTTGAAATTTTTTCTCCATAACAACCTAGAAATTTCCTATCAGCAGCTTGATTTAACTCACCGAAGTTAGTTCACAAATTACTCACCATGTTTGGGTATGAAGGAGGAACTGTGGTTCGTAGGAAGTACTAGAAAGTGACTAGCATACAACAAACCACAGCAAATATATCTTACAGCACCTGAAGGTTTCCAACTTGCCATACAAGTTTCTTTCCTAACATTAACAATCTCCTCAAAATTTCTTAGCTCTGTTTAATGCATTTCCTCTGATAGCAGAAGAAATTGTTTCGCAGCTTCTATGAGGCACAGACATACCACCTCATCCATTTCACATCACATTAATACCCTCTTAGGCTTTTGTAAAAGTGCAACATAAAAACAAATATCACTTAGACTTCCTGACATGTAAGGACTGCCAACATGCAGAGCTTTATGTTTAGAAATTGTAGCAGATTCAGAGACCAAAAGATTCCTCTACACCAAAGCAGTCAAACTTTCAATTAAGTTCCTTGGTATCAGTGTTTACAAATCAACCAATAAAGATATATGCATTATTTAGTAACAATATTTAACTTCACTTTAAAATATTTAAAAAGCAAATTCGAAGTATTATCTATTGTGTACGTAATACTGTCCTTCTCTTACCAGATCAGTGAAGTGTCACTTCCAATCTTAATAAAAAAGGTAACACTGACTGAAATTGAACTATTGCTCCCTAAGCAACCTGAAATACTTTATAGTTCTGTAATTTCACAAAATCACAACAGAGAAAAATTAAAGAAGCAGTAATATACCTGATCTTACCTCCCCTGCCAAACAAATCAATGAGCTATGAATTGCAAGTTTTGAACCATTAAGTTACATTTAAGAAAACCACACGTATTCAAAAACAACTACAAAAAAAATACTAAACCAGAACACAAACAAAGAGATGTCTGAGCCAGGCCTGAAGACCGGCAGCCACAGCATCACTGCCTCAGAATGCTAAAGCAGCATTCAGTAGAGTCCTGTCTCATGACGACTCTAGTCCATTTCCTCCTTTGGAAGCTGAAGTCCATGGTATTTTTCCTCTTCAGTATATAAGCAAAGACCAAAAATGAAACCCAGAGTTCTGCCAATAGCCTGCCCTAAGTTGAGCTGATCACCTCATACACAAGTCAGTCCAACACAGCTTTACACTCGATTATTACACAAAAATGACACTAAAGTACTGGACCAGTTCTGCCATCACACTTACCTGCTTCAACAGATAGCAAAGAACTTCCACAAGATGTGCTAAGAAGGCAAACTACAAGGGTATTTTATCTTAAGCTAGTCTCTATCTTTTAGCAGGACCTACCAATATGAATTCAAAAGCTACATTTTACTAGGACATTCAGAGACTGATCTACAGCACACAATCCTGACAACCAGTGCTATAACAGTGCTCTAACATCACCTGCTAAGCGTACAAACCGCTGTTAACCAGTCATGCATGAGACTTGAACTTACACAATCACAATACTTAAGAGGAGATGAAGCACTTTTCTTAAAATTTATTTTTTAAAATTTGAGGATCACAGTCAAGGATTTTAAGATTAAGGACAGTGAAGACGAGAATCAAAGATGCGAATACATTGGAAAGGTACCTAAGGAAACCACTCCAGAATGCTTTGTCTGTTTTGCTGAACACTGGCAAAGCAGCAACCACTCAAATCATGAAATCACAAGAGTCTCCTGACAGTTCAATTGCAGTTCAGAATGCAGATGCTGAGCAGAGAAAAGGGGTATTAGAAATTTCTCACCCCTGACTTTGACACATTGAAACAAGGGTTTGCCTGCACTGCAGAGCCAAGGAGGTTCTACCCTTGGGAGGGGCAGAGCAGGTCATGCAGGGACAGGGAGGTCAAAGAACAGGAGTAACGAAACTGAATCTCTGCCAAAGCTGGCCATGCGTAGGTTTTGTCCAAAGCTTTGTTTCTGGCAGCAGATACACCATGGATGAGCATACTGGGAGAAAAAATTTCACGGTAATCAGAGCAGTTATGGGAACAGGCATATTTCCTTTAACAGTTCACATGTATAAAAGCTGCTGTTCATCATGAACATATAGATAAAATCAGCACCTGCAGATCAGTTTCATAATTTTAATTTACTGAGCATTTCCCATCAGAACGATTTTTTCTTTAAACACACTGCAAGCATCACCTACATTTTCAAAAGACCTACCTTAAAGAGCTTATACACTTAAAATCATATTTCAGTAAATACTTGTCTTTATAAAATGGCTTTCAAAAAATCAAAAAATAATAAAACAGATTTTATTTTAATTTTTAAAGCCTTCTTTGAAATTTCAAGAGGTTTTGCCTATCCTTTTTCCTTCAGTTCAGTCAGCACCTGTGATAACTCTCTCTGGCTGAGCTGAAACATGTAGAGATTTTGTTTGGCTAGCTTTTAAGGAATAAAAGCAAACATTTATTGTAAGAGCAAATTCCAGTATTATCCTATGCATTTTTTGTTCAGACTTCCTCTACAAATACACACATACAACAGTCCTCACCTATGATGGACGTGCCCCCTTCTTACAAGGCTACTCTTTCCTTAGTATTTAGCAGCAGGTTGACTCTCCTAGAATTTCACATAGCTATCGCTGAAGGCCAGAGCAGTGAATTAAGTTATCAGAGGCTGAACAAAAATACTTCTTTCCTTCTTCTCTAAGGTCTCCTTACAGGCAACCTAATGCTGACACAAACATCCTGAAGCTCTACTGGAATGCAAGGCATAGGATAATCCTGATGAAGGTATTTGAGCCAGAAGGACTGATGGTGGCAGTAGCAGGCAGAATTTTACAAGACTCAAGCTCAAGGAGACCAGGATAGAGATGAAAACACTGGGAAATCCAAGGAGGTCCAAGTCCACTGAAGTGTAAACAGGGTGATAACATCACTGAGCAGAATAAGGAGTATCAAGCTTTGTTTACATCATTTGAGGCAGAGCTTGCCTGTGACTCATCACAGTGGTCTGAGCTTCCTCGAGCTCTGGCTGCAGTGAGCGTTCCTCTAACCTCAAACTCAAGTTAGCCTTTTTTGTGCTCCACTCACCCGCTGACGTAAGGCTTCTTAAGCTTTTACACAGAAAAATATCCCATCAGCTTATCACTCATGCCTGGCCTTACAGAAGATACTAACTAGATAGAAATTATACCTAGTGATTCTTTTAAGAATGCTTTGCTCACAGCCCTGTAAAAAATAAAGTTATTCAAGTTTTTTCATAATCCAATTTGAATTTCTTTCACTTTTTAAAGAAATATCAGTATTTTCAAATGATTCCTCTTCCAGACAAGTATTACAATTCCAGAGGCAACAATACCTGCTTCATATTCTGAACTCATTTGCATACACCTAGAAATGCTATGAATCAGGTTAAAACACAAGACCTACATGCTTCCATGAAATGACATGCAAATAGATTTGCGTAACTCCATTTTAGTACAGCAGCTTTATCTTCTAGCTGGACACTCTCTAATATGCTGCTACAGACTATTGAATATACCACTCCTTTCCTTAACACAGAACAACAGAGATGATGATCCATAAAGTATTTTTAAAAATAAGTTTGTTTCAAGCTGTTATTCACATCACTGATGCTCAAACAGTATTATAAAGGGCATTCAAGTGGCAACTCAAAAAGCCCCATTAAAAGCATATCTGAAGTGCATTGCACTCTACTTTGAAATAAGTTATTTCAGAAACATTGTTTTAGTGTTATTGCTTCCAGTCGAAGTAAAGGTGCACCTGCATGGTTAGTTTGCTATTAATGTGAAAGCCACAAGTAAAAGAATACCTTAAAATACACATCTCTTTAAAATCCACTAGATTTAGTGATATTTTAACAGGGTAACTGCTTGTGTCTTCAGAAGTGCTGGGCATTCATTGCTGCACAGTGCACTCCCCTGAGAAAAGCTGTACATCTCAGCAAAGAGGTGCACTTCTGAAATCTAAGTGTTTATCTAAATACTTAAAGATACACATAAAAGATTGGCTTTTCAGATACCCTTAAAATACTAACTCTAACTCATAACTAAAAAACTGAAGAGAAAATATGGTGACAGAAAGCCTACGTTACACTTTTTAAAATATCAGTAAAAATAATACTTTCCTAATGTTTCAATATCCTTGTAAAACATTCGAAAAAAGCTTTCTGTAAAGAGAACATTACTAAATTTGAAGTGTTTCCAGATAAAAAAGATACACATTTTCCATAAGAATGGACTGCAGAGATCTCAAAATAAAACAGAGGTGAGAGCTTTTGCTGAAGGTCTAGCCACAGCCTTGTCTGGTGCAGGAATATAATGTTTCAGAGCAGCAACCAAGACAGCCATTTCAGTCTTGGAGATCAAATTTCAAAAAGATGACGCCCTTGAGAACACATTCAACCACTTGTCTTGTATATGCTTACACGCAGCTGGTCTAATCCTTTTCATGACTTCAGATGTGTCAATTACAATTTCTAAGTTAGAAAAGAGGTACTAGTCTCCTTAACCTAAAACCAAAACATAAATATAAAACTATTTTCTTCACAGTTTTTTGCTATGATATTTTTTTCTTGTGGATAATTTGACAACTTGGTTCAAATCAATTTTTTTCCATGTGAAACAGCAGTAGATTTTCAGTAATTTCTCAAACAGCACAGCTGAGAAAGTAACTTTTTTTTTTTTTTTTTAGGGAATCCAGCAATGCCAATTCACCTACAGAAAAATAATAGTATTCTAAAATGAAGGGTAGAGTAAAAGAAATATTGTAGCTTTGTTAATGGTATACATACCCTGCATAATATCCTGAATTTCCTTTCCATTACTGCAAACTTCAAAACAAAATTCTTATAACATGAGACACCAAGACAGCAGTGGCTGCAGGGCCAGGTAGGGGGTTATGACCCTGCCACCAGGAAGACAGCATAAATTTGTTACTGCTTTCAGTCACCCAGAAGTTTACCATTCAAAAATCCTTATCAAATGATCTTTAAAAACATTGTCCAGTCTGTACCCATGCCCCTCAATCCCTAGATCTTTCACTTTTACTCAGGCACGCGGAATCTTGAAGCACAGTGCAACCATTCCAGAGATCAGTCACAAACGAGAGGGACTTCTACACTAACTACATCTTCCCCACTGTTTGCAGTTGCGTTGCCCAGACAAGCAGTGACACGCTCTCTACCGTGAGAAGGTCCATCAGAGCAGAAAGTTTTAATCATGCAAAACCTCAGATTTACATGATATCCTCAAAATACTGTTTAACCACAGAATATAACAGAAATCATCTCCTCTGCAATAAAAGTGGGTAAACAAGCTCAGCAATGAACCTTTAGGTTAATAGTAGCTACGAATAAATAGAGCTTGTCCCAGAATTAAAAGTTTATAATAGCAACTTGCTGCTTACAACTCAGACAGAGATATGGCTAATAAAAAGTTATCTTCAAAGGTCAACTTGTCCCTAAGGAAAATCTGACCAGTAGAGCAGTAGCATAAAACCAGATGTAAGATTCAGAAAAAGACTGCTAATGTCTGCACTGCCTGGGAAGTTCTACCCACATATACGTACTTAACAAGATATATATTGAGAGCATAAGACCATAGTGCAGTGCTTTAGTGAAGTGGGTAAGATGCTCCTCATGTGCAAGTCTCTGCTAGCTGATGACAAACTAATTAACAAGGACATTCACTAGGCATTGAAGACTTGCAAGTTATTAGCAAAAGCCTCATTTCTCTGAAAAATGCTTAGAAAAAGATTCCTCTGCATATACTTACTTCACATTACTGTTTGACTTATGATGAGAGCTGGAATTCAGGTATGACTAGCATTGTGAAAGCAGTCTAGAAGTTAATTCCTAATTTGAAGGATTTTTTCTATTTAAAAACAAGAACTGATTAACCAAAGAATACTAATTCTATTAAGAGTTCAGACATATATGCACAGGCCTATGCATGGTTTAGTGCTGAACTAAAATGGTCAAGGAAAGAAAACAGTTAAAAATAAGTACATTCAGCATAACGCTGCCGGGACATTTCACAAGACAATCCTTTCTTTGGGCAGCTTTAGGCAAGAAATATTTTGGTATTTTTACAGGGTAGCCTAACCTCATGAGACAGAGCAATGAGTTTTATTGTCACATGGCCAAAAGCAAATAACACCAACTTAAGTGGCTTCTCACCTAAATGCCTGGCTGCAAGCGTACACAGGAAGGAGAGAAAAAAAATCCTCTTACAGCTTCAACCTCTCTTTCTCCAAGGGTGCCAAGACAGCCTAGGCAATATCCTTAGCTCCTGAGATAGCACATACTGCACCACAAGCTGTTCCACAGCCCTGAGAAACTGGCATTGGGACCCATGGAAAAGCCTGACTGGTTGAACTACCAGTTAATGCTTCATTGTATGGACACCAGAATACAAAACAAACTTATGTTAGTTTCCATAGAAAAATAGAAAAAAGATCAGTCAAACAGCAAAAGCCTACATTTTTCAAAGGTAATCTTTCACCTTTTAATTTTTGCGCTTACTGTATAAACTGCATTAACTTTTCAAGCAGCAAATTCTGTAAATTCACATGAGAAGTTGTACATAAATAATATTAGCCTGTAACAATATAATGTAGTGGTTAAAAAAAAACTTACAGTGCGAGCACATTTCCAAAGGGTAGCTTGCCTCATTTCCCTGCAACACAAAAAAGAACAAAGCCGCAATTATTCCCAGGTTCACTTAGAGGAACTATTGTAAGTTTCAGCACTGTAAATATCTTCAGTAATACAAGTTATCCATATTTATATATATATATATACACACACACACACTAAACCAACAACAACTTATTTTATTTGGATAGTTCTATGTTACCAAAATATACAAAGTAATATAAAACCACTGAGGTTTCTCTCTCATGAGAGTTCCCATGAAAATATCATCAGTCCACATGATACAGAGTAGTAACTTCAACCCTATATTGTAAAAACCAAAACTGAAGTTGCCAATTACTTATAAATTATGCAAATGCTACTTTTCAAGCTAAGATAGGATTTAATTTCAAGACTTCACACACATGGAAGCTGCTTTACCATTTTATTTTAAGAACAAAATCATACATGTCCTTATGAATTGCCACGACAAACTTTGCCCAATGAGCAAAAGAAAATCCCAGTATATGTTCTCCCCCTCCCCAAAATATTCACACAGGAAAAGTGATGGGAAAGTGAGGTTTACATGCCCAGAAATTAACTTTACATTTAAATATTATTTTGTAAGTAGTATCTTAATGTGTTCCTGCATTGTAGCTGAATGGAAAGTTAAACGCTAAGATTTAAAATCCTTGCTGTACTACAATATCCATAGCAACAAAAATTAAAACTTTATGGGGGTACAGTCACTTTGAACTTAAATCATACAGAAACATATAGAACTTAAGAGGAAACCACAACTACTGTAACATGAACTCCAAAAGACAGTAGAAATAAATGCTGGTATTTTTCCTCAAATGCCTTTGAGCCAGAGAAGATCGCAATGCACACATACTTAATATTTATGTGGATTCAGTCAGCAAAGGAGTGACCAGGTAGCTGAAGAGATTCACAACCAAACCTTATCAAAAATTATTTGAGGGAGTGTTTTACAGAAGAAAACATATTTAAGACGAGTATATAACACATTCTATTCATAAGTAGTTCTCTTTTGGTGTGGATTGTAAGGGATTCCACAGCTGAGCTCTGGCGCAGAAAGAGTCCTTAAAATTATGCAAATTGTACACAAATTAAGAGATTACTTGACAGAAGAAAAAAGAGAACTACATTTAGCCTGGAAGCATGCGATTGCATTTCCTATTAAGGACAGAAAGGGGCAGAACAAACATCTCATGAATCTAAACATGTCTGAGAAGAGATGTGTTGGGTTGTGTGCGTTGTTTGCTTTTTTCTTTCTTTGCCTCCAGAACACACATTCATGATCCTTATGCCCCCATAACACACAAATCCTCTTGCTTCTTTAAAAAAGTTCATACCTTGCTTTATAAGTAGAGTAGCAGAAGAGAGCCTTAACATCTTCCCCAATGTCTACTTATAGCAAGTCAAAGAAGCAGAATAGGAACTGACAGGGTGGGAACAGTCAGGTCCCTAAACCTAAAAACCATGACTGAAATACTCTGCAAGAGCAACTTCTTTCACTGCAGCTGGGAATCAAAGAGAACGGTGCCACGTGGAAAATCTTGGACGGAACCCAACCAAAGTCTTAGAAAACCAGTGAAGACCAAAACAAGCAGTAAAAGCTTAGTGTATGTATGTGAATATAAAAAGGTGTAGGATTTAAAATCGAGGAAAGCAGAATTTTGGAATAAGAAGAAACAGGAACCAGGGGATCCAGCTAGGCTGCTCTTAAGACACGAGGCCATGAAGAGGCAAGAAAAACACCAGACTGGAAGGCTGCAAATTAAAGGAGAAAGTTGAATTAAAACCAGTGCACTTGTGCACATACACATACAATCAGAACTACATTAAAAGACTGTTCTGGGAACTTATATACTTGGTGAGATGTTGGGACAAAGTTAATTTCTAGTGCAGGCCACTGAAATCAATCTGGCTAAAACAGCGTAAAATGCTTCTAAAAATTGGGAAGGAATGGGAGTAACTTTCTTCAGTTAATTAACTAAGTATAATGTTTATAAGCAGTCTTACTATGAATCTAGATGCACATGCTAAGCCATAATCAAGTTATCTATGTGAAGTAGCCTACGAAGTGTTTGGAGAGTAGAGAAAAAAGTGATTCAACTTCAGCTTAGTTTTTCTGTGAAATAGTTAATGCTAACAAGAAATGTTATGAATACTTACCTATCCAGGACTGGAACTTGGATCTCTACAAAAAATTAGAAAAATCTAGTAAGCGGCAGTGCAAAGCATACATGACTATTCAGTATTTGCTATATTTAAATAGGGTATTTTAAAAAGTAGTTACCTGTTTTTGATGTGCTGTGTTCACTTCACAGGAGAATCCAAAAATCCACTATATTTTCAAAAATGTTTTAATCCCCCTTTTTTGGCGAGAATAGAGGCTCAACCTACTCATGCCACAGTTGAGATTCCTGTTTGCACACCTGTAAGCTGGACAAACACAAAGGTTTTCCTATGCACCAAAGACTTGTTCCTCACAGATGAGTTTAATGATTTGGTCTTGGGAGCTGGCATTTTTCACTGCATTTTGAAAAGCAGTAAAAAGATGTCCCTTATTTGTCTCCAGATACAATCAGTATGTGTTCAGACAGCACGAAGTGAAACGTAAGCCCTGAAACACACGTGCTAAAATAGGTCGAATATTTTCTTGCTGTTGAATGACAGATAGGTGGTGGGTAAGATTAAGGCCTACAACGACATCCACCTTAATGGCTTAAAACAAGCAGGCAAGTAAGCACAGCTACAGAACTTCATGAAGTATCAAATGAGCCCTTTAAGAAAAGGGAAAAAAATGGGTGTACATTGTTATTTATACGGTTTTAATGCAGAGTTAAGATTTAACACCACGTAGTATTCTAAAGAATGCTGGAAAATATTAGATTCCGCATACTAACAGAAAAATTGACGATAATCACATTTTATAATTATAAACCTTATTCAGCAAATGGACACTGCAGTGACTTTATTCCTAAAGTTTTAAGATGATACTCATTTATAAAGGCAAAAGTTATTGTAAAATCTCCGAACAGCAGCTGTCATTTATTCTCTGATGAAGTGATACTTGTATAATAATGTGTAGCGTAAAAGGTTCTGACAAAACTCCAAGATTGCCAATTAAAAAAACACATTATATTATTAGTTCTTGCTGCCAGATATATATTTAGCATACCTCACATAAGTGAGTATCCTGTCACGTACACCATATTAGCACATTTAGAGATGAGTGACGCAGCCTCTTGAAGAAACGCAGCTTGTACAGCATCAACACTCCCCAACAGATTTATTTGGCACCTACACCTAGTATAAAACATGCTTTCCCTAGCTGCATCTGGGTATTACTACCATACTGCTGGAGTTTAACTCTTTTCTCTTGAGTTACGTGATTAAAACAAGTGGCTGGAAAATGACTGATATTTTGAAATCCTTTTCTTTTTGAAACAGTCCTGAGACGTTCTTGAACGCTCTTAGATCCCTGCAAGTTCTTTCTTCGTTAACCACCAGCAAAATCATGACTCCTAGACCAAAAGAATTACCTATAAAGGAACAGTCCAGAGTCTAGTAACAAGAAAGCTGACCAAATTCTGAATGCTGCAGAAATATCAGTTCACTAAAGATGAATCAAAGCACACCACAGAAGTAACTTCAGAAGTTCGTATGACATGCAGTTTGCTCATTTAAGAAAAAAGCAAGCTTTGCAATTATATTCTCTACTAATCTCTCTTCTTTTGGCAGCTATGTCTTTTTATTGATTAAGGATAACCTAACGGCCTTTAGTCTTTATTTCTCCCATATATTATCCATTAAAAAAAATATGTTTCTTGATGTCTTTCTTCAGCAACTATTTCAAATAGTAATCATTCTCTCTTCTTGAGAACAATTTTGTACATGCTCCTCCACAGCAAGCTAGTTAAGGTCATTCTGTTCATGAAAGCTTCCTCTTAGTGAAAGACAAAAAGCTGTGGACAAAAAAAAGGAAAATTGCACTTTGCAAAATCAACAGCAGAAGCTAAACTTCACAGCTGAAGCTGTTCACACAGAAAAGCTTGTACACAGTAAAACATTAAATTGCAAAACTGTTCTACATTAGCAACATTTCTAGACCTGTTTGTATGCAACTTGTCTGCACATCTTTTTGTCAAATGTTCAGGGGGTTAAGCGTCAGCCTTCAAATACTTTTCTGCTTTTATAAAAGCAGATTAAATGTATTTTAAATGCCAGCAAGCCAGTCCTAAAAAAAAAAAAAAGTCCTCAAAACGTAAAGCATGAGTGGCTACCAGTACAAACACCTGCAAGAGGTGAGAAGCCAGGTTGTTTCAAAGCTTCTGTTTCCACAGCCAGACAACGAATGAATTCACTGAAATGTCGAGAATGAATTCAATGAAATGTCGAGAATGGTCTCTTCAAGGTTAGTTAAGTACATGCATAGGAGTAGCTGTCTGAGATCTGCTATTTCTTCAGCAAAGTACAAGTGCAATAGCCCATCCTTGCTGTGAATGGCCTTAAAACATGCCAACTGCCTTGATACTGCAGTTGACTGTTACACCTAAGTACCAAAGTCTCCCACAGCAACGTGTTCCTGCATTTTTTTTAATGCACAGGTACATCATGAGGTCTTGTCAACACTGCTATATGGTGAACTTCATTTGCTCCTGCATCTTCTAAATTACTAACTAGAATTTTTCACAAGGAAAAATACAGCCTGCAAATGCAACAGTTAACCAAGCCACACCACCTGGGAGTCAGAACTAGGGCTTAATCAAGATAATTAATTTCAATTATCAAATTACACAAAAAGCTGTTCTCCATCACTTACTACTACAAGTGAAGAGGAACAGGCACAGTGAGACTGCAGAGGCTTGTAGTCAGCATTTAAAAAAAACTATTCCTCCTTCACAAACAAGCAAAGTGCTTCTCTACCTCTTCCTCCTTATTCTCCATACCACCTAAATTAACGATTAATGAAAATTACCACCTGTTATAGAGAATTTTTCCTCCTCCAAGATCATCTTCCATATATTGCTGTTTTCCAAGCTTTAACAATGAAGAATTGCCAGCTTGGTGAAGAGCGGTTCTTTTTTTTGTTTTGTTTTGTTTTTTTAAATGACCATTATTTAACATGTTACTTGAGTTTTGGCTGTCATATAGATTGGCACTGTATTCTCCATTAACAACTAACAGGCAAGTTGGCAAGCTGATTTAAGACAGATGGTGTTTCTTATCAAGACCGCAAAAACTTTTGCCTGAAAAAAACATGCCATACATCCACAGTGGTTTAAACATTTATTAAAATAAGTTTCAGACAAAGCCCTAGAGACTTCAAGACACATTAATATTCAAGTATCTGAATTCATGATCAGAAAAGCATGCAAGATCTCACCTTTTATAATTTGTATATTTCATATGTGACTTATGAGAGCAATGAAAACCTACAAGGAGCTTACCAGAGCACAGGGGAAAGACACGCCCAAAGTTTCTGTAGACACCCCAACAAATCAGCAAGTATGGCTTAGAACAAGACAAGCAGGAATAAGGTACAACTGGAAAAAGCAGCAAGAACATCACCTAATAGAATATACTTTTTGGTTAAATTCAATGGATGAGGGTTTTTTTTGGTTTTGTTTTTAAACAAGTTACTCAACATATAGAAGTTGTCTTAGCCTGAGAGGAGCCTGTAATACCAGAAAGACCAACAGGTCAAGAAAAAGATCTTACTGATTATCACAAGCAAACTCGTAAAGATGATGTCATAGATAAGACTGCCAGCAAATTCAGCATTCGTGTTTGGTAATTAAGCCACCTTTTAAGCTTTTCATTGCAGCCATTAAGAGTAAAAAAAATCTACTTAAAATTGGGATATCACAGCATAGTTACTGGAAAACAATGACTAAAATTAAGAGCTGATAATAGGGCAGACTAACTGCCAAAATGTAGACATTAACATTTAACATAACTTGGTCGCTGCTACACAGTACTTGCTTCATATAAAAGTAACGTACTTGCTTTCCATAGAAGTCCCCCAGGCAGAGCCCTAACACTACCTCAGAATTAGAAGCTCTCTAGCACTTCTCCAAGAATATTGAAAGAATAAATCTACCCGAGGTCCTTTTAAAGCAATAATTTTGAGTTAGATGTTGTGATGCAAAAGAATTAAGTGAAGACAAGAAATCAGATGGCTTAAAAAGACACGTAAAAGTTGGAGCAACTCAAGAGCAGTGAGTTTCACTGTTTACTCCAAATTCTCAACCTCATTCCTGAGATTCTGAGCTACAGAAAGAATTAAACGCATAAAAATGCCTGACACCTGCCCCAGTAAGTTTCCAAAATGAGGTATCACCTAGTGGTACTGCACTGGCAATCCTACATTATTTTTCCAGGCCATCCACAAATCCTGTTACTCTTTTGAGGGGCAACTCATTTCCTTGCCCCTCTACTC
Organism: Anser anser; assembly: GCF_964211835.1. NCBI lineage: Eukaryota > Metazoa > Chordata > Aves > Anseriformes > Anatidae > Anser > Anser anser. The sequence continues at coordinate 122,030,359 of NC_139722.1, read as the reverse complement.
ATGGAACTAAAACAGTATGACAGAAGTTCAGGATGCATTACTTCCAAGCTGAACCCAACTCAGAACATGATTCACGGAACCTTCAAAAGAATTAGTATTTTCAGAGCCTCAGCTCTGCTTACACCTCTCATTTTTGTGCTCAAAGCTGTGGAAGAGTCCCTCCGCATATTTCATGGTCATCGTCTTCTCTGTCCAGAAGTCCAATATAGCACGTGGGAGTTGGCAACAATCTCATTTCTCTTCTGGCATTTGGACTGTCAGATCCGGCCTCCATGTTACACGTTGGTGTGAGCATTTAGTTTATCCACAGGAGCAACAGAAGGGATTAAGCAGCAAGGAAGTACAAGCAAGGAATTCTTACAGGGTATCCAGACAAGCAAGGAATTACAGAAAATAAACTTAGGGAGGGGGAAAAAAAGGCAAGAAAGAAAATCATAAAAGCAACAGTATTGGTACCCAGTAAGTAGCACAGACCTCAAATGTGACAGTAAAGGACTGCATTCATCTGATACTTAAGAGTTGTGCTTTTCTGCTCTCCTCTGGGTAAAATTTCAATTAAAAAAAATAATGATTATTAACAAAAGCTGAACACCTGGAGTTACCATCAATGTTGAATTCACAGAATGGTATCAGTCATGGAAGAAACAGAATGTAGTCTTTACCAAAAAGATTTTGCAAGGTTTTGTTAGCAAGCTTTTTTTTTTTTTTTAAACAGACTAGCATCCACCACTTGTTTCTTATTCTTTAGTAAACCAGAAATAAAGTATACAGAACTTACATCTACAGAAATAAACTATGAAGTTATGTATTGACCAAAATTCTCGGTACTGAGCAGTTCCTATGAAAAGTCATAAAAGGAAAAGTTTCCTAGGGATACAGAGATAAGGAACAGATTTAAAACCAATCAAGTTTTAGGATGTTCCCTAAGCGTTAAAAAACATAAACCAGACTTCAATAGTCATTTGCTTTTAAGTTCCTCCAACAAGTGCTTTTGGGATGCATTTGCTTTCCCAACTATGACTGCTGCCTATTAGGAAAATTGCATGAGAAATGGAAGTTACAGAAAGGCTATTTGTTCTAGTACAAAAGTTTATTTTATTTAGGAATTTCTCTAATGATTCTTATTTCTTTGACTCAGCTACAACCCAAGTTCTTGAAGCTTCTCATGTTGAGGACACTACACCAAATGCATCCCACAATAAAGAAAAACAAACTGAAAACTGCTTTCACATAATGCTCGCATCTTAATGCAAAAAAGTACATATTTTTCAACTCTAAATTTGCCAAGGTACTGCTAATGTGTTCTCCTCTACTTTCTACTTAAACAACAGAAATATTCTCCAAATACTGATTCTACAATTGTTGAAAAAAATGTTAAGTATGTTCTTAATGGCCGAGATAAGAACTGACTTGTTAAATGCCTTAGAATGTAACATTTTCCCCACCACCACCACACACACACTGAATCTAAAAGAGAAAAAATGGAGGCATTTCATTTGGGATAAGAAAAATGAATATTCTCTTGCATTTGCTAGACTCCACTCTGAGACTACAGCATCAACTGTGACCTCTCAAATACCCACTGACAAGCATAACCATCATTCCTTGTAGCTGTGGTATTACTTCACTCAACACTTTCAGTTTAGCTGTTTGAATTCTGATAAACCTCTGAACTTTCTGCTCTCAGTTTTTAATCACCTTAATACAAATGAAATAATTATGAAGTTCCAAGGGACAGGTCTCACAGCTGTTGCTAACTCAGCATCTCATCTGAGCACTAATCAACAGCAAACATCAAGAAAATCTCAGGAGCATTTTGCAGTCAAAAAAGGGCACTACTAGGAAAAAAATGCAGCTTGTTTCAACTTACCTTTGGAAGAAGATTTCAGCTTTTAAATGTGTTATCTACAAAACAGCCAGAATTCATTAATCCTGCCTCTAAAGAAAACACTCAGTGACCTTCAGTACCAAAGGAATTCAAAAAAGATTAATACCTAATTCTTGAACATGGCATTTAAATTGCAGACATCAGAGATAATGAACCAAGGCAAAGGGGATTGCTGGATTTGGGATTACTGTAGGGATCAAGTCAGGTTAAAGCTGTTACAGTATTCTGGCATTGTTGTTCTTTGTACGAATGCAAATGAGGTGTGTTAGTTCACTTGGACGCATTTAAAAAATAAGTAGTATTATGAAAAACTTATTTCGGACACATTTTTTTAATTTGTTCACAATAAATCAGGTGATGTTTCTTTAGAAGATTGTCCTCTTGCTTGTACATCAGGTTCCACCACACACCCCCTCATTCCAAGGTGCAGCAGGCCAGGAAGATGGCACAGGTCTCAGGATAAGGCCACAGGTTACTCCTCAGTCACCACCAGCCGTGGCTGTGCTCAAGCTCTGCCAGTCATTTCAAGGGAAGCCACTTGTCCTCTGGCTGGCAGTTGGCCAGTCACTTCTGCTATGCTTTAAATCCTACGCTGTCCAGGGGTCTCCTCCAAAATGAGATATTAATGGCTTAAGGCCATCACAGGCAAGTAGCTATTCTAGGATATCACAGGGAAGCCCTAGACCAATGAAGCAAGAAGCGAACCCGATATTAGAGAGAGATGCTGTTGCCAAAACCTCTACCAGACAGGAAAACTGAAAGAATCAAGAGCAGAGTTAAAGAAGTTCAACCTTTAATATGCCCTTTTACTTTATTAGTGTCAAAGGGAAGATAGAAAAAATAAAGTATATATATTTTAAAATTTAAAACAAGTGGGTTTTTTCCTCTTTGAATTTGAAGTGTTCAGGACCAAAAAAGCAATCAAAAATCTGTCCAGTTATAGCAGGGACTACGATTTATATTCATATAAACATCGCGGCTTTTAAAATCTAAATATAATTACAACTTCACAGCTTTCAGAAAAAAATCTAAGCTTTCATGATCTTGAAGGTAAAATAATATCTATACATGCACACACCACACTCATCTGCAGATAATCTAAAGGTGTCTCCTAGAAAAAACCCTGTCACCTAAGACATACCAATTCATAAAGACTCAGCAGAAATGCCAGAGAACAGTTCACAAAACCACTTATGCAGAACGCACAATCAGTGACAGAACAGTTCTACTGCAAAGTCCTTTTCCTAAGCCTGGAGGTAAAAATAATCCATCAGGTCTGAGGGTACAGTCAGCATCAATAATACACTGGGTTTGTGTCTACCCCCACAAGTATTCTTATGCAGGTTTGATATAGACATAAAAACCTAAAAAGGTAACCGGGTTGCTTTAAACTTAATATAACTCAACTGTTGTATCTTTGACGTGTTTAAGTTTTCTGGTCTACTTGAAGAACCCCCTGTAAGCATTTGTAAGATGTCTGGCAGGGAGATGATTAGCAGCACTGGATTCAAACATGCTGCTGTTTTTAAAACAAGGTAAGGCAGAGGCAAGATTGTACCATACATTAAGAAAAGTAACAAATAATCCTCGTTATTTGAAGTTGAAACCCCAATATGCATGAGTAATCAAACTCCCATACAAAACAACAAGATCTGTCATTGCAGAAACATACCTAAGTATCACAACCTGTAAATGAAGCTTGAGAGAAACACACTGACAGGAACACAAGTGGTAACTTCATGCCAAAAGTGAAATTTTCTCATAGCTCAGTTTCCAGCTACTACTCTTTAAAGGCAACAACCCAGTCTGCTTCGCAATCACTGCGGAGTTAGCATTTCTAAAGCTTGCATCAGTCTTGAAAATTCTCAAAAGCCTGTAATTTTCAGTACATAAATAGTGAATCCTCCAGAAGACAAAGACAGGACATTTTCCCAGAAAGATGCTGAAGCAACTCAACCTTTTGTAGGGGAACAATAAGGTTCTGTCATTGCTACATCAAAGTTCTGATGCAATTAAGAGTTCACATTAGGAAATCTTTGGAGTAAGACAGGTTGGTCCTCCATAGCTTCTGGATAAGGCATAAAAAGTTTACGAGATGCCAATTTAATTGCTCTGATTACATTAACATATTGGTTGCACCCATAAAACTTCTTACAAGGTTTACTGCTGTAGCTGGGAACAGCAGAGACCTTCCAGGCACTCAAGTTCAAGCCACAGATCCAGAAGAGCTTGGCATGTTGTCCCTGGTTCTCCCCAAGTGACCACAATACAAGCCACTAGGAGGCTTGAAAACTTTTGGCAAACAGAGGCAATTGCTAGTGGCAAGCCAGATGTGCTCTCAAAAACATTAACGATTTTTCACAAGTTACAACTTCTGTTTTCAAACCACAAAATAAATCAGCTTTGCACTGTCCAAAAATTGTTAAGTGGTTGTATTCCAAACTGATACTCTGGATGAGGATATATACCCACATACCAAAACCTGGCTTTAACCACTCTTTCAGACACATTCACCATAACATCTTGAGAGAGGGTCCAAAAAAGACAGCACCAAAACAGCACCCCACTCTAGAAGATAGAAGAAATGATCAGAGTCAGAAAAAAAAAACTAGTGATAGATAACTGTGCTAACAATCCTTTCCATTTAGGAATGCTATCACAGAAACACAGGAAACAAACACACAAGGCTCTTCACTGAAGTTTACTCAATAACCATAGCTAAAGAGACCACAGCAGCCTTCTTTAGGGACTTAAACACAAGAAAGTTGCCCCACCAACCCACCCTAAGACACTGCCCTTACACAAGGATACCTTGTGCTACATGCCAGGGAAAACAAAAGCAAGACCCCACTGCCGTACCAGAAAAGTTGTAATCCAAGTACAAAGCCTGGTAAAACACACAGAGAAGCCTACAAGGAAACAGATGTATCAATTACATGTTTGAAAACTACATAGATCTTCATGAATAACAAAGTTGTGTTGAAGAGTTTTATAGAGCATCTCAGGGAAGACTTTTTTAAGTTGGCAGAAGCTTGTAATTAACATCATGGGAGAAAGCAAAAAACACGACTGAAGATCACAAGTGACTGAAGTATCATTGGATTTTCACAGTTAAGGGTGAAGAAATGACAGTAAGGCACCAAATATGTCAAAAAATCCCTTCCAAAGCCAAGTACAACTTATACTTAATAGGATAATATATAACAAAAAAACAAAGCATAGCACATTGATCTTGTTCTTAGGGAAATTAGTGGATATAAATTGGCTATTAATAGTGATTTATAATCTTCTTTGCTTTAAAGCTTTGACTTATAGAAAAGACTGTTTTCTCTTCATTGGTGATTATGAACATAGGAAAACCAAGAAACTGCAAACAGTAAATTGCATGCACTTGTGATAGAATAACAACTTCCGATTTGGAAAAATTAAGTAACCTGTACAGCAAAGGAAACAAAACTTGATTCAACATTAGGCCAAAGTATGCGAGTATCGCTGAAAAACTGGACAGACTAGGAGAGAAGTCACACAGTTTTGACTAGTAATAAAAACCAGATCACACTTAAGCTATTATCTAGCATCTTATCTGTCAAATGGTGAAACAAAACTGAAGAGTCAAAACACCTGTTTTGCAGGTAAAATATTTAGTAGGTACTTAAAGCTCTTTCAGTGTCTCCCTTTCTCTGTAACAATCTGGAGACAAAAGTTTTTGTCCAAAGTAACCTCCCAGAAAACTGTCAGCATTCGAGACTTCCTCTCCAACACAAAGCCATAAAAGAGTGGTCCAACAAAACTGAGAATTAATCACTGGCTGACCTACATAGAAAAATAGGAACAGAAGAATTACTTTTTATAAAGATATTAATTTGACCTAAAGCCATATTGAACTATAATTTGCTTTATAGAGATGCTCTCATGAGGCTGCTTTCAATTACGCCAGTTTAATTCTCAGCACTTCCAGGTACTATAAAAACAAGAAAAAGCCAGGGAGCTTTAGCAAACAGCTCCTCAAGAACCATCTGAGCAAAAACTCGGCCAAGTTAATTGGTATTTCAATACCTCCCTCCAAATTTACCAGAAATAGTAAAAAAACACACCTTTAAAATGTTATATTACCTATAGTACTTCCAACCAAACTCTCTTGTCACTGGATCAATGAGAGCTGTACAAGTAGGTTTTTATCTTCTGAATTGTTTTTAAAACATGCTCTAGTATGTTGTGGAAATCACTGTTATTTGTTACTATGCTTGGAAATTTAAACTTATTTTTAGAATAATTTTGAAAAAGTTATAGCTAAGCATTTTCAGTATCTGTAGAACCAAGAATTCTACCTCTTAAAAATATGACTTGTGACAATACAAATACAAAAAAAGCGAGCAAAGTTAACGGTGGTCCAGTCTTCTGAAGTTTCTGAACTACCTCAGTTTGCTTGTACCAAAGTCAGATATCAACACAAAGCCATAACTCTAAACATGCAGCAAGAAAACTGCTAATCATTAGATCAGTTTCACTAATACTCAAAGCTACAAGCATTAGGAAGGAGTAATAATACTTCTATTTGCAGAGGATTTTCCAAAAGCAGAGAGTGAGCTGTAGCAGTCAGAGAACTCCCAGGAGAGAAAACAAATCTTCCTAACTTTGGCAAGAAAAGGCTACAGGCCTGCTTGTGACTAATCAGATATATCTGAGGTACATATTAGACTGAGGCAAATATGAAAGATGAGAACCTAGCTGGAAATCAAGTGGAGCATGTCACCCTCTGACAGCAGACAAACATATAAATTAACTTATTTGTTCCCAAAACAAAGTTCCCTTGCCATAAACTTATCTGAACTGTGCAAGTGAAGACGGGATACTGGTATCAGAAGATCAGCTGTAAAGGCTTCATTTTTTTCATGTGGTTTAGACATAACAGATTCCTGTACTGCTGCAAGTTGTATTTGGAGAGAAAAAGAAATAACAAAGATACATTCTATAACATAAACAAAAATAACATTATACTACATCTTGCAATAGCATACTGCTTGGTATTTAAGGTTCTACTTTGTATTACCATTTAATATAACTCCCTATTCAAGGAAATAGGTTAGAAATACTCAAAAACAACATGACCAAGGTATCTCTGTCTATGAACAGATCACTAAGTTTTTAGATTTCAACAGTTTATTCAGTAATGTGTTGACTGCAAAAGTTAAGGCTATGGGGCCAGTTGCACAGATATTTTGAAATTGATCAGAGAGGGCCTAGAAGAAAAAGAAAGCTGATGCAACTCTATAGCATAGGACAGCCTAGTAACAGTTTAACAGAGGCAAATGTCCTTGAGCAGGGAGGTTTAAGTGTGAATTTGAGAGAATCATCAATTCACAAAGGCTATGCCACAAGAACTTAAAAGTTTCAAGAAAGTCACACAGGTCAATGCACGGTACTTAATCAATGGCAGTGAACGCACACAGGAACAAGCTGCATAAATAGATGCTGTCATCAGCCCTCCTTCTTGTTTAAGCAGCTTAGAAAGAGTTTGATACCACTTAAGAGTGAAAAATGGAAGTCTGAGTTTGAAACGAGATGAGAGTCTTGTGGCTGGCCAGAAGGAGAGAGAGAAAATGGAAAGAGCACATCAAAAGAAGATAAAGGAAAGTAGACAACTAATAAAATGTCCTTCACGATCTGTCACAAAAAGGGCTGAAGAACATTACGAAGAACTGAGTGAAGGACATGCATCTGAGAACAGAAAAGACACAGGATTTGATTCATGAACTGACAAGAAAACAATCAAGGAGGCAAAGACACAGAATTGGGCAAGATGTGCAAACCAAAGGAGAACCAGACTGTGCTGAAGAGGAACAGCTGCACACATAAAAAATCTGAAAAAGATTGTATTCCAGTATTCCTGTCTCTAATAGTTAAAACTCATCTTAATACTTATCTCTTCTTTCCAAAAAGAAAATAACTTCATCAGAACTTACAGCTGTCAGATACTGAGACATTTTAACAAGCTCTGGTTTGGTTTATGACACTCACGGATGCATGAAGAATTAATTCAGTAAAGAATAAAGATGAGTCATGGTTTGAAAACAGGCCCTACCAAGACAGTGATCCAATACAGAGGGATCAAAACCAGTATAATTAAAATAACAAGAATTTAACAAAACATTAAATAGGTCTTCGGGGGCATTACCATCTCACCTTCTAAGGGAATCTGCAGAATTTCTAGCACTGCTGCTCCAGCAAATTAAGAATTTATTTTCTGAAAGAGATGCACTGCAAATTTCCAAAGTCTTACAATTATGACTATTAGTCTTTCAGATCAAAGGAATGCAAACTGAAAAATAGTAAGACACAAAAATACCACACTGCTTTCAATTAAGCTTTTCGCAGCTAAGGAACATTTCAAAGCCTGACACAGTTTTCTTTGTATTACCCGAATGATGGATTAAATAATGATTTTTTCATATCATAATGGAGAGGTGATATCCATTCAGTAGTTACTTATGTGATACAATATTTGAGCACAATGAAAAGGAATATTTAAGGTTACGTTCCTCAGGGCAGTGACTGACTTGTTACACATTTTTATGCAAGGATATGCAAATATTTACCATTCAGTAGCAAATACAGACATCTAGCACCTTTAATACAAGCTAATAAAATGAGGGTACTCAACAGATTGAATGAGAGTTTAAACCCAGTTTCAGTAGTTTATAAACAATGATGGATATGTCAGATGTTTGGAGAATTATCCACAAATCTAACTTACTTTTGCTTGCATTTTTGTAAAGATTCATAGCACCCGGTGAAAAAAGATTCCTTCAACCTCTCAGAAATCAAAGCCCATTAATTGTTGTGACTAGCAGTAAGATTAAAAACAGCTGTCTCAAAAAAAAGAGTTGTAAACATTAAGTTGTAAACGCACATAAAAGCAAACATGAAAGTACGCACAAAGCGGCATTAAAAATTTACTGCTATTTATAGGGTCCACAGTCTCCCAAAATAAGCCAAGTAGACGCACCCCTGCAGAGCCCCAGTGACTTCCAGTAATAATTACCAGTTGCTCTGGAGGCTCACAATCAAGAATCTAGTCATCCTAGTCCAAAGCACAGCACAAATAATTGCATCCATCCCCCGAAGACTGACACAACTGTGCACGCATACACAATTTACCCACAGAACCACAAGCTACTGTGTTTCTGCTGCTTCCCATCTTCTCTCTTCAAAGGCTATGCTTTCTGAAGTTTACTGCTTGCAAACCTTAATGGAGGCATGTGATAAAACACTTCTAATTTTAAAATGAGTGTTTTCAGTGCTGTTTGAGAGATGTTGGGAAACATGGATTAATTGACTTTACAAAACAAACAACAGCACAGATGTTAAACAATACCCTTGAGAAAGAACCCAGAATAAAACCACTGCTAAAAATCCCTTGCTCAGACCAGCTCTTCCAAATTCTCCTACAACCTTTAAGTGCTCTGCCCCCTACTAGAGAACAATCCAGCGCTGTCATTATATACAACACCTACATCTTAAAAACATCATCTGCTACATCCTGTCAATTTTAGTCCCTTTTACTCACATGACCTTTTGTTTTTTCATCAGTAAAGGGAATCTGACCACCTTCTAGCTAACTCAGGCCTCTCAAAAGAAAACTGTTCACAGCTGAGCTCCAGCAACTCAGTTTTAACATCAGAACTGCACTCTAATGTTCATGACTACAGAAGATTTAACTTACTAAACTTTCAAGTTTTACAAATTACTTTTGTCATTAACCTGATTTTTCAATACACTGTATGAAATATAACACCCCCCCACGCGAATCCTTTAATCAGTTTCATTATTAAAAGAATCAAACTTTGTGTTCTGAGTAAAATACTTTGCCTTCCCAAGCAGGGAAAACTGCTGGCACTATAAACCCTAATCCATATAAGGAACAGATTTTTATCAGATACCCGTCTAATACAGTGATTGGAGTGCCAGTATGATCAACTGAAGACAATTATAGAAATCAAGTCTATTTAATTCACATGGATTTTTTCTTTTTGCTGTTTAAAAGTTAACAGACTACATATAATCAAGCTTTGATCTGTGAAATCTGCAAAGTGTCCTTCCAGCATTACCAACAAAACATTACTGCTCAGACACCAAGGTGTTAAGCTTGTTAGGCAGTGGCCCAATACTGAATTAAAGTTCCCCAAGGGAACATCATTACACACTGAAAGTTTCATTACAACACTGAAAAAGCTGTTCAGTCATCATGCCTACCAAGCACGAATAGTTCTTCTTTGTAAATTCATGGGTCTGAAGTTGTATCATGGAGTTTGTTTCAACCCCGTGGAATTTGTTTCCAAAATGTTCCTTTTGAAGTTCTCTCTGCTAACCACAGTATCATTGAACTGAGGGAATTCAGGTGACTTGTTTCAGCTTCAGTGATGCTATCCAGAACCTATGCGGTCAGCAGTGAAACAACAGTTGTTCCGGCTTTTACTACCTATTATGAAGAAAACAAAATACCTGATAAATGCAGAGAAGCTGTTCACAAGAGGACATATGAGAAGACCTATAAGAAGACAGAAAAGGTACGAATACTGTAGCAGAGGTTTTCTTTCCCAAGGTTTCCAGCTACTTAAAATAAACAGTAAGAAGCCTCTGTATTTGTCATAGACATATTGAAGGAAGAAAGGATCATCTTTAAAAGCTGGGGAACTAAGATCATATTCTTGTGCAAATCACAGCTGAATTCCACTTTTCCAGTAGACTGGTTTCTTTCCAGAAACACATTATCCCTGGTTTTCATTTCTGGGCTTTCTATCTGTTTTCCTATCCCCCATCCCACCCGTTCGCCCCTTCCATCCTCATGCTCCCCCAAACTCTCCCTTAAGTTCTTTAGCTAAAAATGTGGGAAGACATTTGTTAATGCCTAAGTTAGTTAAAGTAGGAAATGATCTAAAGTGCTTGTGAACTTCAAGCTGACTACATAAGCTTTTTAAAATAGACACAATATCAGCTTACTGGGGGAGTTCCGGTTCTTTGCCTTAACAGTTTGCTTTAGAATGTCCATCAACACAGACTTCACAAATATTCACCTGAGTATTAGCTGCCATAACCTGTTTACAGCTTGGAAGCCAAGATTTTTATTGGCACTTCCTGAGCAATGCTGTTCTTTAATCCAAAGCATCTAAATGACTTCTGAGACTTCTTAACATAGGTAAGAATTATTATTTCTATAACTGGGGGCTGCTCACTACTTGTGGAATAGAGTATCAATAGCAGGCTCAACTGATTGTGAAATCACAAGCAAGCCAGATACAGTCTCCAACCTCTTTTGCACCACCTATGCAGTTTTCCCAAGCAGTTATAATAAAAAATGTGCTTGTGGCTCTGCTAGGTATAATCTAAAAGCAACATGAAACATTTTTATAGCCTTTCTGTATGTGCAAGAGGCCTAATAAGGTTAGGCACCAAACTAAAATTTTCTAGTTATGCATTTTGAAAGCTACTTAAAATGCCACCATTATTTTTCCCGATTTGCTTAAAAGAGCTTTCACCCCCAAAATGACTTCACTTGAAAGATGTGGGTTTTATTCTTAAAAAGACCCAAACACCCCCTCCACCTCCCACTCTAAAAAAACACTGAACAGACTTTTGCCATTCAACTTGTATATAACATCTGAACAGGAAGACAAGCCACAGTTTAACTCTGGTTAAACTTATCTTGATATTCAGCATTACTAAGGAAATAAGGTTTCACATGGTGACCAAAATAATCTAGTTACATTGTATGTCACAGCAGTATATAATGCTTCTAGCCCGTACTTAAATCATTATGAAATCGTGAATGTCTAGTCATTTAAGCTCACTGAGAACTAATCCAAGGAAACATCAGTGAAAATGTCCCCAGAATACTTGAACTCGTATACTAAAATATCTATCTATGCCAGATTAAAAGACGCTGGTCCATATCCAAGTCTGTCCCTCTTCATTCACCACAGCAAAGTAATCTTTGCAGCAGATCTTTTCTCGAACGGCTGGTGTTAAGATTACTTTACGCCATCGACATCTAGGCAACTGAATAGCTTCCACTGGATATAAAAGGTACATTTCCAGGTCTAATCTCTAAAAGAAAATGGCTAACACAATGTTACAAAGACACTTTAAGTGTATGACCGAAGTTTCAGGTACTGTGTACCATCAAATGCCTTAAACTAAATGGACAGTGTACTGCAAGATTCTTCGGGACTGCATGCAAACTAATCCACCAGCCCCAAGACCTCAAATTCTGAGCAGTTCATTTGATTTAGACTTAGCATTTTTTTCAGAACTACAAACACATTATCCACTTCCCAGATCACATATTACTGTTAACTTCTAAATAACAAAAAGGGCCTTGGATAAGTTATTACCCTGCTATTACCTCAACCTTTTGCATTTGTAGAACAAGGGCAATATTTACCAGCTTCGTGACAGCGCTGCAAGATAAGCTCTTACGGTCTTTGGGAAAGAAAGAACACGTGTAAGTAATTTATATAATCAGTCAGCCAATAAAATTCTTACAGTTTCCAGAGGTAAGGAGTTCCAACTTTTTTCTGTTTTAATTAACAGACTTACATGCAAGTACAACAAGATACTTATTTTCTTGCGATACCCTGCACAGAAGGTTCCAGTTGCTTACCCTTTAAGCGCAAGCACTTTTCCCTCCTCTCTTCTGATGTAGATCCATGCCTCTTCTCATCCCTTTCCCATCACTCCAATCTTTACTCCCCCATCCCTTCCAGTACTTGCTCCTCCAGAAGCAGAGGAGTTTGATCGTGACAAGGCCTTTGCACAGTAGCACCTTCCCTATTTCTGCTGATGATTCTGGGAAAGAACGAGCATGTAGGAAGCATGGGAACAAACAACTCCCTTTGCCTCTGTGGTCCTTCTGTAAGGAACACACAGCAATAATCAAGTTTAGGAGAAGAGGAAGAAAAATGTAAGCCAGATGAAAGAAAGGATGGAAAAATAGGGAGACGTGTTGCTAAATGAATTGGCTGCTAAACAACAAATAATAGTGCAGTGTAATTTTTCCCCCGATTAGCAATTTACAAAAGATACTACCCAGAGCAGGGAGAAAGAGGAGGGGCAAGGAAATCAAGAGCAAATGGCTTTCAAGAAATCGTACATTAGCTCAAATTACAAAAAAAATAAGTTCTTCCACGAACACAACTTTTGGTCACCATTTCCTATAACTAAACCAAGGTCTTAATAACTTCATGCTCAGTCAAATCACCATTCAGACTTACATTTTAGGAAACGATACATTTTTCTTTAACAAAATTTAAAGAATCACAGGCAGTAAAAAAGGGAGGGAAAGGAATTATTTTACTAGCAGGGAAATCAAAGTAATGTTGAGAAATCTCACGCAACTTATGAATTATAGTAGCAGACCACCATAAAGCGTACCTACAGCTAAAAAAATTCCTCTATGATGCTGCCAGATAGGCACTGATATAACACCCAGCTAGAGGAAAACTGCAAAACCTTCACTGCTAGATTCATTTTTTCTTAACAGCATATATTATTACATCAACAAAAATTCGTAAGTATTTCTTAGTCTGACTACACCTCAGCAACTTTTTGCATGTCTACATGACACACAAAAATGAGAGAAACGATGAGGCAGAAGCAGACTGAAGAACAGTTCAGCATTAAAACACACATCTGCCTTGTTTCCCTAGAAATACCAGATTACTGACGCTGCCTTTTCTTGCAACACCAATGGGCAAAAGGCAGCCCCGTCTTTAACATACCAATAAAAATCCTAATTTATATGTTATTCATCTCACTCCCTTAAAGCGTTAGTGCTAGCTCTGGTACCTTAGAAGATGAATAAAGTTCCTGAGGCATGCCCATCACACATCATTTTCCCTTAAACTACTCCATTTTCCCTCCTACGGAAGAGTTAAAGATTTAAATCTTAGATTTAAAGTTTGCACCTTGCACCATATAAAGACAGAATTCCACTTTGATTCCACTGGAATATTATAATTATTTTTAAAAGTCTTTCCTCCTCAATCAACAGTCTCTTCCTTAGCAGATCACAAAGCTAAGTAAACTCAAATATTCAAATTAGCCTCAAAAGGAAGCCCCTGAACACTTATTTACTGCCACAACAAATTCCTTTGTTAAGCAAAGTGGCTTAAATAAGCCTACCACATAATTTTTTCTTAAGACCTACATGTGAGCTTCCCATCTTGAATCCTAGATTATTCTACCTGTGGTAGTAGACCACCAGCAAGTCCAACACAATAGAGGGATTGCTTGATGGCCTCTCTGTTCCTACCATCCATGTCTGCACTCAGGCACAGACAGAACGATTACAAAACTAAAATGACTATCCAAATGCTTGTAATAATAGAAGTCAAATTGCGATTTGGCAGCAGAGTAGCTAGTTTTTTCTTCAAGAACTTATTTAGTACCTTTGCTGATAAGTAGTAAAGAAAGACTCAACTTGGTCTTCTGGTGTATTTTTGTTTCATTTCAGAGAAAAAACTTTTGGTGGTTCTTGGATTCCATAAATTAAAAACCCTGTTCTAGATCAGCCTCTGAATGAATCGCTTCATCTGGAGAAAATGCTCAAGTGCCAGAAGCACCACTACTCAAGTGAGTCACAACTTCTAAGAAGAGTCTAGCACCAGCAGTGTCCAAATTTAAACTGGTCTCCTCAATTTCCCAAAGACTCTCTCGGCTTGCTAAAAAGATGTGTGCATTATGTAACATGGTTTGGGTGACTTCAGTACATTTCTGTCTTTTCTGTCCTACAAGTATAAAGCTCGAGAGCTAGATATGAACGAGGACCTACCAGAATACAGACGGTCCCAACAAAACATTTATCCAAATCCAAGATTGTTTATTAACATCTGCGCTATTTACCTTTTTCTAGTAAGTTTTGCTATGAGTAGTATTTTCTAAGCCAACTCTGACAGAAACAGCTCATCTGTATTACTTCTAGGATTACATAATGCATCATATTATGCTCTCTGCTTGATAGGTTATTTTAGAACTGGCTATCCCAAAACATCCAGAGCTATGTTCTTTTACTTACTAGGTGTTTATCTTAAGCTACCTACTATGAACACAACAATATGTTCACCTCTTGTTCTTCACTGTAACTGTCAGCTCCCTGGTGCCGCAAGAACACAAAAGAAAAGTTACTCCGAACTGCAAAAAGGGCTGCTGTATTGTAATTAACAGTTGAAACAAGATCTACTCTATTTCATCATTAAAAGTGAACTCCTTCAGTGCAAACATCCACAGGTAACAACAGTAGGAAGAACATGATTTTTTACAAGGCACCTAAGATCAGATGCTATTAGAAACAATGTACTGATACAGCTCTGGTCAAAACCTTCCACTTGTTGTTATTGCTTACTGTAGCAAAGAAACACCTTTACTGGTGGAGATAATATTCAGAACACCTTTTTCACGCATCTGTATTTACATGTGGTAATTGATCATATAGAAACACTGTTCAAGAAGTCAAAGTAATAACCAGCATGGCTATACCAGCAAGAGATGCTAATGCAGCTTCAGTTGAGGCAGAACAGAGGAAAAAAAAAATGAAATTAATGATATATGAAAGTTAGTTTCATTACAGGTCACCAATACACACATGGACATCACCATTGAGCAACATTTTCTTTCCTTTTATGCATGTCGGCATGTCTCATCAGACAAGTCTTTGAGAGCAAAATTTTTACGAAAGACCCAACTAATTGCAGTATGAACCCAACCGTTGTGTGGAACATGATCACCGTTCATCTGTATATTCACAGCAGTACTAGCATTACTGCAACTATGGCATAATTTCTAATCATAACTTTTTTTTCCAACGCTCAATCTCACTGATTCTTGCTCTCAAAATACAAACCTTCTTTTCTCGGCCTTATATTATTCTAAGTGTGTGTAAAGGTATTTGTTAAATACATTGCTTTAGTCCACAACTGAAAACAAGCCCAACCTCTGCATATTTCAAAATATTTATTCAAATGTACATCTAAAAGACATTGAAGTGTACATTCAAAGAGTATGCCACCTCAGTTTTGGCTACAACTTTATTTTTTAAAGCAGAGACTGCAATCCCCTGCTTAAAAACAAAAGGAAACCCATTTCTGGCTCCTAGGCCCTGTGAGGTCTCATATGAAATGGTGATAAACAGCTGGCTTTGCTCTTTAAGAGTTCAGAATGGAAAAGCTTAAACCATCTGTATTTCTCCAGTTATAAAAACCCAAAATATTGCCAGAGCCTTCCTGAAGCCAGGGTACCGGATAATTTAGGCTAGGATAGATGTTTATTAAAAAAGGGCGTTGATTTCTTGGCAGTGGTGGCAAGCAGGAGACACCCCTAGTGTCGACGTAAAATACTACAGGACTCCATACTGTATCTCTGGATTAATTTTACGGCAGTAAAAGGGAAATTTAAATCGTCGTGATTAATAATAATAATAATAAAAAAACAGCAGAGCAGCTCAACACACACACACCGGGACATCCCACATTTCCCTCACCCGCAGGCTCCGAACACCACTGCCTATCGCATTTAAAGCTAAAAAGCCCCGTGTACATTATAAAGTGCCCGTCTCCTGCCATGGGCTACGTGCGTTGGAGCTTTCCGCCCTGCACATGAGGAGAAAAACGCCGCTGCAGCAACGGGGGCGGCTTTGGGGACTGCAAAACCAGCCCCACAGCACCCCAGGGGCTGAGGGGAGACCCCGGGGTGATGGTGGGGGACCCTGAAGCGAAGGGGAGAGGGACCCCAGGGCTGAGGGGGGCCGAGGGAAGGGCTGAGCCCCAGCCGGGGCGCAGCGGGGGCGAGGCGGCGGCGGCTGTGGGCGGCGGCGGGGGGGCCGCGCCCGCCCCCGGGGAAGGAGGGAGGGAAGGAGGGAGGGGAGGAAGGGGGAAGCCCGGCGGAGGACGTGGATGGCTCGGGGGCGGAGGAGCCGGCTCGGAGGCAGGGCAGCGGCCGCCGTCGCCCCCTTTTCCCCCCCTCCCTCCCCCACCCCGACCGCCGCCCTCCTCACACGCAGCCTGGAATATTCCGTCGGGGCGGGAGCGGGGGGCTCGGCTCCTCACCATGGCGGCGGCTGGGCGTCAGGCGCTTCCCCCCCCGCGGTCGCGAATCCACCGAGCCCCGGCCTCGCTGTCAGCCTGTTCGGCGTCGCCGCCGGGCCCGCTGCCGGCTCCCGCTGCCCCCTCACTGCGGCAGTAGCTGGCGCTGACCCGCAACAGCGGCGCAGGGAGAGGAGAGGAGGGAGAGCGAGGGCGGGGGCGAGCGGCGCTGAGGCTCGGCGGCGGGGGCGGCACCTCCCACATCCGGGCACCGCGCCGGGGAGCGGGGAACGGGGCGGGGCGCCGACATGGCGGCCGCGGCGGGAGGGGAGCACAAAATGGCGGCCGGGCTGAGGGGCGGGGAGGTGGGGGTGGTGTGGTACGCTGGGTTCTCCCCTCCCCGCAAATAAAATAAAATGAAGTTTATCTATATGCACGCATATATAAATGATTATGGGGGAGAAGCTGGTAGCGGGGAGTCCAAGTGAAAGGTTGCTGTACTTCAAGGAAGGGGCTCGCACGAAGCCTTGTACTTCGGGTGTTGCCACAGGATGGGCTTGAGTGTGCTCCATGAGGCCCCTCGCTCAGGGAGCGGCCCTGTCTATTTGATCAGGTGCTCTGTAAGGCCTCGCAGTTTCTCTTTGTACCAACATAACGCACCTCTATGGAGGCTCGTCCCCATCAGCTGCTGTGTAAACCTCCTTGCCAGGGCCCTCACTGCCCTAGCTTTCTTCCTTGTGGTACTCCTCTCCATAGAAAACCAGGCAGGGACGTAGCCTCAGGTAGGCCTTCCTGACTGGGGCCTCCTCGTGTTCTGGCTGTTGCTCTCCTCAGGTTTTAGTGTAAACGTTGCGAGAGGTGCTCAGTATTTAACAGATTTTTAGGGAATTGTGTTTCTGTAAGACTAATATGTTCTTAGACCAAATTAACAGAGATGCACTTTGATGAGGTAATTCTTAAGTGTTTACATATCTATCTGTGGTTTCCTTACCAGTAGTTAGGCTTTGTATCCTGGATAATTTACAAAATAAAATGTCTGATAATGTTGAATGCAAACTAAGATAAAAGATAGAGGTTTAATAACACCTTTGAGGCAAGATTTAGGGCAATGTAACTACTTGTGTAAGTAAGGCTGACCCACAGGGAATGATCTATCTGTATTGTAAAGTTTCAAGTAGGCCAGAGGATGCCTTTAAAAATCTCTGTGAAGGGTAATATAAAATAGCAAATAAGGATGGGAGGATTTTACATTCTTATTGCTGCTTTTTGCTCTTCTCTCTGGCTCACTGTGTTGAATGTTTATTTTGGAGCACCATAACAGTGCATAGCACTGTGACAAATGAAGTGGTGATGTGAAAATAATAATTACGTATAAAATATTACTGCGTTAATATTGCCAAAGAGTAGATTCAGTACCATGTTGATGTTATTTTTCAGGCATTTGATATTTGGCTCACGATAACCAAATGCCTTGCCAGGGAAAGACAAATCAATCTTGCCAAGTTCAAGGTGAATGGCAACCTTATTTGTGGGGAAAGGGGAAACTGGATTATTACTTTAAAACCAGGCTAATTTATTTGGACCATAGCTGAGCATGAGCTTCCCAGTCTAAAATAGTAATTTCCTCTTTCTTTAGCTTTATGGAAAAGGAACTGACTGTCTCATCACTCTTGCCGTGTTTGTGAGAGTTTGAGCTGGTCTAAGGCTAGCAAACATTACCTTAAAAGTTCCTGGACAAACCTAGAATCTTGAAATGCTGATGCGTAAATACTAAGAGGAACAGGGAATCTCCTGTACAAAAGCCTGTTCTAGAAGCTTAATAAATAATAAATAAAAGAATAAAAAAGAATAAAGAGTAAGCTAGGGAGATTGCAGAGAAAAACATAGCAAAGATGAGGAAATGAAGAACATGGCAATGAGTAAAACTAAATGGCTTCAAACACAAAGTAATTTGCACCAAAAGAAAGCAAAACAAACAGTAGTGCATAACTTGTAAGCTTTAAGTTAATAGGAAAACCAGAGAAAAGGCCTTGGTGATAAGAACCTGAGCTTTGCTGCAGTGAGAGGTTGCACAGTGTGAAATGGTCTGATCCAGGCAGGGAAGTTCCTGCCTCTCCTCAGACAGATAAAGGTGTGTAGGACAACCATTCTCCCGGGGAAAAAAAAAAATCTCGTTGCTAGGATGTCTTAAAATAAACATTTCTTAGATTTTTATGGAAAGCTAGACAAAAGTAATAATAATAAAAGTTTAAGAACTCCAAAAGAAAAATAAATTCTGGTGTCAAACAGCCTTACTGCTTACATCTCTGTCAGTGCGGCCTTATCTAGCAGATGCAAATATGGAGTAAAATCAGCTAACTGAAGTTGGAAATGACTAGAATTTTTATTGCATACAGTAATGGGGCTAAAACAGATATGAGGAATACAATACCTTAATTGTTACCTTTTTAGGTTTTGAGTAGAGACAGCCAAAAGCTTACGAAAATATAATTTTTATCTTGCTATGCAGTTAGGTTGTTGCTAGCAATTTTGAACCTCTAGATGCAGTACAAAGACATGCTAATTAATTTTTAATTCTTTTTTTTTCCTGTTGTCTTGACATGTCAAAATTAATTTTCTTTTATATCTGGCTTCTAAAAGATGTTAAAAATGCAAGATGGCATTTGTTAGTGTGTAGCTAAGAATCCATAGAAAGCCGTGACTTGCATTTAACACTTTACTATTCAGAAATGCAGACAACATAATGCATTCTTGCAAATAGCAATATTCAAATGTATTTTTAGAGTAAGTTCCAGGCAATGCTGTATTTTCTCACTTTCTGGCTTCTAATAAAGCTCCTTTGCAGAATAATTACAACCACTCAGACTAGGATAAGATGTATTTCCATGGGATGGAAAGCTGTTTTAGTTTCAGATAAATAAAGAAGTAAGTTAATTCTGTACCTGTTTAGGTTCTTCAGTGTCGTAAACAGTATTGATGTGGTTTGCATAGTGCTTGACCTGGAGAACAATTTGGTCTGGATAACAATTTCCATACCCCTTCTTATATGACTGGACTCTAGCTGCAGTTCTTTTCATAGCATGCTTTTAAAGTGCTGTTTGTGGTGCCTCATCTATCTAAGTTTGAAAAAAAAATAATAATATATGTATCTTTGATTGTTTGAGCATATCCTTTGTCTTGCCTTGTGCTGGTCTTCGTAAAAATATTCCTTACTTGCAGATGTCACAGGATGTATTTTGTATGGAGCATTCCTCTCTCTGCTAACCCAGGGTTAGGACTGCCACCTAATTAAATAATCTTCTGTCCTGACCCTTAAAAGGCCATAAGCAGCTTTTCCCAGCAAAGCAGGTGAACTCTTGGGACAGTGCAGTAAAGCTTGAAAATATGCCATTTTTAAGCATCTGCGTATTCTTATTGGCTCCAGTGGTGTTTTGTTTTGTTTTAAAATAATTTCTTATTCTTCTTTAATGATCTAGAAGGTAAAAAGGGAAGCTACCTTTTATGACCTGACTTGGAGGGAAAATACTTTGAGCTACCAGGGTTTGGGGGGAGGGCTATATTTTATCAGCAAAAGAGGAAGGCTATTTAGAGAGAAATAAAAACTACCCTTTCTCAGCATGTTTGAATTGCCCCAGTGCTGCAGATCCTGAATTGTTAAGTCTGTAAAACTGATGCACCATATTTATTCATCTCATTCCATTTGTAATAATGGATAGAATAATAAGCAAGTCTAAAGATATAATACTGACTGGAACTGACAAA
The DNA here is from genome assembly GCF_964211835.1 of Anser anser. Taxonomy (NCBI): domain Eukaryota; kingdom Metazoa; phylum Chordata; class Aves; order Anseriformes; family Anatidae; genus Anser; species Anser anser. Next base: position 122,009,635 of record NC_139722.1, on the reverse strand, counting down.
TAGATGGAAAGATAAAGTAGCTCTCTTGCTGTATTTCTCTTACACCTACATCTGTCTTTTCAGTTGAAAGAAATCAAAAGGAGTCTGCCCTTATTTTCTGGCATATTTGTGAGAGCGTATATAAATTGCTGAGATTTGGGAGGAGAGGAAGATAATACTTCTCAGATCAAGTAAGGTACAGTAGAAAAAAATGACCAAATAAAAGGGTTGGAGACACAGGGGAACACTGTTCTCTTTACCTAGAAAATGAAGAAGGGGACTTGCCTTAAAACCAGGAGAAAGGTGAGGGCCACAGAATCTTTGGGAAGCTGTGGGTTAAGGGTGCTTTTTGGTAACCTGTTGGGTCATTTTGCAGCACTGCAGGACAGTAGGTTTCAAATTGCTAGACCTGCCCTGTATGTGACGTCGTCTTGAGCACGTGTGCTTACTAAAACACTGAGTATTTCTGATCTGTGCATCTTGCTGCCCAAGGTGTTGTGGAATTAAATGTCCTGAGAGTAGGATTATTTCTTTAGGTATCCCTTTGAGCTCTTAGTGGTAATTAACGGCTCATGAGAAGTTGAAGTCACAGTTTGAAAATCACTGCATGTAATTTTTTTTCCTTTAATCCTAACTGGATTTTAAAGAGTGATCTTCTGATTTCCTAAACTTATTGGTGCTGCTGGCTAGGATAAGCTGGGGACAAAAATGCTTTCTGCATAGTTGCCCCTCTGCCTATGATTATATCACTGTATCAGATAGCTCTCTGCAGAACAAATATATGGAAACTATTTGCAAGGATGGCTGAGACTAAAAGCTTACATTTTTTTCTAGAGACTATACTGTTGGCATAATAATTTAATATGGTCATCTTATTTGTCTAGCAGTTGATAAGATTTCTTGATGGCATCAAGCTGTATCTGGGCTTGGTATAATTGACTTTTGCTTTTTTTTGTAGTTGTTCTGTTTTTTTGAGGGGAGTGGGTAGGGACATTTGTTCAGGGGAACTCTGATAAGAACAGTGAGCAGACTCCTCACAGCAAGTGGAGGTAAATGTTGCAAACACGAGTACACTATTTGATTTTTCACTGGTGTACTTGTCTCTCATGGGTGTAAAGAGTTGTTGCTTTTGTTCTAGGGATGTACATACACTGGTCTGTGTTGTGAAGGTGTTATCTTCCTGCAGTAACTGATTAGGAAGCAGATACTGGCCTGCACAGGATTTTAATGAACTATTAATGAACATAACTTCAATCTTGCGAAAACAATCACTTGAATTATCTTAAAGTGGTACCTGTTTTTATCACTGTCTGACTGATTCATATTCTGGCCAGTACAATTTCTGAAGGTGATGACTTAAATAACAAACAGACTGATAATTTAGTAGTGAAGCAATAGTCTGAACTGAAACAATACCCAAATGTCTCAATTTCCTTCTTTCTCTTGTAGCAGAGAGAAAACTGGGGAATTGCTTGCTTGTTGATCCCTTAATGAGTTGGGGACAACATTTAAATACCAGTAAGTCACATGACTCTTTCAAAACTAATCAAAGTAGATGTTACTGTCATATAGAACGCCTTTTAGCATACCAGTTCGTGTTGTGGGGAGTTAAATTAATGTGGTATGGAGTTCTACATGTGTTAACTCTTTCTGTCATCGTGGAGGAATAAAAGAGTTGCATTAACAAACTCTGTAGTATCATACAGTAAATTGTGTCCGTTTTAGCTGTGTGTTTTTCTATAGCTTTGATTGCCACACGCATTCTCAGTTCTCATATAATCTGTTTTAATTTGCAGTGCCATCATCTGTGTGAAAAAAGAAGTTGCTGGAGTTTTCAAGAAAAAATGCGATGCAGCATGATCACATGTATTCATGCAAATGAATGCTTAAAGATCCCCTCAGCTGAGGAAATGAGACCACACTGTGGTAAGTAATATTCTCTCTTTTTCTGATCACTGTGCTTGTGTGATTCTTTACTGCATGCCTCAGTTCCATGCAGGGACTTTCTCAGGAGCATGTATCAAGGCCTGTGTGGTTTGTAGTTTCAATTTGAGAAACAGGAGGAAGTTAATCCTGTGTGCCAATTAACTCTGGCACAGGATGTGATTTTTTGTCATGGAAATTCAGAAGTGCATCTAAGAACTTGAGGAACTCATTTGGTGCTAATGTAGAATACCACCTATATTTTTATAGCTATGACAATTTTTACTACTTTAAACATGGCAAAACTGGTTTTGGAGATGCTCTTAAGGTTCAAAGCACCTGGTCTATCAACTGTGCCTGTCTGTCAGTGTTTTGATTGTCATTGGATACAACTTTTTTTTTCAACTTTTTTTTTTTACAATTGTAATCTTCAGATACGGTGTCTGCAGCACTGGACTAAAAAATGTCCTCAGTTCCTCTTTGGTGGTGGGTGAAATTTCACTCCTGCTCTGCTGCTTTCAATAGAAAAGTGAAGTTATTCTCTCTCTGAATGGGGTCTCCTTGTTTTGTTCCCATGAAGTAGGTTCAGGTTCTGAATCCAAAGTGTTTCAACATCCTTGTTTTCATCCTTTCACCCTGATGCTAGAAGGGATAGATTCAGTTGCTGAATACTTGGTGTTTGCATTTAGTATAAAACAGTCATTGAAGGAATAATTAAAAGATCTAGCTTCCCTGCATCATCCTCTTCCTTGAAGAAAAAGGAGTTATGAAACAACAACTGTTCTATGTGCAGTCATTATTGTTGCTGGGAGGTCTTGCTCTGCACAGAGGGTAAAGAATCCCTTTCAGGAATTATAACTTGTCTGGTCTCACTGTTAATCACTGTTAATCTGAAGATCTTGTGTGCTTTAAGTCTTTGGGCCTTCATGTTGCGAAAGATTGCCTAATGAAAAAGGGCACTGGTCAGGAGTGGGGTGCAGCTTTTCACTGTGGTACACTGTAAGTCATTGTGCCTCCTACCTGTTTGGGAAAGTACCATCCACTCTCTGGTTTGGAATGGATTTGTAACTTCAGTGGATTTAATGTCAGTTTCTGATCAGTCATGCTGTTGCTGAACTCTCCCACAAGAAGTTGCTAGAATGGAGATTTTCCTTTTCCAGAAGGACCTGCTGAAGTCAAAGACATTTGATCATATTTTCATATCAAACTTTCCTCAACTACTTCTCTCCCACTACAGACAAAAGATAGGCATAAGTTCCTAAGTAAATACCATGAAATTTTGGGTGTCTTAGTTATACAGTACTCTTTTTCTTCCCTCTGTCAATAGGGAGGAGTTCTGCTGTTTGCTTGGAAGTTGTGCTTTGTATTTTGCAGCCCGCTTCGCACACTGAGAACAACTTCAGGTTTTGTGCTGTAAAGACCCACCACTGGAATTTAACCACAACCTAAATAATTTCACCACTGGATGACAAACTCCTCAAATGTGCTGCCTCTATTGAGCTCTGTTGAGCAGCATATATAAGATACTCCAAGCAATACTTAATGTAAAATGTAGTTTCACTTAAAAAAGAAAAATGAAACAAAAAGCACCAAAACAGACAACAACAAAACCTCCTGTAAGTCTTGTCTGATGCAGGAAGAATAAGACCAGTAGCGGTTCTAGTGCTTTTTAGCTGGTGGAAAACTCAACTGCATATTTTGTGGTGTAGATATATGTGTCTATAACCAAATGGATGTTTAAAAGAGCAATGTCACACAAAAAAGAACAGTGCATACTAATAATTATTTGTATAACTAAAGAGTATTGTCTCATTAGTATTGTGTTGGGAAAAAAAAGAAGAAAAAGTTATCTGGTAAAGAACTTCAGCTTCCTTATGCCTTTTCCCATTCATCTGAAGTTGCTGTGTGACCATTTGTGCAGACATAGGGATAGCTGGTAAAATTACCATGGAGAGTTGATGCACAGGTAGGTGAAGCACATAACTGTATTTCCCAGTGCTGTGAAGGCTCTGTAACACATGTAAATCTCGGTATTTAAAAAAGCAAACTTGCTTAATGTTATAATAAGCATGTCACCTCTGAGTTATCCTACAACTGCACTGGACAAAGATTTACTGCAGTGTATCCAGTTCTGGTGGACCTGAAGGTAGTAGCAGCCTGTGGGTGAGACACTATCACCGCTCTGACGAGCCTTTCTAGTGACATTGCAGGTGTCCTTTCCCTTTTATGGCTCTCACCAATTTTGGACTAGGATAAACAACACTCTATTGGCTTTTTGGTCAACATAATTTGCAGTTTTCTGGCTGATTTATGTTCACAGGAATATTTTGCTACCTTCCTGTTGCTACCCACCAGAGCTAAAAGTGTAGGCCACGTCTGGGAAATGTTTATGTTCTGGCCTTTTTTCAAATAGGAACAATTCTGAGAAACACCCCTCATGGCACAGTGAGGCAGCACGCTACGTAGTGATTTTGACATACATAGCTAAGAATAAATACAGATCATCAACACTACCTTGCCCTTCTAGATATGAACTCTGTAACTCTCGCAATACTTCAGGAGCTCAGCAGCAAGCTCCTGACAGCTTTCGTTCCCTATGCCTGGATACTGTAATCCTAGCCTGGGAGGAAAGGGACTAATTAATGCCTCTCTACTAGGGAACACATGCTCAGTCTTCTACTGACTGAATGCAGTGGCAGTGTATTAGGTTTAGCTTGGGGTGTGGGGGAAAAGAGAAAAGGACTGCTAGGGAGTAGTAGGAGGATGTATATAATCCTCTTGGGAGCAAACCCTGTGGTGCCTTTGCTGACCAGGATGGTCTTGATCAATAGCGTGGCAGATGCAGGTACATCTGATACAGAATTTGGCTGGCATGTATGGAGGCTTCCTCTTTTTCTTTCCACTCAGACACATAAATGGAAATCCACCTTTGCTGAACAACCTGCAGCCCTTCTTGTGTGGGCTGGTAGCTTTTTTTTCTTTTTCTTAAGCACTGCGGTTCTGAATGCAATAAATAGAGCATGTTTTAGATGAATTCTCCAGGGAAGCCATTTTCATTATAAAATGGTTGTCAGCACTCAGAAACCTTTGAATATAGCCTAGAACTGTTTGTTGGAGATCTTGGGAGGTCAGAGCCTTTGAAATAGTTGTGTGGAGTAAGCAGTGTTTTAAAAATAAAACCAAAGGCTTCCCTAGATCTGAGCTGTCCTGCTTTCAGAGCTTCCCAGTTGGTGGAAAGTCTGAGTGACCCTGTGCATGGTCTTTTAAAGAGGAAATGCTGCTAGCTGATCAAGGTCTATGAAAGTGCTAGAGAAAATCAGAGAATGTCTAAATCCAGTAAAGCTTTTGGTATTAAGGTAAAAAAAACATCCATCATCAAAGCAGTCAGAGCCAGAATCCTCTGAAGTGCTTGGGATCTGTGGATAAAGAACAGTGTGTCCTAATGTATCCTGTAGCAATATGTTCCTACCTGATGCTGTAGCAATGAAGACTACAGAACAGCTCTAGACATTCTTAATTGCATAGCCTTTAGTTTACACCCCATTAACTCTGTTCTGTTTTGTGGGATTACCAAGCACTAGAGTACAAAGTTTCATGTGGAGCTGGGTATTCCAAACCTTGATCAGGACTACAGTGATTCTTTACTTACAGCTATTAACAAATGAGGCATTTTAACTTCTGTGAGGTAGGTAAGCGTTGACCGTATGAATCCTGAGACAAGTTATTTAGTATACATGGTTTTCTGAATGTCACTTTAGGAACACCTCAACTAATGTTTTGTTCATGCCAGCAAGTTTAAATAGAGGATTTTTATCACCAGGTTTGTCACTCATTTGCTGTGTGACCTTATACATTAGGTATCTCAGGTGGGCACATAAACTTAACGGCCTCTTTTGCAATGGTAAGGCAATAGCAGTACTAGATGGAAGATTCAGAAATTCTTACACGAATATGTAGTGTATTTGTATATGTACCGATATTGACATAGTATAATTCATAATTATTTATATTTGAATGTCATGTACTTTATGTACCAACCATGGCATATTCAACATCACCTGATGTGTCTAGCCTAAATACTTTTCTGTGGGAAAAAAAGAGAAGTGATTAAGGTTTCTTCTTGACTTAAAGCTTTTCCACAATATATTATTTCACAGTTTTAGGTTAATTTTTGTTCATCTGCAAAATCTTCATAAAAGATAAGCAGAATAGCTCACTAATAAAATTTCAGACATTAAAAAGTAGAAAAAGCTTAAGTTACATATTTTCTTTAATCCTACAGCCTACATCTATGGTGAATCCATTATTTTTAAGAAAATATACTCAGCTAAACTTTTAAAACTACTGTTCAGTGCTTAACTGCAAATAGGATCACTAAGGTTGTGTACCATAAAAGTTCAAAGACACAAAATATCAAAGACATTAGTAAGAAAACCCACTTTGAGGCTGTTGATCTGTACAATAAGCAGTTTACCTGCCTCTCAGCAAAACTGATAGCTTCTAGCATCAGTGTTCGGGGATGTCTGGTCCCTTGCTATGGATTATCCTGTAGACTTCAATGAATGCTTTGTGAGTTGAGGGTAATGCGAGTTTTCTAAGGATAAATGGAGATTGTTTGGCCTAGTTATTGTCCTTTGCAATGGCTCTCTGCTCCTTGTAGCTATCGCTACTCAATTGATATGAGGATCTCTTCTATAAATATTTAAATATTTGTCACTTAAAGATCTTTGCACAGAAAGAGGCTAAACCATGCTGCTTGAGAAGGCTGTCTTTGATTCCAGTGGTCCCTGAAGAGACATTCAGATTCTAAGCTGAATTTCTTCACTCGAATACACACATTGTCTTCAGTAATAAATTTGCATACGAACTGGAGGAAGGAGCTTGGCCTATTCTTAGAGCAAGTCAAAATTACTCTGCTTCTTCATGAACAGCTGTACATCTTTGTATTATATCTTGCATATCAACAATGTATGCAAGGCAGAGAGGAAAGTCTTTGCCTTGGAGGAATTCACAGCCTAAATATGAAGGCTGAAATATTACTCAATGCCTTCATTAGGGTTAAGATCTCATTATTCTTCACTATGAGCTTATAATATGCAGGTAGATGCCAGGCTCCTGCTGGGCTTCAGGAAAAGAAGAGTATATGCTAGCTGTCATTGCTGCCCCTCTTACTGGAAGTTTCTCTGATACCATCTATTTGCATGAACTTGCATGTGTCTGCTTCCTAACTCAGTTCTTAAGATATTATCTGTGTTAGCTTACATACTTTATGTAGCTGAAGTTTGTCTAAAGTTACTTTGACAGTCATGTTGGGGAGTGAAAGCATATGAAGTTATGTTGGTGGACTGGGGAGAATAGAAAAAAAAAATCAGTGAAAGAAAAGAGTGATAGTAAGTGGCTGGGAGCAGAAGCCTCCTTACTTGCCCACTGTCACCAAAGCCCCACCTCCAACCACAGTTGTAGTTATTAACATCCATTGGGTGGGTAAAGCTGGATTTTATTCTCAGACTTCTGACACCAGTGTTGGATCTGGGTCAGGCTGAGATTCAGAGGGAGTTCAGTGCACATGGACAGGGAAGAGCTGGCAACAGATGGCATCATAGTGGAAAGAATGAGGCAGCTCATCAGCTGGCAACATTTCTACTGTGTTTTGCCAATCATTTGTTTTTCTTCAGGGAGGAATTCAGGGTTCGGTTAAATTTTGTCATTAGTTTTTATAGTCGTTAGTCCTAGGAAGCCATCTTGTCTACTCTGAATTTAGTATTCCTTAAGTTTAAAGCAATTTTAGATACCAGAGAATATAACTAATGATCAGATTTTAGGAGTGGATTTTCTTAATGAAAAAAAAAAGTCAGTTATACATAAATGATAAATGTGGCAAAGCATTTCCCAAAACCCAAGACAGAATGTTCATCTCTGTGGCAAATAGTTCTGCTGTAATTACTGATTCATAAGCTTTTGAAAAAGAAAGATACTCATGAGTTTAGGAACTAAGTATTTTAACTAGATTGATCTGTTTATATCAGCTTACTGCTTTTACAATAATCTGAGAGTTGGGAAACATTGCTTCTGTTTTGCAAGTAAGGGTGATTCAATTTAGTGGTGGCACAGAAGTAAACGACTCGTTCATTTTTGATTCAAATAAGAGTTACCGCTTAAGTTTTGTTAAACAATTAAATAAAGTTTTCTGTAATCATTCCCAGTTTTCGTAAGTGAGAAAGCACATAAAACCAAGCATTATCTTCCTCTCTAGGGAGTTAGGCAGTTTTCAGAAGAGCTGGGATTCTCTTTGTCCAATTTTTCACATGCTTTTTGTTAATTCTTGCTGTAGGTTTAAATTATTAATTTAGTGATCATTAAGCTTTAAAATGTTAATACATTTTCTTTTTACATCTGCTTTGTTAAAAAAAAAAAAAGTAAATATGAATAGCTGCCTGTGAGAAGGACAACTATTTTCTTGAAGGGAGGATTTATCTAATTATACATAAACATTTATTCCATGCTCATCACCATAGTAACTGAGGCCTTAAGTCAGTGTGCTTTACTGAGCAGGGTTGCAAATACTGTCATGAGCCAAGGCCTGAACTTCTGTATGAAAGTGCAGTTCCTCAGCTGGTTGAGGCACAGCTAGTTCCTGCTACGCATTCTTGACCTCTTCCTTGTGCCAGTATTTGTACTCCTGTGGCTGCAAAAGCGGTGGGATCAGGCAGCTAATGGGACTGCAAAATAACCTCTCCAAAAATCAGCGCGTGCTGAACCAGCTTTCTGATCTGGCCGGCCGCACGGTTGCCTGAGCACTTGTGAGGCAGTGGGAAGGGACGAGAGCGAACAATTGTGAGAAGTGTGGGGAGAGACAGTGTCTTTCCCTGACAGCTACGAGTTAAGCTGATTACAAAGCTGCTGCTAGAGCTGCTTGTTTGGGGCCTGATGACGACGTAGCTGAAATCATTGGAAAACAGGTATTGGCTTGGGAGTTTGGTTAGTCTGAGTGAGGAAGTGATCTAACCCCTATTCGTTTTGAAGTGTTTTTGTGACTTCAGCAACACGTTCCTGAGCCAAGCATATCTTCTGCCTATATTGAAACGTTGCCTTGAGAAAGGAAAATGTTAAAGGGATGGAAATTCAATGTCTCACATGCTGACTTGTCTTCTGTTAATCTCTGAAAAGTGGCCACAGAATTTTAACAGGATGTTCACTTCAGGAGGTAGATCCTGCTCTGCTACAATCAACTTTATTTTCTTTTTTATCTTTTTATCTGTACCTAAACAATTGCTTTGAGGAAAGCCTCATCTTTTCACTGTAGCTTTCCCTGTAACAGCAGCAGAGGTAGTGTCTAGTTATTTCTGTAGCTTATTTGTAAATAAATCTCAGATGTATTAGTTTTTTGGCTGCTCACTCTGCCTTATAAAACATTGCAGTTGAATATGTCTTAGAACTACACTGTATTGAACAGAACTTTACAGACCAAGCTTTTAAAACATATTTATCCTAGAAACTTGGTGAGGGCTTTTATTTTTTATTTGCTACATTAACCAGGCCTTCATTTGGAGCCTTTGAAATCATGCTGCCATTTTATTTCCCTGCACGCTTCAGCTCACTTCACCATCCAAGGTCCTGATCCCATGGAAAGTTGCACACTCGCTTAACAATGTATGTTTCAAGTGCTACTGCTGATTTATTGCTCTTTGTGTGCTGTTGGCTGATTTGAGGACAGTCAGGTATTAGGCTATCTAAGTGACTTGTGCAGTATCTGCAAAAAGATAAATGATTTGCAGGTGTAACACAGCACTACAGTTAATCATGCTAGCAAACCACAGTGTGAAATGTGATCTTGTATAGCCATTTATAGTCTGAGTTTTTAAGAGCTGTAACTCTGCTTTTGGCTTGGTTAACTTCTGTGGCTGTTGTAGATTACATTTGCAATCACGTTGTTGCCAAACTTCCACTCTAACTTAAGGTCATGTTTACTACTGCGCAACTGCATAGTGAAGAGTTGCAGTAGAAGCAAAATAAACTTTAAGACTCTTGACAAAGCAGCTTAGTGTCGCTCTATGGGAGCCTGATAGCTAGTGGATGTTGGGCAGAAACTCAACTGACTGTAGACCAAAGCAGAATGTTGTTGGCAGCAGTTAAATTTTACTGCTTCATTATAGCTGATGTGTCCTTGACTGCAGCTCTAATAAAAACATTTTGTGCATGTTTTGAGTACTGTTTAAAAGAGAACATAGATATAAGAAAACAGGAGTCTACAGCTCTCCATATGTGGTGTTAGAACCGTGCAAGGTTTTCATCTCATAGCCAGATTGAGTGATCTGGTAGCCTCCTAGAAGATCTCTGCACTTTAAATTTCTGGCACTGCTGATGAAAAGAATGCTGTTGTTGGAACATTTGAGTTCCTTTTCCACTTCCAGAGAATGGATGCAAAGGCTAAATGTCTTTCTCGCAGATGAGGGTTAAGGTCTGTTAGCAGTGAGCTGCAATGGAGCTTACATTATGACTATAATAACTGTTGTGGGTTAGACATCCACACCCACACACTCCTTTTTGGTTAAAGTTTTATCGATAAAACTCAAATAGTTACTGGCATTCATTACAGCAAAGATGCATCTAAAAGAGAGAGAGAAAAAAAAGGAAAAACAAAACAAACAAACAAAAAAAGCCAGAGAAGGAATATCACTGCCACTGACATTTTGAGAAGCCTTCTTTAGCTGACTATAGTGAACAAGGTATACGCGATGACGGTGCATATGCCCTTCTAATAAACCTAAACGTGTTAGTCAATTTCAGCTGCATTTGACAAACAGATTTTTTTGGAGATAAAATTCTCCAAAATACTAAGTTCTGAGCAACCATGTGAAAACAGGCTGCAAAGCAGAGGAGACGGGGGTTTATTATTATCCCCAGTTAGGGGAAGAATGATGTAAAACCTAGTTTTCATTAGACAGCAAAAAAAATATGGAGAAGCAAGACCTTAATGTCCCCCTTGTAAGAAAATCTTCAACTGGAGATCTCAACATTTTAATGACCAGTCAACCAAGTATGGACTATTAATGTATGGGGAAACCAAACTTCTTTGTTTCCTGTACTGTGGACAGACTTTTTTTTTTCCAGTTTTTAGTTCCTGAAAAGTTGAGAGAACTGCTATTTGTGGGGGATGATTGTGCTAGCTTTTTGGTGTGTTGCGAATAAATGTGTAAAAGCTCACAAAACTATAGTAGAATTGGAGATATAATAGGATTTCTGGCCTGACTCAGTATGGTTTATGTACTGTCAAACCCCAGTGAACCCAACAGGGTCTGAAACCATTTATCACAACTGGACTGAGCCCTTTCTTCCACAGCAAATTACTTTCGCTTATCTATTTTTTAGTATTATTTTCCAGTATAGACGAGATTAAAGCTGTTTTAGTAACTCCGGTCCTCATGTGTATCAGGGAAGGACTAAACTACTAAAAAGGAATCAATTTTGGTCCTTCTGTTTTAATATGATACGTTTCAAATCTCAGGAAAGATTCCCATGTGCTTTCTAAGTATCTTAAATATCAGTATCTTAGGGGAAATTTTTAATGTTTAGTTCCCTATGCTTCTACTTTAATGCAGACACTTTTGCAGGCTCCTGCTCTTATTTAATTGTTGTGTTCAATGTATAGAAAGTAAGAACACTTTTGTCTCCACTGATGCTTCACAGATGCAAATTATTTAGAAATGGCAGCTCATTACAGAGAATGTTGCATATGCTTTCTTTCACCGGGCAGAGCAAATACCTTAAATAAAGCTGTTCTGGCTCGTAAAAAAGTTTAATAGGATTGAATGCCTTCTATAAAGCTTCGTACATGTTATGGTGATGTCCAAGCATCATGTGAGCGTTTCGTGTTCTATACATGAGCTTCCAAATTCACGTATTGACTTTGCAGCTCCTGGGTGGGAGGCAATGTAGTTGCCCAAGTTCAAGTTTCACACTTGGACACCAGTCGAAGTCCTGGGAACTGTGATTTGTGCAGAAACTGAAGCAGAAAAGCCTTGATAACCATTCTGTTTCACTGTGCTTGCTTTCAGCACCTAGAGTGCAAGGCAGGAGTTAAATCATGCCCTCTGGAGACTGCAGTTGGATTCTCCAGTCATGTCCCTTTGCTTTAATTAAAATTGTGGTATGCCTCCTATGCAAGAGTAGCACAAAAAGGAACCATATTGGGATAAAAGATCTGGTAGTCATTATTGTTCAGGGTTTAGTAGATATGTAGTTTACAGGCATCATACCCAGCCATTTGTTTTTGCTAATTTGTAATGAGAGAAAGGGTTGAAGGCCATGAGAACCTTAGAGGGCCAAATGGTTATTTTAACCTTTCATCTTGTTAGAAAGCAATACTTAGAAGAGGAAAAAGTATTACTCTTCATGCTCGTGATGTTTATTAGTCTAATGCCTGTGAACCACGTTAATTTTACAAGAATGATACAGAGATAAGTCTACACTATTATTTAAAGTACAATCCTAATTACGAAATGCTTCTTAGAGAGAAATAGCTCTTTAGACCAAAATAGTTTTTGTAAAAAATTTTCTGTTATAAGAATGTCCAACTACTTGATCAAACAAGTTAAGCAGTCAATACTTCGGTTAACTTTTTTAAGGATTTCATTTCTGCTAAATATACTTGAAAACAAAAAGGTTTCAGTTGGCATGTGTTTTGCTAAACTTTATTTGAAAAATAACTAATTTTTTTCAGATATCTTTAATATTGGGAAACACTTTAAATAACAAGGGACAACTGCTCCCTTTTTGGAACTGAGACTCCTCTGATTCTTACATCTCCTCATGTCCCTTTTTTCTTTCAAGTCAACTAAAACAGATGGGTGCTTAGCAACTCTGAAATTCAAGCAATATATCTAAGTATCTGGCTTTGGCCAAAACATTTTGGATCTCTTTAAGAGTGATTACTAATATTGGAGTTAACCCAAGTAAGTCCTGTTTACTAGGCTCAAGTTGTAATTGCCCACCTTGTACTCTGTCATTTGCCTTTTTATCTTAGAGTAAAATCTACACCAGTGTTTTGTGTTTCTCAGGTGCAGTTTCAAGTTGTAAGAGAATGATTCTTCTCAGGATCTTTAAAAGATCCATCATTTCTCTTCAAAATGTGGAGAGGAAAAAAACAAATCATGAACGGGTGAAAATATTGATACCGTCTCTGTAAGCTGCAAGTCCTACTGAGCAATTTGATGTCAGGTTCACTTTAAGTTCTCATATTCAAGATGTGTCAAATGAATGCTGAAAATTCAGTGTTCCTCAGTAAGGATTTTTACTTGATATAAAGAGATGAATTACCCTTCCAAGATCATGTCTATGTTCCAAAATGTACCGCTGAGGATGCTTTTTTACTTGGTTTATATGTTCAGGCTCTATCAATATTCACATTGAACTTTCAGGAGGCTCTCTGGACAATTGATTTTATGAAACATCAGTAACAAGTAATTATGGTGGAAAAAAAATTGGACAACCAGGGTAGCTTTACACAGCTGTCCCTTTTCCCTCTGAGACTTATTAAGTGTTATACAAACAAGACTCTCTTTGATTGCGTTAGCTTGTATTGGGACTTGCAGTCTTTTCTCAAACTATGCCTGTTTTGTTTCATTATTAATAATCTGTTACCAATTTACATTCACTATATAGTATGATAATTTTGCAGGGTTAATCACCTGTGAGCAGGAAAAGTTTTGTTCTGAAAAATTACCCTGAGCACAGTGTGTGTGATCTGGGGGTCTGCAGATTGGATGTATTTTTTTCCAAAATGTTAGATAGGTCTTTGGTTAAAGAAGTTCGATTAACATTAGGTTATCAGACCAGAACTGTTTTCTGAGTTAACACCTAACCTTGTGTTTAGTTGACTGTTGCCTGTGACTGAATCTGCCTTTGCTGGTGTTGATTATGCATGAGCCAAAACACAGCACCCACGGTCATAGCATAGTTGGTTTTGAAGTAATAGCAAGTACTGGTGGCAGCGAAGACTTGCAATATTTTGGGGTGTTATTTCTTTGCGTGCCTGGAGGAGAGAGTTCTGAGCAGCAGGTGCTATTTTTTGTGTGCCTAGTCATAAATCAAGATGGTGAGACCTTTGGAGCAGAAGATGTATTTCACCTAATCCTTCCCACCGCATTTGGTTCCACGGAGCTTTGATCTGTGATTAGATCTGTGTGTATAGATCTGTATATATAGAACTGTATAAATAGCAGTTAGTTATTCATGGCAGAACTGTTTCTTAAAACACATACAAAACTGGGAGCTAGGTGACTAGGTTATCTCTAGTTTATAATGTGTTCTGAGTGCACAGCCTCATAATGCATTCTTTAACACAGAAACTGGTGCCCAGGCTTATTACCTATCTCATGCAAAATATGTTTACTCTGATATTTTGAAATTAGTACTGCAACAGGCCTCAAGGGCTCATTGTCCCCTCGGTGTGCTTGTGTTATTCCCACTCCTGACAGGGGGAATTAGCTATACACAAGAGGAGGAGGATATACCTACTGTTCTGTAACTTAGACAGCAGGGAATATGAAATTCTCTAGCTACTAGATGATGAGAACAGCACAGCTTAAGCATTGCTCCCTTTTGGCTTGTCACCTGTGATTTTCGTGATTTTTTTTTTTCTTCTTTTTCGCTAAGGAAACAGTAGTGGAAGCAGCAACTGTGAAACCCGATGATAGCACAGTGCTACCTTGATAGAAACTGCAGCTCAGAGCTCCAAATCAAGTGTGAGACAGAATTCTGAGCAGTGGAAGCGAGCTGTTTATCTGCAGAAAAACTGCCACTGAGGTTAACCCTAGTGAAATCTGAATTTCACTTGAGGTTGGACTAGTAAGTGGTTTTCCAGAGAGAGGGTTGTTTTTGTTTGTTTCCTTTAAAATACATTTTCAAATTCGATTCAGTAATTTCAGTTATTAGGCCAAATGTCTTCTGAAGATGCTGTGTTCTTTGAGTTACTGAGACTTATTGTTCCTCTTAGAGTGCACTGTCTGGTCAGCTGATAGCTTCAGTTGTTGTGTGTCAAGCTTGAGTCATTTGTCTGGACATAAACGGTGCCACTGGACTTGAAATTCTCATATATTCTCATATATTCTCATCTCTATATATTCTCCACTTTTTCTGTATTATGGAGAGGATGATGGGGAGGACTAATAGTGTGGCATAACACAGGGATCCAAGAAAGGGTTTAGCTTAGAAATGCTTGATTTTTAGTTTTTATTTTTTTTATTTTTTTTTTCCTCATCTTTTGAATCTGCTTTGCTAATCCTGCTTGGAAGCTGTCAGGCGTGGGGCCCTCCAGAGCTGTTTGGAGCTCCTACACATTTCCAAAATGAGAACTGCAAAAGAGCTCATCGTCTTTGCAAGAGAGAAGCTCCCTCCTGTGGAAGAGAGGAACCTCTGCACTGATTAGAAGCAGTGTTACAGCCTAATACCATGATTTTCAATTATTAGGGAGAAAAAAGGGGCACAATCTCTGTAAGTGTTTGCAGATGTTGGAATTCAGAATCCCCTTCCCTCTTATTATGTTTTCTCCAAAGCAAGTCCTTCAAGTTTTGTGTGAGCGTCTTTCTAAAAATGTTTATCAGTTATAGCTGGTTGCGTGTAGGCAGATCTGAATACTTTAAATGATATCTTGCAGCCACAGCGGAATCGTCAGTGTTAAAGGGAGCTAAAGCAGTAATTCTTATATCAAATTTTATGTATAAATACAAATTTATATTTTATATGCATACAAAAACCTCAGTATTTCTGAAACATCTGTGAATTCCAGTTCACAGAACTTGTGTTGTGTTTTGTGGGTTTTAACTTCTTTTTATTTTTCCCTTTCCTAAGTGTGATAATCTGTTCTGTATATCCCAAAATCTGTACCAAAGAGATTTTGGTTCTTGCTGCAATTGGGAGTCCTTGGTAGAAGACTCTGAGCTCCAAGCCCTATCTGACTTACAAAATACAGCTGTACCGCAAGCATAAAGATGAATTTGTGATGGAGGAGCTGGAACTAAAATTCATCTTGATACCAAATTTCTGTTAGACCCGGTATTTTACCTTTGAGATGAATAGGATTCATGCCTGTGATCCGAAGGTAGAAGGTTCTAACTCATTAGCAAAACCCTGAGGCATATGCTTCCATAAATGCTAATGTTATTCCCCTGAGAATGAAGCACTTTGGAGGGGGTGGGGAGAGACAGATCATTGAGCATTGCAGTGGAGGTTTACATTTATCATCTCAGTTTCATTGGCAGGTAGATGACTGAACCAGCACAGAGTGCTGATCCACTGCAAAAAAGGCTGCTGTCCTAAGATTGAGTATTGGGAGCCTGCTGACCAGCAAAATGATAAATTAGGGTTTTGTTCAAAGATAGCTGGGTTCCAGCTTGTGGCACATAGCTCTTAGGACATCACAGGTTTCTGACATTTTTTTTTTTCAACGTGCAATGGTGAAATGAAGTTTGGTTCTGTCTCTAGAAATTTCTGGTGCATCTGCTCATTTTGAGACAGTTTGGAGTTATCTGTGAAGTGGGGGATAGTAGCTCTTGTAAGAAACTAGTATCCTCTTTTATAAGAACTGTGAATGATGAGTAATTGGATGAGTAGTCCTTCTGGTCACGCTTGTCAAGAAATGCATGTGCCTGAACTTGCAGGAAAGCAGAAACTCCTCATGAGGCTGCACACAAGGAAGGCTAAAATCAGGGTAATGAGGGGTGCTGGGAGAAGTGCCAGGGACGAGGCTCAGTACTGCGTGAGCTCACTGGACCTCCGTCCAGCTGCGATCCACGGCTGTACCACGGAGCACTGCTGCTCCTCAGGTGTCAATTTGAATCCAAAGACACTCCACAGTAGCAAAGGGTTGCTTCTTTTGCATGCAGGTGCGCCTGCAAGATCGCAGGGTGTTTGAGTGGGCGGGGAGGTGGTCGATGCAGTCACGAGTGGGATGAGGAGTCTTTTTAATGTGCCCTACACCTTACATACAATTCCTGCGTTTTTCAAGATCCTTCATGGTAGATACTTCCTCTTAGTAGCACCATCTAGCGGTATCCTGGAGTATTTTTTTTTTTATTGCTGCTTTTTTCCTCCGGCAATTCTCGCCTGGCTTCTTAAACTGAAGCTTGTGTTGAGTACACTTTGTCCTGCTCTTCCTCCTCCGCAGCCCTCCACTCACAACATCAAATGTTTTACATGAAAATGGAAAGAAAGGCTGAGATACCACACTGAGTTGCTTCGAGTTTTATGAAGTTACTTATCTGAAGAGAGTACGGTGGTTGAAACATTTATCCGTAATGCCAGAAGGGCTGCAGTATGAGTCAAACCATAAAATTAAAACACAAGAGAATCCACATGAGACGGACAAGAAATTAGATTGCATAAGTTCCACGATTCATTCTGATATATTACTGAGAACAAAAGTCAATTTTTTTTTTGCTATGTTTTTAGTATTCACATGGCACTGATTTCTGTAAAGCAACTATGAGCTGAAAGAACACTGCTTCAAATCCCTAAATCCTCAGCAGTTAATTTTCTTTTACTGGAGCTGTGGGATTTGAAATAATGATTAAAAATACAGGGGAGAAAGCATAAGCAGAGCTGGGAGTTTATTCTTAGCTGTAATGACTAATAATTTGTAACTGCTCACACTAAATGAAGTCTTGTTTGAAAATGTGTGTATTGTGGATGAAACAATGTTACAGAGAAATGTTCTGAGATTTTACATTGATTACTTAAAGCATTGGTTTGGACTGCTTGATGTAGATCACAATCAAACCTTGTCCGTCCTCCAGGAATTCTGCATCAAAGGGGCTACACAGCAGGTAACTCATAACTGGTCTGAGATACGATAGTCAGCTTAGTTTTTTCACAGCTTCCATTGCGTCACTTAATTCTTCATTTCTATGATTTGTGTTAAAAGCCCAGCAGGTAAAAAAAGTAAATCGGCTAAAACTGATTCCAGCTTTTTTTCTCCTGGCTCTCTGGTATCAAGTAAAATGTTCAGTAAAACAAGCTTGAATCTCTTAGAGTGGGAGGTGTTTGCGTGGAGCTTGTAAAGAGCACATAAAGGAGAAAGGTTTCCTTTCCAACAAGACACTTGAACTTGTTGTTAACTTGTTTTTTGGCCCTGAATTTGTAAATGTCTTCAGAATTAGGGCTAATGTTCAGCACATCAAAACACTTCTTTACCTTGCTTGTGTGTGACCTGCATATCAGTATGTAAGTTCTTGCCATTTTTCTCTCCAGGTGAAAACTGTTTTGCTGGATGTATGGAAAAAGAGAAAATCAGGTGGCTATTTAAGTATTTGCTCTGCAATTTTGTCCATGCATTCAAGGTTTGTAGCTTGTAGAAATGAAGAAGTTAAAAATAAAAGAAAACGAATATAGTCTTTAGAACAAGCAAATGAGAATAGTGATGGTGAAATTAGTCTCTGAATTATCCTGGGCTACCTCATGCTGTCTCCACAGAGAATACACTTCCTTTCTGTAGGGAGAGCAATGTAAAAAGGTGCTTCTGTGATCCTTGGACTTGCTTTAGTTGACATCACTGGCCATGAGAGGTTGTCCTGCTTCAGCAACATTGGTGTCTCATGTGACAAGAACAAAACAGTCTGGATCCTGGTTGGGTTACAGGAGTTCTCACTGTCAGGTCCATTAGAAGCCATAACCTAAGCCTCATCCTGGGATCTAATGAAGGTGGGAAGAATTCCCCTCATGTTGTAACGTCAAAGACAGGCTGCTACCCTCTGTACGATGCCTTCTGCAGGACTAACCACTTTGATTTTAGGACTCCAGTTTCTAGATTTTTCACAGCCAAGTGTAGGTTGTGTGAAGTACTTGTCAGAAGGTGGGTTGATTTGTCTTTTATTTGGAGCCAGAGATGTAAAAACAGGTATTGGGAGCTAACCAGGGAGAATCTGTGCCTTTTCTCCAGTACAAGGTTATTCTCTTCATAGTCTGTTCTGGAGAATCATCACAGCAGGGAAGAAGGCTGTGATGGTAACATGGCAAATGTCTAGATTTTGGTGTTCTGATGAGAATAAAGCTGGATGAGGTAGTTGGTAAGAGGTAAGCCTGGCCATGTTATAATATAGGTGAACATTGTGTTCTATCCAATCTTCCTTATAAGAATATAGCAAGTCCCTCAGTCGTGTTGTACACATGGGTTGTTCACCAATGTTTCCTTTTTGTGGGAAAACAGGGTGGAGGAGGTGGAGGAAGGGAGCACGTCCAGACTTTACCCCGGTGTTGAATTTGGGTTCTACCCTGACCCAGGAGTTATACACACTCCCCAGTTTCCTTAGCTGCTTGTTCTTTTGGTTGTAGCTGTGCCTCATGGGAAGCTCAAAGGCTGCAGTGGTGCTGCCTGAACCAGAGCAGAAAGTGGGAGAAGGCTGGAGCACGGCACCCAGCCTGTCTGCGCTGTGCCAGCCTCACATGACACTCGTGCTCTGCGTACTTCCCGGTATTGCTGAGTGGTGCTGCCCCACAGGGTGTTTGTTGATGCACTCATTGGTATGCCCTTACATGCCTCTGTGGAGGATGTTCAAGGGCTCCCTTGCCCAACCCAAAATATGGTGCTTCTACACCCACCCCTCCGGATTATTCTAGTACATGCCACTGAATGACTGGGGACCTTACAAGTTTCATAAATAGCTCCTTTCTGCAGAGCCTTTAAGGCAAATATGAGTAATAGATTGAACAGCAAATGGTAAGAGAAGAAAGCCTTCTCTCCCTCTCTTTCTCCTTTCTCTCCCTTTTCCCTCACTTCTCTCTTTCCCCATTACAGATAAAAGACAGACAGAACATTAGAGGGAGGTGAGTAAATTATGACAGTATTTACTAGCAACTACTGACTGCCTAGAGAACACTTTGGTGAGATGGGAGAAGTTACTCAGAATGACAAGTAATCAGTGGTGTAAGTGATTGAGCTTATCGAGCCAGAAGCTTACAGCTAGTTACTGGTGAAAGATGTGGGGAATTCTGTAGATTTTTGAGGTTAGCTGCAGCCCTAGCAGAATCTGGAAGGAGTATTGGAGGTGACTGAGATGGAGACTACTGAAAGAATTTTCTTCTGGTTCTCTTATATTGTTATATTTTTATATGAAGCCTCCTAGTGAGTGTGTCCCAACTGTCTGGGGGTTTACTGGAAGCAACATCTCAGTGTCTTTGTGCTCTGAGTCTCTGTCTGTCTGTCACTCTGTTTCTGTAGTATCATGACTTCAAGTTCATGCCCCTCCACTGTTTTCCCTTTGGACATCTGGACAGAAGCTGGTGTCTAAGATAAGGCATGATCACACATAGATTTGTAGAATGGAGTGCATGGCAAGAATGTGTGCCTATCTGTCCTAGATGTGCTTTTTTTTTCAGACTGAAAGCCACAGGAAGACCTGTGGGGGGCTAATACTCTCTCTTTGCTGTGCTGTTCAGATCATATGTCAGTCCTGGAGCTAAACATATTCCAGTGCTCCTCCTTTGCTTGCTTATTTGTGCCTGAGTGCCTCTGCTTCTGGCACTGCAGGGCTCAACTGGCAAGCCTAATGAAAGTTCTCAAAGTTATTTTTCCCAACTTCTCATTTTTACGGGAAGTTCGTGGAAAAAGATGCTTGGTTCATTTTTACTTAAAAGATTTTATTTTTAAAGCATGTAAGAATTGATAGCTGTTTTCATTAAAAAAAAACAAACTGCAAGAAGTTTTTCAGCTCTGCTAGTTCATTATGTAACTGATTTTTGTGCCAGAATGCAGGCACAAAATGTTAGTTGATCCCTAGAGGAAAGTAAAGATTTTATAAGATAGGGCAAATGATCTGTAGAGGAAATCTTTTCATGGTATTTAAAACAACCCCCTTGGAACTATTTCCGCAATGGATTATATTTCATTTGTATTAAGATGGTTAGGTCTGAGTTCTTACAGTTCTATTTTAAGCAAGGCCAGTATTAATCCACATTTTAGCCTGTTGGGACAAATTTGTCCCTTGTGTTAACTACATTCCTTACAGTGGAGCTCTGTACCTGGAGTGAATTTGGCACCTTTTCTTGGCTTCTTAACCATCTACCTCAAGAGTAGCAAAGTTGAGTGTAAGCGTGGTGCCTCTGAAAATAAGATCAGCATACTTATATATGACTGTTGCATTGTGCTGATAGACAAAACGTTGCCAGCCTCTTGAACATGGTTCAGTCTGTACCAGAACTAAAAGAGTCATGAAGCCATTTCTTCATTTTAATACCATTAAATCTTTGCAGTGCAGGCGCATAGTTGCCATACAGAACTGGGACAACTGCAGTTTTGTTTTCACACAGTGGTACTCTTTGCGTTATCTTCTCAGCTTGCTTATCGTGTAGTATTTAGGCAGAGAAATGTCTCTGAAGATAGAAGTAAAAATCATACAGATCGTTAGAAAGGGGGACACAACAACAAGCAAACAAACCCCACCAACTCAACATAGGATTGGCCAAGGCTCATTCTCTACAAAAAGACCCTGGAATTTGGAAGTACCTTAGGTTACTTGATTGGCCTAGCAACTTAGACTGAGTGGAAGATTGCCACCGTAGTCAAAATAGAATATGTTGTGATATTATAGAATCATACTGCCATTTCTCTGCAGACAAAGCCCTCTGGGGTTCACATTAAACTCATAATGATTTGTTTCCAGCTTCTGAGAACATCTCATCCCTATATGCCACAGTTTAACGTAGATATTATCACAGACATTATCACAGTCACTTCCTGACAGCAGAATGGCACCGGACCTTGCAGTAAGTGTGGAAAGAATTGGCAGAAGGTCCATCTTACCTCCAGGACAGTCATATGGTTCTTACTTGTGCTGTCTTAATTACCATCATCTGATAGTTTGTTATTGCTTCTCTATGAATTGTTCAAAGGCTGCAGAATTTACCTGATGGGGGCACTGGGTTATTCCTTACTATTTGGGATAAAAGGAGTAGCAGTGTTTGTTTTCTGTGGGGGAGAAACAAAGTGCATCAGGAGAACATGCAAAAGTTTCCAGCTCTTCACTTGTGTGTATCTTATTATAAAGAGGAGGTCAGTGATTGTGAGAGCACTGTGGTATGTAGTTGTCCGAGTTCTCCAGCAGCGTAATGGCAGGTGCTGCAGGACTTACACCAGTAACCATCAGCAGTGCTTTCTGTAGTCTAACTTCACTTTATTTTTCCGGTAGCTTGACATTTTCTTCCTATTCTACAGCTGGAATACGGTCTGTGAATTTCTTTGCCATGAAGAGGCAGAGAAGGTTATATGTAACCTATAAGGTCACTTACGTCACTTGTGGGATTATCCTCTGTGAGCAAATAGAAGTAATCTGTGTCCACCAGTTAGAGAAATAATCAAAAAATTCGAGGTAGGTACAGAGAAGGCAATGCAGGGAGAGTTGGCTTGGTTCTTACTGTGTTGGTGCAGCCTTGCCTTCCTAAGGCCAAAAGCCAGGTTTCACAGGGATTTGAAGCCTTAACTGCTGGCCTTAGGAAGAGGAGAAGAGGAAGCAGTCCAAAGAACACTGGTGAAAGCTGCCAAGCATGCAGCATGCATCCTGTGGGCAGGAGTGTCCATCTCTCCTAGTTCAAGACTAGGATTAGCTGCACTGCACAAACTTCCCAGTCCTTGCTTGTGAGCTTTGTAGAA
Organism: Anser anser; assembly: GCF_964211835.1. Taxonomy (NCBI): domain Eukaryota; kingdom Metazoa; phylum Chordata; class Aves; order Anseriformes; family Anatidae; genus Anser; species Anser anser. Next base: position 121,987,095 of record NC_139722.1, on the reverse strand, counting down.
GTAAGGGAAAACATAAATGCTCTAAGACTCGTTACACTACTGCTTTATGCTTCGGGCTTGACACAGTTACAGGGCAATAATTTGAATTCTGAAAGCCATGGCACTTATTTCAAACCTCAGAAAAAGATTTGCACTGACAACAGTGCCACGCTCTTATTTTTATGTGGAGGTTTCAGAAAAATTGAACTGTTCAAAATAGCACATACCTCAAAGTTTTACATAGCAAATCAGCCAGGTGCTCTTAAAGAAATGGAAACCAGTCTCTGCTGGCATGTGAAAACCTTGCATTAAAAAACTTACAGCTTCATTGTACAGCAGTTCCATTCACATCTTCTGTAGGAAGAATGTAACAAATGAGGCTTTCTGAAGCTGAAGCCAGTGAGACCTCACTAGCTTGTGTCAGTAAGGCTTGGAGACTTCGGCAGTATTATTTTTTTCAGCTATAGTGAGATGGTAGGAGATATCCAAAGCCTGTAGTAGTTGTGCTAAACAAAAAACAATGCACAGACTCTTATGATTTCGTGTAAGCCCTATGCCAGACTACAACCATAATAATCATGACTAATTTGCTCTTGGATCCTTTTACTCAGCTGTCTGCAAGTGCTAACAGCTACCTAAATATAGATGAAAAAGTAACTCTGGAAGGTTCAATATATTCATTTCAATCTTTCTTATGAAAATGAAAGCTGGAAACTTTCATGGAAACACAAGGGACAAAAGAGAAAAATCTTTAAGGCTTTCATGTAGAAAACCTTCAGGTATCAGTGCTTTGTGGTTTCAGCTGGATTGACACATTGTCAGCATTTTCTGACAGTGTGTTGGATAATTATAAAAAATATCTTTAAGCTTAGTATATTGTGTCCTGTTCTGAATTTTGGAGTTCTCTCAAGAAATGGAAATACTAATTAGAAAAAGGTGTGTAAAGAACAAACTTGTCTGGGGATTAAATGCTGCTGATTAAATAATGCATCAAACTGTCACAGCGACAGTTACTTTAGTTGATTACCCACAAACTTTATGAGATTACCCACCAGTTTTATGAATGTTTACCAGAGCTGTCCTGAATGTAAGATATTTCAGAACATTACTTTGAAGGAGTTTCTAAAGACATGGGTCTCTTTTACTAGGAGCAAATGTTTGTTGAGCAGGGGGAAGTCTGTGGGATTATGTTGCTTTACACGTGGAGAGTATCATTGCTGTCATCCTTAGCAGTATGAATACACAAGAAATACCCCACGAATAGTCTTTTTATTAGGCAGGAATAATGCAAGGCTATCAAGCCACATTTCTCCACACTTAAAAATCATGCAGGGGAGAAGGAAGTAACAGCTAATAAAAGCTATTTACCTTTCCCAATATAGCTGTTAAGCAGTCTTCTTCACCCCCCCCCCCCTTTTTTTTTTTTAAATTATTTTACTTTAATCACCGCCACTGTCTCTAAAAGGGGGGCTTCAGTCCTGGACAGCAGTGTTCAGTCTCAGGATGTGGAGCCTGCAGGACACAGCTGGTCTGAGTGCTCTCTTCTTCCTTTTAAAAGCAGCTCCATCTGCCCTCCTTCTTGACCACCGTCTGAACTGAATTGCAGTCGACATGCTAGGGGCTTGCTGGGACATGAGAAAGAGCTGCCCTAATTGCCGTTAATGTAGACACGAGTATTTACCTTGGGAAAGGTGTGCTTTTGTTTAGCTGATGATAACATCCCTCCCATGTGAGCATAGGCTGGATTTGCTGTACCATTTCATAAATGCTGGAGGGCTCAGATACTGTAGGCCGAGGATTTCACAGAAGCTGAACTCAAGAGTTGTAGGCCTATCTTACACATTTTAATTGTAGTAGGACAAAAACATCTGCTAATTTATGTATCAAACACTTCATGCTGATGTGCTTCTATGTACAAACAAACAAAATATACCAAGTGTTGCAGAAGAAAATAATGCTTTAGTAGTGCAGAGGTGGAATTGATCGACAGCTGAACATTTGGTATTATTAACTATGTCTCTTGAAGTATTGTTTCAGAGAAAAAAAGGTTCTATAGAATCACAGAATATCCCGAGTTGGAAGGGACCCACAAGAATCACCGACTGAATCATCAACTCTCGGCTCCACACAGGACCCCACCCCCCCATCTCCAGGGTTGAAAGTGGCGGTTTTCCTCCTGTCATCGAAGATTTTAAACTGGACTACTTCATGGTGACTGTGGCCAAAATTCTTCTTTTCTGGGATGGAGGTGGTCGTGATACAGGGGTAGGCTGACTTGCTCTAGGTGACCCCTCCAATCTAGATGGGCCTTTGTCCACTTCATTTGCCTGTAGGCTAGGGAAAGTCCAGGACAGAAGTTAGCTTAGAAGACTTTCTAGAATTTCATAGCAATGAAATGTGCCTGTGTAATACTGCCTCAGAGCAGAGATGCAGCTGCCTAGCTTACTGCTCTGGTAATATATTACATCAATACTATGGTCAACCTTTTTTGTCTGTAGAAATTTACAAACAGTCAAGTTTTTTGATTAAGAATTCAATGGACGAAAAAAATTTATTTCACTTCTGTCCTAAATCTTGACTTGCCACACCATTAATGCAGCAAAATGCTGTTGATTTTGTTTCAGTTTCTACTGAGCACTATCACATTCACAACCTGCGTTCTAGCACATTGGATTTGTATTTCCTAGAAGGAGCAGCTTTGGGCACTGAACATGAAGTGCCTCAGACTGAATTCTCAGAAAGCACTGAATAGGTACCTTCTGCTGTCTGACTTTTTAAAACCACTGCCATTTTTGATATAATATTTTCTGCTCATTTAGATGGTCACAGTAGAGAAAAATTTGTTTTAAGTCCTTTATTACAAAGATCAAAAGTCATGGTTACCATTTACATACACAATTTACAAATTATTCACAAAGGGAGTAACAGATATGCAAGAACTGACAGCTTACTTCAGCCCAAGTAGGGGATGGGACAGTATAGTTGTTTCCCTGGTTTATTTACTGAAAGAAAATATATATTTGTTTTCTTTGTTGTTGTTGCCTGTATATGTTAAACACTGACCTAGTGTTTACGTAGCACCTTTAGTCATAACTGTGCAATTGCTTACGTGCTTGTCCTTATGTGAAAGAAGATATGCATTGGAATCTGCACTTCAGTCACAATAAGTGAGGAGTTTTTTTTGGCTGGAAATCCTGTAAATTTTGATATAATACAGCGGTCAGGCTTAAAAAAAAGTTGATTTGTGTGTTTTCACTGATTTGAGCAATATTTCATTAAAAGAAAACCAGAGATTACTATCAGAACTCTTACTGTAAGAACTAAATTAAGGATGGCTGCTGTACCTTTCAAGACTATATAACCTTGACATAGACACTAGCCATGTTGTTAGATGTCTTTAATACCACAACTAATTTATTGCTTTTCTTTCATTTAGGTTAGCATGTTTTATAGTGTTCTCTAAAGCTATTTCAGAGACTGGGAAAGTTAACATCAAAGAATGCTAATTTACCAAATCTCACAAAATAGGAAATTTATACCAGGGTATCTTACAGCACTTGACAAAAGAATTTCCAAATCCCTTGCTATGACATCCCTTGATACCAACAGTGCAGTAGCTGCCATTTATCTAAACCTACAGACATCCATAATTTGCACTTTTTTGCTGTCCACTGGGATGACATGGAAACGAAATTCCTGAAGGAGCACACTGATTTAGGAGCAAACAAATATAAATATGGAAATTTCCAACATGATAGATATCGCATCCAAATTCTAAGCAATAAAGCAAAACACTTCACAAAGGTTGTTACATCTAGTGGGCATAACCCAGATAGTTATGACACTAATTTATGATAGGATGACTTTCTACCCAGGAAAATATTCTTTACCATGATGCCTACAGTATTCCCAGGGTATAGATAAAGAATGTTGCGGATGCCATGGTAAACTTGAAATACAGTAATAGGCAAAGATTTCAGTGGCACCACCAGTACATACAACTGAGTTATTGGAACCTTACGGAACAAAGCGACGTTACAGTATGCCTTTGTTAAGGCTTCTTGCTGGTTTAAAAAGGTAGATTTTTTTTTTTAAGGAGTTTGTCCAGCAGTATTGGTTGCACTTCTCTTCAGTGGAAGGTCTCTTTATTGATCCACATAAGACTGCGTGTTTCATTCGGTTTGCATTCGTACTCAATACTGCCAAAACTATTTCCCCATTGGCAGTGATCCCGTTTGTGGTAGTTGTAGAATTTGACTTGCCAGACTGTTTCAAAAACACCAATGTCGTTAAACTGTGAGGAAAAGGGAGCATCAGTGTTAGTAAATGAAAGGGGTGAAAATGTATGTTCAAGTTCCCATATTCATAAACGTTACTAACAGCAAGAATCAAACCTATAATCCTTCTCAAGATGACACAGCAGTGGTGGCATGATGACCTCGAAGTGACTTACATATACTACAGATCATGTAGCAGTGATCTGTAATGAAATAGGCTATCACTTCAACCACACCTAGAGGCTGCAGTTAGGATAGGGAAGATTCCTTCTCTGTAGCCCTCTGTCTACAGTGCCATGTCTCAGTGTCATGGCTGAGACATGCTGCTATCAGATCACTTACTCCTCTGGGTTTTTGTTCCACATTTTACATGAAACTTAAGCAAAAGTTCCTGTTCCTACGTTTCTGTAATTGCTAGTTGTACTGTGGTAGCACAGCTTTTCCAACTTAGATACAAGTACCAGAGGGCAGGAAGGAGATGATCAGCACACGTTAGTAGCTAAGAGTCTAATACAGTGAAGGAATAGTGAGACATTGACTGTAAGTTTTCTGTGCATGCAACTTAGTGAATAAGACTACAGCTATAGTAAGTTCTGTATAATAAGATCTTTAAAACATTTTTTTTCCTTTTAAAAATTTCCGTCACTCACTAATGACAGCCTCTTCACTTGACTCTTTTCCATTCTCATCATGTGCCTGGAAGCTGACCTTAGATCATCTACCTAGGATAATCACACTCACAAAGTCAGCATGAAAGCTCTATTTCGTAGTGACTCTTACTGAGTTGCAAGCAGAGCCTTTTGTACTCAGTTTTCTCAGAAGGGCATGGAGGTTTTCTTTTTGCTTGTTTTTTGTCTTTAATCCAAGATGTGGTTTGTAAGCTGCTGCTGCTCAATGGACATTGCTTTAAACCTCCCCCAGCCCACTGTGGTATCTTAAATTTAGCCTGACAATGGCAGGAGCTGCTGCGTGCTGACAGTGGAAGGTTTTTACTTGGCTCTAGTTGCAAGTGTTACCTTAAAGGAGTAGTTGAAATATTTCTGTCGTTTCCTTTGATGAAGGCAAAATCAGACATACAAGCTATTTTACCCCTCTCAGCAATCAAAATCTTAATTAAGGATCCTTCATTATTGCCCTCTGATGGTAATCCTGAAACCAGCAGTAATACAAGATAGTAAAGGTGAAGCACATTGAATATTACTGGGCACAATCCACATGGAGAAATCCTCAGTAGAGAGGAGCACCAACCACCCTCGCCCGAAAGCTGAGGAAGAAAATGGATTGATCCAGAAGAAAAAAAGTGTTTCTTTACAAAAGTATTTGTAAAAGGTGATGTGATCAAGAGCAGTATTGCATTTCATTAATGTACAGAAAAATCTGAATTTCTAAAGAGATGAAGGAGGAAAACAAGTTGCTGAGCTACTCGGAGTAGTTTGTCTGACTGCTGTGGATTTCCAGGAGAGGGAAAGAATTAAATTGCAGAGCTTTTCTACTACCGTGTGCCTCCCCACAAGCCCAGTTCTTAGCACATGCAGCAACTCTGTGGCACAACAAACGTTCTGCATCCTCTGAGCTCCCCTGAATTCCTGTGGCTCCTGCGGCTGAATCCTGGCTCCTCCACTGGGCCAATATGTGGCCTTCCCCAGGGAAGAAGGATGTCCCTACCCTCGGGCAGGCTCAGCTTGGTGCTATAGGCAGGAGTAATTATTTAATTGCTCCCTCTGAATCTGTGTGCTAGGATGACTTGGTGGCTATTTGTTATGGGAATAGAGATTTAGCTTCTTAATCAGTCTTGGTCTGATCTGACTAAGAATAAAATCAGACCAAAGAGAGGTATCTAACTTGGTTTACACCATTTGTTAGACAGTTTAGAGTTTTCTGGTTAGTGGGCACAAGTGAGCAGTCAGCTAACAGCAATGCATCCTCATTTTCTGGAATCCAGAAACAGGATTGTTGTTTTACATGTACATACTATGGCTGTAAGAGGTAAGACAAAGTAGGAGCACAAAAAAAGTTATGCATTTAGAATTTCAAAGCAGACAGGAAATAAATTTATCACTTTCATGGATATTCTGTCTTCTGGGCATTAAATTGGCAGTATCAGACCAGTTTCAGTCTATTCCTAATGTGAGTTCAGACTTTTAAGCTTTAAGTAGTCCTTTTCTCGCTAGGATATGTCAGGATCCTGCCTGTTACAGAAAAGGAAGTGGAGGCAGAACTTCCTCATAATTGAAAGAAATAGGAAAATGTAAAGCAAAGTACAATGAGCCTAGTTTTGAAGATTCAGGAAGTAGGTATTTGAAGCAGTTTTTGAACTGGGGTGCCTGAGGCTTGTTCCCTAAATCTGTCATAGCTCTGGCTAGCTAAGCAGCTAAATGAGGAGTTAAGCATGTAAATCCCTGTTGAGGTGCCTATATTTGATACTTAAAAGTATCAATTGTGGACTTCTAACTCTGTACTGAAGAACCAATCTGTCAAGATCAAACCCTAAAAGGGGTTGAGGACTTGCTTAACACTTGAAAATCCTATTAGTTTCATGGTTTAGTATATCAGGATTTGATTTGTAAAGCTACTGTTTGGATAAATATTGTGGCTGCTCGTTCTTATGTTGCAAGAAAACAGCCAGGAGCTTGTGTCTGAAAACCAGACCTACCTTCCATTATTTGGAATTCCTTCATTTGTGTTTTTTCGGTCTTAGTTTTCTCCATGGGAGAAGTTAAATTTGCAGATTTTTAAAGTTCACCTCAGTAATGCAGTTGAGGGTACAATCCACATAGGTATCAAAATAGAGCTGCCTCAATCAAAGCACTTGTTTTTGGGTCAGTGCCCTTTAACCTCCTGGTATAAACCCATTATGAAACAGAACTGCTATGCTGAACAAGTGGTTTCCAACAACCCTGCTCAGTGTCAGCGCTATACTGCTACAGCAACTCTCACCCTTCTCCTTCCCCCTGAGAAGAATATCACCAGCCTATAGTTTCTGTATTTGTTAGAGGTACAGGGAGTCTGCTGGTCAAAGTCATCCTAGGCGTTCTGTTTTCTTGGGTGTTAAAAGGAGACAAATGTATAGAGAAGAGATTAACATGGACAAATACTGCAGGGTAGCCTTATTAGGCTAAGATTATGGAGTGGTAACTGTTAATGGGACGTTGGTCCCCAAAGTTACACATTGTGTAATTGTCAGAAACTTTAAATTAAGCTGTTACAGTTCTTATCCAGAAGGGTATTGCCACGCCAAATGGCAGAAGATTCCAGAAGAAAAAACAACAACACAACAACAACAAACACAGTAAAGATAAAAGTTAAGAAGAAATCTTGAGTGCAGTGAACAAATGTGAGAAAAAGCTGAAATCTGAGAGGCTTGGAAACCTTGGTAGGGTCCTAAACTCGTAGAAATTAGAACAGGCCCTTAGGAGGGCATCAGCTGAAGATGACATACTGCTTCATTTCCTCTCTGTGGTACAGGAGCTGCAGAATAAACAGCACAAATCCCTCACAGCTGTAATCGGGGCGGGGAGAAGACTGATGGAAAGCAAAGAGGGCAGCAGCTGTGAGCAGGATTTGCCCTGAAATATTTCTCTGCCACGCCTTCCTCCATGGGCATCACGTCCCCGCAGGCCGCCCTCGTCGCTCTGTGCGCGGAGGACCACGTACCTGCATGTTGACCTGGATGGGCTGTCTCTCCCCGCTCTTGGTGTGGGGCACCCCTTCTGTGTCGTAGATCCCCGTGTAAGAGGCCACCTGAGCATCCCTCGATTTCTCCTCCAGTGGCACATTGACACCCCCGATGCCCATCGTCCTGCAAAGAGACAGGATCCGGCCTTTCAGCAGCCCTGCAGGCCCCTTGGAGCTGGCATGGGGGCTCACAGCCTGCGTGCCGGGGATGTGTCAGTGGTTTCAGCAGACCTGCAGGTGCTGCTGACTCACTGGGGCTCCCCGCCAAAAAATACTAAAATCAGGGCTCTGCAATCACCCAGGGAAGGTGAAAAAGGAATGTGAGGATCCCCAGGAGCTGGGGAGGGCTTGGGTGAATCCCTTCTCCGTGGATGGCTCTGACTGGAGGACATTTTCTCGTCTGCATCCTCCCCGGTGCCGGTCTCTGCTTTGGTGAGGTGCAGTGGGGCCGGGCTGGGAGCATCCCCAAGCTCCCATCCCCTTCTGCCCCTAGGGCAAACCACGGGGAATGAGGGAGAAAAGGAGCCAGGCCCTAATAAGCTACAGGAGGAGGGAAGGGGAAAGAAGCGACTCGCAAACTCAGGCTGTCTCTGGAGCCAGCAAGGGAACAGCTGCCCAGAGACCTAGAAACACGGCAGCGAGAGGGCGGAGAGGGAGAAATCACGGAAACCCCGCGCTGTCAGCCTGCCAGGAAACACTCTTAAACCTCTAAAAATAAAAGCCCTGGATGCACTTACGTGGCCTGGACGGTGCCGGGCCGGAGGGCCACGTCGATCTTGTACTTGGCCCCGGTGAGCAGCTTGATGGTGCGGTTCTGGCCGAAGCGCTGCCCGTCCACCTTGAAATACACGGCCCCGTCGTTGGGCTGGATCCGCAGCGACACGCTGATCTTCACCAGGCTGGGGATGTCGCCCATGGCGAGTGGCCGGGGGGGGGGGGGGGGGGCTGCCCTCGTCTCTCCCCCCTCCGCAGCAGGGCAGAGGAGACCGAGGCGGCGAGGGAGAGGAAGAGGAGGAGGGAGGAGGAAGAGGAGGGGCTGCCGACGCCCAGCCGGCCCAGCCCTTCCCCAAAGCAGCGCACGATGGGTTTAGTTTGTCCTTCCCCTATAATCACGGCGCGGCGTCTGGGCGCCGGGTTCCCTCTCCCCCCCTGTCCCTCCCTGTCCCTTCTGTCCTTCCGTGTCCCTCCCTGTCCCCCCCGTCCCCCCGCAGCCCCGTTCCCAGCCGGTGACCGCCGCCCCGGCCCGCCCCGTTCAGCACCGCGGCCCCGGACAGCGGCCCCGAGCCCCGGCTCCCCCGCCGCCTTCCCTCCCCGCCCCGTCCCACGCTTTCATTTCCACAGGAAAAAAACCACCAAAAAGGCGGTGTCAGACCGGCATGGCGATTCTTCATCTCTTTACCAATGGCTGCCACCATCCCTTCAAGGATCTGTGCACGTCCTACCCTAATTCAGCTCTATGCCGCTCCGGTTCCAGCCTAATGCTCAGAGATTGCTTGTAGAGCAGCAGGAGGTTCAGGCACCCTTTCCATTCTTCTGCAAAGAATAATTTTTTTTTTTCCTTTTTCATATTTGTTCTATTTACCGTTAAAACTGCAGCATTCTCAAAGCTGACACAGGATTTGGACCATAAATGTATTTTTTGTTTGATTGAATGTTACAACAGTTAATGATTTCATGAGGAGCATTGCACAGCTAGTTCACCTACATGTTGTGCTGGGCCTGATATTTTCTTTGTTTTCCTAAAGCAAGGACGTACACGGGGTGGTAAAATGTAGTATTGTTAAGTCATATGGAAGATCTGGCATTACCCAGCTGCTTTTCGTTGTTTATGCAAGTTAGTTACTGAATTAATTTTTTTTTTTTTGTGACTAACGAGCAAAATAATACATACTGCTGAAAACTTAACTTCTACAACAAAAATCTTACTGTATTTGCTTCGATTAAGTATCCAGCTAAGAATAGGCTTCATAATTTGTTCAGTAAGCAGGGTTTCCACAAAAATAAGAGCAGGGTGTGATTCCTACATCCAAGAACTGTGTATATAGCAAGCTCTGTAACTAACATTCCACCTCTGATAGCAGTCATTGGTAGCAGGGATTATCCTATAGGAAAGTTGTTACATGATGCAGTCATTACTTCTCCCACTGAACAGTCAAGAGTGAAATAAATGCCGTTTCAAAACAAAGCAAAACCAAATCAAACCAAACAAAACCAGTTCTTTATGTATGATGAGGTAGCTGCATTATCAACATTAATATACGACAAGAATCTTATGGGCTTGGTGAGTCACCTAAGACTCTTGTATTGTCATAGGACAACTAATCAAAAAGTAGTTGCATTTAATCAAGTTCTAAGTTCCAGGAGCAACTCATCCCACAGTGGGGGCCTATGTTTCATCATAAGTCATACACTGAACTTCGTTGATTTATTGCCCAGATCTTTGCTGACTTTAAAGGTCCTCAAGAACAGACATCAAAAATTGAGTAAAATGAATCCCTCCAACACTCCAACCATTGTCTAGGTCAACAGTGAATGGTCTCGAAAATACCTTAGAAGTCATCAATCAAGTGGCGTTGACAGGTTTTCACATGAGGAAGCATCTGCGATATTTAGACAAATATAACTTTATGGCTCAAAAAAGACCAGGTGTGCATTTCTCCTTGGCTTGTTTGATCGTTGCAAGAGACTTCCCTTTTTTCATTATATTCTGCTGAGAATATAATTCTGCTGTGCTTTGTGGCTTGTTGAAAGTTTTGCTTGCAGCACTTCCCACTTCTGTAAGTTTAAATGTAATTCAGTAAGAAACCACGGAGGCCTTACACATGGGGAATCTGATAGCATCACTTAAAGCAGTGTGAAGAATAATGGTCATTGCCAGGGATCGGTTTCACTCCCCTCACAGGCCAGACATATCATGTTATAGTAAATTGTGTGTGGCTAAAGGCATTGATTGCAATTAGCTTCCCAAGTACATGAGAGGTCAGATCTATAACGAGTTTTTTTTCCCCTTATTATTTCTGCCTGCATGATCACCTTTCTCTGGGCACAGCTCAGGCTGTGATTTTATTCCAGACCACTATAGCAGAATAGCCAACACAAGGGAGAACTTAAAAAGCATTGTATTATGGATCATGTATACATAGGCTGAGTAACTGTTTTACTGTGTGAAAGTGAAATGTGGTGAGGGTGGAGCATTTATGCAGAAGCAGTTTTAAAAGTGAGCATTGTCTTTCTTTTTCTTGATCTGATAACTTCATGTGCCTTTAGTGCTTACATTTATATGATCCTACCAAATGTTCTTTATCATTGTAGATGACAGGGGAAAGGCTACCTTTCATAAGTCTTTCTGGGAGGTTATTTTTGTTGCTGCAGCATAACAACTGCCCTTAATAGTTGTGACTGGCTTCACCTGGAGTCTCCACCCCATGCCTCTACCTATGGACCCTATTTGAGGTCAGTCCTGAGCCTTCAGTCTTTGCCTAAGCTGTGTGCTGGTCTTAAGTTTTGCCACAGGCAATGCCCTGCCAGTTCTCATAGGGATTTTCTGTGGGTTTCAGGCCCTAGGGAGATGCTGGTCTGCATAGTTCCCTGGTATTACGTACTTGATTTTCCGTGTGGAGTAAGATAACTGCAGGAATAAGGAGGCAGTGTGCTTTTTGCTGCAAAAAAACATTTGCTCTGAGCACAGAGCAAATGTAGTGACCCTTACAAGGTTCAAAACTAAATATGTTGTTGTAGGACCTATGCCATGTTTTAAGTCATAACAGTATTTTTTTTTCTAGAAGCAAATAGGTAGGCTTACGTGTCCTTCCCTTCATTATTATTATTATTCTTTTTTATTCTTTCAAGTCTGCTTTTTGTTTCTCTGGCATCTGAGACTTCATAGGCTATTATCCGGAGTCAGTAGGATACATTAAGCTAATTCCCTTTCCTTTGGGGACAGGAACACTGCAAAATTCCCATGTGCACTGATGAGCCCCTTAGTGCTCATGAAGAGGGTGGCGAGCTTCCTCAGGTGAGCAACTACCAACATGTTCATTCATCCTCATCTCTTTTCCTTCCAAGAGCTATGATGGTTGCATGCTGCAGCTTCATCTTTCTAGACATCTCTCTTGTGCCTAGGCCTTCTCTGCTTTGCCTGCATCGCTTACGTGTGTTGCTGATGGAGAAATACTCTAGGGAAGAGGTAAGTCACAGGTGAGGTTGGTGAGCATATGCTATGTGCCGGTCCAGTTTGCCTAGAAAACATTCTGGATAAGTCCATCTGGTGTCTTGAATCCACTCTAAATGGTCATTCTGAGTGTGACATGTCAAGTGCATGAACATTTCACTATCACTGTTTACGTAGATCTCCCCATTTTCCATTTAATATATTAATCCTGCGGCATGGCTCTACAAGAATTAAATACGTGAAATGTGCCTTGAGGTCAGAATAAGATGGCTCCTTTATGACAGACAACACACAGCATTTAGGTCCCAAGGTGACAAGAACAATTCCTGCAATCTTTTCCTGCTTTCTTCTCTTCGATTCCTTTCTTAATACCATGCTAACTGTGAATGTTCTGGTTTGGGTTTTTTTTTCGAGAAGTGGATGTAAAGCCACAATCTCTCGTTTGCTAAAAATAGCCGTGTGTGGTGCCACATGGAGTGAATTGTGCTGAGCCGTGCATCTGCCAGCTCTCAGTTTAATACTGTAATTCTTCTGAGATCTCTGCCTCTGAGTAGAAGTCAGAAAGGGTTTTACTTCTACTTGCAGCTGGACCTTTGCAAACCTTATGTTATCTTTTGCATGTAGACAGTCATTTTGTTCACATAGCATTTGATTTAATTTCTCTGGGGAATCTGGCTTGATTTGCTGGAGAGATGAATGTTTCTGGAGAACTCAACCGTTCTGTAAGAGATGGAGTGGGCTTACAGCACTTAAAGAGCAGCAGGCAGATTTGAAATCCAGCCATGCAAGGGCTAGCACAGAGAGCAGCAAAGCTGATGTAACAAGCTGAAGAGCTGCCTGTATTCCTTGCAGACGACACATTTATTTGCAAAGGGATGGCTGGGTGTAAATGCCCATCAGTCTCTCAGCTAGATCCCTTGCTCACATAAATTCAAGTCATTGCTTTTTTTTAATGCTTGCAGGAGTGAGTCCTGAAGTGGCAGAAACATAATTTTCTGAGGAAGTATAGCAGCGAGATGTCTCTTACAGAAACGGTTCACTTGCCAATAAACTGAGCTAAGATATTCATCTGTGATCTCTGCTGCAGATTGTGTTGTTGTGGCAAATGTTTGTAATCTGCCATCACGCACCTTTACTTTAGGCAGAAATGGGGAGAACAGGGTAACTTACAGCAGATTTCCACAATTCAGGTTACAATCTTTTGCTGCCAGAAATCAGCCCTTCTGTGGAGAGCCAGAAGAATGCAGGCCTTCCTCTTCCTTAGGCCTGCTGCTGCTCTTTATGACCAGCTTGTTAAAGAAGATGTGCATCAGCACCGTGTCCTTCACACTGGCCGTGATCACTGCATGGTTAAGGACCATCTTGCTTTGCGCGAGTGATTTAGTTGATCAGCACATTTCTGCCTGGGGATGACAAAGCGTTGATTCCCCTGTGATGATGGGTGATAAATGTAACAAAGTCAGAAGGGCAAAAGGAATAGCTGAGCTTTGAAGATGAGAGAAACAATACAGAGAAATGTTATAGCTGCATCCAACTAAAACTCAATGAAGATAATTTTATGCTTTGACAGTGAGTTGCTTAAGTAGCTAATGGTAAATTCTGGAGTCATTGGCTTGGTGCCACTGTATCTCTAATTTCATTTCACACATCTTCAAGGACTTTTCATGCAGGTAAAAGAGAAATTGAGCTTCCTTTGCTTAATGGTGGAGTCAGCATCCTTTTCTGTTCACAGTAAACCACTTTCTAGTATAAGGTCATATAGATGTTCTATCAAAGGACTGTCCCTGGGCATTTCATATTATCAGTTCATCACTGTAATCCTGACTAAGCATAAACACCAAACCAGCAGGAGCAGGTGGGCAGGGATGCCAAGGGGAAAATCTGTGCAAAAGCTGCCTGCAGAGAGAAAGACGCTGGCAGTTTCTTAGTCTTTGTTTCCATAAGCCCTTCCAGCTGGGGAAGGGGTTTCCTTTCCTCAGGACTAAAGGGCGGCAGCAAGGTAGACAAAGAAGTAAGAGCTAACTGAGAGCTACTTTGTGGTCTTTAAAGTTTACCCCCATGCTCTGTAGCCTTATGGGTGCGCTTTTTTTTTTTTTTTAATAGTCTACAAGCTTCTGAGTACATCAGGCATTACAATGGGCCTACAGAGATCATTTAAATAGCAGCTAGCAGAGAAAGGTTTGAGAAAATTAGAGCAGGCGGTTTGGCTGTGGAGCTTGTCTGGTAGGAGCCTTGTTGCAGCTTCACAAAGAGCTAAACAGATTGCTGACCTGATTCTGGGGCTCAGCAGAGCATGCCAGCTAGCAGGAGACTTCTTTACAGTGTATAAACTGTGCATCACTGCTAGCACAGAGAAGGGAGTAATCCAGTTTCCGTGCCCATGGTGGATAGGACAAGTTATAGCAAGTGGAAATCATTACAGGAAAATCTCAGTTCAGACAGCCAGGAGAAACATTTAGCAGTTGGGATAGTGAACGTTACAAAAGAGGGAGTGGACTCTTATCTGTGGGAAAACCAATAAATACACATTGCTGAAGAATGGCTAGAGAAAGTCTCAGAGCTTTTTTTAATCCTCTGTTGTAGACCTTGTTGGACTTGCATACACTTCTAAGTAAAAGCTGGGACAAGACAGGAGCCAAATGGAGAACAGGAATTTGTCTGAGGAAAAAGTCACGTTTTTTGGGGGGGGGAATTTGGCAATGGAGCACTTCAGGACGCAGTGGCTATGGCCTGCACAATGCTGCTGTTGGGGGGAAGCTCCATGCCTTGTGCCTGTCAGGGTGAAAGACCTTTGCAAGTAGCAGGGGTGACAGATGAAGTAACGCTGGGTTCATCTGTAAAGTGATACGGAGTCTTCCATGTGGGAGAGCACTTGGCAATGCGTCACTGCCTCCTGTGTCGCACCACCCTTCCTCCCGTATGGGAAAGAGGGAGCGTGACTGCTCTATACCAAATGCCGGAAAATGTTTTTGCCTTATCTTTTACCAAACATAGCCAAATGGGCTGTGTGACAAGTGAAAGATGCTCGTAGAAGGTGACCTTCAGTGGTGCTTCATACAATGTGCTCGTCTAATCCATTTGTGCTGCTTGACGCCCAACCTCTGTGGGAAGCCTCAGCGTCAAGCCCCAAAACCTGACCACGTCTGATAAACAATTTTCTTGTATCAGCAGAGGGCGCAGCACGATTAACCAAGCGAAGGCTCTCCAGTTCACCGCCAAACCCTACCTGCTCATGCACTGGGAGTCAGGCTTTAAAGATGGGATGAAGTAACGCTGGCAGAGCTGGTGAGTTAGAAACCTGTCTCTGAGATCCTTTTGGTGTGCGTCAGGCAGCCACATGGTACGCCACCCTCTGTTGTTTTCCTAGAGTTCATGTATTTACAGAGTGGGCTTGAGTCCTTGGGATTAGGCATTAAAATGCTTACTCAATTTCCCAGGACTCTGTCATCAAGGCTGGCAGTGTTTGATACACTTGGGCGTTCTGTCATGCCGTTGCCTGTTCTGTCAGAGGCAGCCTATAAATACACACGTGCTTCTGCGTTTCCCTATCTCTCACCCTAAGAGGAAATGGGCTTGTTTTCATGTGATTAGCAGGCAGAGGAACTTGTGAAAGTGACACAGCTGTACCGTAAAAAACTCTACCCCACAGACTTTGTTGCCAGAGGAGCTTAACTGCCGTCTCTGATAGACCTGAGAGCAGGACCGTCCGAGCCATGGAGCGAGAACCAATGCGCATAAGAGAGGGCTACTTGGTAAAGAAGGTAAGGGGGTGGCTTTGGACAGAGGAGGAGGAAGCTGACTGAACGGGTTGTGGGACTATGGGAAAACGTACTTTGGTTTCAGTTACTTAAACAGAATAGTTTTTTTCCTATTTTTCTAAAAAAGAATGCAAATGAAAATAATTCCTTGAGCAATAAAACAGTGTGATGTTAGTGATTACAGAGGTACTTGCTAGCAGTTATATCTTGTTAGTGTCCTATACGATAAGGTACTTTGCATTTATCGTAGATGTACCTCTGGGTCAAAAAGTCTTATTTTTATGAAGAATGCCTTTATTGGCAGCTTGGCAAAAGAGGTAACAGCTTGAAATGGCCACAGCCTACTGTACTGCACTTAATCAGAGTTAAACGTTGGGGATGTGTAGTGGTATCACAAGTCAGAGTCTGGCCTAGGGAGAGTTTGTGGGGCTGTGGGCACTCCTCTCCTCTGTGAAGGCAGTCACTGCCCCACTGCAACCTCTGCTCTGGAGTCTTTTGTGGTAGAGCCCACAGGATAAGGTCAAGATTTTTATGTAAATCTGTAGTGAGATCAGTCTGGGGTAAAGCAGTTCAAATTGTGTCAGTTCTGGGGCTCTGTGCAGCGGTGTCTGTGCTCATCAAATCTAGAATTTCACTCATTAGAGCTGCTGGCTGGAGGGGTCTCTAATCTGGGACCGCTGTTGCAAAAAGGTCATTCATCAGTCTTATTTCCACCGACACTGAAAGGAAGCAAGTTCATAAAGTAATCTCAAAGCTGCACCGATGCTGCCGTGAGGAAGGAGACGACCAAATTCACGCACAGCAGGTTGCAGATCTCTACTTCTCATGGCCCAATTTGAGCGCAGGTGGCTCATGATCCATATTTCTCCATGGCAGGGGAGTGGCTGGAAACATAGACACTGGAGTGGACGATCCCACGTTGTGTGCCTGGCTGGGTATGCCAGGGAAAAGATGCATACAGACATGCCAGTATGAGTCCCTGCTGTTCCTCTGAGTTCTGGGTCCCCAAGAAGTTTTTCTGTGGGTGTTGCTAATGGAAAGTTGCAGCTGGGTGCTATTGCAATGGCAACAGGGAAGTGGAAAGTGTGCTCCTGTTCTCTAACAGCCTTGTAGTTGGCTCTGTCTTTGCAGAAGTGAGCTTATGCTGCTGGTGAGGAGCAGCAGTGTGCTTAGAGGGAGGCTGGTGGGCAAAAGGAGCAGAAGATGCAGATTGGAGTGGTACCAGCTAACATGGATCTGTCAGTGAGGCTGCTGTGAACTCCACAGCCAGAGCATCCAGCTAGGATGGGCATGTTCTCAGTTGCTCTTCTGTGCTAATTAAGTAGTCTCCTCCTCTTCTTTGTGCCTGTAAAGTGAAACTCTTGATCAGACCTGCCAGAGTAATCACCCGTGCAGCCACAATCATCTTCAAAAGGGGTGGAGGTGATTTTTCACGGATTTTCTTGTTATTTACATTAGGCTTAGGGGTTAGTGTTTTGGCTGGTACAACATGATCTCCACTGAATATGGATTCAGATTTAAGAGTTGATCTTATGTCAGCTTAAGCCAATGTTTGTATATGTGGGGGACCTTGGGTCATCTGAGCAAGCACAGAAAACAACTCATTTTCTACTCATGTAGTGCTACAAATATTTAAAAAAAATAAATAGGGAAGTTGCATGAGCTATTAACTTGGCTAATGATTTCAGAGGGCAGTTCAGGGAACACTCATCTTTATCTGCAGTCTTTGGAGCAAGGGAGATGATTTGTTTTTTAGTCCAGGAAAATCAAATCCAGCATCCTGCATTTGTCTTTCATGAGCTGTTTTATCTGAGACCGACATGACTATGTTCAGGCTTGCTGATTGTGTGGATCTGAGACTGCCAGTCTAACCCTGCTCCGCAGTGGCTTCCATTGACAGAGAATGTCAGAGTCTTCAGGAAGTACTGGACTTGTCTCTTTATAAGCAGAAGTATCGTAAGATGCAATAAACTGGCAAAAGGAAATTGCAGTGGTTCTTCTATTGGCTCACCATCTCACTTGATTCCTTAGCAGAAAATCAACCTGTGGGTCAATTTGGGTTCTCCAAAAATGATAAATTCTTATGGCTCAAACAAAAGAAAACAGCATTCAATCCATATGTGGTATCCACATCAAGGTTGGACCGTTCTTTTAGTTCTCTGTTCATCTGGGTTTCCAGAGAGCCTCCAGCACAGCAGTTTACCTTCGGAAGGCAGCATTCACTTGTGGGGCACCTTCTGCTTGCAGTGAGTGCTGCAGAGGCTGGAAGCAGGTCCCATTCTCAGTAAGATCTTTGCTGACAGTTTTTCCTCTCCATCCTGTAATTGAACTTAAGGTCTGATTCAGAGTGCAAAAGGCCTTTCTTGAGAGCTAAGGCAGGAAAAAAAGGATGTGATGGTCAAAGGTTTCATCCTGGGGGGGAAGGAGGGAAAGACTCAGTGTTTCTGTCCTGTTCACTTCTGCAGAAATGCAAATAAAAATAACTCTGCCCATTTTAAAATCAAAACAATCCACTTGCGCAGTGTGATAGTGGCCACCTCATTTCTGTCTGCAGCTTTAGCTCTGCTTAGCCACCATGGTAGGAGAGGGAGCATAAACCGAGGTCTCTCTTCGTGCCAGAAAGATAAAGAAATCAAATGTTTTTGGAGGATAGCCTCTGATTTGAGGCCTACAAATGTCGAGTGTGCATCAGTAACTCCTCAGAACTGTTGATTTTCAGCACATCTAAATGCTCATTTGGCTGAGCAGTAAGTCACTTGGGTGTCTGGGATTGTGACCGTTTTTGAAGCTGTCTGCAGGCTGGACCAGAGGTAAGCTAGCTAGGACATGACAGTCTTAATAATTCTAGCACTTAATTGTGCTCAGCACAGAGACAGGTTGTTCCTCTTTGAGGCCCTGTGAATTTTGCCATATGTTTCACTATACGTAGGATCTGGCCCTGGCTTTATTTCTGAATTTCTCACATCTAACTGCTGTGATTCAGAAACAGGAAGTAAAAGCTTTAAAAGATGAAACGAAGCACCTCAATTTCTCACCTCACCAGTTGGAGATCCGCAGCCCAAGGCCTATGAACTACTCCTTACCCTTACTGTTGCTTTCTTAAGTCTAGAAGTCCTCTGAGATATGTGCTTTCTTATCTGACAGCCAGGCCTCAAGAGCTGACTGTATTGTGGCATCAAGTCCTAAATACAGCACAGGAAGCCCAGAGTTAATGAGAGCGCCCTAATGGGTCAGTTCGCATCTGGAATTTTTGAGGATTGTTCCTAGTGTTGTCACTGGGTCATTTTGAAATCACAAACGTACGGAAAAGAAACATCATCTGGGGTCACGACGCAATTTTGGAAAAATTCACAGCAGAGGTGACTAGAAGGGGAAATAAACAGTTGTCAGAAGAATAACAACATATTTTAACAGCATGGTGAGATGGGTGTGGTTGTGGCTCATTATTTCCCTTGAGACCCTATAGTTATTTTAGAGTCAATCAGATGTTCCCTGGTCTTTGGTGGATATCATATGAACAGTGATTTATCAGACATAATGTACACCATGATTTATTGATGCAGGGCAGCATGTTTAATACCTGGAAGCCGATGTGGGTCGTGCTCTTAGAAGATGGAATTGAATTCTATAAGCGGAAGGCTGACAACAGCCCCAAAGGGATGGTCCCACTAAAAGGAAGCACTATTAACAGCCCATGCCAAGATTTTGGCAAAAGAACGGTAAGTATGTTTTTTTATAACAATGATTGACAGTATACTTGAACTCCTGGAGGCACTGAAGGGGCACAAGGCTGGTAGTTAGATTCTTTACATTTATCCTGGTGGTCACCTTCCCTTGTCTTAGAAGGTCGGAAGCAAGATTGGACTTGTGTAGAGTTTGAAAGGTGTGACTGTTTGAGTTAAAACTCAGGATATTTCAGGAAGAGCAATTCAGGCAGTGTTTTTTTTTTTTTTTTTTATTTCTAAATCTGTCAGAGCAGAGCTAAATTATATTGTCGTGGGACACTTAGCAGCTGAATGGGGCAACTTTTGTATTAAATATAAATTCAGCTGCTAAGAGCCACAGAATAAAATTGTGGAAAACTATTTCATGAGCAACAGAAAAAAATAATTATTAATTACTGAATAATAATTATCATGGCAAAGAGCCATGACTAGCCTATTTGAACAGGAAGGAGATAAATGCTGTGGTACAAATGCCCCCCAGAAAGCTGTGATTCCTGTTTCATTACCCTCTGGTAACTACCTGACCCCACGTATTTCGCATTCACATGATGTGTATTAATTGCACATTGCGTGGTTATGTGTAGAGCTTTTGTGTGTGACTAAGAGCTAGCTACGTGTATACTTGGGGAGAGAGAGGAAAATAATTGGGGGAAATGAGTTCGAATGATGTACACATTTGGGCTGTCTGTGGCTGAGCACAGCAAGCACATGGGTAAGGTCTAAGTTGGACGTATTAGAACAAGTCCAGAGGAGGGCCATGAAGATGCCCAGGGGGCTGGGGCACCTCTCCTATGAAGACAAGCTGAGGGAGTTGGGGTTGTTCAGCCTGGAGAAGAGAAGGCTGTGAGGAGACCTTATAGCGGCCTTCCAGTACCTAAAGATATTTGTCAGGGAGTGTAGAGATAGTTTAAAGCCATTACTCCTTGTCCTAAAAAAGGTTAGATTAAGATTAGATATTCAGAAGAAAGTCTTTACTGTGTCGGTGGTGAGGCACTGGCACAGGTTGCTCAGAGAAGCTGTGGATGCCTCATCCTTCACAGTGTTCAAGGCCAGGCTGGATGGGGCTTTGGGCAACCTGGTCTGGTGGGAGGTGTCCCTGCCCATGGCAGGGGGTTTGGAATTAGATGATTGTTAAGGTCCCTTCCAACCCAAAGCATTTTTTGATTCTAAGTTCTCAGTGAGACGCATAGATCATGATATTCATAAATTAAGAGTCTTATTTGAAAGAAAATAAAATGCAGGAAAATGCAAGCATACATATTTGGTTACAGGGTTCCAGAAAAAAAAATATCTGTTGGTGAAACAGGATTTCCATGAGCAAAGAATAATATATTTAGCCCTTTGATAACTTAACAACTCTCAATTTCAGTTTATTAAATAGGTGCTATAGACCCAGGAATTCCTCTCACAGAGAGTTTCCCCCAGAATCTGGGAGATCATCCAATTGCAATTCAAATAAACTTGCAGGCGGATGACTGAAAAACAAAACAAAAAAGAATCTCAGGGAGTGTTAGAAAAGTAGAAATAGTGTGAGAGAGTGCACTTCAGAGAGCAATTCATTCTCTCATATGTATAAACTGAGGAGAATTATCTGTCCTTCAGTTCTGTGGTGAGTGGAGTCAGGGTTTAGACCTGCTTGCTTTCTTTTCTTTCTTCTTTTTTTTTACTTCTCTTTTTTTTTTTTCTTTCTGTGCTCTGACCAATATTTATATGAAAAAATTATGTTGATTTTATGGAGTCTTTTTAGACTTGAATGTGTTAAGAGGCTCTTAACTTAAAAGCTCTGTTTGGGCCAGTACTCGCAGAGAATAAGATTGCTGTTAATCCTGGGCTGAGTCAGGAAAGTGATGGATGGCTGCTGCTTCTGGGGACAAAAGGTTTTAGAGGACCATTACTGTGTAAATCCCACTGTGGGCAGGATCATCAAGAGCTGCCAGCTCTTCCGAGATCTCTGTAGGCACTGGGAGTTGTCCACGGAAGGAGACCATTATTGTGCCCAGACAGAATTTCATGATCATGCATCCCTAACCTGTCCCGCGCCTGTCATAGATGTTGCACTACCTGAACTGGCAAGGGAGAGCATCCAATTGATTCAGAAGCAGTTGAGATCAAACCCATTTACTCTTTCGTCTCCCCAACAGCACTGCCTGGCTCACCCGTAGGCATGGCTGGGCAATGCTTACTGTTTGACTCCTGCAGCTTTGCACCTGACCTTCTGCTTCAGCAGGCATGGCTTTGTGTCAGTGGATTGCCCGAGCACAAGGCAGGGGCTCTGCATTGTTGCACTTGACTCCACCTCTTTTGCAAACCGTGAATAATAAGGGTGCAGTATAATTATATCCAGGGCTAGAGCATGAGGTAGGACATTAAATAACCAAATAAAGGAACTCAGTTTATCTGCACACATTTAGTTCTAATTCAGCTAATTAAACTGTGTTCCTACATTATCTAAGTAACAATCTTCTGTACAGCTCTCCTTACTCTTTATGTGAGGTGTTACTCATGGGAAGGAGGGTACTGTGTTCAAGAGTATTACAGGTCCTACAACATAATGCTAGAAGTAAAGCTTTTCTCATAAAGCATTTCTTTCCAGGCAGATTTTGCTAGTTTTTAGGTCCCACAAAGGCACTAAGATCAAATCAGTATTGTTCTGTAGTGGTTGCTTGGAAATGTCAGTAACAGTATCATCCTTAGCAATAATGAAAAGATAATTCACCAGCGTATGTGCACTCTACAAAATGGGCAGAGTCCGAAGTGTTCAGTGTCAGACCTGGGGGACAAGGCACCCAAAATGTCTTTTCATAAGTAAGATCTGCTGCAGAGTTTGAAGTCAGTAAAAGTGATACGAACGACTTCAGCAGGTGTTGGAGCAGATCCTCCTTGGGTCAGTGGGATGTTTATGCAAGCCCATAGACCAGCAGCCCTGGAGACATACTTTGTCTGAAAACTTGCACTGTTCAGACAGCCAAAACTGCAACATGCTCATCTGTACCAGCAATACTGTCGCTGGGATTGTTCTGACAAGCAGTTACTGCCCAAAATGAGTGAAATTAATTTACTGCATGTATTCCTTGAAAATACACAATTTTTATCGTTGTATCTTAAATCTTACAGCTGTGTTTCACAGCTGAATTCAAAGCCTCTGCATTGCATACTACGTTCTAGTTGGTTATAAGGTAAAACGTACAGTTCTGCTTCTTATGTGAATTATTCTGGTTTGCAGTGGTTTGTGTACATTCATATCGACCTAAAACTAAACTTTCATTTCTAGCGAGACTTCTGTAGGGTATGAAATGGGATCTTTCTCGTTACGTCAGTTGTAAGTTCAGTCTTACTCACTTAGTCCTTGCCCCAAATTGGACCCATCGAGCTGTGAGCAGACTTTTGTATTCATCTGATTTGATTTTGGCTTTTTGAATTGGAATGTGTCCCTGCCTTGAGGCCTATCTGAAACCTCACAGCACATCATCAGCACACTTGGTTTATTAAATCAATTGCAAAAAGCTGATGTTGGGGGGAAAGGAAGCGACCTTGGATTTGTTAAACAGATATATCCTGTTCACAAGAGGCTGTGACTGTATATTTAAAGATTTTATTGTAAAATGTATTCACCACTGTTCACTGTTGTCGATCTGTTTCATCACTACTTAATCTGATGTTAATTCTGCTCTATTCTTTTTCGCTTCTCCCTTGGCTTTCCTCTGGATAGCATTATCATGTATGGTTGCTCATAGTAGGATTCATTTCTCTTAATTTAGCTAAACTGTTGGGGTTTAGTGCAAGTTGATGCTCTAATTTTTCTCAAAAATACAAATAGATGTGCATCTCCAGAAAGAAGACTGGTCAGTTCTAGGATTGGAGACTTAGCCTTTCCACCAACTTCAGAGGAAGCCTGGATGCCCAGCCCAGTGGCCTAGGTTTCTGAAAGCTAGAGTTAAGAGAAGACTTGGAAAGCTCTTTCTCCTCATACTAGAAATAAAAACTCTAACTTTTCACTGTGTATCCAGTGCTTTGCAATTTTGAAATCTCCACAGTAGTCACTGGGACTTCTGTGTGGTTTCAGGACATCAGAATATTCTCCATTTACCAGTCTGGAAGATAGATATTTGGGATGTTCAGAACCATGCCATTTACAAAAGCAGGCTTCAGTAGACTTTGGTGTTTTGATGTCCATGTTTTAGATTCACTGCTTTCTGCCCTTTGATAATCTCTACTTGTCCTCATGAACCCATGCTGTTTGCTCCCTTATTAGCTTGATGTTTTTAGTTAGATGCCAGCTGAGTCTGTTTATTCCAGTACAACCAGAAACCTGGTTTGTTCCACAACTAGTGGAACAAATAACAGTTCCACTTACGGGGAGCTACATTTTAGAGGAAATGGAAGCCCTCTTGACTGAGTACTTAGATCTGTATTTTCCATCCAAAAGATCACTGGATGAAAATGAGATCAAACAGTCTAAACTTTTTTCTTCTTCAGGTTGGTGTTTTTTTCTGCCTAGACCTACCTTAAAAGATCTGTTCTCGCTTCTGGGGTTTTGGGGAATACACGCTTTCCATTGTGATCAATTTAGAAAAGCAGTGATCAGAAGGTGTACGTAAGGGTCAGATATTTCATCTACCTACCAAACCCTTAAAAGAATGCAAACGTGTTCAGTTACCCTCCAATGTGACTGTGTCCTTTTCTCCCTGTGTGAATCAGTACCTTAGCAGCATGATGCAGTTTGTTTTAATGTTGTTGTTCTCCTCTGAACTGACGACATCTCTAAATATATTAAGACAAGTTTATGCCCGCTGTAAGCATGCAGGGACTGGGTATTTCAGTCTTTCAGCTGTTTTGAACTTCGCAAATCACCAGTTATAGCAGTGCCACTCTCTTCTGCTGACAACATCAGGAATGCTCACTGGGAAGTAACAAAAGGAGTCAGTTACGTATACTGCCTGTCCGTGTTTTTTTTTCAGAATGTTTTTTATTCATCTGGCTCTAAAGCACTTTCTGTAGCCCCTTAGGCATAGGTAGGCGGTATGCCATGGTGATACCAAGTTAATCATATCCAACCAGCTACACCAAAGTAACGTTAAAAAACAATGTTTATCCTTCCAGTTTGTCTTCAAGCTCACTGCAGCCAAGCAGCAGGACCACTTTTTTCAAGCTGCCTACCTGGAAGAGAGAGATGCTTGGGTACGGGATATCAAGAAAGCAATTCAGTGCATAGATGGAGGCCAAAGGTTTGCCAGAAAATCCACAAGAAAATCTATCAGACTGCCTGAAACAATCAACCTGAGGTTTGTTCTTGTAGCTCTGCACCCCTATTTACTTCCACCTGCACCCAGTGTGGCATGTGCATAACATCGATGTGGAAGAGCTATAACCGTTTCTGCTACCTAGCTGGCTTCCCTTGGAGTCCTTTCTGTGTAACTGTTTTAGAGCATGCAGCATGATCGAAATGAGCTAGTGGTTAGAGCTCGGTAGATCATTTTAATACATTGACTTTCATCAAAGCATGTGTATTTGTCAAAGGATTCTACTTATGAGGAAGCTTCTGAGCACACTGCAGTGCAAAAGGAGACCCCAGCCGAAGTGTGATTCTTTCAGGAGAGGCATTTTTGTACAGTACAGAATTTATTTTAGAAATATTTTATACATTTGTTTGCTCTGCAGGCAAATGCTATTGTTAGCAATAGTTTTTGGATGGTGATGAGAGAGTGGTGCCTGCCAGAGGTCTTGGAATTTGTAAAGGGAAAAGAAGAGATAAAGAGCACATACAGAAAGCCATCTGCTTGTCAGTACTTAAAAAAAAAAATAAAAAATAAGGACAGTGTAACTTCTGTCTTCGCACAGTAAATACCAAAGTACAAGTGAGCCTACTGTGCTTCTTAAAGCACTGTATAAAACTGCACAGGACCAAGATCCAGCTAAATCTGTCTTCAATGGCTTCAGCAGCGGGATCACCCTGACTGAATAACGAACCAAAGGATTTAGCTTGTGACATTTAGTGTTTGTCCTACTCGTCATTTTAGAGCCCCGGGGCAATTAGTTTTGAGCAAGTGAAAAGCAAGGGGGGAGAAGGGAAGTCAGACCAGGAGTCACTGAAGTTACTCAGGGCCTCTGAGAGCATGCGGGTTTTGGGGATGTCACAGTGTTTTTGCTCTGCTGAGGACCTTTGGGAGAACATAGCAAAGCACCAGGGCTGTGAAGCTCTGCAGAGGAACCTCAGCAGTGGGTGTTCCTCTGTTCACACTGCAGTCATCACAAGCTGGTACAGTCTTAAAATAGAGGTGTGGTGAGCCCTTTGTGCAGTTACTCTTCTGTTCCTACAGTTATGATAGGGAGGCGATGAGGCCTCTGTGCTTTGCACAGTAAACTTTTCAGGAGACTAAACTAAGTCATACTGTAGGTCTATAGAGATTGCTATGCTCATAAAATATGAAGACCCTGTGAAAGACAATGATATTACTGTACCAGCCGACTAAAGCTTTTTATTTGCTAACAGTTTCTGTGGTTCTTTTTATGCACAGTGCTTTGTACCTCTCAATGAAAGATCCTGAAAAGGGAATAAAGGAGTTGAAACTGGAAAAAGATAAGAAAGTGTTCAATCACTGCTTTACAGGTAAGAAGCTCTTGTTCATCTTTTCCATTCAATAAAAAGAGCACAGAGCTAAGAGTCTCAAGATAGATCAAAACAGCTCTAAGCTCTGTAGAGCATAGAGAAGTTTTAGGAAAAAACCTGGCAGAGGTCATCTTGACCAACAGGGGAGATGCTCAAAGGATGAAGCTTAAGAAAGTGTTCAGATATTGCCATGTTAAGCAAGAGAAGGAGGAAATTAAACCAGTGCCAGCAAGTATTTTTAGGTTTCTGCCTGTCTGTCTTGGGTTGTGGCTGATAACGTTTATTTCTTTGTAACCAGGCACTTCTGTGATTGACTGGCTGGTGTCTAGCAACTCCATCCGAAATCGCAAAGAAGGACTCATGCTCGCCTCTTCCCTCTTGAGCGAAGGCTACCTACAGCCTGCAGGAGATACATCCAAGGCCGCAGCTGAGGGACTGTCAGACACCCCCTTCTTAGATCTCAGCGATGCCTATTACTACTTTGTGAGTGTTGTATTCTGGTTTTCCTTTGTCCCAGACTTGCAGATACTCTGCTCTTCTCAGGTTTGAGTTGGGATTCTTAAGTCCTGGAGGAAAGATTGTACAGAACTAGAGATCTATGTTAATTGTCTTTCTCTATGTGACACTCAGAATAAACTGTCTCACTTTAACATCTGTAACCAAGACAGTTCTTCTAGCGCTCTGTGTGAACCGAGTGCAGAGATTCTTCTTAACTTGGGCGTTATTCCCAGTAATTTCAGCACTGACGAGGACTTAGCCACCAGTTCCCCTGATGATTCAGTGGAGTGGAAGAGAGTAATTCATCATCATGGGGCTTCTCAGAGTGGCTCAAGCTGGAAACACATTTTTGTGCACTGAGCTGGCAGATCTGACTCGGAGCACAGGCATGCACGCACGCACATAGAGCTTGCCTGTGAGCAAAAAAGCAAAAGTTGTTTTGTTTTTTTTATTATCTACCTGGTAACACCTGTGCTGGGTAGCTTACCCAACCTTTTCAAGTTGTTTCATATTCTGTGGATGGATTTGTAGAACTTGCAATACCACAATCGCAGCCAAACATTTTAAAAAATGTTTGGTTTATGAACTGATGCTAACAAAGGGTCTTCCTACTGTTAAGTAAAATGGCTTAAATATTACAGTTTTGTTTATACTTACCACATAGAATCACTCCATGAAAAAATGAATCTCCCCTTACTTCATTTGTTTTCCTAGAACACCTCTGTGGTAGGAAGACTCTACCTGTGCAGAAATGGAAGCACAGACGGTGCTGGTGAAGGCAGCCATGTGGCCATCACAGTTCCTGGCTACCAGGGACACTTCTCTTGATACCTCATGTGTAATTTGCTTGCTTTCAGCTTGCTTTTAGTTTGATTCAGTACCAATGTGGTGTGAGGAGGCTGCAGCAGGTCAATGTCTGACTTGGTGTCAGGTAAACAGTAAGCACAAAAGCTTACTACATGCAATACGTGTGGTTATTCATACCTTTATTCATACCATTTGAGCAGTGTAAGGCTTCAGTAACCAGCATCACAATTTATCTGGTGTGGAGAAGATGGCCTAGATGAGAGTTTCCTCTTCTTCTCAAACTGCAGGTGCTTGTGATGGATGTAGGGAACGGAAGGTTATATTGGGTTGGGGAATGGACAGCCTGGGATGTATTGGCTGTGCCAACATCGCTTCATGTGGCTTCGTATGAACTG
This sequence comes from Anser anser, assembly GCF_964211835.1. NCBI lineage: Eukaryota > Metazoa > Chordata > Aves > Anseriformes > Anatidae > Anser > Anser anser. Next base: position 121,959,203 of record NC_139722.1, on the reverse strand, counting down.
AGGTAGATGTAGATGCTCCAGCTCTCTTCAGATGCCCTAAGACCTGGTGTAGTCCTATCTCATACTGAAATGCTTCCATGGCAACTTGGAGAGGTCCTCAACTTTACAGGATGGTTTTCCAGTAGAAAAGTTGATTTTTTTTTTTTAATTTATTTTTTTTTGGTAACAGAAACAGGGTGAAAGGATGCCAAAGAGAAGTCAGATTTGTGTATATATATATATAAACAGGCACCATTTGTGTAACTTCTGAATTTTCTCTTGTGGTCATGCAGCCAGACAGTGGTTTTTACTGCGAGGGGAATTCTAGTGACGATGATGTGGTCCTGAAAGAAGAATTCAGAGGCTTAGTAGTCAAACAAGGATGTTTACTGAAACAGGTCAGTATTGCACACCTTCTGTTCTCTCACTGGGATGATGATCAATGGATACAAAATTACTCTTCTACACCTAAAAGTTTTAAAGAAGAGAGAAAAATTAGCTTATGCCATGTCCGCATTTGACAGGTTTAATCTCTGTCCCTCCCCCTTTTTACTCAAAGAACCCATTTTGTAGCATGGCAGCAGGGCTTTTGTCCAGAGTTGCAAGGTTTATTGTTCTTAGTACAGAACAAGACAGCTTAGTGTTTTAATTAAACACGAGAGTGCTAAAGCAAGAGATGTGACAAGCAGGAGGTATTTTAGCAAGGTTATCTGCTTCCTCTGGAAGTTTGGTGCCATGAAGGAAACCAGAAAATATCTGTTGGGACCATAAGTACTTTCTGGTGGTGCTCACTTGTATTTCTCTTGTTCAACCACATTACTCAAAAGCAACAGAAGAAACTGGACGTGAGTCTTTCTGCTAACGTTTACTCTGTCACATCCACCTCTGTCTAGTTAGTAGGAACTTCTTGCAAACAGCAGTAGTTAATTGAGAAACTAATATTTTGAAATACTGAGAGGAAATGATTCACGACAGTCTCCAGCAGTTAATCTGGATTTGGTCACCTTCAGTGAACTATGGATCACTGCTAGAGAGTGTCACCGTTTCTGCAGATAATGTGTGTTCTCAAGACTGCAGCAAAGGATGGGGAAAACCTAGATCTGCTGGGAAGCGCTGTTACCCCAGTTACTTTGTGAATGCTGTAAAATTAGTAAGAAGGTTTCATCTTCCTTGGTCACAGGGGTTGATTTCCTGGGATGTCTCCCAGGCTGTCCTCCCTGCAACTTTTATGATTTCTCATCAGGCTCAGGCTATGAATGGCAGGATGTTTGCATTGGAGGGAAAATTTCCTGTCTTCTAGGAAGACAGGCCAGGACTAGATGAACTGGGTATAGTCCATGAGTGCTCAGGGTCCATGTGCCCAGTATGAGTCTGTGAGGCTGTGGGCTGGCCCAGACTGAGCTCTCCCAGAGCTTCCAGGATGAGATCTCCCAGAGCTTGAAAGCACTTAAACAACACTGACTGGAGTTGGTGGACTATAAGCCAGGGCGTCTTGTTAATGTGATTTGGATGTCTATACCACTTGGAGCTAAATCTATTTGCTGTCTTTCTGCTTGGTCTACACCTGTGTGAGAGGTCCTACAAAGGCTGGATGCCTCAGAACAGCATTGCTGGAAGGCAGCAAACTGGCAGGGAAGCTTCCTAAGCCAGCCAGCAAGGGATACTGTGGAGAAAGGTTAGGGTCTGAACCCTTCCTGCAGGACATATCGCAGCCATGTTTTGTGGCATTTAAACCTTGTTCTGACATCTCATGTGAATGTCATCTATGTTGAAGCTGTTGTACTTTGTGTATAAAAAAAAAAGAGAGAAGCCAGTGAATATTTCCTGTCCAAAAGATTAATTTTTTCCCCTTCTGTATTCCCACGTTCTCTTGTGCATGGGTAAGCTGACTGCAAGCATTTGCAGGGAAAGCAGTTCATGACATGCCTCTTTTTTAATTTTTCTAGGGACATCGAAGGAAAAACTGGAAAGTGAGGAAGTTTGTTTTAAGAGAGGACCCTGCATATCTTCACTACTATGATCCTGCTGGAGTAAGATACATTTGTTCAACTTTGGTTTATTTCCCTGTTTATTTGGTGGTTTGTTTGTTTTTTTATTTTTTTAAAATTTATTTTCAAAGCTACATTCTTCTAGAAATATAAGTGGAGTATTTGCTTGGGGATGTGTGACGGAAAAGGTCAAGCAGGATAGTGGGGCTGTTTGTGCTCACACTACCTGGCTGCCTTCTGGAAAAGCAGAGGGAAGGATGGTTTCTGGGGCTGGCATGTGACATCCAGACCTGGGAACAGGCAGCACTGAACTGTTCTCTCACCTCTTCTTTGTGATTAATTAGAATTAATGTGTGGTCCCATTTGATTGAAGTGGATGAGGTTAGAAGAGCAAATTAAGACTATACCATCATTTTGCAGTTTGTAATCAAGGTGTTTTCTGTGTCAGACTGAAACATGGCATTTTGTTTCTCGTGTAATTCTTATGGATCAAGGCCTGCTCTGAGAAAGGAAGGGGCATCACCATAGACAAAACCTGACCCACAAAAGCTGGTTTCCAGATGAATTCAGCACATAGTATTTATTTATTTTGTCCAGCACTGCCACAGGAGCAGAGCTATTGTGGGTTTAGGTTCTCTAAGCTGTGTCTGTCCTGCTTGGCAGAAGCTGCCTAGATGCACTGGAGAATCAACGCTGAGGAGTGTGACTTCTGTTTCCAGCATCTTTCCCACTCCTGGCTTCTCCTCCCAAAAGGCTGAAGTGTGTCATCTCATAGGAACTGCTGGTTTCAGGCTTATGCCAACAAAAATGCTTCTTCACCCAATCTTTGGCTATTGCAATCCTTCTTCCTCAAGTGCAGAAAAAGACAAGATTGTAAATAAATGTATATCTGCTCCTGCTGCTTGTTTTTCAATAAACCACCACCACCACCAAAAACTTTTAAATATCTCTTCTTTATAACTCACCTGCTTTTCACTGTAACATCAAAGGAAAGCCTATAGCTGGCAAAAGGTTTATTATTTTTTTCACACCTTTGCTCAGAGCATGGTAAATACTCTGCAGATCCTGAATTCCAAATTCTGAAAGATTTCCTATTTATTTGCAGATTTGCACACCCCCTACCCTCCATATCATACAGATTGAGGATACCCTGGTTTTCTCATGTAACATACAAAGTCACCAAATGTTTTGTTTTCATTCTGGAGTTTTAGTCAGATATTGACATGTGAAGAGTTTCAGATGAGTTGTATTTCATTTTGATTTCTTATCTTTCCCAGGGAGAAGATCCTCTCGGAGCAATTCACTTGAGGGGCTGCGTGGTGACAGCAGTGGAAGATATGCCAGACTGTAAGGAACCTTACTGAAAGAGTTCTAAGTTTTGTGTTATAAGTTTCTAGTGTATTCTTTAAATCTGCCTGAAACCACAAGTGTTTTTTTTTTTTAATTCAAAACCAATTTGCAATGATTCAGTAATTCTTCTAATTACTAGGCTCTCTTAATTACTGGAGGAGGGTACTGTGATAAAGGTAGCAAGTGGGAATCTTGTTCTTTGTCAGTTGTTCAGACTTGTCAAAATGATGACATGGTGTCCCTATGTTAGGATAACTGGCCTTACACAAAATAAGCTGAGTTCTCATTTTAATTCATGGATTTCATGTGGAAGCTTTACATTACAAATGGTTGTGCCAATTACTTGTTACTCTACATGTTCTGTTCCCTCCCAAAGCTAGAAATTGTGGGAACAGCAATGGTTAAGCATTGCTGCAAGGAACGAGAAGCATTCGTTCAATGCATTCTCTGCTCCACAGGAGAGGCAGGCTCTCATCCCCAGCCAGAAAGTCTGTTGGCATCTCAATGCCTGTGTAGGCTGTGCTACAGTACATGAAAAGAGCCAGAGATTTCTGACGTGACTTAAATGTCTTGGTTTTATACCTGGCAAAGCACTGGAGGGCTTGGGTAATATAAGCTCTCTGCAGGGCTGCAGATTCTTCCATGGTTGGACATCAATTGAACAGGGACTCCTGAAAGTGAAATGTGCAGAACTCACGTTTTTTTTTTCTCCAAGACAGTGACAGATCTCATGGATCCTATCTTGCAAATGGTTTCCAAAGGCATGATCAGGCACAGCTGTAGAAAGGAAGGCAATCTGTTTACAGAATGCAAAAGAAGAAACATTTTACATACAGGAGTTTATTCTCTCATAGCTGACTTCCTTATTTCTTCCCTGTAGCCAAGAAGTGTGATGTTGAAAACAACCTGTTTGAAATCATCACAGCAAATGATGTCCACTATTACTTGCAAGCAGCTTCATCCACAGAGCGTACAGAGTGGATCAAAGCAATTCAGGCAGTTTCTAGGACTGGGAAATGAAGATGATCCACCAGCCAGAAGACAGACAACTGAAATTAATTACTCCAAACAAAACAGGAATTTTAGCATTTCACTGAGAAAGCAGTATCATCTGGAAAGGCCTCCTGAGGCTTGTGGGTTGGGGGGGAAGGGAGGGGTGGGTAGTAAGTTTCAATTCTATAGTGGGCACTAACAAGCTAACATTTTCCACTTCTGTTATGGTAATATCTTACTAAATTACAGCATAGAACATGTCACATTAGTGTGTGCTTCTTGTAAGAATTAGTCTACCTTGGGAAGGTTATACCTTAAGCCTTTCCCTGCTGCCACTGCAGACAGCAAGAATTTCACCATTACCAGGGGACAGAATCATGTCGCTGACTGTAAGGAACTCCGCTAGTCACCTGTGATTCAGCCTGTGTTGTGTTTCAGTATCTTCTAATAATTCAAAGGCTTCTTCAGACAAACTTTACACTTTCTTCTTTACCAGCCAGTAGTTTTTCTACTGCCATGTTCTCCCATCCAAAGTAATATAACAGGTTTAAGGAAAGAAATTAACTAATTCAAAAACCTGAACCAAACCTTTAAAATCCTTTAGTGTTAAGGAAAGGGAGAATGCAGACAATTATGGAAATGAAACACCATGTGGAAAGCACTTACAAATCTGAAAGATGTAGAAATTTCCCCACAGGAAAATTCTTCTCTTGTGGTATTTCAAACATGAAGCAATCCGTTTGTCTTCCATATCCACTTGATTTTGACCCTTGCTAAATTTCTCCATAAGAACCTGCTCCAGGACCATTGTTTTTCTTCATTTAGATCTCCAAAGCAGTTGCTAGGGTGTCATCTACTGCTGATATGACCTGTATTTGAATTCAGAATCGTGCAGGAGAAGGGAAAGGATCTATGCATTACGTGAACTACCAACTGAACTTCCAACTGAGGTGGTGGTGTTTAGGGTTTTTCTTTTTTAACCTACAGCAATATACTCAATGCTTGGCTCTGTGCCTGAGTTATATAAAAGAAACATTATTATTTTTGTAACTGAAATAAATGTTATAATTTGTTGATATCAGGTTACCTGAGCAATCTTTTTATTTTTTGTCTTACTGTATGCATCAAACTTTGAAGTCTTTAAACTTTAAGCAAGACCTGGAAGTCAAAGTAATACCAGATTCTGCATGTAGCCTGTTCCTGTTGCAGACAGTTCTGTGTGCAAGTAAACTTCACAACTTCAAAATTTTAAATAAGGTACCTTGAGAGTTCTTATTCAGATATCTTTAAAAATCAATGTGGAGCTAAAGCTTATCTTCACTTCTGTTTCATTATACCCTTATATGCGTGTATACAAGAAAAATAAGAAGCCAGAAGCTGCTGTCACTTCAGCCTAGGGTATTCTAATTGGTGTTCAAAGAGAAGCTCTCTCTGGTTCATTGAAGCTGTGGTGTCACACAACGTTTTTGGTTATTTTAGTTACACAGTATGAATATCTTTTGCTGTAGCTGAACTGTGCCTTGGTCTGCTGGACCAGCCTTGCGATACAAGCCTGTTGGGGCCTGGAGCTTAGGTTCAACGTGAAAACATAACTTTGGTGATCTACTTTATGCATTTAGGTCAATATAATTACCAGCACAATGGAAAGCTATAAATACAGTAACAGATCACTATGTAGTCTTACAATAAATTCAGGATGAATGCATTCATTTTTTTATTGGGAGGAAAAAGGATATGAATGTATCATCTTCTAATTCACAACAGCAGCAAAAACAGTTCATACAGAGCAGGTTTAAAGAGATCTGAGCCTAATATGTCTGAAGGTCCTTTGCTTATTACTCTCAAACATACTAATGCAAGTACCTCTCCCTCTTGCCTAAGGAACTCCCTGTGGGTACATTCATGTCGTGGAGATCTAGTTTGACATTGGTCTCTCATACTTGTGGAAGAACAGGCACCTCTTTTCTGCACCCCAGCACAGAGTTCCTCTGACACTGCTGAAACTCTGTACGTATCAGCTAGTGCTGTGTGATGAGATTTGGACCTCAGAGGACTTTACCAGCCCTAAAGGGAAATATCTTGGGTCTTAAACTAGGCTCACAGCTCAGGTGCCCTTTGTACTGTTTCTACCTCACCTGAATCCCCAATTTCTCTGTTTATGGAGACAATAGACAGTTTGGCCTTTATTGTTGTTTTTTTTTTTTAACCACAAAGTGCTTGGATTTTCAGAATTTACAGGCCTCGGCATATCTGTGACCTCAATGGTAGAGCACGGTGAATACTGGCAATTTGATTAATCCAGCAGAGTGTCCATTATCCTAAAGGAAACATGAATTTTGCTCAAGAAGCTTCTTGTCCTTGGGGTTGAATCTGGGTAGGTCTCTTGTAAGTGTGGTAGAGCACCCCGTGTGCCTCTCACTTCCTTGGATTACCTCAGGTAAATGATCAGGTCCTGTTCTTTAATAAGCTGTGTTTCTCCTCAGAAATAACAAAGAAAATGCAGCCACACTGAGGCAGCAGGCTGGCACAGACAGCATCCGCACATCCATTTAGGACATCAGAGGAAATGGGCTTCTAGCAGGCATTTCCTGTATCTCACGCAAGCTGACAGGATCGCCGAAGCCTGGTCTGTCATTCTGAGGAAGGAAGCCTCATGGCGCAAAGATAGACTGTTTGCTCAGCCCTGCTTTCTTGATAATTGCTTTGTGGTTGCTGCTCATTTTTGCTTCAGAGCTCACTAACGCAAAAATACCCTACAGCACAGGAAAATGAAAAATAGAAACTCACCCAACTTAGCAAACAAGGGGTGTAACTGTCTATTAAAAAAAAAGTTTTACTAGTTTTTGACCTTGTCACTTTTCTCTGGACCCAGTTAAGGGTACAGTTGCCCTCTTACTAGTGGTGCTTTCTCTGGTAGGCAATGGTAATGAGTATATTTGTTGAAGAGCTCTGGTGTTTGTACCAGACTATACCAATACGTTCTCTCAATATGGACCCTCAGGTGGTTCTTTTTAATATACGTCACAAGGGTTTAAACCTGTCTGTCTTTCTTGGAGAAAGATTGGAAGCTTATGTCTGATGCTACCCTACTCTCATTTCCTTCCCGTAAATGCTCTTATTTGCCTGAGACTGGTACTATAAATGACTCCAGACTGTTCTTTCTTTAAGTCAGGTTCTCACAAGTCTTCGCATGAATAATGAGCTTCATGTTCCAAGATGAATGTGTTCTGATGCGTTCTCAAAAAAATCACGATAAGAAAAAAAATACATTTCAGTAGGGCCTAGCCTTTTTTCTTTTTAGGGTTGAGGCACCTCTCTGATAAGCTTTTCACAAGGAATGAATTGGAGACACGTGTTAATATGGGGTAGTTTTCAAAGATGCTCCATTTTCAAACTCATGGCAGTGCTTTTGAAAATCAAAGTAGGCCTCTCAATGCCACCAGTAGTCTGACCTTAAGAATCGTGCATGATACAATGGAAATTGTCACAACCCTTGAACAGAATAAAGTCATTCAGAAGATAGCCACTGGAGTTGCAACAAGGTGACAAAGGCTACTCGAATAGATGTTTATGAGGAAAAAGGAATATTAGTTTTATGCCAGTACGATTTCCAGAGATATCAAATAGATCTTGTCCAAGGGAATTAAAGGTTAAAAAGCAACTACAAGCATATAGATTATGAGGCCGGTCCAGTCACTCCGGAGATGTGGAAGGAAAGAGGCATATACTGAATACTTGCACTAGAGAAGAGAGAGCAGGCCTAGCACAAGGAATTAATAATTGCAAGAGAAAAAAAGGAGTAGACCTTCGTGTTCCATGCTTCCTCCACCTGTTTTCACCTTTTATTTAGATCATACTTCCACACACTCAGCAGATACTCTTTCAACACCAGTTCCTTTTCTCACTTTTGACATGAATTACTCTTGTGTCATAGACTAAAGGACAGCAAGAAAAAAGAACCAAACAAATATACAAACAAAAACATTGAGGAGAAGGACTATACTTATAACCTTCAATTACTATAAGACATGTCTGATATCATCTACAATAAAGGTCCTCTTTTGCTAGTACTTGACTTGCCACAGTTTTCCCTCCCCAGGAATGCTGACCAAGCGTTTACTACAGCCAGGTTTTCAGGGATATTTATTAATTATGCATCCAAAAAACCACATGTAAACACAAATCTCCTTTTTCCATCTTTTAATAGAAAAATGAGTAAAGCAAACCACCTCTGCATACACTGAAAAAATAATATCCATAAGAACTGCAACAGCCTAAGAATCTTTCAGCCACAGGTGTTGCTTTTTCCCATAATCTGATAACCTCCCACCTCAGGTGGAGGTAGTTCTGTTTTAATGTGTTTATAGCAGTGGATTTCAAGAGCTTTTTACATTTTCTGTGCTGTGGCTTTCTCTTGAAAGATAAGGTTAGTATTATTTTGTTGTTAAATATCGTTAATCTTGTGTTTTTTTTACAGTGTATTGTCTTTTCTTCTGTGTGAAAGAATGAAAATGTATTTTTAGATGTATAACTGTTGTTTGTTCGTGAGTCTTTAACACAAGTTTGTTCATAAGGAAGAGGGAAAAAATAGGTAAGGCTTCTGAGGTATAGCTTAGTACATACTATCAAGTTTTTCTTCTAGACGGGGTTTGTATTTGTGTTTGCCATGTTACAAATAATGCTTTAGTGCAGTAATACTGCTTGTGTTTTTATTTTTGTTTGTTTTTAGACTTTGTTTTATTACAAGCGTTAAACAACTGTTTGTTTTTTACTAATTTGTTCTCAAATGCTTTAGAAGGTTGTAGAGGTTATTTTAAGTTTAAACAACTTGCTGTAGAGGGGTCTGGGTAACTGTTGTCCTTTGTAATATGCCTCTATTTCTTCTGAGATTCAGGCTTGGATGATAACAAAATTCCTTAGATATCCTTTCTGGTGAAGACCGAAAACTTTTTTTTTTTTGAATTATTATTTTGTTGTTGTTGTTCCTTTTAAACTGTAAAAGAACATAGGAGTGAACCTTAAAAAGCAAATGGAGTAGATAACAGTCCTATGCTGGCTTTTGTAGTCAGTATTTCTGCAAATGCCTTCAGTTTGCATTTCAAAAAGTGCAGATATTTTGCTTGTGAACTGTTGCGGTCTTGTTGATCTATAGAGGTTTGATTGTACTCCATATGAACTTCTGTGTGCAGCAGAAAGCTCGAAGCTGGGCTTCTAATTTTCCTCTCCTGTTTGGGTTTCTTGCTGCCTGAGAAGGGGGTATGTGCTGTAGTTTTTCCTTCTCATCAAACCGCTTCTCTTTTTGGAGTTAGGGGTTTGGTAGTTTTAGCAGTCTGAGAAAGCTGTGTTGAATTTGTCCTAGGTTAAATAAAAGTGGTATATATATGTGCTCTTACGTGTTAACAATATGCCACAATGTTCAAAGTGTTTATTTTCAAAACCTATAATAAAATAAAAAGCTTCTGTTTTGAACGACTGCTAGATTATATAAATAATTAATTACATACTTATATTACTTAGGCTGTATGCTGAGCATTTCTTAATTAAGTGCTAGATCTTCTCCCTTCAGCAGCAGGACATGGGGTGGAAAACTGTTCTGCTTCTTAGGGACTGATGTTGATAATGAATAAAGCCGCTTTCTCCACTACCCAGCAGTGTGGCTGCTGAGCATCTATCTGCTATTCTTCTGGTTTTACTAGTGTGACAGTGTGGAGCACAAAGATGACTTAAAAAGCAAGCGATGGGGGCAGGATCAGTGTTCTGAATGCTAATGTGCCTGTGCCTTTCCAGATTTCTTTGCCTTCCAACCAGCTGTGGCTCAGCTGCTCAAGGAGAGCCTCCCTGTGTTGTGGAGCCCTTGTGATGCTCACACGTGGCCTCAGGAGTTGGTGGATTGGTGCCTGGAAGAGCACGTCTCTTGCCACCTCTTTGGAAACGTTCACTGGTAAAGAGGGAAATACCTTCAGTATGAGAATGAGACTTACTCCTGGTTGATATGCAAAAAGAATTTGAAAGGGAGCCAACACACAGCTATCTATATCTGTCAGGCTTTTTTGTTGTTGTATGGGATGGTGAAGTGTGAATCTGACATGTGAAGATAATTTGAATGTGGTTACTTCGTGACCCTTTGGCACTATACATCATTTTAGGATCTGCTTTATGCTTTAAAATGGTGGGTTGGTAACCTGAAGGCCAAGTAAACAAAAAACACCCTTGAAAATCTCTGACTGAAGGCAAGGTTTTTTTGTTGTTGTTCATTGTGGGACTTCACTTCTTGAAATAGAATTTCTGACTTGGCAACAAAATAAGTATTTTTCCTGGATTAGAACATAGAACTTCCTGCTTTGTGTTTAGAAATGGAACTGTGGCTTTCTCCACTGTGTTTCTGGCTCTGGTAGATCTCTAAGTTTTTTTTGTTTTTTTTTTTCCATTCTGTGTGGGAGAGTAACAGTGTATGAAGGCTGAGGGCAAAAAAAAAACCACTTTTCATACTTCGGCTGGCTTCAATTTTAAGTGAAGTAAGGTATAGTAAAACTCTTCCCCTTCCCTACGTGTTCTGCGTCTAAGATGGCAAAACAATTTCCCTCTCATTTTCTATCCTGTTACAAGATGACTAAGAATGTGGGAGGAAAAGAATCAAAGGTAAATGCTGATGAAACTGATAGATTTTGCTAACAGTTGAAAGAGATGGAATTTATTATTATTATTTTTATTTGCCTTCTGTATGTTTTTCACCAAAATCTTTAATACGTCGGAGTTAAAGGAGAAGGGGAGAAAGAACTGGAGATCAAATAGTTTGATGATGATGATAAAAAAAATCCTAAACTTGATGCTCCAGTCTTTCCCAAACCCAGATATTAAAAGAACATAAAGAACTTAAGAGTATTACTGTTAGCCTCTTTATCAAGCATACAAGAATGACCTATTACAGACTATTAGAGAATTCACTACACAAATCGGAGTATAATCAGCTTTTTCATACACCACTTTCTACATAACAAGGAGAAGTTTGAAAATCCTGTAAGCACACAGATGTATAAAAAGCGAGGTAAGAAAACATCACTTTTGTCCTTCAGTGCTTCTGCTGCATGTTTACGGAGGTGTCCTGCCCTCAAATGCTTAAATTGCTACATCTCTCTAGATGCATTTTACATGATGGTAAAAGTATAATAACACACATTCATGAAATTTTTGAATAATATGAACTGTTGTTGTTATCAGATACTTACCACTCTTATGCAGTTTTCTGATTAATAAAAGAAAATACTTCATCTTTCTGTTTTATCAGTGGTAAAATAAGGTAATGCCTTTCTTCAAACTTAGTATTTAAGGAATGATTTTTTTTTCCCAGCTACGTTTACTGTTTCCCCTTTCTCCTCTTTCTTAGTTATTTTGAACTAAACTTCCTAGCCTAAAAAGGGTTAAGAGAGTTTGTGGCAATGAAACGCAATGAAATTCAGATACCTAAGCATAAACGTCTAGTAGTATTTTTAGATGTCCTACAATATACCACCAAATGGTCTTTAGTCACCCCTCCAGAGGAACAGAAACTTCCTCATCACCTCACATCTACTTACGGTATATAGATATTTGGTTGCCTCATGGGTCTCAAGTGTCGTCATAGTCTCCCTATTTAAGCATTTGAGTAATTCCCAGCATGATTATCTCTTAAGTACGTGTTGGTAGCAGATTTTCACATTAGTATGATTTTAACGAGCAGTATAACTGAAGGATAAAAATGTCTACAGAATAGTGGTCTTTAAGAATAAAGGTGCATTAGAAAAGCTGATTAGTTTGGTCAAAACTCTGTATGAAACTTGACAGTACAGCTGATAACAGCAATATGCCACAAATGGCTATATATAGTATCTTGGGAAGTGTTGTCATTGGATCTTCCTAGCTAACTTGTATAGAGTTCTTTTTTCTTTAGCATTGTCATAGCTTCCACTGTTTTTCTATTTAAAAAGTTCCTCAAATGAGCAGATGAGCAAAGCTTTTTTGGGAGCACTGTCACACTTCATTTTTTTTCAGCAGCATTATCTTACATAGCTGGTACACGTTTTCACCTTTCTCAGTTTTTTTCCCCCCTTTATTAGGATTAAAAGCTTAAGGTGGCTGGTTTGTTTGATGTTTTCCCTCTGTTTCCAACTTGTTCAATGTATACCTTCAATCCAGCCTTCCAGCTGAGTCTTCCAACAGGTAGCTGATAATGTTCTTTGATCTTCTGTATTTGGTATTCTGAGGTCACTGAGATGTTTAAAACAGCATTTAGTACCATGGCTAACAGATTATTGTGTGGCCCACTGTGTCTTGTGGCATCCCCATATTGGCAAACAGCAGTTCTTTCGGCTGCTATTTTTCTTCTTTTTTTTTTTAAAAGAACTACACATGAAAACCAGCACATGTGGTTCTAACAGTTTTTTTTTAAATGTGGATCAAAAAAAAGCTTATGTTGCACCTGATTTGCATACTCCTGCAGGCTGGTTTTTATACACACAAACCTGCTTTGTAAATGTATGGCTGTTGAAAGTTGGTGGCAGTGATGAACAGGACAATTCTCAGGAGCTAGAAGGGACTGCAAGTAACTCTACTGGTATATAGAAATGTCCTCCCAGTTTTCATGTTGATACGTCCCTCTGAATTTTGCTGTCCCTGACCTCTCCCCTTCTCACCCTTCTACCCACAGTTGTAGCTTGTGTTTTTTTTATGGCTTACCAGAATAATAGAAGTGGGACTGGCCACTTGCCCTGAGGCCTGAGAAAAAAACACCACAAAATAATTCTTAGGGTTGTTTAATGATCCGAAGCCCCTGCGAGCCTCAGCTTTAAGTACAGTGGGTGATTTTGTCCAAGCTTTTTGGGGCAGACTTCTCTGAACAAGCATTACCATGAGAAACAACGGCAAAGTGTCAGGACGCTCTTGAGAATCTGAAACCCCTCTATCCAAATCAACGTCAGGGATGGAAGGGTTCAGGACGGGGGTCAGCTGCTTCAGTGCATAAGATCTGTGAGAAATGCGATGAAGGCATAATGATGGGTGGATTTAAGCTTCGCTGCTCTGTCTTCAGGTGGGATAACTCATTTGGGACCTTCCAGAGGCGAACATGATAAAGATATGAAACGCTATTGCCTGCCTATTTGGAGAAACATTTTTCCTGACAAAATTCACTTAGAAATGTTATTGGTCTAATGAAGAAAAGTCCGTGTTAATTAAATGTAATGGTGCTTTCTTTTTCAATTAGTCTGAGTGTTAATGCCAGTGGCCCTAAGCCACATCCTGCACCATGATGAAATAAAGCCACACGTACGGCTCCTCCCTTCAGAAATGGAGCACTGCAGTAGTCAGTAGTTGCAGAGGAGGTTCTAAAACCACAGACATTTTGGAAATACAGAAATAAAGTATTTATCTCGGGGGACCTCAGGTTCAGCTTTGATGCTGGGTATTTTGATGTTAAGCTGCGTGCAGCAGCTGGAGACATGTTGTGCAGCAGAGAACCTGTCTTTTCATCCTAGAAACCAGGCTGGTTTGAGTTGGGGTGCTGGGGGAGGATGTAGTATTTGCTCTGCACGCAGACTTCACATACTCTCTCAGAAAGCCTCTTCTGCGGGAAAGATTGGAGGGCAGGGCGATGAAAAGGCGGTAAGGCCGTGTGGCTAAGAGGATGCCTGGGTGACGGGTGCCTGCGGCATCCTTCTGCAGCTGAAATCTCAGAGTAGCGGGGTGGTGTGAGTGGTGTGAGTATTTCAGGGAAGGTAGGTGGTGTATGCTAAAATACAACTTTCCACTTCCTCAGAAGCTATGGGTAAAAGAGTTTGGTAGTGAAGCAGAAAAAAGGCTTCACCAGCCACCTAAGTGTGAGGATAGCTGGTGCATGTCCAGCTGGCTTGTGCAGGAGTAGACTTAGCAGCTGAGAATGCCCTCTGGGGAGGGATACCTAAGCGTTAGCACTAGTTTAAGCATTTTTGCTTGGAGCTAGGAGGGTGAAGAGGCAGGCAGGAATGACAGCTGGCGGTGTAGGAAGTGCTGCTGCTTGGAGCTATGGATGCTGCTGGGGTGTGTTTAAAGGAAAGGGTGTGTTCAGCCTCTAGTTGGGCTGAAAGCTGAGTAGGTGGTATGAGGGCAAGTAGGGGAAGACCAAAACTGATTGAAGAAGACCAAAACAGATTAAACAAAATCTCAGGAGGGAATTAAAACCTCCCTTAAGAGGGGAGAGGAAGCAAGCTTATTTTCATGAGAACTGATGCTTACTGAAAGAAAAGCATGTAGGAGATGTTCATGAGAAGTTTATGCTATTGCTGCTCCATGTTGAAAGATCTAGGCCTTGTCTAAGTGCATAGCTGAGTGCTTAACTCCTAACATGTTTAGAGAAGTACGGTCACCTGATTTGGACAGAGATGGAGGCACGATGGATATTGGTAATTCCTGAGTTTGTAAGAGAATGGGGAAAAAGCTACAGCTAAGCGCATGCTCTGTGTTGGGGTTTGTACCAGAATAATTCTTCTATTTTAAAAATGTATATTTGTCTCAGGATACAAAAACTGATAGCTGATGTGTAGGGAAGGGACAGGAAGGAGGTGGTGATAAATAGCTGGGAGCTGAGGGGGCTGGGTGAGGAGAAAGGTGAGAGACTATTGTGCACTTCTGTATTACGATTAATAACTTGAGGTGATAAGAATGTACTGCTAGCATTATTCATAATTTATATGCACCTTTTTCATTTCTGGCTTTCTTGAAGTTAGGGACATGGTGAGCAGGGAGTAAGGCAGCAGTGTAAAAGTGTAAAAACTTTTTTTTTTAAACTGGGGTAACTAGCTATAGTCTTAGAGCAGAATAGCTAAAAATAAAGGAAGCAGTGTTCACAGTTCATTGAACTTTGCACTACACCCACTGTACTTAGCTCCAAATTACACTTTAGCCATGGTGGTAGTGTGAACTTTGAGTGTTGCACCCATTATGGTTAATGCTGCAGCCATCCCATGAGAACAGCGTCACCTCTTTAGGCAGAAAAGAGAGAGGCTATGCATCTTATAAAACTTGCAGCAACAGTGTCCACGGTTACATTACATTATCCAGTCATCACATACCATGCAATGTTGTTGACGAGAACAGTGTCTCGGTTAGATTTTTTTTTTTTACTGATGATTTAGAAAAGTCACTGCTTATGAACTGAAAAAGCTATTTTAATGGGGAAAATACAGGAAGCTGAGGGAAGTGGAACAGTTTTAGTGAATTCTGAATGTTCCAAACTAGAAAGGGTATCAAATAATATATTGTTCTTGGAAGCATTTTAAAACTACCCGCTTCACTTGGCTGTTCTGCTCTTCTTTGGCCTTGGTAAGGGCACCTACAAGAAATAGACTGTGAGCCTAGACTCTTACAAGAATGGGGGATAAAAATAAGTTTTCACTAGATAGCCTGCAGTGGTGAAATAACCGTGAGAAAATAAATACATGGAAATTGTAAACGGTTTTGAACTGTTGGGTTGTCTAAGTACCACCATTAAAAAACAGTATTGGATTTTAACCCAGAGGACGATGGCGTTTATTTTTCCCTGAGCTAAACTGCTCTACTGCTCCATCTAGTGTTACTGGGCCCTACTAATGGAAGAGTTGGACCTTGCTTCAGCAATCCTTGCATCTAGTGTAAGTGCTGGATCTAGAGCTAGTGAACCTCGAGTTCTCAGCAGGATGCTTGTTTGTGTGTTACCAGAAAGTCTTTTGCAGAAGTCTGCAGTAGTAAATTTGAATTTTTTCATATTAACTAAGTTTCATGAGCATGATAAAATTTTCTATGTAAAATTGGTCCTAGATCGGTCACTGAATTTTATAGGAATACCTGAAACCAATATGGACTCTTCCACTGTTTCCTAGTTACTCTTCAGTGCAAAATGTAGGTAGGGAAAGGTGACATGACATTTAAACCAAATTGTAATAAACTGCTTTTGTAGTTTTTTTTATGTTAAGTAATGTGATAGGCATATCTTTTCCTAGCAGCAATTTTTAAAGCCAGTGGCAAAAATCAGTGCTGGTAAAGCAGAATCGGTGTGGTGGGAGATCCTAATGCAGAACAAGATAAGTTTCTGAATGTTTTAACTATGTGAGATACCCTGACTACAAACAAAGTTGACTTACTATGTTTGAAGTCATAATTTTTTTTTTATTCCCTATCACATTGTTATATAAGCGAAAAAAATGCATAGCTAATGACAGCAAGGCTGTTCATTAAGTGGCTGCTTCAGTCCTACCTGTTGCTTCAATCTTTGAGTCCTAATTCAGAAGTTCTACAGCTGGGTAATAGAAATGCAGTGCTGCGAAGCACCAATGCGTCAATGTGTGCAGGCTCAGAAAAGCTCTGTGAAGGCTCTGTCCCTCGATACAGACCCTGGGGATGTATCAGCTGAGGTGGCTGCCTACTCCTTTCCAATGTCTGGATTTGTCCTCCTCCCAGCCTTCCTTTATGGAATGCCATGTTGTGCTGCTGACATGATATACTGAGTGAAACACTTTTTTTAAAAAAAGTTTTTTTTTCCAAAAGAAGTGCAAACTGAAAGTACATTCAACATATTTTCAATAATACAGCAGAATATAAAACTAACAAACATAAAATTACGACCGAATAGTCTTATTTAGAATTTTACTTTTTGTATCAGTCCGTCTAATAAAGTGCAAATAAAAAGTATATCTCTCTTCTTCAGAGAAGTTTTCATCACATGCTTGCAAACAGAACTAATTTAAACACCAACATATTTACAGTTTGGCTGTCCATGAGTTGATGTAAGGTTCTTGAGTCGCAAGAAACTGCACTGGCTTCTCATCTCTCTAGTTCTGCTTCCAGGATTTCTCCCCACGTGTCAACATCCATCGGATACATGCTTTTCTCTGGCAAGTTGTTTTGTGAATGAATGTTACTGTATTTCCCACTCAGCCATTCTTGTTTTACTTTGCTTTTCCAGTAGTTTCTTAGTAATGTGATCTGATGGAAAAACAGACAGCAAAAATCTTGGAAGTAAACCAATTCAAGCTGCACTCAATATGAGTAAGTTTTACATTGGAAGAATAGTGCCAGCAAAAGGATTTGGAACATGTCTCTGGTACCTGGATGCTAAGCCCAGAAAGCTGTACTGCTGCCAACAAGTAGACTTTGGTCTACTTCTATCTTTCTATCCTAAGTTAGGTAGAGAGTCACTTTTTGCCTCAATTCTTAGAGGGTGAAGATGATGGGGAAATGAAAACCCTAAAGAGGAATTAATCTTCCTCCTTACTCTTTAAAAGAAATGGCTTTCACTTTCTCTTCCTGTTTAGGTTGTTTATGACCTTTACCTCTTGCTTGGGCTATTAATGAAGGCTGGATTGGTTCTTCTACTCAGCCAGCCTTTTAGTGCAAGAAAATGCTAGCTCAGTGTATTTGTTGGAGGGGGATTTGTAATAGATGCAAAATAGAAAACCAGAGGGGAGCCCTTTGGAAACTGTTGTGCAAGAGAGGAAAGATAGATACATTTGGAGGGCAACTGCTCCCTGCTCAAGACAGGGAGTGTTGAGAGTCCAGAATTTTTTTTTGCTCTTTTTCACAAATCCCCTGTTCCCCCACTTGAAAATGCCCCAGCTAAATTGAGGTGGGGATCACCCTTTAGCTAGCTCAGAGAAGTAGCCATTGCTTCCCTGATCTACTTCAGTTTGTAGGCTGGACTGAACAGTGACAGATCCTTCTAGTATGTTGAGCTCTTCTTGCTTCAGAGAAGCTGTAACTAGGAGCGCGTGTGTGTGGAGGAAGAATTCTAAACAAACTTCACCCAGCTCCTGCTAGCTCCTAGTTTCCTGTTTTCCTACCCTGGATTCTTTCTCCCGGTTGCACATTGCTCAAAATGTATTGAGGCAAAGCTATATGTAATGTATCTGCAGGAAATCATTCTTCACAAGCAGACTTACTCTAATGAAATATAACTAGAGAATGTATACTGGCACACAGGCTATGTGCTTTTCTCTCCCTCTGCCCCTGTGTATTAGGATTTGGGCATTCTCCCATGTTAGGGCTACTCAGACTTTCTGATGGGATGAACAGACCCCAGTGTTGAGGTTATGCATACCTGCTGGGATGGGCAGCTTTGGGGCCTTGAGCAATAAACAGAATATGTTGAGTGGGCCAAGGGTGGTTCTGGGTAGCAAATAGGATAAAGGAAATGGGAAACTTATTTGTGTTTAACCAGGCTTCTAGTTGTTTGATTTCACTACTGAGCCACATTGGCGTTACAGGGGTTCCCCAAGCATCTTGGACAAATAAGAAATACTTATTTGTATGTCTCTATTATTAACCCCAGAGGCTTCTGAGTTGCCAGCACTGTCACTCATTAAATTTACCTTCCATGAGTATCCATTGCCTCGATCGCAATCAATCTCTCGCTGGCAGACAGCTCTCACAGTCAAACAGTGATTTTTCCACAAACAGTCATTATTGTCAATAGCTTGATTCCAGCTCCTGCATGTCATCGCGGCGTTACACAGGCTGCAAATATCGAGCTCGCTGAATATCTGCAAGCTGACTTCGGGAGGCAGAAGGGCTACGAAGTCATCGGGACTTTCCCTTTTCCTCTTGTCAGGAGGAAGGCTGGCTGGCTCCCCACAAGGTAACGGCTGCTTGTTCCTCTTGGGCGTTTTCTGCATGCTTTTGACCTCTCGCCAAATCCAGCGGGTATGCCTGATAAGGAAAGCATAACAATGAACGAGCGGCCGCTGTGGAATGACCAATACTGCCCTGATGCCACAACAAACGCCACCAGCCCCCCCTGCGGGCCGCCTCGTCACCCTTCCAGCAGCCGCAGCGGGCAGGCAGGGGACCGGCCGGCCGCCCCGGCACGTTCCGGCCCATTTTGGCGATGGCGTCACGCTGGGGAGGCTTTCCGAGGGCAAACCGCCCGGCTGCTGCCGGTTTTTGCGGCCCTTCTTTGCCCCTCCTGCCCGCGGCGGCGCTGAGGGGCCGGTAACGCCCGCTGCCGACCGTTGGCTCCCCTCTCCCCGCCCCACACCTGCCCGCGCGCCGCGGCTCCCCGCTTGTGTTTAAATACCTCCACCATCGGCCCCTTGCCGGTGCTCTCGCCAGGCGCTGCGCGCATGCGCGCGGCGCTTTACGCCCCCCCCCCGCGATGCATGCTGGGGATCGTAGTTCTCCCGCCGGCGGTGGGCGGAGCTCTGTGTGTGTCGAGGGGGGTGAAGCGCCAATATGGCGGCGCTCGGCCGTGGGGCGGGGCGGGGCGCGGCGCCCTGAGGGAGCGGCGCCTGCCATGGCGGGGGTGAGGCTGGCGCCGGCGGATGGGGGCTGCCCCGTGCCGCTGCCGCCCGGGGAGACGCTGCTGGGACGCGGTCCCTTGTTGGGAGTAAGTGAGGGGGCGAGGGAGGCTGAGGTGAAGGGAGAAGGGGGCAGCCCCGAGCGGGCGCAGCCTTCCACCGCTTGGGGTTGTTGTTGGGGGGCCGAGGCGAAGTGATCTCCGTGCTGATAGCAGCGCCCTTGGTTCGTACCTGAGGGGAAATGTTACTGCTGGGTGCTGCTGCGCTCCACGGGTGTGCTAAAAAGGACCCCCCGGTCATCGTTTGGGGTATGGGGTAGGGAAACCCGAGGGTAGATCCCTCGGTTGTACATGGGAGTGAGGGGTGAGGTTGTCAGAGAGAAGGGCTCACTTGGGATGTTGAATATTAGGGAATTGAGGTGCTGGGATAACTTCTCAAGCTTTCTGTGGAGAGTCACTGTAGAATCAATAAAGCCACAGAGTCGCTTCTGCATCCCTAGGGGCTTCTCGTGGGCAGGTGCCTTGTAAATCTGTAAAGTGGGGTATTGCCACTCAGGTCCGGGTGCACTGCCCTAAATATCACACCTGTTACATCAAAATACCAAACTATGAGATTCTGGGTCTGTTCTCAGCCGGTCTGCTTCTCAAGTGCTTTCACTTTGTTTTCTGTGTAGTTGATGTTTAGAAAACTTGATTCAGGTTTTCACAAGCACCTTAAAAAGAAGAAAAATGTCTCTGCTTATTTCTAGCGCAGTAGGGTAAGAAAAGGTCTTTGCAGCCTTCAGTAGTTTCTGTCATGGCAGTGGCATTATGTTTGATAGTTATGAGAGGATTTCAACGCTATTTACATAACATAATTTGGTAATGTAAATTAATTAAGTAAAATCCTTTTAAAATCTGTTGCAGTTTATAGCCTTTTCTAAACAGAAGCTCCAAACCGCTGTACTGTTTCAGTGCTTTTCGGAGCATGAGTGTGACTGACTGTGGTGGACGCTCTTGCTGCTGTATAAGCAGCCTTGGCCTTTGCCAGGTCACAAAACCAACAGCTCCCCATGCTGTGTATGATGGAGATGTAATACTTCTGTGTGTTAGCGCTGACAAACAAAAGTACGTGGCTATTGCAGATTTAATATGTAGTACATCTTCTCCATATTCTGCCTGGAGGCAAAAGTGAAAGACTGCAGAGTAAGCAGATAACTCAGATGAGGACTTCAGGTCTTGTGAGATGTGCTTTTTCTTCCCTGGACAGAGATTTTTTTGATGCTGGTAGCCAAGCTGGCATCCCGCAGCATGTACTTGTGACTAGCTAAAGTTTGTATATGTAAGGATTGTTAAAAATGTTGGGTCAAATGCTCTAAGAGAATAAATACATGGGTAGTTGCAATATAGCCATTTTTGTGCTGCCTGATCTGTCAGATCCATAGCAAAATGATTATCTCTTGCGATGGCAGTTTGCTCTTTGGAACCTTATTTCCTTATTCAAAATGTGGCCAAGTATTACATTTTTGTGAATGAACCAGTGGTAAAATTACTGTGGTTGTTTTTGGGTCTGTAGTTTTAGCTGACTATTTTAAGTTGGTAGACTTTCTGGAAGTGGAGAATAACAAGAATTTCAGTTAAAAGCTACTGGTTCACTCCTCACATTTGAAGAACCAAGAGGTAACTGTTACTGAATGCTAATGCTTCTGAAGCATACTTTAAAGTTATTTAAACATCAGGCAAAACTTTTATGTGGCATAAATATATGTAGGTACAGGGTGTTCAACATGGGTCTGCATGGTCTAATAGGTAAAACTATTTGTATATGTAATCATCATGCTCCGGGCTATTAAGTTACAGAATACAGAGATGTTGACTGTTTATTTTACATGTTTTTTATTTTGTTTATCCACTTGAATATCTGTTTGCCTGTTGTTTAAATGTGTTTGTCAGAGATTGTAGTCTGAAGAGTGATCGCCTTTTCCTAAGTTGTTAAGATTTTCTTTGGGCCGTAGACTCTTATTTCTCAAAATTAGGTGATAATTTCTTTAGAAATAACTTTTGCTTTTAAACAATTTCCAGAGAGAACGTGTGTTTGGATAGCCAAAAAGTGTAAGTTCAGAGGAGCACGAACTGGTACCACAGGTTTACGCTTGCCGGTGCTTTGTTCAAGTGCACTGAGAGCTCCGTTGCCTGTGGAAAGGGTGGAGGGAGCAAACACAGAACTGAAATTTCCTGAGAGGCACCTGAAAGGATCTGTTTGGGGCAGAGTTTGACCTCTAGTGTTTCTCTTTATGATGAAATGAAAAGTTCAGCTAGGCAGCTTGTGCCTTCTGTGTAATGCAAAACGCTGTGAAAGGGAGAACGATGACTCTGAAGTGGTCCTATGGTGGAATAGAACAGTAATTAGTGCCCCCCCCGCCCCCCAAACCTATGTTAATGAATTGACTAGTGGAAAGCCAAAATATTTAAAGAAAAGAGAGTGCAGTTTCAGTGTTCTCTCAGTTGAAAAGCATTTCAAATCTGGTACATCTGAACTGAAGCTTGTAAAACCAGCTTCAAGCACCTGAGTGAGTAAACGGTCTCACTTCAGAGGTGCACATTTGTTGCCTTTGGTGAGAACTTGCTAAGAAGTGCTGGATTCCTTAGGCTTCTGATTCCCAAAATTGAATCTTAATGTTGTTATCCAGCTTTTAGCAGAGAGTCAAATTTTGGGAAGCTGCGCTGATTTCACTGTTTTAAAACAGTCTGGAGCAATAGAGTATATAAAAAGTGAATCCTGTTAAAACTCTGCTCAATTAGATCTGGGAACTTGCTCATTTTGATGCAAAAGGAATTTATATTGACTTTGAAGTACATGGTTCTCACAGCAGTTGTCTCTGCTTTTCAGATTACAGATAAGCGAGTATCCCGAAAACATGCCATATTGGAAGTGGTGGATGGCCAGGTTCGCATCAAACCGGTAACTTAAATCTCTCTGATTATGCGTATAGAGCCAACCTATAATTATACAATTTTAGATTTTCCTGTGATGTTATGCTTCATCTGAGAATAGCATTCAGTTCACCTTGCTCTCTTTTCGTAGTCCTTGTTTTCCCATTACTGCGTAATTCTGTCTGTAGGTAACGTTACTAACTTTCTCTTGCAGAAGAGTTGTTGGGTGAATTAAAAGAAAACAAAACACTGCAGAGGTTTGATCATTACTATGTAGTCCTGTTTACAATTTTGAGACAGGGATCCATTCTCTATACTGACTGCCTCTCTCTTCTTCAGAAATCTCTCTGAATTTACAGCTTTTGCGTCTTGATCAAAGCATGTCCTTTTTGCAAATAAACTCAGTTGTAATAAACCTAATCAAGCCGCCTTCTTTTTAAAAAATTGAAATGTTGGTACAATAGTTGACTTGTCAAATCTTTATATAGTTGCAGTTGATTCGGATGTTATGCATAGGCTATACTGAGGTATGAGATATGATTGTGGTAGTTTCTGTTTTTTATAGATTAATGACTGTTTTGGTCACCAGTGCTGGGAGGGCTGAATGGAGCTGCTTTGGTATCACAAACCTGTTATTTGTGCTGTGGTTGGTGGTTCTCAGATTTGGGCATCACTTCGGTCCATGGCTTTTTCTCTGTGACTGCCTCATAGGATTTGAATGCAAATGGCAGTTCATATCCTTGTTCTCTAATCCATATAATGGTAGCCCTGCGAACTTGACCTGTGGCCCTCTCCTCTAGGGGAAACCTGCCAGGAGCTTGCTTACCTGTGGTGCAGGTAAACTTGAAAAGTAATAGGCAAAACACCAGTTCATGCAATCTTTTTTTTTTTTTTTGTGGTGTTGTGCTCATCAGCTTGGATTGAAACTTTAGGGATCAATTGTAGATATTTAAAAACAAACCAAAAAAAAAAAAGCAGAACTATTTGAACTAGTTAGTGGTAACTCGTGTATCTGCCTTTTTTTGTCTTTAACGTTTCAACATTGCAGCATTGCTGTAGCTATTACTGTGGCATAAGGGCTTTGTTGTATATGACAGAACTGTGGGAGGGAGTTATAGAAACATAATGTACATGCTTTTTGTATTTTTGTATATTGTATATATGCTAAACATATGTACATGCTTTTTTAATCTTAAAAAAAAAATATGCTGATTGTTCTTTCTATCTCACAGATTCATGTAAATCCATGCTTTTATCAGTCTCCTGAGAATGGTCGTCTTCTGCCGTTGGAAGCACATGAATGGCACTCATTGAAATTTGGTGATAGCTTTTCCCTACTGGTTGACAAATATATTTTCAAGGTCATTTCTGCTCATCCTGTGGAGAGCACAGTAAGGTATCAATACCTGCAAAAAATGACGCTGTTCTCACTAACGGCTTTTTCTTACCGTTAAGTAAAATCTTTCTCACTTAAGGTCTGAATAGGTATGCCCACAAACCATGAAGTCTAGGAGGTGAATTGACAAATGGTCTCAGTGCTAGAAATGTGGGGTTTTGGATTTGTTTTTAGTGTCCCTCCACTCAGTAAATTCTTTGAAGTGTTAAATTTGAGGATGAGTTGAACTTCTCTTGAAATGAAATATAATGGTTTTGAGTAATGCAAATGTTGCTTAACTTTAGCACACAGCAAACCGTTTTTTTCTAATATATGACCAATGGCAAATGTCTTAAATGCAGCACGAAATTGATTAAAGAATTTGAGTCGTTACGTCTGTAAAGTCAAATAACTTTTTTGAATTCAAAGATGAAAGTGAGAAGTAAATGGAGGTAATTCGTACAAAAAAATCTGTTTCTTATTTCGTAAGAAGCACATAGCAATTCGTATTTAGGAGGGAGCTAATATAAGCAATTAAACTGATTTATAGTAAAAACAGATTCTAAGCTGTAACTTCAACTTCATCAAAGTTTTATCATGGCATTGACTATTACAAATTAGATACTCGGTCAACAGAAACACTGCAGTAAGGATCAGCAATGATTGGAAAATTGTTCATTCAAAGTTCTTTCAATGGAAGTTAAACAAGAAGGTATCTTGATTTCCTTTGTTAGTTGATGCAAGAGTATGTTAGATTCTATTTAGAAGTGTATTAATGGTAAAAGTTCAGATCAGCCTCTGTTCAGGTTAAAAGTACGTGTTCATATTTATGATGAGTTTGTTCAACAAAATTACTTTGTTTTCTCAGAAACAATCCAGAGGTTGCAGAAGCAGCAGCAAGTGTTCATCCTGTTGAGATGTCCTGTAGTCTGTCATTAGTAGAGCCGTCGTGTTCCACCTCTGAGATGCAGGGAATTGCAAAAATAAGACAAAATGACTCTAATTCTATGCTTCTGGTGGGTCTTTAATTTTTTAAATATTTGCAAGCATGTGTTGAAAATGAAGCAAAGGTGTTTTCTAAATTCTTTTTCCTGAAAAGTGAATAAATTTCTATTGTGTATTTCTGTTTATGATGATTATGTTACGGCATTTTGTTCTCTGAAATATACAAAAATCATGTAGCTATTTCTACATGAAGATTTTGGCATAACAATATTAGAGCTGAACATAGTACTGCAAAACAGTCTTAAATTCTGGTCTATGTATCAATAACTGCTCGCAAGTATGTTTGAAGGCCCAGGGTAACAAATGGCTCTTCTTCCAGCCAGGGTAAAAGACTCTGAAATTTATATCTGGAGATACTATAGTTAGACTGTAGATGCCTTGTACGGGCTGTGAGTGTACTAGCAGCCTGTTTCATTTGAATCATATATCTGTGATGGAGTGGTGGTGTCAAAATCCTAACAAATGCACAAGTAAACAGCCCTTCTGTTTTTCCCTGGCAGCCAGCATTTCGTCCAGCAAAATAGTGTTTTCAAAGCTAGCATTGTCTGTTGGTTTTATTGTTACTGAGTAAAAATGGCCTGCAGAAAGTCTGATAATCCCTCTGGCTCCGTACAGTATTCTTTTTCTTAAAGCTTCTGTTGTATATCCATCATCACTGTGCTAAAATAGGGATATGTTGGGCAACATCATTGTACAGTAGATAACAAGTAAGTCCAATAAATGTCAGCCCTTACTGTAGTAATCCAGGCTGTGTGTGAAGGACATAATCACGCACAAACTTGTGTTCTAGTTTTTATCTCCTCTTTTGTACCTAGTAAAAGGAACTAAACAGTAAATAATGTTTCAGGTTCCTCCTTGTGATGATGATGAAAATGAACAGTCAAAATCTATTCAAAGGAAGAGGGTGCTTCCGTCTTGGATGCTGGAAAGTGACCTCCTGGTTGAGAGGATTTCTAAGCCTGCAGTGAAAGGAGGTAGGTTTGCATGCCACTACACATTGATGCGCTTTGATCTCATTTTCTTAAATGATAATTGTGGTGGTAGAAAATATTAATTCATTACTTTATTTTTCCATGTTCTGTGCCTGGCAAGAGACAGAGACTTCAGAAACTTAATTCTGTTGTCCATATGATTAATGACAGAGGAGATGTAACAGGGCTCTTTCTGATTGTTGTTGTGTTTTTTTTTTTCCCCTGGTAGTGTTTTTTTAATTATTATTATTATTTTTTGTTGTGTTTTTTTGTCTGTGCCAGGTAGTAGTACTCTTTCTGGACACCTGACAATGCGGTGTCCTGGTGGAGTCCTTTTCTATAAAAAGTTTATGTTTTGCAAAGGGTGTAAATTCTACACAGTTTCTGTACTGTTAATTCCTGGCCTTTTCCACATACAAGTAACCAATTTATTCCATTGTAGTTTAGGTTCTCCTAATATCAGTTTCTTCTTTCTGAACGCGTTTTGCAGCAGATGGAAACGTAACAAAAATGGTATCATGGCCCTAGCTTTTTCCTGGCTGTATACGCAGAAGATACTTCAGCACAGAGACCTCCTGGTTTTCTAGGATATGAAGCGTTCCAAAGAGAGACACAACATTCACTTTCTCTGTCAGTTACTGGTTGATGAAATAATAAAGTATGATGTGATTCTCTAGGCAAGTAGGCATACCTTGATTCTACTATGTCATAATTAATTTGCTTGTATAAGCTGGTAATCTGAAGTGATATTTATATGAAAGGTCAGTAGTAAAAAGTCCTAGGGTATTTTGTTTACCATTTACACAGCAGGAGCTGATCAGGTTAATTGTCAGTCATACTGATACAGTTGGTCCAGAATATCCTTTGCCCCCTTTTTTCTCCAACAAGCTTTCTCTGAATTTTTTTCAATCTAAAAAGTAGTTTTTATTCCTGTAAGCAGAATTAAATTGGGAGTACAGGAAGTGGAAAAAATTGTGGAAGTTGCATGTGCAACTGCTGCTATTCCTCACACTTCTTGCCTGGTGTTCTACGCAGATATAAGTTTAGATTTCTACTGCAGTCAGGATTTCACTGTAGAAGTTGTGTTCCAAAAGTATTATTATTTTTTTTTTTAGGTACTAGAAAGATAAAATGCCAAGAAAGGAGAGAAAGCAATATGGAATCATTAAAATCAGATGTAAACATGCTGCAGAGAAAAAGATTAGCTTCTGAAATTGAAGAGAATTTGATAGATGAAGAGGAAAGGAGCTGTTTGTCCCCCCCTTCATCTGAGGTAACTTTTTGCTCACAGCAAAACCTGTATTTCAAAAATAAGAACCTAGTTGGCAATGTCATAGTGTAAGGTTGGGTTTGCAATGTTAATTATGTGTTCTGCTTGTGATTTGTTGTGTTTAACAGTTGTTTTTGAAATGCCAGTTCATTGGACAGCTCTGCTGCAAGGATTCTGGATGCCTTTGGAG
This sequence comes from Anser anser, assembly GCF_964211835.1. Lineage (NCBI taxonomy): Eukaryota > Metazoa > Chordata > Aves > Anseriformes > Anatidae > Anser > Anser anser. Next base: position 121,931,895 of record NC_139722.1, on the reverse strand, counting down.
ACTTGGTAACAAGTGTTTTTCTGCGCTTCTTTCTTGGGACCTGGAATCTAGGTTGTGCATGTTCCATGGAAATCCCAGACTTTCTGCTTTACAGCAGGCGGCCTGAGAGGCATGGGCCAAATTACTGGTCTGCTAGCCATGCTAACTGGCTTGGAGTTTGGTTTGTTTTTATGGAGAACCCTTTTCAGCGGTAGGTGATAGTATGACACTGACGTAACGCAGTTGTGGACTTTTTCCCCAAAGTGGTGCCATTCTAACTGGTTAAGTTTTATGGCCAGAAAATTATGATACAAGCCTCATCAACTGCTAAATTTTGTAGAAAGGTGGCAGAATGTGTTTATGCTATTTCAACAGGAATCAAAAAAGGAAAGAAAGTTGTCTGAAATCCAGAATGGTCTGTGGTCATGAGCAAACAGACTTCAGTCCTACTGACTGGTTAATGAAGGCTGTATGTCTTCAAAGTAAAACTGCGTTTATGGACAGTTACATACTTACTGATAGTACACTGCTAATAATGAAAAGATGTTTGTCATTGATAATGATCCTCAAAACACCTTCTGGTGAGAACAAACTAAGGCTTTTACTGATTTTTAAGTGAACAACCTGGAGTTCCTAGCCTCTAGCTCTAGGATTGCCTTGATCTGTTACAGGATTTGATAGAATGCTATTCGTTTGTATGCTTTATCAGTTCTGACACGGACAAGTGGTGTGTTGTTGTTGTTGTTATTATTATTATTATTTTAATCTTGAGGTTAATGAAATGATCTACTTGTGGAGAGTTTGAGCTTACCCGTCAAGGTAGTTTTAATATAACAGGATCTCTTAATCTGAAAAAGTGTTCTGAATGGTGAGCTTTGTTGGCGAGGAACATTTATACTAGCTGCAGTGCTGTTTTCTTTGTCAAATTGTAAGGTGAGTGACTATATAATTAATTGTTTTATTTAATAGGAGAAAATAAGTATGGCTTCATACTTAGAAACTGCAAAATTTCATAAATAGTTTTTATCTGAAGCATAGTGTAAGAAATTGCCTTCTGAGCTTTGTAGGAAAAATAATTATTACTTTTACTTGCACGAATAAGTCATAGAAAACTGAAACATTTAAATTTTATTATCAAAACCAAAATCACTCTTCTGCTGTCACATTTCAGCTGACTGAAGGAAATTTGCTGTAGGGCAAGAAGTGAAACGAATCCTAACACACAGTGCCAGCCATCCACCAGATGGCAGTGCAGTCATAGACACGTTATAATGAGTGCAAGTAATGCTGTTTGTTTTTTCCATGATTACGAACAGTTTTTTAATGAGTCATTATAAGAACTCTGATAGTGTTGAATCATCTTCCTCTGTATGTCTAAGGAGAGTAAAGTATGTAGTAGTGAGAAGTCACTAGTGGGAGCAGCAAGTTAGAAAAAGCGTCGTTTTGCACCTGAAGGCTTACTTCCTAAATTGCAATTGTTTAAGCATTTAGTTTGGGAGCCTCATAAAAGTCATCTTTGTCCCTGAGTTGACTCACTAAATACACTGCAGTCAGGACCATTTGATATTAATGCTGAATTTGTACTTTCTTAATCACATTGCTGTTCATATATAATTGTCTTCAGTTGTGGTTTACATGTTGTCAGATTTGCATTGAAAGGGACAAGATCAAATAGAAAACTACCAGCTGACTTTCAGTCCCTGCCAAACACATCAGTGAAAACGAAGTATAAGTTTACTGGAGCTGGAACTTCAGAGAAGGAACTGTAGAGAGGATAAACCTTTGAATAGTTCCGTAGTGTATCAAAGTAGCTCAGCCTTCAATAGAGGTGTGCTTCCAGATAATGTCTTGGTTACTGGGACATTGTTTTTGTCTTGGTTATTTCTCCTCCTATTCTTTATTTGAAGCAAGTGTCTCTTACTTTCAGTGTTATATATACATATTTTTAATTTAAAATGCAGTATTTGTCAAAACTGTTATCTTTGCCCGACAAGCTTTTTTTATTATTTTGAAGTCATGAGCTGAAGTGTTGCAGATATCTTCGGGGAAGGATTAAGCTCAAGGTGTATATGTATTGGTTCCGATATATCTCTCATATACAGATTAATATTATTTTTTTTAATGTGTATATATCTCCAATATATTTTGGCACTTAATAATTAAAATTGATTCTCATACAGGAATGTTCTAGATTACTATATCCTCACATGTATAACCCACATTCATTTTTAAGGAACAGTACTTTTAATCTAGAGTTAAACTAAAATGCTTAGACTGTTTACAGGTTGAGGTGGTAAGAGAGGTGCTTATGCATGTTGTGAGGGAACCACAGCTGAGGATGCAAATTCTAGGATAAGTTTTTCTGTATATTGTGTGTGTGATTTTTAACCTAAACCTTCCATTTGGCAGCTGTGTGTAGCAGCTTTTTTGACTATGAAAAGTGGAGAAGAAGATTTTGAGAACTGGAATGACAACATGGGATAGAGTTTGACCTTAATGCTTTTAATTCTGAATAGTGTAAATTTTCAGGTTGTTCAAAATGTAACCTTGTTCCACAGAATGCATCTGGATTTCCTCTTGAGAGTACCATGGGAAACATGGAAGGAAATGGCAAGACTGAAACAAAAAAAACTGGAAGTGCTATGGAGAAAAATGATAGGCAGCTGCATAGTAAACGGTCTAAAACAACAGGTCAGATCTCCAATAAAACAAATAGAATTGAGGAATCAGAAAACAAAGAACAGATCACTGGTTCTACAAGCCAACAAGCTCTCTGGGGCAGGATTTCCCAATATTTTGGTGCCCAGGAAGGGACTCATGAGCCTGATGCAGATCTGGATTATGAGACTGAAATTTCTGATACAACCAGAACTGTAGATGCTTCAGAAAGCTCCAAACAGATCAAGCGTAAGAGGACACCTTGCATGTATGGAACAGGCTGTTACAGGTAAAACAAAATTAAAACTAGCTTAAGTTAGCATACTATTAAGAAGTAACTTATTAGCTGTGGAAGAGAAAACAAGAATGTCACTGCAAGGTTTGATTTGGGAAAAAAAAAATCTTTCGGTAAGCATGGGACTGATAAGAAATAAATGGTGTAAATACAGCTTTAAAAGTGTAAAAGGAGGAGCCAGGAGGTCTTGTTAACTGCTAATAAAACCCAAAAGAGGGATGAAGTACTTCAGCAAATTACAAAACAAAGTGTTGTAGGAAATAAAAAAAAAAAAAAAAAAGAGGTCCATTTTTAAAAAGAAAAGAAATAACAAACCTGCATGTACTAGCCAAGTACAGGTACCAGCAGGGAAAAGAGGTGTAAATGGCTGCGGTGCCCAACATAGGACCTGTAGGCTTGTTTTATTAGCAGATAAAACTTTTACAGGAGAGAGTTGTATTTATTGAAGTAATTGCATGCTTTATGATTTGAATGTTTAAAATACTGTCTTATCATCCCCAAGTAATCAAAAATTATTTTTACTATAACTTCGCCAGTCAGGTTTTCTTGTTCAGCTTCTACTTCTTCCCTGGGAATACAATAAGCATACTTGCATATTCCTTTTCAACCCCTACCTGGTCAGCTTCTTTGGTGTATTTCAAGTGGAAATCTTTTTTCTTCCCTGTCTAACACTCAATTTGTGGTGAAAGATCTGTCGTACATATCTTCCGTGTGACACAGATGTTCCAGGGGAATTCTAAAACATCGGAACTTAGTGTATGCACTCCTGCTAATTTCTTCTGCCTGGAAAAAGATTTGGAGCGCCACCTGTTGCTAAGTCAAACCTAGTGGTGGTTTTGAGGCCAGACCAATGGCCAGAGAACTGTTGTAGAAGGCAACTTCGAGCTCTGGATAAAACCACATAAATCAGAAGTACAAAAGATGAGGCTAATCCAGGAAGCGGCCAGTGGGCCCAGTGATTTTCAGGGGGCTTGAAGAGTAGGAAGACCAGTGACTAGCATAAGTAAATGTATTGTTGTATATGCTCAATGTGCAAATAACTTTGTAAATCAAAAGCTTAAAGCTGCTGTGTTAAGTCATGTCAAATTTCTAGTTTTCATGCATCTTTTTCATGTACCTCTATTTTTGCCTTTAATGAATATAATGAAAATGTTAGACAATTAAGCTGATCCAATAGTACAAATGCGTCATTTAGTTTGCCCAGCTACTTTTAATTCCTCTCAGGCTAGCTTTCCCACGTATGGGGGTTAAGCTGATTTAATGCTCTGATATACTGAATGATTTCTAACCTTTAAGAAAGGAAATTTTAGTTAAAGTTGTGTGGAATAGGAATCTGCATGTGCGTGTTTGTTCTTAGGTCTTTATTCTAAAACTTTTGGCAGCAATACTTTCAGAAAGTACCACGTTATAAGAAAAAGCATGTCATGGAATAATACACAAGAAAATCTTACTCTGTAAGTATGAAGTACCAAAACATCAGCTTTGACTTCGAGGAAACTTTATGAGATTAGCAAGTCATTTCAGTTACCCGTATTTTTAACAGAACGTGTACTTAGTGTATTGTGAATGGATGCTTTAAAGGAAATAATCTATAGCATATTCAATTTTTCATTGTGTAGCATTTTTCTTGAGCCAAAATAGTTTGAGTTCCTAAGGAAGAGGAGCTGCCTTGAGTGCTCTTTTGAGTACAATGGGTAGTTGGTTTCTGTCTCCATCGCTTAGCCCTGTGAAAAATATCTTTTAACACTATCTAACAAGCTGCTCTGCAGGGGCCAACATCTTATGTGAGTGTTGTTTTGGTAATTGTGGCATTTCCTTGAAGTTTTTTCTGGGTGAAGTAAATCTGTTTTAAAACAAACAAAAAAACCCCAGACCACCAACCCTCTTGAAATCCTTAGGCTTTGCAAATGCTCTCCGGTCAGATATGTTTGTTATTCGTAAAATGTTGTTTATTCATAGACTAAGTGCTCTTCAGAGTTTGTCTTTATTTTATAAGCTCCTGTTAAGAGCACTTTTGGTAAGTGTGTAGTAAAACAGCCTGATCTGAAAGGGTTAAATGCTAGCTCTATTATTTTTATTGATTTCTCTAAGAAATACAAACATCTTGGAAATAGTTCTGAACCTGTGGCTCAGTTTACTAATTTATGGATTTGGAAACAATGCTTTTGAAAGAATTGAGGTTGATATCCACGTCTCATTCCAGAGATTCTTTTTTGTCATCGTATTTCAGTATTGGATTCTGCTTCTGAGATAGCCTGAAGCTTTACCAAACTGTAACAAACTGCTGTTACCGCTAGGAGGCGAAGTGCTCTGTGTACGTTGTGCAAAACCGTATTTGTTGTCATGTGGCTAGCTTTTTGAATACTTTTCTTCTTTTTCCTGTCTGTTGCTTGCTTTTCCAAAGTTGGAAGAAGAAGGAATGTAAAACAAACAAGCAAAAGATCCAAAGCCAACCCCCTTTTTGAAGGGTCGCTTAGAAGGTGTGGTAGACCTTCATCACTGAAACTATAACCCACAATTCTCCATATTTTTATTCATTTGCTTGTTTGCACTACAGTGTTCTGACTAAATGTGTATAATTTTTTCCCATAGCTGTCAGAGCAGGGCACAATAAACCTTTGGATTTGTATGTGCATTGTTTCAAACATTTTGCTCTTTGTTTATGAAAACTTATTATTTTTCCTTTCACCTTAAACTTGTAAATCCAGCAGCTGAAAACTTGTATTTCCTTTTTTTTTTTTGAGTTCTGTTTTCTAATAAAACTTGCAATTTGGAACTCAAAAATAGTACATGTGCACAGTTGTGGCATAACTTCAAGCTTGAATTCTATGGCTTTATAGCTAGTGCTGGCAATCCGTTACATCTTTTCTATCAGTTTCTGTAGTAGCTGAGAAAATAAACGTTAGGTGTGTCCTATGTGAATGGTGCCTCTGTGATTGTGAAAAGTGAGATATGGGAGAAACCCCATCTTCTGATTTTTAGGAATACTTTTAAGTTACTTTTGGTAGTTGCACAGATGAAAAGCTGTCCTAAATATTTCACTGAGCAATATTCGACTTGGGTTTGAGACAATTTCATTGATTCTTGTCATTTCTACTTGCATGGTTTTCTGCATTGCAACTTCAGAGCTCCTGTGAAGCATAGCAAAATTGCAGTAATTGTGGGGTGTGCTAATATGACTGTTTATGAGAATGCAAATCTGTCATAACTTTATTCTTAAAATATGCTTTTAGGCAGCATATAAACCTCAGCAACCTGGCTGCTGTTGGATCCACTCCAAAAGCTTTCTGGTTAGGCTGACATATTTGTACCTTCCAGCTTGGAAGTTTTTCTCTGCCATTTCCATAAGCTAGTGGATTCCAAAGAGGCTGCCAGACAATCAGTAGACAAGGGTGATGGCTGCAGGAGGCAGCGAGCTGCAGGTGATGACAGCTTCTTGGCCTTTAGCCCTTCTTGGCCGTTGTGTCCTCCCTACTTGTTGCTCTTGCTTTGACCTAATGCTGCTACTCCCAGCATACAGCAGGCCTTTCTCTAAACTGTTTTCCAAAATCTAAGCGTAAGTTGAGGGAGCAGTTATAGGAGCGCAACTCAAGTTGTAGCATATTTAGTTGTAATATCTAAATATTACAACAGGTTAAATATCTAGTGCCTAAAAATTCAAAACAAACGGAACGGAAGAGATGTGCACGTAAGCTTTAGATTTTTGCGAGATGGGATGCTGACTTTATACAAGCTATGCACATCTCTGCTTATATTTGTTTTGCTAGATATCATTGGACAACACATAGGAGTGGAATAAGCACAAGTTATCCAGGTAAAGGTAAGATAAAAGATGACGTTTGTACTAATCCTGAGCATCTGAAGTACAACATGTTTAAGATGCTCCATAGATAACACACATTTTGTGGAACATCATCTACCACCCCGAAGAATCGTAAGCCTAAGGATTTAGTAAGTGGGATGTACATATAAACCCCTTCATTTTTCTTCCTCCCTCTTCCCTTATTCTCTTGGGGTTTGTTTGGATTTGTTTTAATAAGGAGCAAAATAAGAACTTTGTTGCTCAAGTAGGTTTTGAAGAAATACTTTGAAAGGAAATGTGCATCTCCTAAAATACAGTAGTTTGTCTAAGTGGTAGCTATTAGGCCTTCTTTCCTCGGTGAATGCAATGAAATGTCTATCTTATCTTATTCTAGGAAAAAAAAACCACAAAAAATATTTCACAGAACATTAGTTGCTTCCATATTCCCTTGAGGAGATTAATTATGTCTCAGATGACTTTAAGTTCTTGCAAATTTTGCTATTAATTTAGCTTTATGCATTTAGAACTGAGAGCAAGTAAAACGATTTGGTTTCATCTCATTTATTTTTAAATGGGAAAAGAAATGAGCAGTCAGCTCCGTAAGGCCTGAATTTGGTATAAGAAGTGACATTTCCTGAGAACTCATGCTGGAATAAGTGGCAAGTAAATGCAACCTTGCAATGATTTCTAGTGAAACAGTATTTACTTATCCTGTAGGTTGCAGAAATTAACAGAAAAGACCATGATGAGAAAACTGTCACCTGTGTAAATATATCCAAGGGATGCTGTATTTTTTCATAATTAGTTCGTTGAAGAGTTCAGTTTGCTTTTTGTGTTCCTTGAGTGAAAGATACCAGGCAAATGGGGTCTAAAAGTATTGATATTAAATTTCTAATCCTATTCAAATGCCTAGAAGGAGGCCTGAATGGCTAGTAAAGCTCACAGTGCTTAACTAATCATTTTACAAAGCTGTAACAGAACAACTTTTTCTTGCGGTGGTAGTTGAAATGCTGAAATGAACATCAGCTGTTCCATATGAAGTTCGTAGCAGGTATTTGTGAATTTAAAGAAAAGAATACTTGTGAACAGTTGGGAAGCTCTATATGCAGCTAGCTTTTTCCCTGGCTTTGTTTATAAGCGCAGCTGTAACAAGTATAAATTAAAACAGTAATTATCCTGCAATATAAAGTTGTCACTCGTCTTGCCTGAGGCAAGCAGTTCACTTTTATAATTTGCACAAACACATTGAAGATTATATACTCAGGGAGTTAGTATGGTAAATCACTGAAGTGTTTGTGGAAGTCTTTTGGAAAATCATTTTTTAAAATATCTCATATTGCCTGCTTTTAAAAGTTATGCTTGGAAAAGGTGTTCCTAAAAGAAATCATAGGGAAAAAGTAGGTTTGCTTGTAGTAACAGTATGTTAACTTCATAATTTTTGTAGTGTGTTCTGGTCTGTTACATGAATTTCTCATGAAGTCAGTTGTTTTTCTGTGTTCTTTTTATCATCACTTAAAGTTTTATAAAGCTAACTGTTCTCTAAGTGGCATTTACAGCTGCCTTGTCTTGTATGGTGTGCATGCAAACCTATTGACTAGAAGCAGTTAAAATGTTCTTTCAGTGATCTGTGTGTATTTACTACTTGCTCTTTGTGGATTCAACTGTGTAAGTGTTGTAGAACAAAAGGATGTGCTCTCATTGCTTACACTGTTGTGACTCAGCTTATGTGCAGAGCCCTTAGGTCCTAACCATACAAGTTCCTGTCCTTATTGCTCAGATTATAATTGGATACCTCAAAAAAAAGTCATCGTAGCCACGGCAGTCTTGACAACATGGTCAATGTACTGTCCAGTGGACATTAGGAGTAATGTGGTGGTGTTCAAGTGAGTAATAACTTGCATATGCAACAGAAGTAGTAGTTGAGACAGATTGTCTGAAGCTATACATAATCTCCCAAGTGTGCAGAGAGTCTACATTTCTGCAGTTACCATACATTGGCCCTTCTGACTCAAGTTGAGGCTTCATTAGTAGCTTTATATAAAGCTTCTGTAGCTCCACAGTCAGCCACTGAGCAAAATTCATGCTGTATGATTACTTCAGTAGGTTGTGCATGTGTTGGAGATCTGAAAGGTAAAAACTGAAGGCAAATAGGAAAATTTCCATTTTACCTTCTTGTGGAGCACGTGCTGAGACAAAAATTAACTTCTGTTATCCTGAAAGTGGGTCTGCATAAAGTTAAACAGTAAAAGTTCCTATTTATGTAACGATCAAAAAACGAGTTGCCACTTACTCGGTAATGCCATTCTTATTTCCACTTGTCATGTTTAAACAGAACAGTCAGTTCTCAATATACGTATTCATCTTTTTGCAGGAAGAATCCCATTCACTTTCAGCAGTTCAGTCACCCTAACGATGATGATTATCATGAAACAGATATTTTAACTGAAGGTAACGATGATAACCGTCCTGAGTGTCCGTATGGAACCACTTGTTATAGGTAAGAAGCAGTAAATAAATAATTTTCCATATTTTATAGAATAAGACTGTTCTCCCCTGGAGTTAGTGATGCTAGAGTAATGAATAATTCTTGATGTTAACTCGTGAGGGTAGTATATTATTATGGCTCTTCTTAAATTCTTGCTGCTTTCCAAAGTTTACTGTGGATAGACTGCTACTTCCAGAGCAGCAAAATATTTGCAAAACATTTGGTAGTGATTTCAGCCTAGCAAACATGAATTCTTGACTTCTGTAAAGTATTCAGTAGCATAGAAATTGACCCTTTTCACTTCTCATTGTATAGCTAACCATTCTTTTACAAAAACAATTTATTCCTACGTGCTTTTCATGATCTATCATTTTTAGTTTAAAATTTGATAAAGCATGTTGAGACTATACAAAAGCTCTATTTTATGTTTATCAGTATTTGATAGAAAGCATAATTCAGGTAGCAGCAGTGTAGAATCCAGAATTCACTGTGTTGCACTTTCTTCTAAGCACTGCTGATTTTCTGAAAAATACAGTTTTACTATATTTTTTTCTTTACTGTCTAGATTTTACACCTTTATTTAGCAGATCGTAGAGCAGTTAGGTTGGAATGGACCTACAAAGATCATTGAGTCCAACTGCCTGACCCCTTCAGGGCTAACTAAAAGTTAAAGCGTATTATTCAGGGCATTGTCCAAATATCTCTTGTATACTGACAGGCTTGGGGCATCAACCACCTCTCTAGGAAGCCTGATTCACTGTTTGACCACCCTCATGGTAAAGAAATAGTTCTTAATATTCAATCTGAATCTTAATGGCTACTGTGTAGTTGGCACAATGGAGAAAAGCCTATTTTCTGAGGAAATAGCACTTCTGGGAGAGCATACTGAAACTTACAGCTGCTCTTAATAGAGATCATGTCTGAGCATTTTCTACAATCTCTTCCAGAAAGCATGATGATGATAATACTAAAGAGTGGCTTTATGAAAAGTAACAAAAAGAGGGTAGTTGGTTTTTTTTTTAAAAAATACTATATTTAGCTAATGCAGAAAAAAAGTTTATGCCAGTAATGAAATTACCAATGTGCTTTTCAGCAGTGCAGTGGTTACTTATCCAAAAACAAAACACAGAGAAAAGACAACCTCTGTGCTGTATATAACTTCATGACTTCTTGATCTGTATTTAATTCTTTTGGGGTAGAGAATATGAGGCATTCATGAAACAATGCTAATTCTTTAAACTTACCAACAGATGAAGTTTGAAGAGTTTTCTTATATTTTTTGTTGTCTTTATTTATTGGCTACTATTTGAAGTGAGTGTAATTGAGAGAATGATCTAAACATGATGTCTTGATTTAGGATTGAATGGTCTGATACTGATGATAGTAATAAAACATTGAAATGGTGCAGAAAAAAACTGCCTATTTTTTTTTGTAGGAAGCAATATTTCCATTTTTCATTCAGATAAATATCAATGTGTACACAATATACTTCAGGTTGGCAGTACGGGTAGAATTATAAATCTGGTTGAAGTTTCTGAATTTGTTACAAGCGGTGATAAAAATAAGTTTTTTTTTTTTTTTAGCTGAAGAGTAACTTTATTCTGTTCTGTTGAAGAATAAAACACATAAGCAAATGGTTTTACAAAGGCAGTCTTTGTGGCAAAGGTATTTTGTGAAGTATATGCACACTGCAGTTATATAAATTCGTCTCAAGTTTCAGGGAGTGCCAAAGGGAGTGTCATTTTGGAATAGTGGTCTTTAATTGCTATTTATTTTCAGAAGCAGAAAATAACCTAACTGAACTGGTTTTCTTAAAAAGTTAGAAACATCTAAATTTTTGGAGCAAAAATAAATGGGATTGAAACTCTTTTAGCATGCAGTCCTGAGAAAAGCCTTGTAGTATGCTAACAAGGTAAGCACAACACAAGTTAAACTAAGTTAATTTCTTTTATCCAGCGTTGGATAAATGTTTTGGGAGGGGTGTGGGAGGGACGAATTAAATTGGTGCGTGTTGATTACCTGTGTTAGTCACAGTTTGAATGAGGGAAGCATATTTTGGAGGTCCAAGAGCATGTTGTCTTCAAATTTTCTTTCATTGCTCTGATGCTATTGTTTCTGTAGAAGACAATGCAAAGTTGCAATGGAACTTATTGGATTGCAGCAGCATACTGTAGAAAGGAGTAATTCTTCCTGTCGCCTTCCTGTGTGGTCCTTTAAGACAATCAATTCTTTATAAATGCTGCAATTTTCCCAAACTGTTTAATTTGCTGATGAGTTAATTTCTCGTTTCAGGACGTTCATTGCTTTCTGATCTATGACTATATGCACAAAATACCAAGGAGGTCTGGGCCTCCAGTGACAAATCATGCTTTTGCTGTTTTATTTGCAGGAAGAATCCACAGCATAAGCTGGAATACAAGCACACTGCACCTCCAGGTAATATCACACCTTGTTCAATAGAATTCAAAGTGCTTGTATGTGGGGGAACAAACCAGCAATGGATACAAAAATTTTGGATTACAATGCTGTAAGATACTGGAAACGAAAAACACTATTTGTAACTTACTCTGCATTGCATTGCACTCTTGCTGTTCTTACGCTTGAGGTCTTGCCATTGTCTGTAATAAGGAAGGCTGCTTGGCCACTTCAGACTTGCGCTCACTTCAAGTGTTTATTGACTGAAGTGAGACAAGATAGGTCAGAGAATTGACATGGTTTGTATGCTCTTGTATCTTAGATATTGGGGGAAAAAAAACCAACGCCATACGGCATCTAAATAGTTTCACGAATGGCTATACATATACCATGTACATGGCATGCTGTGATATTACCAGATCTCTACCCTCTGTTCAGATCTGTAGTATAAGAATGAAAACTGGGAATATGCGTAGGTACTACTGAAGTGTTCAACATTTAGAATGGATACTGCAATAAATTATTTTTACAGCTTTTCTCCTGTTTTCTCCTGTCCCCATAGCAAAATATGTACACAGAAATGCTTCAGCTGCGAGGAGTGTTATATCTTGAGATTTCATTCTTGCTTTGTATTTTTATTTTGATAGGAATTTCTGGGGTAACACAATTTCTAAGTCTTGTGATGCTCTAAAGTAAAAATAGCAAGAATGCCTCCTTCCTTTAATATAACTAAAACTGAATTTGATTCCTTATTCTGAACTGTACTAGTCTTTCCTATTTCCGTAATTGTTGAAAAATATAGAGAGATTCTGTTTGTTTTGTGTGTTCTTAAAGAATTCAAATCGAAATTTGCATTTTTGTACTTTTTTTTGAGTATTGCACTTGGAGTTTTTTCCATGTGAAATCCCAATGCAATAAAGAACAACTCATGGCAGTACAGTTATGGACACGTAATGATCATGTAGTTTACTTAAACAATTGGGATTATGACATTAGTAAGGAGAAATTGCATTTACTGAAGCAATGGTGTAAAATGCTTAAATACTTTGAAGTACTTGAATTTTTTGTTTAATAATACCAGTCTTAGTGAGATCGTTGTGGGGAGGGAATGGTTTATAATTGCAAGAAAAAGTTAATTTGGTGAATCTCTCAGGAATCATTCAATACAGAATAGTTTTTTGTTGGGGGGGGGGGGGCTCTTGTGAACATGGCATACTCATTGCAGTGTTCGTTTTAATAGATCGGTTGCTTATTCACAGTCTATGTGAATGACTGCTACTAGATTGTACTCTGTCCTCACTAGTAACTTTTATTTCATTAGGAACTGACAGACGAACCCGACAGCGAACTTCAAAGAATGGTTAGTATGTTCTAATTGTGTGAATGGGCGCATCCATGTCTACCCTGCTTTGTTTTTTGGGTCATTTAAAAGTCATGCAGATGATAATACTTACCTGAGGAAAAAACTATTATTTCGCTTCAGTGAAACCCTGCTTGCTTTTTTACAAATAGTAGTGCTGAAATTCAGTTTGTGCTAAGCTACCTGGATGAGCATACTTCTACTTCTCTGGAAGCAGACAGGAAATCAAACTGATGTTTCACCTTTGAAAAAGACATGGCTAAATTGTATGCTCTTTCCATACATACAAGGGTTGTAATTGGATAGAAGGACCTGATACTTCATATACAACTAGATAAGATTCTGTGAAGAGTGATTGCTTTTCAAACCATTATATATTCCTTCTGTGTTGCACTGTCCTTTAACTATCAAATAATATCTGTGCTAATGAGCTTTTCTTGTATGTACTCTGAGGTATCTGTTTCAAGTGAGGTACTGTCTTGTTAGGGCTGAAGTGTAGAAGAAGGTTAATGCCTTTGAGTTGGGGGCAGCTTTTGCTGTAGACTACATACGTATCCTTCTTTCTTCAGTTTCAAGTCTTCAGTGGGGATTATGTAGTAGCACAGGCTCTCTTTATGATGTAAACTCTAAAACTCTATCCAAATATATCTTCTGTTTGCCAGCAGTGCACCTAGCTTGCTTTGCTGCTGTCAACAACGTTAATTTATGTGTTGCATGTGTACAGACTCCAGGTTTTTAAAACCTTCAGGTCTGTTTCCAGACTTCTTTTGTTTCAGCTTCCATATGTGAAGCTTTCTAAAATAATTTAAAAGTGAGCTTTAAAGAGCAGTCTGAAAGTCTAATGATATTCACTCTTCACTTTCCTTACATGAATGGTAGATACCATGCGCACACCTCCCAGCAGGTGGCCAGTCAAGAATGGCTATATATAGAAAAGAGTTATCTTGTGAACTCATGAAGCTTGAACATGGAAGTGAAAATCAACTCTTCATACTAAATAAGAACCAGGAAAAAAATCATATTCTCTGCACAGGGAGCGAAAGGGAATTTGCTAATTAAAATACTGTTCTTAATGCTGACTCTTTTTTTCCCCAAAGTCTTATTGACTAACTTGCTTAGTTCTCTTTAGGGCAAAGCTCTTAAAAGGTTAGACTCAGTAAGTTCTTATCTGAGGCAGCCACATTAAGCCATGCAAGGTCACACAGACAGACAGGACTCCGTTAAACTTTATTTCATGCTGTGTGGCACTGCTGCACTGTTGAGCACAGCAGAATTAATTTCCATGCAAATATGTTTAAATTCCAGCAGACATGAAGAAAGGATACTGACTATGTGACATTTGACATGTTTAGTTTTTAATGTCTTTAGGCTAATTGCCACCAAAGGGATTGCAAATTGCTTGTAGGGAATGAGATCTATGTTGTGAGATATAATCCAAGGGAGCTATAATGTAAGGGAGAAAGTAAGAAGAAGAAGAAAGAGTTGGTGCTGTCACTAAATTGTTACTACTAAATTGACAGTACCTAGATGAATGACATGCTATTGCTGTGGATCGTGCAGCATTCTCTTGCACACTTCTTCCTAGTTTTTCCAGCAAGCTAAGCAACTAACTTCCAGATTTTTTTTTTAAAGAGGTGGTCAGTAAGCTTGTCTCCCTATGGAGCCTATATTTCAAGAGAAAGTTTCAAGGTCATCTTTATAAATGTGGTATCAGAGAAAAGGCGGAATTGTGTTTAATGAGCTGCTTTGGGGGCTATAGGGCTGAATTAAACTGTAACAGAAAGAGGTGGAGTGTGAAGATATGGAAAGAAATGCATTATTCACTACAAGAACCTAAAAGCATTGACCTACAGGGAGGAAAAATATGGTATGCTCCTACGTTTTTAGGAAAACAGCAAAATACGTATTTTGATGGAAGTAATGAATACTTTGCCAGAATTCCTATTTCTATTGTAAAATACCACCTGAAGTGCTGTGAAAGTGAAGAATGGCTTTTCTTTGCTAAGTAGGTCTTGGGCTTATTTTTGTAAGTGTAATCTGAGAAGAGGGATTTTGTTCTTGCCATATTTAGCATCTTTGTTATGACCTTTCCCCCTCTGAGACGATTCATTCTGTAACACCATGGGCTGGGATTCCTATAAGAAATTCTGCTGGTATGGGTAAACATGGAAGTGATTAACTTCATCTGAAGACTGATGGACAACAAACCAGCAAGCATTATAGTGGATTGCAGCTCACATTGTCAGTTGGCATTTTCAGGATTTTCTGCTAGGTTGTGCACAGTCAATCGTTCAAAGAATGTAAATTTTAGGAATTTTTCTCAACTTCTTTCTGTGGCTGTCACATGTACCCGACGTTATTCTAGGAGGTCATTCAGTGTCTCTATAACACAATTTACGCATAAAATAGTGCATCTTTGAGGGACTTGGCTAATGCTCTAAATGCTTTAGGAATCCTTGGATGAGAATTGCTAGAGATCATAAAACATTAATCAGACGATAACATAATTCTGGAATACTAATGTTCCCTCTAGTGAAAAATGCAACTGATAGAGGATGGGATCTGACTACGCAAGATACTGGTGTTCTCTTTTGATCACCACATGCACACAGCTTGAGTATCTGGGGCTTTGACCTCAGGTTGCTAAGAAATACTTAGGGTTGACATAAAAATTGATCTGGACTGGGGTCTACAGCTGAGGAAAAATATGTATCTATAATTTCATATAACAGATAATGACAAAAATTGACAGAACGACAACAGACAAATTATCTTTATGAGATTGTTGACAGGTTATCTCTACGCAAGATAAAGGAAAACATACAGAGGCTGAGAAGAGGAATGAATATGGTTTTACTCAGGGATATGACTTAAGGACAGAATAACATGATCGGCATATTAATGCAGTGTGGTTAATGAGAAACTGTGCACACGTAATAAAATGGAAATAGTGAAAAAAGGGAGATAGTGTAAGCTTGTAGAACATGTTAATAAGCATGTCTATCAAAATCAGGAAGCAGTGGGAATAAACTTGTTGAAAGTTCACAGCTGCTGATAAATAAAAGGAGAATGCACTACCGCCATGGTAGTGTCTGTACAAAGCTGCTGCCAAATCAATGCTCCAAATAGCAGAATTGGTTTAAATGGGTGAATTTGCCAACATATTTGAACAATTAAAGAAATACTGCAAGACAAGCTGTCCAAAAAAAGCTTG
Organism: Anser anser; assembly: GCF_964211835.1. NCBI lineage: Eukaryota > Metazoa > Chordata > Aves > Anseriformes > Anatidae > Anser > Anser anser. The sequence goes on along the minus strand of NC_139722.1, from coordinate 121,915,687 downwards.
GGAATGTGAAGCGAGCAGCATCCATTCCTTGTAAAGAGAGGTTTATTAGTCTTAGATTCCTGCCAATATGGAATATTGTGAAATAGTATGAAGGCAGAAGGCAAATGCACTGCAAAATGATAAGTTTTGAAGATAGAAGGTTAGAAGACTGTATAAGAAAATAGGCTAAGTGAACTGGGAAACAGGTAGGCTGCATTCAGCTTGGAAAAGAAGTGTTCAGTGTTTGGCATTTCCTTAACCCTTGTTCAGTAAGGAAGCACAAACTATCCAGTGTAGATCCAAGCTGAGAACTTAAGAGGTGAGGGGTCTAGCAGATTATTTTCTGTCACAAGAGCCTCAGGAAACACCAGGAAATAAAAGCTGTGTAAGATTCTCAGAGAATGAGAGTATAAAATAGCTTCTGTGTGTATGAATGAAGACAAAATGTAGGGGCAAAATAGCCATCTAGCAATAGTCAGACACCAAACAATACAACTTTCTTAACGTTTATATATAGAAGTAGGCTGCAATGTGTATTCCTTTTTTGTTGTCTTTTGCTTAGAAGGTAAATCTGATACCATTAATACCAGTGACAAAGGGTGTTTTCATTTCAAGATAAACAGAAGTTAAATAGTACTTAGAAACTTGCACACCCTGGGATCCAGTCTCGGGGTATACGTGGCTCTTGAAAATCATGAATAATGGGTGTGATCATAGAGACTAGAGAGAGAAGCCAGGAAGTTGTATGCTAATCAACTTAAACTCTGGTTTGGCAGTTAGGAGGCCATATACTGGTTTCAAAGTGGTAGTAGAAAATGTGGCCTCTGTTTACAGTTGTTTGAAACCAGCCTGGTTCTGTGACAGCTCTCAGAGAATTATGGTTAGAGACAACAGGTGAGTATTGTGTCTGATAATGTTGCACAGGGAGCAGAGGATGGACATTATACTTGGACACAGTACATGGATGGGAGGACTTGCAGTCTGTGCCCTGGAGGGGACAGAGTAGGGACGCGGAATCGTTGTAAATTGGAGAGAGAAAATAAATGTAATTTGTAATATACTGTGTTCTGTGCAATGAAGGGTAATCAGCTACATCATTTCTTAGCTTTTAAGTAGTAGTTCTGCAGAAACAGGCCATGGGCTGTAATACGCGGTATCTTAATGCTCTTTTTCAATATTTTGAGAAACGTAGCTATGAAAAGTGTTCATAGTGTTGATTCTTTTTTTTCTTATTAACCAGATGATTGTAGGTTAAGCACATAGTACCTTATGTCTGTCCAGAATGGTCAGTGCTTTACCTGGAGCTCTGTTTGGGCCGTGACATTGTGAAAAACACTTGTATTCCAGAAAAGAGCATCAAAGATCAGATGTACAGAAAGCATGACAGATAAGGGGAAAATCAAAGGTAGTGTAGCCTAGATTAAAAAAAAAAGAAAAAGAAAAAGAAACATGAAATAAAACATGCTGCAAAGAGACAAGTAATAGGCTTCTGGCTTCACTGTGAAGAGAAATTTGGATTTAAGCCACTAGGGAAAGCTTTCTAGACAGATAAGCACTGCAGTAGGTGTCAGAGAGAGGTGGTAAAATGTTTCGTGAGTTTTGAAAATCTAACCGAAAATTGTCAGAATTGGTGCTTTAGTTGATTCTTTCCCTTTTAGAGACAGGTTAACTAGATAGTCTCTGGATGGTCTTTTTATTTCTACATTTGTGATTCATGAATATATTATTACTTTTCTGTCCCTACAGGAAAAAGGGCTTTGGAGGAAGACAGTGACAATGATGGTGAACCAAATGAATACGATCTTAATGACAGCTTCATAGACGATGAGGAAGAGGAGTGTGAACCTACTGATGAAGATTCTGATTGGGAACCAAGTTTAGAAGACAAGGATAATGAAGATGTCGAAACACTTGTGAAAGAAGCACATAGATTTGTTAAGACCAAAAAGTAGCTGCACTGAATAAAATTAAGAATGTCTGATCCAGTTATGTTAAAACTCAAATGTGCAAGGAGAGGAATTGCATTGAAAACTACTTTATTCTCAGTGATGTAGGCACTATAGGAAGATTTTAACAGGGCTAAGGGGATTCAGCAATACCATTCCTTTTGGGTGTATTTTGCGATATTTTTGTTCTATGAAGTGGTGGAGCCAAATGATTAAGCTCTGGGATTATATTGTGTGTCAGCTGCAGTAGGACTCTTTAAAAATAGAAATTTCTCAGTTATTTCTTCTCCAACACCATTAGGGTGTCAGTTTTAAACACAATTTTAAAGCTTTGTAATGCTTTGTCTTCCTGTGTTTGAAATAAATAGTGACATGAGGAAGTCTTTAGTTTTGCTGAAACACAATATATACTGGAATGAAGAGGAGCTAGACTTCATACCTGCCGTATTGCAGGCTGATTCTTGGCCATCACTGGGGAAATCTCTCTAAGCCATATTATGTGTCCTTTACAGTTAGTGTAACCTTAAATTTCATTAATCTGCTACTAGCTTTCATTTTAGATGTCTTTTATTTGATTGTCTTTATGTACGGTAGTTAAATACTGGTTATCTAAATAATTTCAGAACAGTATCTAAATGTACTGAACCTCTGCTCATGTCCCGGCACCAGTTATGGTGTATTTGCTCCACTTACAATACCAGTTTCAGTACATGTAAATCACTGTAACTGTGGTCAGTTAACAACAAAGCTGAAGTCTTAATGACTGTATTTTTGCACAATTAAACTTGTACTATACTGTGGGAAATGCTTGTAACTGTGTCTCTGTGATTTCTAAAGGCTGTGTTGGAAGATCTTGCCCTTTACAACTTTGCTGAGCTTGAGTTAAAACTTTTTAGTGTTTTTCAGGGCAGATGCCTGAAGCCTTGTTAATTTGGGGTGCTTTTTTGATGCATAATACTGAAATCCAGCATGGTAAGCATACTTGCTTGGCTCTGTGAATTTGCCTAATTATGATGGGATAATAGGCGTCCAAATATACCTGAACATATTAGTTGGATGATGAAATGCTTGTTGCAGGTGAACTTCAGGGAATATGTGTGTTCCAGCTGATTGGTTTTCTGCAGCCTGTCCCATGAAGCACTGCATGAAGAAAAATGCCATGGTCCATGGCTTCAGAAGAAGCAATGTTTGTAGTAATGTCCTACCTGTTTAATATGGCTTTGCAGTATTTTTAAAATACGTTTATGCAGTTACAGCAACATAGTTGGTTCTACCTAGTAGTTCTAGGTTCTATCTAGAAGTAGTTCTTGATGTTGCATGATAGGTAAAGATTTATCACTGATACCTAAGGACTGAAAAAATCATGGTGAAAGCTGTTGTATAAGGGTAACTGAAGTTAAGAGTATTTGCTGCTTTTCTATTTTCCTTAACAGCAGTATATATTTCTGTCCTTCTAGATCAATGAACTGGTAACTCCAAGACATTTGAATATTGATCGAAACTACTCAGTTTGAGGTACAGATGAGACTGCTCAGACAATTACCAGACACTTAAATGTCAAGTTATCCAGTGTTGTCAGTCAGGTATGCACTACAATTTGGTGGACTGAGTCTAAAGCCACTCTGCCTATAGTTGATTCTGTAAGTATACTAGTACTGCTTTGGGAGGAATTTCAATCTGATTTGAATTAAAAACAAACAAAAAAGCAAGCTATGTCATCAAATGTTTTACTCCTTGGTTGTTAAAACAGAATGTGACAAATTAAGTTTAAAGCATTAGGTTAATGCTGTTATGGTTCCTTTGAAACCTCTTAAGTTATCCTGAGGCTTTGCTTGCTAGTCTGAGATGTAAGATAATTTGTAAGAAATGAAGCAGAAGCTTACCTTAATGAAAAATTCCTGTTTCTGAAAGAACATTTGAAGTAACAAAGAATGCAAAAGATAACACATACATTGACTCTGTATCTTTCTTTCTGCTTGTATTCCTGCCTCCATTCAAATTAAAAAATAATTTGCTGTATCCAGACTTAGTGAGGCAGGACTTAGTGCGGTGCAAAAAAGCTTTTGACTGGATATTGAGAAGTAATGATCCATGTCAGTAAAAGCCACTCAATCTGTAGAACTAGCAGAATTTTTCTGTAGCACAGATAAATCCTTTCTGGATATGAACTATAGTATTTTAGGGAACCATTGCGTTACTTCTCAGCTGGATGAAACTGCTTAGTCAAGGACCATAGTGTGATAGAAAATAGTATAGGTGGACAACCAACAGGAAAAAATGGATGCAAAACTTTCTTCCTCCCCATCAACCCACCTGAAACCAAACCTAAAGTCACTGCACCTAGTTATAAGAAAGTAAAAGTAAAATGGTTAAAATGAAGCCCAGAAGAGACAAGCAGGAGAAATAAGATACAGTCAAACTTTAACAAGAAACCCATTAGCGATGCTTCTACAAATGTCATACTTTAAATAATACAGGTTGTTACTTCAGACTGATGTTAGTAAACATACATCCCTTTATAAAGTTAGTGCGTAGAACCCAATCTTTTACTGGATTAGACTGTCTTAGTCCGCACAAAATTACTACAGCCTAGTAACAGGAAAATGTTGTGACTTGTTATAAATGCCTTAGAGTAACATTGAAATAGCCGTGTTTTTTCCCCCCCTTTTTTTCTGTGGTTAAGTACTTTTATATTAATATACTTTCAATGACTTCTTTTTGAACTGTTTTAAGTTTTTTTCTAAGTTAAAGTTTTTTGCATGCCCACTGAAACCAACAGAGCTATGCAAGCCTGCCCTTGGAGAAAACATCGTCTGCAGTCTCACTCTGTGGGAGTGTTGCGTGATCACAGACTGGGAAAGTCTGGAGTGGAAGAATTCCTGCATTAGTAATAGATTGCGGGTGTCTTCTGTGTTCATGTATCATGTTCTTCTCAGAAATGGTCACCTTCACAGAAAACATTTTGCAATGTTCAGTACATTCAGCCATTAAAACACTTGTTAATTCCTAAGTTGAAACAAATTTGAAGATGATCAAATCATTAAGGGCAAATTTTCTGTTGCTGCTTTCTTCCAGCACACATGCTGTTAGAATTTGTGAAGAGGTGTTCTTAAGAATGCCTCTCTCCTCCTGTCTTGTGTTCAGCTGTTAAGTTCCTCCAAGTATGAATTGTCTTTGCATTTTTTTAAAGGAGCTGGATGAAATGGGCCTTCTCTTATGACTTTTGCAGTCCTTTCCTCTACAGTGCTCTTGCTCCACACTAGCATGATGCTTCCTAAAGTAGAAGAATCCTCCCTAACTGTACGGAGCCTGTTAGCATAATACAGATTTAAAAAAAAAAAAAAGAAAATTGCAGGCTGTACCACTGGAGTAGTTTCACGGATTTTAGCTTTATACTGCTGCCAAGTGCTGTCCTTGGTCTCTTCCTGGCACAACTGCTTGTATGTTTGTGCTGCAAAGTGTTTGAGATGGAAGAAATCCTGCAAAAAATAGTTCATTTTAATCTGAATCATTAGCCCGATCCATTTTGCTGTGGGTGTGCAGTGGGAACAAGGCTGTATCCTGTAGTCTTGTGTTGGTTTACACCTATGAGCAATTTGTGAGGTGTGAGATGATAGTGAATTATTTGGTGTGTTCCTGTGCTCATTAGTTCAAACAACAGGCAAGTTTAAGAAAGTGAATGGTTATTGGAGAATTGTAGCTTACATAGAAGGATGTTGATACAAACCTTCTTGTAAGTATGGAAAGAAATCTCCACAATTACTTTGGTTCAGGGGCGGATTCCACCTATCGATAACTGTGGGAAAACAACTGTTGTGATCGCACATCTGTTACAATTGTGCAATACAGGCTAAGTTTTTTTTCCAGGCAAAGGAAGCTCTCAGGATACACATTTTATTAAGCAGTGTTATGGGGTGATATTAACATTATTTTAATTGAAATTTCCAATAAATATACATTTCTAATCAGTAAGATAGCTGGTTATCTGCCCTTAGATGGAGATCCTAATAACTTTGACAAGGAACGTAAATCCTTGCTGTGGAATCTGATTACTAATGGCAGGATATTTCCCCAGACACTCTTAAGTATAGAGGAAAAGATAATTAGGAATTCAAGTATGTCTATCTGTACTTTAGGGGGGAATACATTATATGAAATAAGAAAAAAATACTTTTAACTTTTAAAAATTGTCTGCTTCCATTGAAATTTTGTACTAAGTTTGCTGAAGAACACGGATTTGGCCTTTTCAGTTAATGCAGCTGGATATAGCAGCAGCCTGATGCGGTAAGCTGACATGATGAGAAATACAGAAATCTGAAATGAATTGAATTAATTTTCACTAATGGATCCTGTTATTGCCTGAACTTCATAAGCGAATTGCTATTTGTATCTGATTCAATCAGTGACGTATTTTCTTTGGAAGCAGTACTGGTTCATTTTCTTGAAATGATACAAAGAAGAGAAATGAATAAACTGTAAATTAATTTGAATGTTTAGATGGGCCTACACACATTAGGAAAGTGAATGAAGTTAACCTGTAATTGGCTGTAACAGTAGTAGCTTTAAAATGTCAATTGTAATCACGCAGCAGTTTCAGTACTCTTAGGTATAATTTTGAAATATTTCATTTCTCAGAGGTCATATGTGGTCTGATCAAGTTGATCTCTTATTCCTAATCTTCTTGCTGATAGAACAGCTGTTCTCTCCTCCAATGGAAGTACTACCAACTTTTGATACCCAAGCCTCAACTCTTCCAGCAGCCTATATTTGGGATACCTCCGATTTTAAATTGCGTACCAGGGCTCCTGAGCAAAAATTCTGGCTTGGGTTTGCATCTTGCCTTCTTTTGTTGGAAAAAGATCATGGTTTTGTATTGACTTAAATCCCATCCAGTCTTTTCAGGTGAAGGAACAGCTTATTGAAACACGGTCTCTCAGTCTGTTCAGGATCTCTGAATTACTGCTTCTAATGAATTAACATATTTAAGTGAGCTCATTAAGTGAGGCCTTACATATTTTTTTTCTTTACTGATTTTTTTTGGTACTTATACACGCCTAGTCAAGATGAATCTTGTAATTTTGAGACATAATATGGTTGCAATAGGTTTCCAGTCCCTAAAACTTCTCATGGCACTAGTATGAAAAGTACTGGGACAAAACACATTTTTTTTCCAAGCGATTCATTTAAGTACGACAAATTTAAGTGTACAACTCCATGGTTTTTTTGTTACCTTTTTCTCTCTGAAATGCAGAGTCTATGCTGACCACCTCGTGCCACAAGTACCACTCAGTGGATTTGTGACTCTTATCCAAACACTGGAGAGTGATTTTGCTGTATCTACCTAATTTCCTACTTCTTTAGTCACGAGGTAGCCCAGGATCTGAGCCAAATATTGCATGTATGTATAAAAACTTACCTAAGTTGCAGATGTAAACTGGTCAGAAAACTGTGACTAGGTAAATAGCTGCAGAGATGGCAAGAGGGATTATGGCTGTCTCTAAAAGGGGTAGAACCAAAGCTACATAGTCCTCCCATTCTTAGGAAAATGGAACTGGATGAGATGGGCAGTGAGCAATTCTTTTCTGAGATACAAGGACACCAGTGCTAGATCTGGTTCAACAGGGCTTAGTAATTTAAATGTATCCGTGTATGTGTGTTTTACGTCTGTCTGTGCATCTGTTAATACCCAGCTTTCAGGTAAAATTCTCTCATTGAAACACATCTATCAGCATGGCGGCTCAAAATAGTTTTTCAGTTGCTTGTTTGTGTCAGTAAATACCAAGTAAATGCTACCTGAAATCAAACTCGCCTACAAAAGTGCATAAGTAGCCCCCCTACCACCACATAAATCTGGTGAAGAGCTAGTAGTATCATGCAGATGCAACTCCTGTAACATCATAGCAGCAAAGGACTGGTGCTGACATTGCAGCCTAAACACAGGGGCTGCTGCCCTGGAAACACTGATTCTCTGCTACTTAGGACAGCTACCTGTGCTGGTGGTGGCAGTCACCTCTCCAGCCATTGCAGGTGTCTAAAGCCTGTCTAATAAGTGCTCCCTTTGTTATGCAGAAGAAGAGTCTGTGGGCTGTATACCCATGCTGCCAGTTCAGGTGGAAAATACAGGGCAAGCCAGAAGAATATAGGTTGTTTCCTGTTTAATACCAACCTACCATAGTCATTCTAATAATTTATCTTGCTATGAACTCTGTTTTGGCACACTTTCCATTGTTAAAGTGTTCCAACCACTCAGGATAGAACTCTTCTGTTTTGAAAATACTTGACATTGTTTGTTTTGAAAGGCTGACAAGCTTTTAAAGAAAAAAGTTTTAACAATAGCAATTTTATCCCACACTACTTTTCATTTTGTTTAGCAGGAAGCCTTGAAGAGCCCATTCTTTGTTATTGGAATATAGTTATTGAAGCTAGGGCTTTTTTTTTTTTTCTGTCTTGCTCAGGGAACCAGCATATTGCTAAAATCAACTATCATAAATATTAGGAGTTGCCATGCCTTTGCAAACATCTGACCTGTTTTTGCTGATTGCTCTGAATACAAGAGAGAAATTTTTGTAGAATTAGGCAGTAGCAGTTTTCTTTCCTATTATAGAGCAGTTTACAACAGAACCAGTCAAACCATAGAAAAGTCTGTTTAATTTCTGCCAGGTGTCCCAGAGAGTTAACTTCATTGCCTTAACAGAAGATGTAGTTGAAGTGTGTGACCCATGTGACTTCAGCAGGCTTGAAATCTCATAGTTGTGTATTTCTGAAATGTACAGAAGGAAACAAGGAACTGTGTAACAATTACATGATTATCGCAATCTAAGCTGGAGATACTGTGAAGGATTTAATTATGAGAATGAGTGTGCAGATTTTAGGAATCAAATGTTTCTTTGGGGAAGAGTGTCTAAACCAACATCTTTGCTTTTAGTGGCACAAATGAAACAAAGTTTGGGTGCTTTTCATCTGGTTACTTAAAGCTCATTTTGGAGAATGATTGTTCTGTCAAAAAATTTGCATCTGATGAAAATACACTCTACAGCTTGAACGTTTGACCATCATCTTCACAATGAATTGTCAGAGAACAAATGCCAGGCTGAGAATGAATGATACGTTTATTTCACAAATCATGTCTGAGCAGTGAACAGACTGAACCAAACCATTTGCAGACAACCAACAAGCAAATAATATAATGAATATGTACTCTACAATTTCTTTTGAATACTTTTCCTTCGTCTGTGTACACAAATAGAATTGCATTTCATCTTTACAACTAAAGCAGTTATCTTCTTGGATATTTGATAGATTTGTAACATTTGTGAGCTCAAAATTTGTGCAGCTGGTAGATAATTTAAAAGGTTCCTAACGTTTTTAGACAAATTCAGAAGCACAAGTAACTTGAAAATAAATCCCCAGAGGTGTTTTGTCTGTTTCAGATTAGATTTTCAGAAAAACTCTTTACAAATTTGAGAAGGTGTGATTAGAGCAAATAGACCAGTATGTGCTGTTAATCTATGCTAATGAAAGCCGTCAGAAGATAAAAAGGAGATGTTACTGAACTCAGTATTGCACATAGTAGCGCACACACATTGTCAGTGTAACTCTTATACAATGATTACGGACTACATGCCAAACCATGCCTAACGCAAGCTATCACAACTGTGGCAGCAGTCCAACACATCTTAGCCATATGTCATGAAAATAGATGGGTACTTGCTAAGGTGACAGCTGAAGAAAAGCGCTTCTTATTAACTTCATTTAAAATACAGTATTTAATCATACTTTGTTGTTGTTGGAAGTGGATAAAGAATTTACCATTTTTTTTTTTTCAGGCCTAAGGTGCATGAGTTATGGCGGTAGTTTGATGCAGAGATTACTTGGTGGAATCTTATAATCTGCCTATTGAAAGCAGTTAGTGTAGATGAGCAGAATCTTTCTTTTATTATTTCACTTGCTTCTGTCATAAACTCATTTTTGTTGTTCTTTGAAATTTAAATGAATACACATGGAGATAAAATTGCTTAAAAAATTCCAAAGATGCCGGTTTCCCTAATAATGCTATGAGACAACATTTGTTACTGATCAACTCCTTTAAGTTTTGGAGTATTGTAATCCTGGTATTATCTTGCTTATCAAGCTTTTATTCTGTCTATTTAAAGGCTGAGGAAGTGCTCCTACAAAAACATTGTTCAGATGAAGTGAAGGCTTAATACTGTTATCTTTGCTAAAACCATCAGAAGACAAAAAAAAAAAAAAAAAAAAAAAGAAAAAATCCTCAGATCTTCGTAGTCTCTACTGAATGGAAGGGTGCTGGGAGTCTTTCCCACTTGCGCAAACTTGGGCAAGATGCTTTTTTAAGGCAAAGGTGTGATGCTTTAGGAGGAGAATAGGAAAAAGCCAGTGTTCCAAATACTGTGTTTCATATAGGGCAACAGTTCTCATTCCAAGTGCCATGGACAGAGCCCAACAGGTAATAACCTCTTCTCTTCATACTTCTTTTGCATTGGGTTATGTTTTGTACCATCTCACTAAGGGAAAGGGAAACCTGAAGGAAGAGCACTTCTGAAGTAATTGCCTAAAAGAAGTAAAAATCTTTTAAATAAGTGACTTTGATCTCTAGATCTAGCAAACTTACACTAGTATAAGCCTTAAATTCACACTGGCAGTTTACATGCAAAAAATTAATTGAAAGGAGTTGGAATCTTCGAAATACATTTGACCTTGGATAGAAGCAGCTTTTTCTCATATTCCACCAGGAGCAGGAACCAGCTGTCCTAATCAGCAAAATGGTGGGTAGAGTAAAATTGCTACCATTCCTTGTAGCTTGGAAATATATATCATTTTGGCAGTGGGTTGAACAAAAGCTTCAGTTATATTTTGTAGCAGTATATGGCTCCCCTGTGGAGCTAAGACCAGAAAGTACCAAGGTAACATCAGCTGTTCGACATCAGCAATAAATTTCACACAGTTGATTTTGCTTCTCTTTAGCTCCCCTGTGTTTCTTATTGAATAAAGTGTTTGGGATTCTTTACTAAAATAAACCAAGGACTTTGTTCAAGAACAGGTTAAAATTTTCCCCTTCACTTCCTCAGGATTGCAGCCTCATAGCTTCCAGTATTAGTAGTAAGCATGTCTACACAATTTAGTCTGATGGATAAAGCAGCTTTTTGTTAGCCTTTTCATATGCTTAATTAGAAGTGTTTTTTGTTTGTTTTTTGAACTGTACTTAATCTGAGAATTGTTATCTAATACAGCTGTATACACTCCAGAACATAAATGCAAAAGTTTTTTCCAGCCAGTATATTGCCAAAACCCCATTTCCTTAGGGGTTCAGTCCTGCTGAAGAGACTGTGAATCCATAAATTCTTTTGAGGTTACAGGGAGGCTAGTAGGGATAGGAAGCAAGTTTATATTGATCTAAAATTGAAGGTAAAGACCTCTATTATTTCCTAGCTTACAGAATTTCATGATAACTGTGAAGTCCATAGCTGTGAAGACCAGAGCAAGAGAAGTGGACGTGTTATCATTAGGCTGTTGTGATCCCTGAGAGAGAGAGCAGCTATTCTAGAAGGGGACAGAGCACCTGAATTACATATTTTTGGTAAGTTGAAGAAAGAACACGTGCAAAGCATGTGCAGTTCATTCTTTTACTGGGGGCAAGAAATGGCAGAAGACCTTGGTCAAGCAGTATTGGGTTATGTGGGAACATAAATGCAAGAGGCTGATTTCATGGAGCTGTGAGTAGATAGATGTCTGCCTAAGTGGTATAAACAGATACCTGGAAACTTGAACTGAACATATCATCACCCAAAGTCTGGTACAAGTCTTCTGGTTGGTTGCCATCTCTCCTTTGTTGCGATCCTGTAACTACACCACCTGACTACAGTATTGGAGGTATTTTGACTTGCTCCTTTAGGAGCAAGATAATAGTACCAGTCTGACAGCAATGACAAAGGGCAAGGAGAAAAGTACCTTCAGACTTAAAATCAGTACTAAGTGTATTCTGATACTTTATTATTTTCTCCCTACTTTTGATATCTGTGTTTCTCCTGGTGTTGGCTGATAGTTGAAGCATGATGCCAGTGAGAGTACTCCAAAAGAGGATCATAAAAGTGGTCTGTTTGAGGAAACCTGAAATTTTGAAAAACGGGAGAAGTTTGCATCAAAAATCCTGTTTATGTTCCCTCTTCCTTCAGGTTATTTGAAAAGTAGCAGGAAGATTTATGACCCAGTTTCCCCCTACTTATTATTAGATCATTTATGTTGCTCCAATTTCTATAAACCAGGAAAAGCCATCCTTCTACTGATGCTCAAGTCAGAAAAACAGTTAAAATCACAGAAGGACTATGCAATCCAGACCAAAAATGGGGGTCTGAGACAACAGATAACCAGACACAACTGAAAGGACAGGGTAAGGACACAGTGATATTAAGTATTTTCTCCCTGCTTCCAGCTACCTGCAACTCAGGGAATGTGCAGGCTGAACACTCACTTTTGTGTTCAATGCACTTTGTTATAGATGTTTTTTTTCTCTGATTTCAAGGAATAATTTCTTGGATTTCATGTTAATTTGTGGCATCTCTGATGTCTGCAGCCAGAGCGACAGATCAGCTGCATGAAGTGTGAAGAAGCACATTCGTCTGTTTGTTTTCAGTTTGCCAAGCGCTCATGTCAAATAGAGCTCGCTCTTTGTTGTACTAGGAGGTGCCAGGTGTCGTTTTTTCTTCTCCTCCTTTTCAGTCCTGCTGCTCCTTCAAACCGTTGAGGAGTTATCTTGCCTTTTGCAGTGGGTTTCCGTGGCAACGTTTAGGTAGCGGGGGGCCATCGGGGTGGGTTCTGTGAGAAGAATCCAGAAGCTGCCCCATGTTAGGGAAGGGCCTTGCCGCTGGCCAGGGCTGGGCCAATAAGCGATATTGTTTGCGCCTCTGTGAGAGCAGATTGAAGAAAGGCAAAACAAAAAACCTGCTGCGGAACAGCAGCTGGGAGAGAGAGAGGAGTGAGAGACAGCCTTGCAGACGCCAAGGTCAGTGAAGAAGGAGGGGGAGAGGTGCTCCAGGTGCCGGAGCAGAAGTCCCCTGCGGCCTGTGGTGAAGCAGGCTGTCCCCCTGCTGCCCGTGGCGTACCACGGTGGAGCGGGGTTCCACGCTGCAGAGCACGGTGGAGCAGGGTCAGAGAGTGACCGAGAAGGAGCGGCGGAGCCAAAGTGCTCCAGACTGACCGCAGCCCCCATTGCCCCGTTCCCCTGCGCCGCTGGGGGGGAGGAGGTGGGAGGGGGCGGATGGGGGGGAAAAATCTTTCTCCCTCCCTACTCTGAGTCTGTTTTGCCCATCACGAGAACTGTTGAGTGATCTCCCCGTCCTCATCTGAGCCCTTGAGCCCTCTGCATCGTATTTTCTCCCCCTTTCCCTTTGAGGAGGGGGAGCGAGAGAGCGGCCGTGGTGGAACTCGGCTGCCCACCCGAGTCAAACCAGCACACCATAACACCTCAGCTAAATTCCCTTTGGTGCATCTGAAGCCCTTTCTTCCTTGTGCTAAATATATGGCCTGGGGAGAAGTTTGTTCACTTCTTCTTTGCAGCATCCTTCTGCGCATCTTGGTTCTGCCTTCTCTTGACATTAAAGAGTTTGTCCCTTAAGCCAACGGTTAACGTTTCCTTAGAGAGCATGTTTTCTAAAAGTCTGATCCCAAGAAGGATCCTTCTTGGCATCAGACTTACTGGGTTCTTTGGCTGCTTTCTGCTTGGTGGGTGTGTTCCTTGGAATATAATCCTCAGCAATAGACACAGTTTGAGTGGAAAATGTAAGAGTAGACCCCCCGCTCCGGATGGAGCAGTTTTCCGTCAGCCGTTCCCTCTCTCCTTCTTCAAGCTGCTGATGGGAGCACGAGGTGGGAGGGTGTCGAAGGCTTTCTGAAGGCGATGCATGGGTGTCTTCCCTGAGCAAGGTGTTCCGCTGGCGGAGGAGGAAATGGCTTTGTTGTTTGTTTCTCACCATCTGCACTTTGTTGCAGTTTTGGTTGGGGTTGCCTAACTCCACGTAACCTATTGGATTCTTTCCTTGAGTATTTTTGCAGGAATGGAAATGTAACTCCTTAGTTCAAAGAGTGAGATAATTCTCCTGTCATTTGCTTAATTTTCAATGTCATGTAACTTTTCCTACAATTTGCTCTCACTGGAGGGCCCCAGCCATGAGCGCTCTCCTCTTAAGGCACCTCCAGCGTTAAGGAGAAGGGGAAAGACTTTGGGAGTGCCTTTTGTGTCTTCCCAGTGGGATGCTGATGCTCTAAACTTTTCTTTCACGGAGCGCGACCTGAATCTCCAAAAGCAAACACCACCAACAAAACAAAAACGAAACGAGCCCCACAGCTCTTAGTTTTCTTTATCGTCTATTTAAGCTATTGGAGAAGCAACTTTGTCAGTATGATGCTTGCATGGTCTTCTAACATTTGGGTTACCGTCCAGACTGACAGTAGGAAGACGCAGCCTTTCTAGATCTGGTTTGTATCGCTAAGAACCCCTGGTTGTGAAGATGACATCTAGCGGGAAGTTGCATAGTGGGGTCTTGTTCGACATCTTCATCGACGACTTTGATGAGGGAATAGTGTCTGCCCTCCAGAGGTACGCTGGTGATACAAAGCTGGGAGGAGTGGCCGGCACGCCAGAAGGCTGTGCTGCCTTTCAGTGAGACCTGGGCAGGCTGGAGAGCTGGGCAGGAAGAAACCAGCTGAGGTTTAACAAAAGCAATTGCACCTGGGAAGGGGAAGTGCATCTGTTAGTCCAGGCTGGGGGATGAGCTGCTGGAGAGGAGCTGTGCGGAGAAGGACCTGGGGGTCCTGGTGGCCGACAGGTTTGCCATGATCCAGCAGTGTGCCCTGGTGGCCAAGAAGGCCAATGGGATCCAGGGGTGCATTAAAAGCAGCGTGGCCAGCAGGTCAAGGGAGGTGATCCTCCCCCTCTCCTCTGCCCTGGTCAGGCCTCCCATGGAGTACTGTGTCCAGTTCTGGGCTCCCCAGTGTGAGAAACACAGTTGCAAGTTCTGAGATCTTTCTCACAATCTGGGGGCTTGTGCAGGATCTTGCCGCCTACCAGAGAGTTCTTGCCACCACAGAGAGGAAGGTGCACCCTGCTGATTTCAGCGGTTCCGTTGGGAACCGTGGGTTGTGTCGGGATGGCCGACAAAGGACCGAGACTGTTAATCTGAAGACAGGCTCTGTGAAGCACTGGGGAGAAGGGAGGCCACCGCAGACGTACCACAGACACACGTCAGACGCAGGACAGGCACAGGGCTAACAGCTGGAGGGAAAAATCAGCATTTCCAATTAATCCAGAACATCTCTCGAGTTCTTTCTCGAAAGAATTGTTGGATTTGCACCCAGATGCCTAGAAAGACTGAAAGGGCCTTGTCCCTGATTGCTATTCCAGCAGCAACTGTGTCTGGATTGTCAAGATTACTAACAAGGGCTGATCATACTCTGTCCTGGGAAGGAACAGATTTTGAAGTTGAGCTCCCTACACGTAATCCTGGCTACAATATAGTGTGTTATCAAAGGTGCCTTTTAAGCAACACTGATAGAAACTCAGGGGGCAAGAGGACTGACCCTGGGTGTGGAAATAGTATCCATGAAGTAAGGAATAATCCATACTGTATCGAATATGGTAGCTACGGGAATGCTAATATACATAATGCAGACCAGATACACCATGAGAATCCTGGAACCGGGTGGCCTGTCCCAAATGGCAAGGGGTGGTACTGGCTCTGTGGCCATAAAGCCAGGGAGGTGTTGCCCCTAGGACGGAAGGGAGCTTGCACCCTGAGGGCAGTAATTCCAAACGTAGCTAAGATTGAAGACTCTAAAAGCCAAAGCCCCCTTGAGACCCCACGCGGAATTAAGCGGACGCCAGATAATCCTCTAGTAAAAAGAAAGGAGGCATTTCACAGTTTTGCAGGGTGGTTTTTACCTCGGTTAGGGGTGGGCGAATTAGAAAAAGCTATTGTAAATATCCCAGTTATAACTGAAGAACTAGAAAATAACACTCTGGATGCAGTCCGGGCACTACAAAAAGAGGCAAGGAGTTTGCAAAAATAGTACCCCACAGTCGAATGCTATTAGATTTATTGCTAACCTCACAAGGAGGAGCATGCACTGTAATTAATGCTAGTTGCTGTATGTATGTAGATCAAATGGGAGAAATTTGACCGGTCTCAAAAACATTTGGGAAAAACAATAACACACTCAGAAAAACAAGATCCTGCATAGAGCGGCTCAAGAAGACGCTTCCTGGGGATTTAGAAACGTTTGGGAGAAATTAACTTCGCGGTTACCTGAACGGAATTGGCTCAAACGACTACTTGTTGGTAGTATAACAATAATGGCATTGTGTATCCGTCACCCCCCATGACATCGGAAGAAGAATATTGAGCCTTAACGTTGGAAAGACTCAAGAGTGGGGTATGTGAAGAGGTGCAAAAAGAACAATAGGAGTAAGAAAAGAAGAGGGGTGGAATTGTGAGAAACCAAGTAGTGTTTTTGCGACAGAAGGTGTTTTTGCAGTGGAAAATTGCTCTAAGGTTGCAAATTCAAAAGTGATTGTGCAGCATAGCAGTGGGGAGTACGTTCAGCAGATAAAGGAAAGGTCCGCCTGTCCCAAAAGAAGGAGGATAGCTAAGAAAAACAGGATGAACAGTACAACATCAGTAAAAACCCAAATGACAGGCCCTCTAGTCACGAGAGAAGAAGGACAAATAAACAAAAAGGAAAAGGAGAAATGAACAGTCGGTCAAGTAAAATTGTGTATCTGTGGTACAGAAGTGCGTCGAGTAGGTTGTGAACCTGTAGTACTCAGCCAGTGAGGAAACAGGAGAAATCAGGTGTCGGGTAACAGGGAATATAAAGTTATAATAAACTTTTATTGTGTGCTTCCGCTTGCAGGACACCCGCCATTGCACTTGAGAATCATATAGCTTCACAGAAACTCATGTCTGCAGAAAATTATTGAGCTTTTTCATGCACCAGTGAAAAGGAGATGCAGTTCCGCAAGAAGCTGAAGCAAAAGCTCTGTGTCACTGGGGAGTTCTGGTGAGGAAGAAGGAGACTTGCGTTCTCACAGTGGATGGTTTGAACCGAGTTTAGTCCTGTGGGCTGTGTCAGCAGAACCGTCTTTGTTGTGTAGCCTTTGAGGAGTTTGAGGACTCCATTTCGTGTCTCTGGGCAGCACGGGGAAGCGGGCAGTGTACTGTGTGTCAGCGGGGATTCATTAGAGGAGGGACTTATTGACGGGCAATGTCAGCGTGCCCTGCACAATGCCGCTGCCGCCTTGCTGGAGCAGTTTGCGTGCTCCTGTGGTCAAAATGTGCCTCTCGGTGGGCCGGGGGGCAAGGCGAGGCAGAGCTGGAGGCGGTGTCAGGGAGGCCTCGTCGCCCCTGCGAGGCGCTGCGCCAGGCCTCAGCCCTGGGAGGCCGGCCATTGGGTGCCACAGCTCCATGCTGCCTAGCAACAAGCGCCAGCGGGCTCGCTATTGGCTGCGCCCAGAGGCGCCAAGGCAGGCGGCCAATGGGGCGGCGCCTGGCTGTGAGGGAGCGGAGGTGTCACAGCGCGGGGTGGGTGACATGGTGCTGGGTGTGCTGGGGCTGCGGCACTCCGGCGATGGCGGCGCGCAGGCGAGGCGGGCTGCTTGTGGCCCCTGAGGAGAGCTTCTGCGTGCAGCTTTCGGTGTTTTCGTCACTGTGCGACCCCGGAGGAGTGCGTCATCGTGCAGCTTGTGGGGTTTTCTTCACCGTGGCCCTGAGGATTGCTTCGTCGTGCAGCTTTCGGGGTTCTCTTCACCACTTTTCCCCTGAGGAGAGCTTCGTTGTCCAGCTTTTGGTGTTGTTTTAACCTTGTTGCCCCTGAGAAGTGCTTCATCTTCCAACTTTGGGTGTTTTTTTCTTGTTCCAGGCCCTGAGGATTGCTTCATCGTGCAGCTTCTGTTGTTTTCTTCACTGCGGCCCCTGAGGAGTTCTTCGTCGCGCAGCTTTTGGTGTTTCTTCACTGCAGTTCCTGAGGAGTGGTTATTGAGCAGCTTTTAGTGTCTCCTTCACGTTGCGGTACTTGAGGAGATCTGCATCGTCCAGCTTTTGGCGTTCCCCATGCCACATTTCCCCTGAGGAGTTCTTCATCTTGCAATCTTTGATGTTTACTTCTCTACGGCCCTGAGGAATTCTTCGTCGTCCAGCTTTTGGGGTTTTCTTCACCACATTTCCCCTGAGGAGTTCTTCATCTTGCAACCTTTGGTGTTTACTTCTCTGCGGCCCTGAGGAATTCTTCGTCGTCCAGCTTTTGGGGTTCTCTTCGCCACATTTTCCCTGAGGAGAGCAATATCGTCTTTTTTGTTTTCTTCACCTTGTGGCCCCTGAGGAGTTCTTCATCGCGCAGCTTTTGGGGTTTCTTCAGTGCAGCCTCTGAGGAGTGCTTTCTTGAGCAGCATTTGGTGTGTTCTTCCCTGCGACTTGAGGAGTGCTTCTACGTCCACCTTTTGAGGTTCTCCACACCACGTTTCCCCTGAGGAGAGAGCTTCATCGTCCAACTTCAGGAGTTTTCTTCGCAGTGGCCCTTGAGGAGTAATTCTTCGTGGAGCTTTTCATATTTCCTTCACGTTGTGGCCTCTGAGGAGAGCTTCTCTGTGCAGCGTTTGGTGTTTTCTTCAGTGTGCGACCACGAAGGAGTGCATCATCATGCAGGCTTTGGTGTTTTCTTCACAGCGGCCCTAAGGAGTTCGTCAAAGTGCAGGTTTTGGGGTTCTCGTCACCATGTTTTCCTGGAGGAGAGCTTCATCGTGCAACTTCTGGTACTGTTTTCATCTTGTTGCCCCTGAGAAGTGCTTCATCTTCCAACAATTGTTTTTTTTTTCTCATTCCAGGCCCTGAGGATTGCTTCGTCGTGCAGCTTCTGGTGTTTTCTTCCGTGTGGCCCCTGAGGAGTTCTGCATCGTTCTGCTTTTGGGGTGCTCTTCACCACGTTTCCCATGAGGAGAGCTTCTTCATTCAGCTTTTGGTGTTTCTGCACTGCAGCCTCGGAGGAGTGATTTGTTGAGCAGCTTTGGTTATTTTCTTCACTGCGCCTTGAGGAGTGCTTCTGCATCCAGCTTTTGGTATTTCTTCGCTGCAGTTCCTGAGGAGCGGTTTCTTGAGCAGCTCGTAGTGTCTCCTTCACGTTGCGATACTTGAGGAGATCTGCATCGTCCAGCTTTTGGCGTTCCCCATGCCACATTTCCCCTGAGGAGTTCTTCATCTTGCAATCTTCGGTGTTTACTTCTCTGCGGCCCTGAGGAGTTCTTCGTCGTCCAGCTTTTGGGGTTTTCTTCACCACATTTCCCCTGAGGAGTTCTTCATCTTGCAACCTTTGGTGTTTACTTCTCTGCGGCCCTGAGGAATTCTTCGTCGTCCAGCTTTTGGGGTTCTCTTCACCACATTTTCCCTGGGGAGAGCAATATCGTCTATCTTTTTTGTTTTCTTCACCTTGTGGCCCCTGAGGAGTTCTTCATCGCGCAGCTTTTGGGTTTTCTTCAGTGCAGCCTCTGAGGAGTGCTTTCTTGAGCAGCACTTGGTGTGTTCTTTCCCGCGACTTGAGGAGTGCTTCTACGTCCACGTTTGGAGGTTCTCTTCACCACGTTTCCCCTGAGAAGAGCTTCATCGTCCGGGTTTTGGAGTTTTCTTCGCAGTGGCCCTTGAGGAGTAATTCTTCGTGGAGCTTTTTGTGTTTTCTTCACCTTGTGGCCCCGAGGATTGCTTCTACATGTAGCTTGTGGTGTTTTCTTCACTACGCCCCTGAGGAGTTGTTCATCGTGAAGCTCTTGGTGTTTTCTTCACTACGGCCCTGAGGAGTTCTTCATCGTGCAGCTTCTGGTGTTTTCTACACTGCGGCCCTGAGGAATTCTGCATCGTCCAACCTTTGGGGTTCTCCTCACCGTGTTTTCCCTGAGGAGAACTTCTTCGTACAACTATTGGTATTGTTTTCACCTTGTTGCCCATGAGAAGTGCTTCATCATCCAACCTTTGGTGTTTCTTTTCTCGTTCCAGGTCCTGAGGAGTTCTTCATCGTGCAGGTTTTGGGGTTCTCTTCACTGCGGCCCCTGAGGAGTTCTGCATCGTGCAGGTTTTGCGGTTCTCCAGAGCATGTTGCCCCTGAGGAGAGCTTCATGGTGCAGCTTTTGGTGTTTTCATCTCTCTGCGACCCTGGAGGAGTACGTCATCGTGCAGCTTTTGGTGTTGTTTTCACCTTGTTTCCCCTGAGAAGTTCTTCATCTTCCAACATTTGGTGTTTTTCTCTCGTTGCAGGCCCAGAGGAGCTTTTCACCGTGCAGCTCTTCCTGTTTTCTTCACTGCGGCCCTTGAGGACTTCTTCCTCGTGCAGCTTTTGGTGTTTTCTTCACCGAGGCCCTTTTTGGCATCTCCGATGTCTGCAGCCAGAGCGACGGATCAGCTGCATGAAGTGTGAAGAAGCACATTCGTCTGTTTGTTTTCAGTTTGCCAAGCGCTCATGTCAAATAGAGCTCGCTCTTTGTTGTACTAGGAGGTGCCAAGTGTCGTTTTTTCTTCTCCTCCTTTTCAGTCCTGCTGCTCCTTCAAACCGTTGAGGAGTTATCTCGCCTTTTGCAGTGGGTTTCCGTGGCAACGTTTAGGTAGCGGGGGGCCATCGGGGTGGGTTCTGTGAGAAGAATCCAGAAGCTGCCCCATGTTAGGGAAGGGCCTTGCCGCTGGCCAGGGCTGGGCCAATAAGCGATATTGTTTGCGCCTCTGTGAGAGCAGACTGAAGAAAGGCAAAACAAAAAACCTGCTGCGGAACAGCAGCTGGGAGAGAGAGAGGAGTGAGAGACAGCCTTGCAGACGCCAAGGTCAGTGAAGAAGGAGGGGGAGAGGTGCTCCAGGTGCCGGAGCAGAAGTCCCCTGCGGCCTGTGGTGAAGCAGGCTGTCCCCCTGCTGCCCGTGGCGTACCACGGTGGAGCGGGGTTCCACGCTGCAGAGCACGGTGGAGCAGGGTCAGAGAGTGACCGAGAAGGAGCGGCGGAGCCAAAGTGCTCCAGACTGACCGCAGCCCCCATTGCCCCGTTCCCCTGCGCCGCTGGGGGGGAGGAGGTGGGAGGGGGCGGATGGGGGGGAAAAATCTTTCTCCCTCCCTACTCTGAGTCTGTTTTGCCCATCACGAGAACTGTTGAGTGATCTCCCCGTCCTCATCTGAGCCCTTGAGCCCTCTGCATCGTATTTTCTCCCCCTTTCCCTTTGAGGAGGGGGAGCGAGAGAGCGGCCGTGGTGGAACTCGGCTGCCCACCCGAGTCAAACCAGCACACCATAACACCTCAGCTAAATTCCCTTTGGTGCATCTGAAGCCCTTTCTTCCTTGTGCTAAATATATGGCCTGGGGAGAAGTTTGTTCACTTCTTCTTTGCAGCATCCTTCTGCGCATCTTGGTTCTGCCTTCTCTTGACATTAAAGAGTTTGTCCCTTAAGCCAACGGTTAACGTTTCCTTAGAGAGCATGTTTTCTAAAAGTCTGATCCCAAGAAGGATCCTTCTTGGCATCAGACTGACTGGGTTCTTTGGCTGCTTTCTGCTTGGTGGGTGTGTTCCTTGGAATATAATCCTCAGCAATAGACACAGTTTGAGTGGAAAATGTAAGAGTAGACCCCCCGCTCCGGATGGAGCAGTTTTCCGTCAGCCGTTCCCTCTCTCCTTCTTCAAGCTGCTGATGGGAGCACGAGGTGGGAGGGTGTCGAAGGCTTTCTGAAGGCGATGCATGGGTGTCTTCCCTGAGCAAGGTGTTCCGCTGGCGGAGGAGGAAATGGCTTTGTTGTTTGTTTCTCACCATCTGCACTTTGTTGCAGTTTTGGTTGGGGTTGCCTAACTCCACGTAACCTATTGGATTCTTTCCTTGAGTATTTTTGCAGGAATGGAAATGTAACTCCTTAGTTCAAAGAGTGAGATAATTCTCCTGTCATTTGCTTAATTTTCAATGTCATGTAACTTTTCCTACAATTTGCTCTCACTGGAGGGCCCCAGCCATGAGCGCTCTCCTCTTAAGGCACCTCCAGCGTTAAGGAGAAGGGGAAAGACTTTGGGAGTGCCTTTTGTGTCTTCCCAGTGGGATGCTGATGCTCTAAACTTTTCTTTCACGGAGCGCGACCTGAATCTCCAAAAGCAAACACCACCAACAAAACAAAAACGAAACGAGCCCCACAGCTCTTAGTTTTCTTTATCGTCTATTTAAGCTATTGGAGAAGCAACTTTGTCAGTATGATGCTTGCATGGTCTTCTAACATTTGGGTTACCGTCCAGACTGACAGTAGGAAGACGCAGCCTTTCTAGATCTGGTTTGTATCGCTAAGAACCCCTGGTTGTGAAGATGACATCTAGCGGGAAGTTGCATAGTGGGGTCTTGTTCGACATCTTCATCGACGACTTTGATGAGGGAATAGTGTCTGCCCTCCAGAGGTACGCTGGTGATACAAAGCTGGGAGGAGTGGCCGGCACGCCAGAAGGCTGTGCTGCCTTTCAGTGAGACCTGGGCAGGCTGGAGAGGTGGGCAGGAAGAAACCAGCTGAGGTTTAACAAAAGCAATTGCACCTGGGAAGGGGAAGTGCATCTGTTAGTCCAGGCTGGGGGATGAGCTGCTGGAGAGGAGCTGTGCGGAGAAGGACCTGGGGGTCCTGGTGGCCGACAGGTTTGCCATGATCCAGCAGTGTGCCCTGGTGGCCAAGAAGGCCAATGGGATCCAGGGGTGCATTAAAAGCAGCGTGGCCAGCAGGTCAAGGGAGGTGATCCTCCCCCTCTCCTCTGCCCTGGTCAGGCCTCCCATGGAGTACTGTGTCCAGTTCTGGGCTCCCCAGTGTGAGAAACACAGTTGCAAGTTCTGAGATCTTTCTCACCATCTGGGGGCTTGTGCAGGATCTTGCCGCCTACCAGAGAGTTCTTGCCACCACAGAGAGGAAGGTGCACCCTGCTGATTTCAGCGGTTCCGCTGGGAACCGTGGGTTGTCTCGGGATGGCCGACAAAGGACCGAGACTGTTAATCTGAAGACAGGCTCTGTGAAGCACTGGGGAGAAGGGAGGCCACCGCAGACGTACCACAGACACATGTCAGACGCAGGACAGGCACAGGGCTAACAGCTGGAGGGAAAAATCAGCATTTCCAATTAATCCAGAACATCTCTCGAGTTCTGTCTCGAAAGAATTGTTGGATTTGCACCCAGAAGCCTAGAAAGACTGAAAGGGCCTTGTCCCTGATTGCTATTCCAGCAGCAACTGTGTCTGGATTGTCAAGATTACTAACAAGGACTGATCATACTCTGTCCTGGGAAGGAACAGATTTTGAAGTTGAGCTCCCTACACGTAATCCTGGCTACAATATAGTGTGTTATCAAAGGTGCCTTTTAAGCAACACTGATAGAAACTCAGGGGGCAAGAGGACTGACCCTGGGTGTGGAAATAGTATCCATGAAGTAAGGAATAATCCATACTGTATCGAATATGGTAGCTACGGGAATGCTAATATACATAATGCAGACCAGATACACCATGAGAATCCTGGAACCAGGTGGCCTGTCCCAAATGGCAAGGGGTGGTACTGGCTCTGTGGCCATAAAGCCAGGGAGGTGTTGCCCCTAGGACGGAAGGGAGCTTGCACCCTGAGGGCAGTAATTCCAAACGTAGCTAAGATTGAAGACTCTAAAAGCCAAAGCCCCCTTGAGACCCCACGCGGAATTAAGCGGACGCCAGATAATCCTCTAGTAAAAAAAAAGGAGGCATTTCACAGTTTTGCAGGGTGGTTTTTACCTTGGTTAGGGGTGGGCGAATTAGAAAAAGCTATTGTAAATGTCCCAGTTATAACTGAAGAACTAGAAAATAACACTCTGGATGCAGTCCGGGCACTACAAAAAGAGGCAAGGAGTTTGCAAAAATAGTACCCCACAGTCGAATGCTATTAGATTTATTGCT
Organism: Anser anser; assembly: GCF_964211835.1. Classification (NCBI taxonomy): domain Eukaryota; kingdom Metazoa; phylum Chordata; class Aves; order Anseriformes; family Anatidae; genus Anser; species Anser anser. Next base: position 121,891,804 of record NC_139722.1, on the reverse strand, counting down.
AACCTCACAAGGAGGAGCATGCACTGTAATTAATGCTAGTTGCTGTATGTATGTAGATCAAATGGGAGAAATTTGACCGGTCTCAAAAACATTTGGGAAAAACAATAACACACTCAGAAAAACAAGATCCTGCATAGAGCGGCTCAAGATGACGCTTCCTGGGGATTTAGAAACGTTTGGGAGAAATTAACTTCGCGGTTACCTGAACGGAATTGGCTCAAACGACTACTTGTTGGTATTATAACAATAATGGCATTGTGTATCCGTCACCCCCCATGACATCGGAAGAAGAATATTGAGCCTTAACGTTGGAAAGACTCAAGAGTGGGGTATGTGAAGAGGTGCAAAAAGAACAATAGGAGTAAGAAAAGAAGAGGGGTGGAATTGTGAGAAACCAAGTAGTGTTTTTGCGACAGAAGGTGTTTTTGCAGTGGAAAATTGCACTAAGGTTGCAAATTCAAAAGTGATTGTGCGGCATAGCAGTGGGGAGTATGTTCAGCAGATAAAGGAAAGGTCCGCCTGTCCCAAAAGAAGGAGGATAGCTAAGAAAAACAGGATGAACAGTACAACATCAGTAAAAACCCAAATGACAGGCCCTCTAGTCACGAGAGAAGAAGGACAAATAAACAAAAAGGAAAAGGAGAAATGAACAGTCGGTCAAGTAAAATTGTGTATCTATGGTACAGAAGTGCGTCGAGTAGGTTGTGAACCTGTAGTACTCAGCCAGTGAGGAAACAGGAGAAATCAGGTGTCGGGTAACAGGGAATATAAAGTTATAATAAACTTTTATTGTGTGCTTCCGCTTGCAGGACACCCGCCATTGCACTTGAGAATCACATAGCTTCACAGAAACTCATGTCTGCAGAAAATTATTGAGCTTTTTCATGCACCAGTGAAAAGGAGATGCAGTTCCGCAAGAAGCTGAAGCAAAAGCTCTGTGTCACTGGGGAGTTCTGGTGAGGAAGAAGGAGATTTGCGTTCTCACAGTGGATGGTTTGAACCGAGTTTAGTCCTGTGGGCTGTGTCAGCAGAACCGTCTTGTTGTGTAGCCTTTGAGGAGTTTGAGGACTCCATTTCGTGTCTCTGGGCAGCACGGGGAAGCGGGCAGTGTACTGTGTGTCAGCGGGGATTCATTAGAGGAGGGACTTATTGACGGGCAATGTCAGCGTGCCCTGCACAATGCCGCTGCCGCCTTGCTGGAGCAGTTTGCGTGCTCCTGTGGTCAAAATGTGCCTCTCGGTGGGCCGGGGGGCAAGGCGAGGCAGAGCTGGAGGCGGTGTCCGGGAGGCCTCGTCGCCCCTGCGAGGCGCTGCGCCAGGCCTCAGCCCTGGGAGGCCGGCCATTGGGTGCCACAGCTCCATGCTGCCTAGCAACAAGCGCCAGCGGGCTCGCTATTGGCTGCGCCCAGAGGCGCCAAGGCAGGCGGCCAATGGGGCGGCGCCTGGCTGTGAGGGAGCGGAGGTGTCACAGCGCGGGGTGGGTGACATGGTGCTGGGTGTGCTGGGGCTGCGGCACTCCGGCGATGGCGGCGCGCAGGCGAGGCGGGCTGCTTGTGGCCCCTGAGGAGAGCTTCTGCGTGCAGCTTTCGGTGTTTTCGTCACTGTGCGACCCCGGAGGAGTGCGTCATCGTGCAGCTTGGGGGGTTTTCTTCACCGTGGCCCTGAGGATTGCTTCGTCGTGCAGCTTTCGGGGTTCTCTTCACCACTTTTCCCCTGAGGAGAGCTTCGTTGTCCAGCTTTTGGTGTTGTTTTAACCTTGTTGCCCCTGAGAAGTGCTTCATCTTCCAACTTTGGGTGTTTTTTTCTTGTTCCAGGCCCTGAGGATTGCTTCATCGTGCAGCTTCTGTTGTTTTCTTCACTGCGGCCCCTGAGGAGTTCTTCGTCGCGCAGCTTTTGGTGTTTCTTCACTGCAGTTCCTGAGGAGTGGTTATTGAGCAGCTTTTAGTGTCTCCTTCACGTTGCGGTACTTGAGGAGATCTGCATCGTCCAGCTTTTGGCGTTCCCCATGCCACATTTCCCCTGAGGAGTTCTTCATCTTGCAATCTTTGGTGTTTACTTCTCTACGGCCCTGAGGAATTCTTCGTCGTCCAGCTTTTGGGGTTCTCTTCACCACATTTTCCCTGAGGAGTTCTTCATCTTGCAACCTTTGGTGTTTACTTCTCTGCGGCCCTGAGGAATTCTTCGTCGTCCAGCTTTTGGGGTTCTCTTCGCCACATTTTCCCTGAGGAGAGCAATATCGTCTTTTTTGTTTTCTTCACCTTGTGGCCCCTGAGGAGTTCTTCATCGCGCAGCTTTTGGGGTTTCTTCAGTGCAGCCTCTGAGGAGTGCTTTCTTGAGCAGCATTTGGTGTGTTCTTCCCTGCGACTTGAGGAGTGCTTCTACGTCCACCTTTTGAGGTTCTCCACACCACGTTTCCCCTGAGGAGAGGGCTTCATCGTCCAACTTCAGGAGTTTTCTTCGCAGTGGCCCTTGAGGAGTAATTCTTCGTGGAGCTTTTCATATTTCCTTCACGTTGTGGCCTCTGAGGAGTGCTTCTCTGTGCAGCGTTTGGTGTTTTCTTCAGTGTGCGACCACGAAGGAGTGCATCATCATGCAGGCTTTGGTGTTTTCTTCACAGCGGCCCTAAGGAGTTCGTCAAAGTGCAGGTTTTGGGGTTCTCGTCACCATGTTTTCCTGGAGGAGAGCTTCATCGTGCAACTTCTGGTACTGTTTTCATCTTGTTGCCCCTGAGAAGTGCTTCATCTTCCAACAATTGTTTTTTTTTTCTCATTCCAGGCCCTGAGGATTGCTTCGTCGTGCAGCTTCTGGTGTTTTCTTCCGTGTGGCCCCTGAGGAGTTCTGCATCGTTCTGCTTTTGGGGTTCTCTTCACCACGTTTCCCATGAGGAGAGCTTCTTCGTTCAGCTTTTGGTGTTTCTGCACTGCAGCCTCGGAGGAGTGATTTGTTGAGCAGCTTTGGTTATTTTCTTCACTGCGCCTTGAGGAGTGCTTCTGCATCCAGCTTTTGGTATTTCTTCGCTGCAGTTCCTGAGGAGCGGTTTCCTGAGCAGCTCGTAGTGTCTCCTTCACGTTGCGATACTTGAGGAGATCTGCATCGTCCAGCTTTTGGCGTTCCCCATGCCACATTTCCCCTGAGGAGTTCTTCATCTTGCAACCTTTGGTGTTTACTTCTCTGCGGCCCTGAGGAATTCTTCGTCGTCCAGCTTTTGGGGTTTTCTTCACCACATTTCCCCTGAGGAGTTCTTCATCTTGCAACCTTTGGTGTTTACTTCTCTGCGGCCCTGAGGAATTCTTCGTCGTCCAGCTTTTGGGGTTTTCTTCACCACATTTCCCCTGAGGAGTTCTTCATCTTGCAACCTTTGGTGTTTACTTCTCTGCGGCCCTGAGGAATTCTTCGTTGTCCAGCTTTTGGTGTTCTCTTCACCACATTTCCCCTGAGGAGTTCTTCATCTTGCAACCTTTGGTATTTACTTCTCTGCGGCCCTGAGGAATTCTTCGTCGTCCAGCTTTTGGGGTTCTCTTCACCACATTTTCCCTGAGGAGAGCAATATCGTCTATCTTTTTTGTTTTCTTCACCTTGTAGCCCCTGAGGAGTTCTTCATCGCGCAGCTTTTGGGGTTTCTTCAGTGCAGCCTCTGAGGAGTGCTTTCTTGAGCAGCACTTGGTGTGTTCTTTCCCGCGACTTGAGGAGTGCTTCTACGTCCACGTTTGGAGGTTCTCCACACCACGTTTCCCCTGAGGAGAGCTTCATCGTCCGGGTTTTGGAGTTTTCTTCGCAGTGGCCCTTGAGGAGTAATTCTTCGTGGAGCTTTTTGTGTTTTCTTCACCTTGTGGCCCCGAGGATTGCTTCTACATGTAGCTTGTGGTGTTTTCTTCACTACGCCCCTGAGGAGTTGTTCATCGTGAAGCTCTTTGTGTTTTCTTCACTACGGCCCTGAGGAGTTCTTCATCGTGCAGCTTCTGGTGTTTTCTACACTGCGGCCCTGAGGAATTCTGCATCGTCCAACCTTTGGGGTTCTCCTCACCGTGTTTTCCCTGAGGAGAACTTCTTCGTACAACTATTGGTATTGTTTTCACCTTGTTGCCCATGAGAAGTGCTTCATCATCCAACCTTTGGTGTTTCTTTTCTCGTTCCAGGTCCCGAGGAGTTCTTCATCGTGCAGGTTTTGGGGTTCTCTTCACTGCGGCCCCTGAGGAGTTCTGCATCGTGCAGGTTTTGCGGTTCTCCAGAGCACGTTGCCCCTGAGGAGAGCTTCATGGTGCAGCTTTCGGTGTTTTCATCTCTCTGCGACCCTGGAGGAGTACGTCATCGTGCAGCTTTTGGTGTTGTTTTCACCTTGTTTCCCCTGAGAAGTTCTTCATCTTCCAACATTTGGTGTTTTTCTCTCGTTGCAGGCCCAGAGGAGCTTTTCACCGTGCAGCTCTTCCTGTTTTCTTCACTGCGGCCCTTGAGGACTTCTTCCTCGTGCAGCTTTTGGTGTTTTCTTCACCGAGGCCCTTTTTGACATCTCCGATGTCTGCAGCCAGAGCGACGGATCAGCTGCATGAAGTGTGAAGAAGCACATTCGTCTGTTTGTTTTCAGTTTGCCAAGCGCTCATGTCAAATAGAGCTCTTTCTTTGTTGTACTAGGAGGTGCCAGGTGTCGTTTTTTCTTCTCCTCCTTTTCAGTCCTGCTGCTCCTTCAAACCGTCGAGGAGTTATCTCGCCTTTTGCAGTGGGTTTCCGTGGCAACGTTTAGGTAGCGGGGGGGCCATCGGGGTGGGTTCTGTGAGAAGAATCCAGAAGCTGCCCCATGTTAGGGAAGGGCCTTGCCGCTGGCCAGGGCTGGGCCAATAAGCGATATTGTTTGCGCCTCTGTGAGAGCAGATTGAAGAAAGGCAAAACAAAAAACCTGCTGCGGAACAGCAGCTGGGAGAGAGAGAGGAGTGAGAGACAGCCTTGCAGACGCCAAGGTCAGTGAAGAAGGAGGGGGAGAGGTGCTCCAGGTGCCGGAGCAGAAGTCCCCTGCGGCCTGTGGTGAGGCCCGTGGTGAAGCAGGCTGTCCCCCTGCTGCCCGTGGCGTACCACGGTGGAGCGGGGTTCCACGCTGCAGAGCACGGTGGAGCAGGGTCAGAGAGTGACCGAGAAGGAGCGGCGGAGCCAAAGTGCTCCAGACTGACCGCAGCCCCCATTACCCCGTTCCCCTGCGCCGCTGGGGGGGAGGAGGTGGGAGGGGGCGGATGGGGGGGAAAAATCTTTCTCCCTCCCTACTCTGAGTCTGTTTTGCCCATCACGAGAACTGTTGAGTGATCTCCCCGTCCTCATCTGAGCCCTTGAGCCCTCTGCATCGTATTTTCTCCCCCTTTCCCTTTGAGGAGGGGGAGCGAGAGAGCGGCCGTGGTGGAACTCGGCTGCCCACCCGAGTCAAACCAGCACACCATAACACCTCAGCTAAATTCCCTTTGGTGCATCTGAAGCCCTTTCTTCCTTGTGCTAAATATATGGCCTGGGGAGAAGTTTGTTCACTTCTTCTTTGCAGCATCCTTCTGCGCATCTTGGTTCTGCCTTCTCTTGACATTAAAGAGTTTGTCCCTTAAGCCAACGGTTAACGTTTCCTTAGAGAGCATGTTTTCTAAAAGTCTGATCCCAAGAAGGATCCTTCTTGGCATCAGACTGACTGGGTTCTTTGGCTGCTTTCTGCTTGGTGGGTGTGTTCCTTGGAATATAATCCTCAGCAATAGACACAGTTTGAGTGGAAAATGTAAGAGTAGACCCCCCGCTCCGGATGGAGCAGTTTTCCGTCAGCCGTTCCCTCTCTCCTTCTTCAAGCTGCTGATGGGAGCACGAGGTGGGAGGGTGTCGAAGGCTTTCTGAAGGCGATGCATGGGTGTCTTCCCTGAGCAAGGTGTTCCGCTGGCGGAGAAGGAAATGGCTTTGTTGTTTGTTTCTCACCATCTGCACTTTGTTGCAGTTTTGGTTGGGGTTGCCTAACTCCACGTAACCTATTGGATTCTTTCCTTGAGTATTTTTGCAGGAACGGAAATGTAACTCCTTAGTTCAAAGAGTGAGATAATTCTCCTGTCATTCGCTTAATTTTCAATGTCATGTAACTTTTCCTACAATTTGCTCTCACTGGAGGGCCCCAGCCATGACCGCTCTCCTCTTAAAGCACCTCCAGCGTTAAGGAGAAGGGGAAAGACTTTGGGAGTGCCTTTTGTGTCTTCCCAGTGGGATGCTGATGCTCTAAACTTTTCTTTCACGGAGCGCGACCTGAATCTCCAAAAGCAAACACCACCAACAAAACAAAAACGAAACGAGCCCCACAGCTCTTAGTTTTCTTTATCGTCTATTTAAGCTATTGGAGAAGCAACTTTGTCAGTATGATGCTTGCATGGTCTTCTAACATTTGGGTTACCGTCCAGACTGACAGTAGGAAGACGCAGCCTTTCTAGATCTGGTTTGTATCGCTAAGAACCCCTGGTTTTGAAGATGACATCTAGCGGGAAGTTGCATAGTGGGGTCTTGTTCGACATCTTCATCGACGACTTTGATGAGGGAATAGTGTCTGCCCTCCAGAGGTACGCTGGTGATGCAAAGCTGGGAGGAGTGGCCGGCACGCCAGAAGGCTGTGCTGCCTTTCAGTGAGACCTGGGCAGGCTGGAGAGCTGGGCAGGAAGAAACCAGCTGAGGTTTAACAAAAGCAATTGCACCTGGGAAGGGGAAGTGCATCTATTAGTCCAGGCTGGGGGATGAGCTGCTGGAGAGGAGCTGTGCGGAGAAGGACCTGGGGGTCCTGGTGGCCGACAGGTTTGCCATGATCCAGCAGTGTGCCCTGGTGGCCAAGAAGGCCAATGGGATCCAGGGGTGCATTAAAAGCAGCGTGGCCAGCAGGTCAAGGGAGGTGATCCTCCCCCTCTCCTCTGCCCTGGTCAGGCCTCCCATGGAGTACTGTGTCCAGTTCTGGGCTCCCCAGTGTGAGAAACACAGTTGCAAGTTCTGAGATCTTTCTCACCATCTGGGGGCTTGTGCAGGATCTTGCCGCCTACCAGAGAGTTCTTGCCACCACAGAGAGGAAGGTGCACCCTGCTGATTTCAGCGGTTCCGTTGGGAACCGTGGGTTGTCTCGGGATGGCCGACAAAGGACCGAGACTGTTAATCTGAAGACAGGCTCTGTGAAGCACTGGGGAGAAGGGAGGCCACCGCAGACGTACCACAGACACATGTCAGATGCAGGACAGGCACAGGGCTAACAGCTGGAGGGAAAAATCAGCATTTCCAATTAATCCAGAACATCTCTCGAGTTCTGTCTCGAAAGAATTGTTGGATTTGCACCCAGAAGCCTAGAAAGACTGAAAGGGCCTTGTCCCTGATTGCTATTCCAGCAGCAACTGTGTCTGGATTGTCAAGATTACTAACAAGGACTGATCATACTCTGTCCTGGGAAGGAACAGATTTTGAAGTTGAGCTCCCTACACGTAATCCTGGCTACAATATAGTGTGTTATCAAAGGTGCCTTTTAAGCAACACTGATAGAAACTCAGGGGGCAAGAGGACTGACCCTGGGTGTGGAAATAGTATCCATGAAGTAAGGAATAATCCATACTGTATCGAATATGGTAGCTACGGGAATGCTAATATACATAATGCAGACCAGATACACCATGAGAATCCTGGAACCAGGTGGCCTGTCCCAAATGGCAAGGGGTGGTACTGGCTCTGTGGCCATAAAGCCAGGGAGGTGTTGCCCCTAGGACGGAAGGGAGCTTGCACCCTGAGGGCAGTAATTCCAAACGTAGCTAAGATTGAAGACTCTAAAAGCCAAAGCCCCCTTGAGACCCCACGCGGAATTAAGCGGACGCCAGATAATCCTCTAGTAAAAAAAAAGGAGGCATTTCACAGTTTTGCAGGGTGGTTTTTACCTTGGTTAGGGGTGGGCGAATTAGAAAAAGCTATTGTAAATGTCCCAGTTATAACTGAAGAACTAGAAAATAACACTCTGGATGCAGTCCAGGCACTACAAAAAGAGGCAAGGAGTTTGCAAAAATAGTACCCCACAGTCGAATGCTATTAGATTTATTGCTAACCTCACAAGGAGGAGCATGCACTGTAATTAATGCTAGTTGCTGTATGTATGTAGATCAAATGGGAGAAATTTGACCGGTCTCAAAAACATTTGGGAAAAACAATAACACACTCAGAAAAACAAGATCCTGCATAGAGCGGCTCAAGATGACGCTTCCTGGGGATTTAGAAACGTTTGGGAGAAATTAACTTCGCGGTTACCTGAACGGAATTGGCTCAAACGACTACTTGTTGGTATTATAACAATAATGGCATTGTGTATCCGTCACCCCCCATGACATCGGAAGAAGAATATTGAGCCTTAACGTTGGAAAGACTCAAGAGTGGGGTATGTGAAGAGGTGCAAAAAGAACAATAGGAGTAAGAAAAGAAGAGGGGTGGAATTGTGAGAAACCAAGTAGTGTTTTTGCGACAGAAGGTGTTTTTGCAGTGGAAAATTGCACTAAGGTTGCATATTCAAAAGTGATTGTGCAGCATAGCAGTGGGGAGTACGTTCAGCAGATAAAGGAAAGGTCCGCCTGTCCCAAAAGAAGGAGGATAGCTAAGAAAAACGGGATGAACAGTACAACATCAGTAAAAACCCAAATGACAGGCCCTCTAGTCACGAGAGAAGAAGGACAAATAAACAAAAAGGAAAAGGAGAAATGAACAGTCGGTCAAGTAAAATTGTGTATCTATGGTACAGAAGTGCGTCGAGTAGGTTGTGAACCTGTAGTACTCAGCCAGTGAGGAAACAGGAGAAATCAGGTGTCGGGTAACAGGGAATATAAAGTTATAATAAACTTTTATTGTGTGCTTCCGCTTGCAGGACACCCGCCATTGCACTTGAGAATCACATAGCTTCACAGAAACTCATGTCTGCAGAAAATTATTGAGCTTTTTCATGCACCAGTGAAAAGGAGATGCAGTTCCGCAAGAAGCTGAAGCAAAAGCTCTGTGTCACTGGGGAGTTCTGGTGAGGAAGAAGGAGATTTGCGTTCTCACAGTGGATGGTTTGAACCGAGTTTAGTCCTGTGGGCTGTGTCAGCAGAACCGTCTTGTTGTGTAGCCTTTGAGGAGTTTGAGGACTCCATTTCGTGTCTCTGGGCAGCACGGGGAAGCGGGCAGTGTACTGTGTGTCAGCGGGGATTCATTAGAGGAGGGACTTATTGACGGGCAATGTCAGCGTGCCCTGCACAATGCCGCTGCCGCCTTGCTGGAGCAGTTTGCGTGCTCCTGTGGTCAAAATGTGCCTCTCGGTGGGCCGGGGGGCAAGGCGAGGCAGAGCTGGAGGCGGTGTCAGGGAGGCCTCGTCGCCCCTGCGAGGCGCTGCGCCAGGCCTCAGCCCTGGGAGGCCGGCCATTGGGTGCCACAGCTCCATGCTGCCTAGCAACAAGCGCCAGCGGGCTCGCTATTGGCTGCGCCCAGAGGCGCCAAGGCAGGCGGCCAATGGGGCGGCGCCTGGCTGTGAGGGAGCGGAGGTGTCACAGCGCGGGGTGGGTGACATGGTGCTGGGTGTGCTGGGGCTGCGGCACTCCGGCGATGGCGGCGCGCAGGCGAGGCGGGCTGCTTGTGGCCCCTGAGGAGAGCTTCTGCGTGCAGCTTTCGGTGTTTTCGTCACTGTGCGACCCCGGAGGAGTGCGTCATCGTGCAGCTTGGGGGGTTTTCTTCACCGTGGCCCTGAGGATTGCTTCGTCGTGCAGCTTTCGGGGTTCTCTTCACCACTTTTCCCCTGAGGAGAGCTTCGTTGTCCAGCTTTTGGTGTTGTTTTAACCTTGTTGCCCCTGAGAAGTGCTTCATCTTCCAACTTTGGGTGTTTTTTTCTTGTTCCAGGCCCTGAGGATTGCTTCATCGTGCAGCTTCTGTTGTTTTCTTCACTGCGGCCCCTGAGGAGTTCTTCGTCGCGCAGCTTTTGGTGTTTCTTCACTGCAGTTCCTGAGGAGTGGTTATTGAGCAGCTTTTAGTGTCTCCTTCACGTTGCGGTACTTGAGGAGATCTGCATCGTCCAGCTTTTGGCGTTCCCCATGCCACATTTCCCCTGAGGAGTTCTTCATCTTGCAGTCTTTGGTGTTTACTTCTCTACGGCCCTGAGGAATTCTTCGTCGTCCAGCTTTTGGGGTTTTCTTCACCACATTTCCCCTGAGGAGTTCTTCATCTTGCAACCTTTGGTGTTTACTTCTCTGCGGCCCTGAGGAATTCTTCGTCGTCCAGCTTTTGGGGTTCTCTTCGCCACATTTTCCCTGAGGAGAGCAATATCGTCTTTTTTGTTTTCTTCACCTTGTGGCCCCTGAGGAGTTCTTCATCGCGCAGCTTTTGGGGTTTCTTCAGTGCAGCCTCTGAGGAGTGCTTTCTTGAGCAGCACTTGGTGTGTTCTTCCCTGCGACTTGAGGAGTGCTTCTACGTCCACCTTTTGAGGTTCTCCACACCACGTTTCCCCTGAGGAGAGAGCTTCATCGTCCAACTTGAGGAGTTTTCTTCGCAGTGGCCCTTGAGGAGTAATTCTTCGTGGAGCTTTTCATATTTCCTTCACGTTGTGGCCTCTGAGGAGAGCTTCTCTGGGCAGCGTTTGGTGTTTTCTTCAGTGTGCGACCACGAAGGAGTGCATCATCATGCAGGCTTTGGTGTTTTCTTCACAGCGGCCCTAAGGAGTTCGTCAAAGTGCAGGTTTTGGGGTTCTCGTCACCATGTTTTCCTGGAGGAGAGCTTCATCGTGCAACTTCTGGTACTGTTTTCATCTTGTTGCCCCTGAGAAGTGCTTCATCTTCCAACAATTGTTTTTTTTTCTCATTCCAGGCCCTGAGGATTGCTTCGTCGTGCAGCTTCTGGTGTTTTCTTCCGTGTGGCCCCTGAGGAGTTCTGCATCGTTCTGCTTTTGGGGTGCTCTTCACCACGTTTCCCATGAGGAGAGCTTCTTCATTCAGCTTTTGGTGTTTCTGCACTGCAGCCTCGGAGGAGTGATTTGTTGAGCAGCTTTGGTTATTTTCTTCACTGCGCCTTGAGGAGTGCTTCTGCATCCAGCTTTTGGTATTTCTTCGCTGCAGTTCCTGAGGAGCGGTTTCTTGAGCAGCTCGTAGTGTCTCCTTCACGTTGCGATATCTGAGGAGATCTGCATCGTCCAGCTTTTGGCGTTCCCCATGCCACATTTCCCCTGAGGAGTTCTTCATCTTGCAATCTTTGGTGTTTACTTCTCTGCGGCCCTGAGGAGTTCTTCGTCGTCCAGCTTTTGGGGTTTTCTTCGCCACATTTCCCCTGAGGAGTTCTTCATCTTGCAACCTTTGGTGTTTACTTCTCTGCGGCCCTGAGGAATTCTTCGTCGTCCAGCTTTTGGGGTTCTCTTCACCACATTTTCCCTGAGGAGAGCAATATCGTCTTTTTTGTTTTCTTCACCTTGTGGCCCCTGAGGAGTTCTTCATCGCGCAGCTTTTGGGGTTTGTTCAGTGCAGCCTCTGAGGAGTGCTTTCTTGAGCAGCATTTGGTGTGTTCTTCCCTGCGACTTGTGGAGTGCTTCTACGTCCACCTTTTGAGGTTCTCCACACCACGTTTCCCCTGAGGAGAGAGCTTCATCGTCCAACTTGAGGAGTTTTCTTCGCAGTGGCCCTTGAGGAGTAATTCTTCGTGGAGCTTTTCATATTTCCTTCACGTTGTGGCCTCTGAGGAGTGCTTCTCTGGGCAGCGTTTGGTGTTTTCTTCAGTGTGCGACCACGAAGGAGTGCATCATCATGCAGGCTTTGGTGTTTTCTTCACAGCGGCCCTAAGGAGTTCGTCAAAGTGCAGGTTTTGGGGTTCTCGTCACCATGTTTTCCTGGAGGAGAGCTTCATCGTGCAACTTCTGGTACTGTTTTCATCTTGTTGCCCCTGAGAAGTGCTTCATCTTCCAACAATTGTTTTTTTTTTCTCATTCCAGGCCCTGAGGATTGCTTCGTCGTGCAGCTTCTGGTGTTTTCTTCCGTGTGGCCCCTGAGGAGTTCTGCATCGTTCTGCTTTTGGGGTTCTCTTCACCACGTTTCCCATGAGGAGAGCTTCTTCATTCAGCTTTTGGTGTTTCTGCACTGCAGCCTCGGAGGAGTGATTTGTTGAGCAGCTTTGGTTATTTTCTTCACTGCGCCTTGAGGAGTGCTTCTGCATCCAGCTTTTGGTATTTCTTCGCTGCAGTTCCTGAGGAGCGGTTTCTTGAGCAGCTCGTAGTGTCTCCTTCACGTTGCGATACTTGAGGAGATCTGCATCGTCCAGCTTTTGGCGTTCCCCATGCCACATTTCCCCTGAGGAGTTCTTCATCTTGCAATCTTTGGTGTTTACTTCTCTACGGCCCTGAGGAGTTCTTCGTCGTCCAGCTTTTGGGGTTTTCTTCACCACATTTCCCCTGAGGAGTTCTTCATCTTGCAACCTTTGGTGTTTACTTCTCTGCGGCCCTGAGGAATTCTTCGTCGTCCAGCTTTTGGGGTTCTCTTCACCACATTTTCCCTGAGGAGAGCAATATCGTCTATCTTTTTTGTTTTCTTCACCTTGTGGCCCCTGAGGAGTTCTTCATCGCGCAGCTTTTGGGGTTTCTTCAGTGCAGCCTCTGAGGAGTGCTTTCTTGAGCAGCACTTGGTGTGTTCTTTCCCGCGACTTGAGGAGTGCTTCTACGTCCACGTTTGGAGGTTCTCTTCACCACGTTTCCCCTGAGGAGAGCTTCATCGTCCGGGTTTTGGAGTTTTCTTCGCAGTGGCCCTTGAGGAGTAATTCTTCGTGGAGCTTTTTGTGTTTTCTTCACCTTGTGGCCCCGAGGATTGCTTCTACATGTAGCTTGTGGTGTTTTCTTCACTACGCCCCTGAGGAGTTGTTCATCGTGAAGCTCTTGGTGTTTTCTTCACTACGGCCCTGAGGAGTTCTTCATCGTGCAGCTTCTGGTTTTTTCTACACTGCGGCCCTGAGGAATTCTGCATCGTCCAACCTTTGGGGTTGTCCTCACCGTGTTTTCCCTGAGGAGAACTTCTTCGTACAACTATTGGTATTGTTTTCACCTTGTTGCCCATGAGAAGTGCTTCATCATCCAACCTTTGGTGTTTCTTTTCTCGTTCCAGGTCCCGAGGAGTTCTTCATCGTGCAGGTTTTGGGGTTCTCTTCACTGCGGCCCCTGAGGAGTTCTGCATCGTGCAGGTTTTGCGGTTCTCCAGAGCACGTTTCCCCTGAGGAGAGCTTCATGGTCTAGCTTTCGGTGTTTTCATCTCTCTGCGACCTTGGAGGAGTACGTCATCGTGCAGCTTTTGGTGTTGTTTTCACCTTGTTTCCCCTGAGAAGTTCTTCATCTTCCAACATTTGGTGTTTTTCTCTCGTTGCAGGCCCAGAGGAGCTTTTCACCGTGCAGCTCTTCCTGTTTTCTTCACTGCGGCCCTTGAGGACTTCTTCCTCGTGCAGCTTTTGGTGTTTTCTTCACCGAGGCCCTTTTTGGCATCTCCGATGTCTGCAGCCAGAGCGACGGATCAGCTGCATGAAGTGTGAAGAAGCACATTCGTCTGTTTGTTTTCAGTTTGCCAAGCGCTCATGTCAAATAGAGCTCGCTCTTTGTTGTACTAGGAGGTGCCAAGTGTCGTTTTTTCTTCTCCTCCTTTTCAGTCCTGCTGCTCCTTCAAAGCGTTGAGGAGTTATCTCGCCTTTTGCAGTGGGTTTCCGTGGCAACGTTTAGGTAGCGGTGGGGCCATCGGGGTGGGTTCTGTGAGAAGAATCCAGAAGCTGCCCCATGTTGGGGAAGGGCCTTGCCGCTGGCCAGGGCTGGGCCAATAAGCGATATTGTTTGCGCCTCTGTGAGAGCAGACTGAAGAAAGGCAAAACAAAAAACCTGCTGCGGAACAGCAGCTGGGAGAGAGAGAGGAGTGAGAGACAGCCTTGCAGACGCCAAGGTCAGTGAAGAAGGAGGGGGAGAGGTGCTCCAGGTGCCGGAGCAGAAGTCCCCTGCGGCCTGTGGTGAAGCAGGCTGTCCCCCTGCTGCCCGTGGCGTACCACGGTGGAGCGGGGTTCCACGCTGCAGAGCACGGTGGAGCAGGGTCAGAGAGTGACCGAGAAGGAGCGGCGGAGCCAAAGTGCTCCAGACTGACCGCAGCCCCCATTGCCCCGTTCCCCTGCGCCGCTGGGGGGGAGGAGGTGGGAGGGGGCGGATGGGGGGGAAAAATCTTTCTCCCTCCCTACTCTGAGTCTGTTTTGCCCATCACGAGAACTGTTGAGTGATCTCCCCGTCCTCATCTGAGCCCTTGAGCCCTCTGCATCGTATTTTCTCCCCCTTTCCCTTTGAGGAGGGGGAGCGAGAGAGCGGCCGTGGTGGAACTCGGCTGCCCACCCGAGTCAAACCAGCACACCATAACACCTCAGCTAAATTCCCTTTGGTGCATCTGAAGCCCTTTCTTCCTTGTGCTAAATATATGGCCTGGGGAGAAGTTTGTTCACTTCTTCTTTGCAGCATCCTTCTGCGCATCTTGGTTCTGCCTTCTCTTGACATTAAAGAGTTTGTCCCTTAAGCCAACGGTTAACGTTTCCTTAGAGAGCATGTTTTCTAAAAGTCTGATCCCAAGAAGGATCCTTCTTGGCATCAGACTGACTGGGTTCTTTGGCTGCTTTCTGCTTGGTGGGTGTGTTCCTTGGAATATAATCCTCAGCAATAGACACAGTTTGAGTGGAAAATGTAAGAGTAGACCCCCCGCTCCGGATGGAGCAGTTTTCCGTCAGCCGTTCCCTCTCTCCTTCTTCAAGCTGCTGATGGGAGCACGAGGTGGGAGGGTGTCGAAGGCTTTCTGAAGGCGATGCATGGGTGTCTTCCCTGAGCAAGGTGTTCCGCTGGCGGAGAAGGAAATGGCTTTGTTGTTTGTTTCTCACCATCTGCACTTTGTTGCAGTTTTGGTTGGGGTTGCCTAACTCCACGTAACCTATTGGATTCTTTCCTTGAGTATTTTTGCAGGAACGGAAATGTAACTCCTTAGTTCAAAGAGTGAGATAATTCTCCTGTCATTCGCTTAATTTTCAATGTCATGTAACTTTTCCTACAATTTGCTCTCACTGGAGGGCCCCAGCCATGAGCGCTCTCCTCTTAAGGCACCTCCAGCGTTAAGGAGAAGGGGAAAGACTTTGGGAGTGCCTTTTGTGTCTTCCCAGTGGGATGCTGATGCTCTAAACTTTTCTTTCACGGAGCGCGACCTGAATCTCCAAAAGCAAACACCACCAACAAAACAAAAACGAAACGAGCCCCACAGCTCTTAGTTTTCTTTATCGTCTATTTAAGCTATTGGAGAAGCAACTTTGTCAGTATGATGCTTGCATGGTCTTCTAACATTTGGGTTACCGTCCAGACTGACAGTAGGAAGACGCAGCCTTTCTAGATCTGGTTTGTATCGCTAAGAACCCCTGGTTTTGAAGATGACATCTAGCGGGAAGTTGCATAGTGGGGTCTTGTTCGACATCTTCATCGACGACTTTGATGAGGGAATAGTGTCTGCCCTCCAGAGGTACGCTGGTGATGCAAAGCTGGGAGGAGTGGCCGGCACGCCAGAAGGCTGTGCTGCCTTTCAGTGAGACCTGGGCAGGCTGGAGAGCTGGGCAGGAAGAAACCAGCTGAGGTTTAACAAAAGCAATTGCACCTGGGAAGGGGAAGTGCATCTATTAGTCCAGGCTGGGGGATGAGCTGCTGGAGAGGAGCTGTGCGGAGAAGGACCTGGGGGTCCTGGTGGCCGACAGGTTTGCCATGATCCAGCAGTGTGCCCTGGTGGCCAAGAAGGCCAATGGGATCCAGGGGTGCATTAAAAGCAGCGTGGCCAGCAGGTCAAGGGAGGTGATCCTCCCCCTCTCCTCTGCCCTGGTCAGGCCTCCCATGGAGTACTGTGTCCAGTTGTGGGCTCCCCAGTGTGAGAAACACAGTTGCAAGTTCTGAGATCTTTCTCACAATCTGGGGGCTTGTGCAGGATCTTGCCGCCTACCAGAGAGTTCTTGCCACCACAGAGAGGAAGGTGCACCCTGCTGATTTCAGCGGTTCCGTTGGGAACCGTGGGTTGTCTCAGGATGGCCGACAAAGGACCGAGACTGTTAATCTGAAGACAGGCTCTGTGAAGCACTGGGGAGAAGGGAGGCCACCGCAGACGTACCACAGACACATGTCAGACGCAGGACAGGCACAGGGCTAACAGCTGGAGGGAAAAATCAGCATTTCCAATTAATCCAGAACATCTCTCGAGTTCTATCTCGAAAGAATTGTTGGATTTGCACCCAGAAGCCTAGAAAGACTGAAAGGGCCTTGTCCCTGATTGCTATTCCAGCAGCAACTGTGTCTGGATTGTCAAGATTACTAACAAGGGCTGATCATACTCTGTCCTGGGAAGGAACAGATTTTGAAGTTGAGCTCCCTACACGTAATCCTGGCTACAATATAGTGTGTTATCAAAGGTGCCTTTTAAGCAACACTGATAGAAACTCAGGGGGCAAGAGGACTGACCCTGGGTGTGGAAATAGTATCCATGAAGTAAGGAATAATCCATACTGTATCGAATATGGTAGCTACGGGAATGCTAATATACATAATGCAGACCAGATACACCATGAGAATCCTGGAACCGGGTGGCCTGTCCCAAATGGCAAGGGGTGGTACTGGCTCTGTGGCCATAAAGCCAGGGAGGTGTTGCCCCTAGGACGGAAGGGAGCTTGCACCCTGAGGGCAGTAATTCCAAACGTAGCTAAGATTGAAGACTCTCAAAGCCAAAGCCCCCTTGAGACCCCACGCGGAATTAAGCGGACGCCAGATAATCCTCTAGTAAAAAGAAAGGAGGCATTTCACAGTTTTGCAGGGTGGTTTTTACCTTGGTTAGGGGTGGGCGAATTAGAAAAAGCTATTGTAAATATCCCAGTTATAACTGAAGAACTAGAAAATAACACTCTGGATGCAGTCCGGGCACTACAAAAAGAGGCAAGGAGTTTGCAAAAATAGTACCCCACAGTCGAATGCTATTAGATTTATTGCTAACCTCACAAGGAGGAGCATGCACTGTAATTAATGCTAGTTGCTGTATGTATGTAGATCAAATGGGAGAAATTTGACCGGTCTCAAAAACATTTGGGAAAAACAATAACACACTCAGAAAAACAAGATCCTGCATAGAGCGGCTCAAGAAGACGCTTCCTGGGGATTTAGAAACATTTGGGAGAAATTAACTTCGCGGTTACCTGAACGGAATTGGCTCAAACGACTACTTGTTGGTATTATAACAATAATGGCATTGTGTATCCGTCATCCCCCATGACATCGGAAGAAGATTATTGCGCCTTAATGTTGGAAAAACTCAAGAGTGGGGTATGTGAAGAGGTGCAAAAAGAACAATAGGAGTAAGAAAAGAAGAGGGGTGGAATTGTGAGAAACCAAGTAGTGTTTTTGCGACAGAAGGTGTTTTTGCAGTGGAAAATTGCACTAAGGTTGCAAATTCAAAAGTGATTGTGCGGCATAGCAGTGGGGAGTATGTTCAGCAGATAAAGGAAAGGTCCGCCTGTCCCAAAAGAAGGAGGATAGCTAAGAAAAACGGGATGAACAGTACAACATCAGTAAAAACCCAAATGACAGGCCCTCTAGTCACGAGAGAAGAAGGACAAATAAACAAAAAGGAAAAGGAGAAATGAACAGTCGGTCAAGTAACATTGTGTATCTATGGTACAGAAGTGCGTCGAGTAGGTTGTGAACCTGTAGTACTCAGCCAGTGAGGAAACAGGAGAAATCAGGTGTCGGGTAACAGGGAATATAAAGTTATAATAAACTTTTATTGTGTGCTTCCGCTTGCAGGACACCCGCCATTGCACTTGAGAATCACATAGCTTCACAGAAACTCATGTCTGCAGAAAATTATTGAGCTTTTTCATGCACCAGTGAAAAGGAGATGCAGTTCCGCAAGAAGCTGAAGCAAAAGCTCTGTGTCACTGGGGAGTTCTGGTGAGGAAGAAGGAGATTTGCGTTCTCACAGTGGATGGTTTGAACCGAGTTTAGTCCTGTGGGCTGTGTCAGCAGAACCGTCTTTGTTGTGTAGCCTTTGAGGAGTTTGAGGACTCCATTTCGTGTCTCTGGGCAGCACGGGGAAGCGGGCAGTGTACTGTGTGTCAGCGGGGATTCATTAGAGGAGGGACTTATTGACGGGCAATGTCAGCGTGCCCTGCACAATGCCGCTGCCGCCTTGCTGGAGCAGTTTGCGTGCTCCTGTGGTCAAAATGTGCCTCTCGGTGGGCCGGGGGGCAAGGCGAGGCAGAGCTGGAGGCGGTGTCAGGGAGGCCTCGTCGCCCCTGCGAGGCGCTGCGCCAGGCCTCAGCCCTGGGAGGCCGGCCATTGGGTGCCACAGCTCCATGCTGCCTAGCAACAAGCGCCAGCGGGCTCGCTATTGGCTGCGCCCAGAGGCGCCAAGGCAGGCGGCCAATGGGGCGGCGCCTGGCTGTGAGGGAGCGGAGGTGTCACAGCGCGGGGTGGGTGACATGGTGCTGGGTGTGCTGGGGCTGCGGCACTCCGGCGATGGCGGCGCGCAGGCGAGGCGGGCTGCTTGTGGCCCCTGAGGAGAGCTTCTGCGTGCAGCTTTCGGTGTTTTCGTCACTGTGCGACCCCGGAGGAGTGCGTCATCGTGCAGCTTGGGGGGTTTTCTTCACCGTGGCCCTGAGGATTGCTTCGTCGTGCAGCTTTCGGGGTTCTCTTCACCACTTTTCCCCTGAGGAGAGCTTCGTTGTCCAGCTTTTGGTGTTGTTTTAACCTTGTTGCCCCTGAGAAGTGCTTCATCTTCCAACTTTGGGTGTTTTTTTCTTGTTCCAGGCCCTGAGGATTGCTTCATCGTGCAGCTTCTGTTGTTTTCTTCACTGCGGCCCCTGAGGAGTTCTTCGTCGCGCAGCTTTTGGTGTTTCTTCACTGCAGTTCCTGAGGAGTGGTTATTGAGCAGCTTTTAGTGTCTCCTTCACGTTGCGGTACTTGAGGAGATCTGCATCGTCCAGCTTTTGGCGTTCCCCATGCCACATTTCCTCTGAGGAGTTCTTCATCTTGCAGTCTTTGGTGTTTACTTCTCTACGGCCCTGAGGAATTCTTCGTCGTCCAGCTTTTGGGGTTTTCTTCACCACATTTCCCCTGAGGAGTTCTTCATCTTGCAACCTTTGGTGTTTACTTCTCTGCGGCCCTGAGGAATTCTTCGTCGTCCAGCTTTTGGGGTTCTCTTCGCCACATTTCCCCTGAGGAGTTCTTCATCTTGCAATCTTTGGTGTTTACTTCTCTGCGGCCCTGAGGAATTCTTCGTCGTCCAGCTTTTGGGGTTCTCTTCGCCACATTTTCCCTGAGGAGAGCAATATCGTCTTTATTGTTTTCTTCACCTTGTGGCCCCTGAGGAGTTCTTCATCGCGCAGCTTTTGGGGTTTGTTCAGTGCAGCCTCTGAGGAGTGCTTTCTTGAGCAGCATTTGGTGTGTTCTTCCCTGCGACTTGAGGAGTGCTTCTACGTCCACCTTTTGAGGTTCTCCACACCACGTTTCCCCTGAGGAGAGAGCTTCATCGTCCGGGTTTTGGAGTTTTCTTCGCAGTGGCCCTTTAGGAGTAATTCTTCGTGGAGCTTTTCATATTTCCTTCACGTTGTGGCCTCTGAGGAGTGCTTCTCTGTGCAGCGTTTGGTGTTTTCTTCAGTGTGCGACCACGAAGGAGTGCATCATCATGCAGGCTTTGGTGTTTTCTTCACAGCGGCCCTAAGGAGTTCGTCAAAGTGCAGGTTTTGGGGTTCTCGTCACCATGTTTTCCTGGAGGAGAGCTTCATCGTGCAACTTCTGGTACTGTTTTCATCTTGTTGCCCCTGAGAAGTGCTTCATCTTCCAACAATTGTTTTTTTTTCTCATTCCAGGCCCTGAGGATTGCTTCGTCGTGCAGCTTCTGGTGTTTTCTTCCGTGTGGCCCCTGAGGAGTTCTGCATCGTTCTGCTTTTGGGGTTCTCTTCACCACGTTTCCCATGAGGAGAGCTTCTTCGTTCAGCTTTTGGTGTTTCTGCACTGCAGCCTCGGAGGAGTGATTTGTTGAGCAGCTTTGGTTATTTTCTTCACTGCGCCTTGAGGAGTGCTTCTGCATCCAGCTTTTGGTATTTCTTCGCTGCAGTTCCTGAGGAGCGGTTTCCTGAGCAGCTCGTAGTGTCTCCTTCACGTTGCGATACTTGAGGAGATCTGCATCGTCCAGCTTTTGGCGTTCCCCATGCCACATTTCCCCTGAGGAGTTCTTCATCTTGCAACCTTTGGTGTTTACTTCTCTGCGGCCCTGAGGAGTTCTTCGTCGTCCAGCTTTTGGGGTTTTCTTCACCACATTTCCCCTGAGGAGTTCTTCATCTTGCAACCTTTGGTGTTTACTTCTCTGCGGCCCTGAGGAATTCTTCGTCGTCCAGCTTTTGGTGTTCTCTTCACCACATTTCCCCTGAGGAGTTCTTCATCTTGCAACCTTTGGTATTTACTTCTCTGCGGCCCTGAGGAATTCTTCGTCGTCCAGCTTTTGGGGTTCTCTTCACCACATTTTCCCTGAGGAGAGCAATATCGTCTATCTTTTTTGTTTTCTTCACCTTGTGGCCCCTGAGGAGTTCTTCATCGCGCAGCTTTTGGGGTTTCTTCAGTGCAGCCTCTGAGGAGTGCTTTCTTGAGCAGCACTTGGTGTGTTCTTTCCCGCGACTTGAGGAGTGCTTCTACGTCCACGTTTGGAGGTTCTCCACACCACGTTTCCCCTGAGGAGAGCTTCATCGTCCGGGTTTTGGAGTTTTCTTCGCAGTGGCCCTTGAGGAGTAATTCTTCGTGGAGCTTTTTGTGTTTTCTTCACCTTGTGGCCCCGAGGATTGCTTCTACATGTAGCTTGTGGTGTTTTCTTCACTACGCCCCTGAGGAGTTGTTCATCGTGAAGCTCTTTGTGTTTTCTTCACTACGGCCCTGAGGAGTTCTTCGTCGTGCAGCTTCTGGTGTTTTCTACACTGCGGCCCTGAGGAATTCTGCATCGTCCAACCTTTGGGGTTCTCCTCACCGTGTTTTCCCTGAGGAGAACTTCTTCGTACAACTATTGGTATTGTTTTCACCTTGTTGCCCATGAGAAGTGCTTCATCATCCAACCTTTGGTGTTTCTTTTCTCGTTCCAGGTCCCGAGGAGTTCTTCATCGTGCAGGTTTTGGGGTTCTCTTCACTGCGGCCCCTGAGGAGTTCTGCATCGTGCAGGTTTTGCGGTTCTCCAGAGCACGTTGCCCCTGAGGAGAGCTTCATGGTGCAGCTTTCGGTGTTTTCATCTCTCTGCGACCCTGGCGGAGTACGTCATCGTGCAGCTTTTGGTGTTGTTTTCACCTTGTTTCCCCTGAGAAGTTCTTCATCTTCCAACATTTGGTGTTTTTCTCTCGTTGCAGGCCCAGAGGAGCTTTTCACCGTGCAGCTCTTCCTGTTTTCTTCACTGCGGCCCTTGAGGACTTCTTCCTCGTGCAGCTTTTGGTGTTTTCTTCACCGAGGCCCTTTTTGGCATCTCCGATGTCTGCAGCCAGAGCGACAGATCAGCTGCATGAAGTGTGAAGAAGCACATTCGTCTGTTTGTTTTCAGTTTGCCAAGCGCTCATGTCAAATAGAGCTCTTTCTTTGTTGTACTAGGAGGTGCCAGGTGTCGTTTTTTCTTCTCCTCCTTTTCAGTCCTGCTGCTCCTTCAAACCGTTGAGGAGTTATCTCGCCTTTTGCAGTGGGTTTCCGTGGCAACGTTTAGGTAGCGGGGGGGCCATCGGGGTGGGTTCTGTGAGAAGAATCCAGAAGCTGCCCCATGTTAGGGAAGGGCCTTGCCGCTGGCCAGGGCTGGGCCAATAAGCGATATTGTTTGCGCCTCTGTGAGAGCAGATTGAAGAAAGGCAAAACAAAAAACCTGCTGCGGAACAGCAGCTGGGAGAGAGAGAGGAGTGAGAGACAGCCTTGCAGACGCCAAGGTCAGTGAAGAAGGAGGGGGAGAGGTGCTCCAGGTGCCGGAGCAGAAGTCCCCTGCGGCCTGTGGTGAAGCAGGCTGTCCCCCTGCTGCCCGTGGCGTACCACGGTGGAGCGGGGTTCCACGCTGCAGAGCACGGTGGAGCAGGGTCAGAGAGTGACCGAGAAGGAGCGGCGGAGCCAAAGTGCTCCAGACTGACCGCAGCCCCCATTGCCCCGTTCCCCTGCGCCGCTGGGGGGGAGGAGGTGGGAGGGGGCGGATGGGGGGGAAAAATCTTTCTCCCTCCCTACTCTGAGTCTGTTTTGCCCATCACGAGAACTGTTGAGTGATCTCCCCGTCCTCATCTGAGCCCTTGAGCCCTCTGCATCGTATTTTCTCCCCCTTTCCCCTTGAGGAGGGGGAGCGAGAGAGCGGCCGTGGTGGAACTCGGCTGCCCACCCGAGTCAAACCAGCACACCATAACACCTCAGCTAAATTCCCTTTGGTGCATCTGAAGCCCTTTCTTCCTTGTGCTAAATATATGGCCTGGGGAGAAGTTTGTTCACTTCTTCTTTGCAGCATCCTTCTGCGCATCTTGGTTCTGCCTTCTCTTGACATTAAAGAGTTTGTCCCTTAAGCCAACGGTTAACGTTTCCTTAGAGAGCATGTTTTCTAAAAGTCTGATCCCAAGAAGGATCCTTCTTGGCATCAGACTGACTGGGTTCTTTGGCTGCTTTCTGCTTGGTGGGTGTGTTCCTTGGAATATAATCCTCAGCAATAGACACAGTTTGAGTGGAAAATGTAAGAGTAGACCCCCCGCTCCGGATGGAGCAGTTTTCCGTCAGCCGTTCCCTCTCTCCTTCTTCAAGCTGCTGATGGGAGCACGAGGTGGGAGGGTGTCGAAGGCTTTCTGAAGGCGATACATGGGTGTCTTCCCTGAGCAAGGTGTTCCGCTGGCGGAGAAGGAAATGGCTTTGTTGTTTGTTTCTCACCATCTGCACTTTGTTGCAGTTTTGGTTGGGGTTGCCTAACTCCACGTAACCTATTGGATTCTTTCCTTGAGTATTTTTGCAGGAACGGAAATGTAACTCCTTAGTTCAAAGAGTGAGATAATTCTCCTGTCATTCGCTTAATTTTCAATGTCATGTAACTTTTCCTACAATTTGCTCTCACTGGAGGGCCCCAGCCATGAGCGCTCTCCTCTTAAGGCACCTCCAGCGTTAAGGAGAAGGGGAAAGACTTTGGGAGTGCCTTTTGTGTCTTCCCAGTGGGATGCTGATGCTCTAAACTTTTCTTTCACGGAGCGCGACCTGAATCTCCAAAAGCAAACACCACCAACAAAACAAAAACGAAACGAGCCCCACAGCTCTTAGTTTTCTTTATCGTCTATTTAAGCTATTGGAGAAGCAACTTTGTCAGTATGATGCTTGCATGGTCTTCTAACACTTGGGTTACCGTCCAGACTGACAGTAGGAAGACGCAGCCTTTCTAGATCCGGTTTGTATCGCTAAGAACCCCTGGTTTTGAAGATGACATCTAGCGGGAAGTTGCATAGTGGGGTCTTGTTCGACATCTTCATCGACGACTTTGATGAGGGAATAGTGTCTGCCCTCCAGAGGTACGCTGGTGATACAAAGCTGGGAGGAGTGGCCGGCACGCCAGAAGGCTGTGCTGCCTTTCAGTGAGACCTGGGCAGGCTGGAGAGCTGGGCAGGAAGAAACCAGCTGAGGTTTAACAAAAGCAATTGCACCTGGGAAGGGGAAGTGCATCTATTAGTCCAGGCTGGGGGATGAGCTGCTGGAGAGGAGCTGTGCGGAGAAGGACCTGGGGGTCCTGGTGGCCGACAGGTTTGCCATGATCCAGCAGTGTGCCCTGGTGGCCAAGAAGGCCAATGGGATCCAGGGGTGCATTAAAAGCAGCGTGGCCAGCAGGTCAAGGGAGGTGATCCTCCCCCTCTGCTCTGCCCTGGTCAGGCCTCCCATGGAGTACTGTGTCCAGTTCTGGGCTCCCCAGTGTGAGAAACACAGTTGCAAGTTCTGAGATGTTTCTCACAATCTGGGGGCTTGTGCAGGATCTTGCCGCCTACCAGAGAGTTCTTGCCACCACAGAGAGGAAGGTGCACCCTGCTGATTTCAGCGGTTCCGTTGGGAACCGTGGGTTGTCTCGGGATGGCCGACAAAGGACCGAGACTGTTAATCTGAAGACAGGCTCTGTGAAGCACTGGGGAGAAGGGAGGCCACCGCAGACGTACCACAGACACATGTCAGACGCAGGACAGGCACAGGGCTAACAGCTGGAGGGAAAAATCAGCATTTCCAATTAATCCAGAACATCTCTCGAGTTCTATCTCGAAAGAATTGTTGGATTTGCACCCAGATGCCTAGAAAGACTGAAAGGGCCTTGTCCCTGATTGCTATTCTAGCAGCAACTGTGTCTGGATTGTCAAGATTACTAACAAGGACTGATCATACTCTGTCCTGGGAAGGAACAGATTTTGAAGTTGAGCTCCCTACACGTAATCCTGGCTACAATATAGTGTGTTATCAAAGGTGCCTTTTAAGCAACACTGATAGAAACTCAGGGGGCAAGAGGACTGACCCTGGGTGTGGAAATAGTATCCATGAAGTAAGGAATAATCCATACTCTATCGAATATGGTAGCTACGGGAATGCTAATATACATAATGCAGACCAGATACACCATGAGAATCCTGGAACCGGGTGGCCTGTCCCAAATGGCAAGGGGTGGTACTGGCTCTGTGGCCATAAAGCCAGGGAGGTGTTGCCCCTAGGACGGAAGGGAGCTTGCACCCTGAGGGCAGTAATTCCAAACGTAGCTAAGATTGAAGACTCTAAAAGCCAAAGCCCCCTTGAGACCCCACGCGGAATTAAGCGGACGCCAGATAATCCTCTAGTAAAAAAAAAGGAGGCATTTCACAGTTTTGCAGGGTGGTTTTTACCTTGGTTAGGGGTGGGCGAATTAGAAAAAGCTATTGTAAATATCCCAGTTATAACTGAAGAACTAGAAAATAACACTCTGGATGCAGTCCGGGCACTACAAAAAGAGGCAAGGAGTTTGCAAAAATAGTACTCCACAGTCGAATGCTATTAGATTTATTGCTAACCTCACAAGGAGGAGCATGCACTGTAATTAATGCTAGTTGCTGTATGTATGTAGATCAAATGGGAGAAATTTGACCGGTCTCAAAAACATTTGGGAAAAACAATAACACACTCAGAAAAACAAGATCCTGCATAGAGTGGCTCAAGAAGACGCTTCCTGGGGATTTAGAAACGTTTGGGAGAAATTAACTTCGCGGTTACCTGAACGGAATTGGCTCAAACGACTACTTGTTGGTATTATAACAATAATGGCATTGTGTATCCGTCATCCCCCATGACATCGGAAGAAGATTATTGCGCCTTAATGTTGGAAAAACTCAAGAGTGGGGTATGTGAAGAGGTGCAAAAAGAACAATAGGAGTAAGAAAAGAAGAGGGGTGGAATTGTGAGAAACCAAGTAGTGTTTTTGCGACAGAAGGTGTTTTTGCAGTGGAAAATTGCACTAAGGTTGCAAATTCAAAAGTGATTGTGCGGCATAGCAGTGGGGAGTATGTTGAGCAGATAAAGGAAAGGTCCGCCTGTCCCAAAAGAAGGAGGATAGCTAAGAAAAACGGGATGAACAGTACAACATCAGTAAAAACCCAAATGACAGGCCCTCTAGTCACGAGAGAAGAAGGACAAATAAACAAAAAGGAAAAGGAGAAATGAACAGTCGGTCAAGTAAAATTGTGTATCTATGGTACAGAAGTGCGTCGAGTAGGTTGTGAACCTGTAGTACTCAGCCAGTGAGGAAACAGGAGAAATCAGGTGTCGGGTAACAGGGAATATAAAGTTATAATAAACTTTTATTGTGTGCTTCCGCTTGCAGGACACCTGCCATTGCACTTGAGAATCATATAGCTTCACAGAAACTCACGTCTGCAGAAAATTATTGAGCTTTTTCATGCACCAGTGAAAAGGAGATGCAGTTCCGCAAGAAGCTGAAGCAAAAGCTCTGTGTCACTGGGGAGTTCTGGTGAGGAAGAAGGAGATTTGCGTTCTCACAGTGGATGGTTTGAACCGAGTTTAGTCCTGTGGGCTGTGTCAGCAGAACCGTCTTTGTTGTGTAGCCTTTGAGGAGTTTGAGGACTCCATTTCGTGTCTCTGGGCAGCACGGGGAAGCGGGCAGTGTACTGTGTGTCAGCGGGGATTCATTAGAGGAGGGACTTATTGACGGGCAATGTCAGCGTGCCCTGCACAATGCCGCTGCCGCCTTGCTGGAGCAGTTTGCGTGCTCCTGTGGTCAAAATGTGCCTCTCGGTGGGCCGGGGGGCAAGGCGAGGCAGAGCTGGAGGCGGCGTCAGGGAGGCCTCGTCGCCCCTGCGAGGCGCTGCGCCAGGCCTCAGCCCTGGGAGGCCGGCCATTGGGTGCCACAGCTCCATGCTGCCTAGCAACAAGCGCCAGCGGGCTCGCTATTGGCTGCGCCCAGAGGCGCCAAGGCAGGCGGCCAATGGGGCGGCGCCTGGCTGTGAGGGAGCGGAGGTGTCACAGCGCGGGGTGGGTGACATGGTGCTGGGTGTGCTGGGGCTGCGGCACTCCGGCGATGGCGGCGCGCAGGCGAGGCGGGCTGCTTGTGGCCCCTGAGGAGAGCTTCTGCGTGCAGCTTTCGGTGTTTTCGTCACTGTGCGACCCCGGAGGAGTGCGTCATCGTGCAGCTTGTGGGGTTTTCTTCACCGTGGCCCTGAGGATTGCTTCGTCGTGCAGCTTTCGGGGTTCTCTTCACCACTTTTCCCCTGAGGAGAGCTTTGTTGTCCAGCTTTTGGTGTTGTTTTAACCTTGTTGCCCCTGAGAAGTGCTTCATCTTCCAACTTTGGGTGTTTTTTTCTTGTTCCAGGCCCTGAGGATTGCTTCATCGTGCAGCTTCTGTTGTTTTCTTCACTGCGGCCCCTGAGGAGTTCTTCGTCGCGCAGCTTTTGGTGTTTCTTCACTGCAGTTCCTGAGGAGTGGTTATTGAGCAGCTTTTAGTGTCTCCTTCACGTTGCGGTACTTGAGGAGATCTGCATCGTCCAGCTTTTGGCGTTCCCCATGCCACATTTCCCCTGAGGAGTTCTTCATCTTGCAGTCTTTGGTGTTTACTTCTCTACGGCCCTGAGGAATTCTTCGTCGTCCAGCTTTTGGGGTTTTCTTCACCACATTTCCCCTGAGGAGTTCTTCATCTTGCAACCTTTGGTGTTTACTTCTCTGCGGCCCTGAGGAATTCTTCGTCGTCCAGCTTTTGGGGTTTTCTTTGCCACATTTCCCCTGAGGAGTTCTTCATCTTGCAACCTTTGGTGTTTACTTCTCTGCGCCCCTTTGGAATTCTTCGTCGTCCAGCTTTTGGGGTTCTCTTCGCCACATTTTCCCTGAGGAGAGCAATATCGTCTTTTTTGTTTTCTTCACCTTGTGGCCCCTGAGGAGTTCTTCATCGCGCAGCTTTTGGGGTTTCTTCAGTGCAGCCTCTGAGGAGTGCTTTCTTGAGCAGCATTTGGTGTGTTCTTCCCTGCGACTTGAGGAGTGCTTCTACGTCCACCTTTTGAGGTTCTCCACACCACGTTTCCCCTGAGGAGAGAGCTTCATCGTCCAACTTCAGGAGTTTTCTTCGCAGTGGCCCTTGAGGAGTAATTCTTCGTGGAGCTTTTCATATTTCCTTCACGTTGTGGCCTCTGAGGAGTGCTTCTCTGTGCAGCGTTTGGTGTTTTCTTCAGTGTGCGACCACGAAGGAGTGCATCATCATGCAGGCTTTGGTGTTTTCTTCACAGCGGCCCTAAGGAGTTCGTCAAAGTGCAGGTTTTGGGGTTCTCGTCACCATGTTTTCCTGGAGGAGAGCTTCATCGTGCAACTTCTGGTACTGTTTTCATCTTGTTGCCCCTGAGAAGTGCTTCATCTTCCAACAATTGTTTTTTTTTTCTCATTCCAGGCCCTGAGGATTGCTTCGTCGTGCAGCTTCTGGTGTTTTCTTCCGTGTGGCCCCTGAGGAGTTCTGCATCGTTCTGCTTTTGGGGTTCTCTTCACCACGTTTCCCATGAGGAGAGCTTCTTCGTTCAGCTTTTGGTGTTTCTGCACTGCAGCCTCGGAGGAGTGATTTGTTGAGCAGCTTTGGTTATTTTCTTCACTGCGCCTTGAGGAGTGCTTCTGCATCCAGCTTTTGGTATTTCTTCGCTGCAGTTCCTGAGGAGCGGTTTCTTGAGCAGCTCGTAGTGTCTCCTTCACGTTGCGATACTTGAGGAGATCTGCATCGTCCAGCTTTTGGCGTTCCCCATGCCAGATTTCCCCTGAGGAGTTCTTCATCTTGCAATCTTTGGTGTTTACTTCTCTGCGGCCCTGAGGAGTTCTTCGTCGTCCAGCTTTTGGGGTTTTCTTCACCACATTTCCCCTGAGGAGTTCTTCATCTTGCAACCTTTGGTGTTTACTTCTCTGCGGCCCTGAGGAATTCTTCGTCGTCCAGCTTTTGGGGTTCTCTTCGCCACATTTTCCCTGAGGAGAGCAATATCGTCTTTTTTGTTTTCTTCACCTTGTGGCCCCTGAGGAGTTCTTCATCGCGCAGCTTTTGGGGTTTCTTCAGTGCAGCCTCTGAGGAGTGCTTTCTTGACCAGCATTTGGTGTGTTCTTCCCTGCGACTTGAGGAGTGCTTCTACGTCCACCTTTTGAGGTTCTCCACACCACGTTTCCCCTGAGGAGAGAGCTTCATCGTCCGGGTTTGGGAGTTTTCTTCGCAGTGGCCCTTGAGGAGTAATTCTTCGTGGAGCTTTTCATATTTCCTTCACGTTGTGGCCTCTGAGGAGTGCTTCTCTGGGCAGCGTTTGGTGTTTTCTTCAGTGTGCGACCACGAAGGAGTGCATCATCATGCAGGCTTTGGTGTTTTCTTCACAGCGGCCCTAAGGAGTTCGTCAAAGTGCAGGTTTTGGGGTTCTCGTCACCATGTTTTCCTGGAGGAGAGCTTCATCGTGCAACTTCTGGTACTGTTTTCACCTTGTTGCCCCTGAGAAGTGCTTCATCTTCCAACAATTGTTTTTTTTTTTCTCATTCCAGGCCCTGAGGATTGCTTTGTCCTGCAGCTTCTGGTGTTTTCTCCCGTGTGGCCCCTGAGGAGTTCTGCATCGTTCTGCTTTTGGGGTTCTCTTCACCACGTTTCCCATGAGGAGAGCTTCTTCGTTCAGCTTTTGGTGTTTCTGCACTGCAGCCTCGGAGGAGTGATTTGTTGAGCAGCTTTGGTTATTTTCTTCACTGCGCCTTGAGGAGTGCTTCTGCATCCAGCTTTTGGTATTTCTTCGCTGCAGTTCCTGAGGAGCGGTTTCTTGAGCAGCTCGTAGTGTCTCCTTCACGTTGCGATACTTGAGGAGATCTGCATCGTCCAGCTTTTGGCGTTCCCCATGCCACATTTCCCCTGAGGAGTTCTTCATCTTGCAACCTTTGGTGTTTACTTCTCTGCGGCCCTGAGGAGTTCTTCGTCGTCCAGCTTTTGGGGTTTTCTTCACCACATTTCCCCTGAGGAGTTCTTCATCTTGCAACCTTTGGTGTTTACTTCTCTGCGGCCCTGAGGAATTCTTCGTCATCCAGCTTTTGGGGTTCTCTTCGCCACATTTTCCCTGAGGAGAGCAATATCGTCTTTTTTGTTTTCTTCACCTTGTGGCCCCTGAGGAGTTCTTCATCGCGCAGCTTTTGGGGTTTCTTCAGTGCAGCCTCTGAGGAGTGCTTTCTTGAGCAGCACTTGGTGTGTTCTTTCCCGCGACTTGAGGAGTGCTTCTACGTCCACGTTTGGAGGTTCTCTTCACCACGTTTCCCCTGAGGAGAGCTTCATCGTCCGGGTTTGGGAGTTTTCTTCGCAGTGGCCCTTGAGGAGTAATTCTTCGTGGAGCTTTTTGTGTTTTCTTCACCTTGTGGCCCCGAGGATTGCTTCTACATGTAGCTTGTGGTGTTTGCTTCACTACGCCCCTGAGGAGTTGTTCATCGTGAAGCTCTTTGTGTTTTCTTCACTACGGCCCTGAGGAGTTCTTCGTCGTGCAGCTTCTGGTGTTTTCTACACTGCGGCCCTGAGGAATTCTGCATCGTCCAACCTTTGGGGTTCTCCTCACCGTGTTTTCCCTGAGGAGAACTTCTTCGTACAACTATTGGTATTGTTTTCACCTTGTTGCCCATGAGAAGTGCTTCATCATCCAACCTTTGGTGTTTCTTTTCTCGTTCCAGGTCCCGAGGAGTTCTTCATCGTGCAGGTTTTGGGGTTCTCTTCACTGCGGCCCCTGAGGAGTTCTGCATCGTGCAGGTTTTGCGGTTGTCCAGAGCACGTTGCCCCTGAGGAGAGCTTCATGGTGCAGCTTTCGGTGTTTTCATCTCTCTGCGACCCTGGAGGAGTACGTCATCGTGCAGCTTTTGGTGTTGTTTTCACCTTGTTTCCCCTGAGAAGTTCTTCATCTTCCAACATTTGGTGTTTTTCTCTCGTTGCAGGCCCAGAGGAGCTTTTCACCGTGCAGCTCTTCCTGTTTTCTTCACTGCGGCCCTTGAGGCCTTCTTCCTCGTGCAGCTTTTGGTGTTTTCTTCACCGAGGCCCTTTTTGGCATCTCCGATGTCTGCAGCCAGAGCGACAGATCAGCTGCATGAAGTGTGAAGAAGCACATTCGTCTGTTTGTTTTCAGTTTGCCAAGCGCTCATGTCAAATAGAGCTCTTTCTTTGTTGTACTAGGAGGTGCCAGGTGTCGTTTTTTCTTCTCCTCCTTTTCAGTCCTGCTGCTCCTTCAAACCGTTGAGGAGTTATCTTGCCTTTTGCAGTGGGTTTCCGTGGCAACGTTTAGGTAGCGGGGGGGCCATCGGGGTGGGTTCTGTGAGAAGAATCCAGAAGCTGCCCCATGTTGGGGAAGGGCCTTGCCGCTGGCCAGGGCTGGGCCAATAAGCGATATTGTTTGCGCCTCTGTGAGAGCAGACTGAAGAAAGGCAAAACAAAAAACCTGCTGCGGAACAGCAGCTGGGAGAGAGAGAGGAGTGAGAGACAGCCTTGCAGACGCCGAGGTCAGTGAGGAAGGAGGGGGAGAGGTGCTCCAGGCGCCGGAGCAGAAGTCCCCTGCGGCCTGTGGTGAGGCCTGTGGTGAAGCAGGCTGTCCCCCTGCTGCCCGTGGCGTACCACGGTGGAGCGGGGTTCCACGCTGCAGAGCACGGTGGAGCAGGGTCAGAGAGTGACCGAGAGGGAGCGGCGGAGCCAAAGTGCTCCAGACTGACCGCAGCCCCCATTGCCCCGTTCCCCTGCGCCGCTGGGGGGGAGGAGGTGGGAGGGGGCGGATGGGGGGGAAAAATCTTTCTCCCTCCCTACTCTGAGTCTGTTTTGCCCATCACGAGAACTGTTGAGTGATCTCCCCGTCCTCATCTGAGCCCTTGAGCCCTCTGCATCGTATTTTCTCCCCCTTTCCCCTTGAGGAGGGGGAGCGAGAGAGCGGCCGTGGTGGAACTCGGCTGCCCACCCGAGTCAAACCAGCACACCATAACACCTCAGCTAAATTCCCTTTGGTGCATCTGAAGCCCTTTCTTCCTTGTGCTAAATATATGGCCTGGGGAGAAGTTTGTTCACTTCTTCTTTGCAGCATCCTTCTGCGCATCTTGGTTCTGCCTTCTCTTGACATTAAAGAGTTTGTCCCTTAAGCCAACGGTTAACGTTTCCTTAGAGAGCATGTTTTCTAAAAGTCTGATCCCAAGAAGGATCCTTCTTGGCATCAGACTGACTGGGTTCTTTGGCTGCTTTCTGCTTGGTGGGTGTGTTCCTTGGAATATAATCCTCAGCAATAGACACAGTTTGAGTGGAAAATGTAAGAGTAGACCCCCCGCTCCGGATGGAGCAGTTTTCCGTCAGCCGTTCCCTCTCTCCTTCTTCAAGCTGCTGATGGAAGCACGAGGTGGGAGGGTGTCGAAGGCTTTCTGAAGGCGATGCATGGGTGTCTTCCCTGAGCAAGGTGTTCCGCTGGCGGAGAAGGAAATGGCTTTGTTGTTTGTTTCTCACCATCTGCACTTTGTTGCAGTTTTGGTTGGGGTTGCCTAACTCCACGTAACCTATTGGATTCTTTCCTTGAGTATTTTTGCAGGAACGGAAATGTAACTCCTTAGTTCAAAGAGTGAGATAATTCTCCTGTCATTCGCTTAATTTTCAATGTCATGTAACTTTTCCTACAATTTGCTCTCACTGGAGGGCCCCAGCCATGAGCGCTCTCCTCTTAAGGCACCTCCAGCGTTAAGGAGAAGGGGAAAGACTTTGGGAGTGCCTTTTGTGTCTTCCCAGTGGGATGCTGATGCTCTAAACTTTTCTTTCACGGAGCGCGACCTGAATCTCCAAAAGCAAACACCACCAACAAAACAAAAACGAAACGAGCCCCACAGCTCTTAGTTTTCTTTATCGTCTATTTAAGCTATTGGAGAAGCAACTTTGTCAGTATGATGCTTGCATGGTCTTCTAACACTTGGGTTACCGTCCAGACTGACAGTAGGAAGACGCAGCCTTTCTAGATCTGGTTTGTATCGCTAAGAACCCCTGGTTTTGAAGATGACATCTAGCGGGAAGTTGCATAGTGGGGTCTTGTTCGACATCTTCATCGACGACTTTGATGAGGGAATAGTGTCTGCCCTCCAGAGGTACGCTGGTGATACAAAGCTGGGAGGAGTGGCCGGCACGCCAGAAGGCTGTGCTGCCTTTCAGTGAGACCTGGGCAGGCTGGAGAGCTGGGCAGGAAGAAACCAGCTGAGGTTTAACAAAAGCAATTGCACCTGGGAAGGGGAAGTGCATCTATTAGTCCAGGCTGGGGGATGAGCTGCTGGAGAGGAGCTGTGCGGAGAAGGACCTGGGGGTCCTGGTGGCCGACAGGTTTGCCATGATCCAGCAGTGTGCCCTGGTGGCCAAGAAGGCCAATGGGATCCAGGGGTGCATTAAAAGCAGCGTGGCCAGCAGGTCAAGGGAGGTGATCCTCCCCCTCTCCTCTGCCCTGGTCAGGCCTCCCATGGAGTACTGTGTCCAGTTCTGGGCTCCCCAGTGTGAGAAACACAGTTGCAAGTTCTGAGATGTTTCTCACAATCTGGGGGCTTGTGCAGGATCTTGCCGCCTACCAGAGAGTTCTTGCCACCACAGAGAGGAAGGTGCACCCTGCTGATTTCAGCGGTTCCGTTGGGAACCGTGGGTTGTCTCGGGATGGCCGACAAAGGACCGAGACTGTTAATCTGAAGACAGGCTCTGTGAAGCACTGGGGAGAAGGGAGGCCACCGCAGACGTACCACAGACACATGTCAGACGCAGGACAGGCACAGGGCTAACAGCTGGAGGGAAAAATCAGCATTTCCAATTAATCCAGAACATCTCTCGAGTTCTTTCTCGAAAGAATTGTTGGATTTGCACCCAGAAGCCTAGAAAGACTGAAAGGGCCTTGTCCCTGATTGCTATTCCAGCAGCAACTGTGTCTGGATTGTCAAGATTACTAACAAGGGCTGATCATACTCTGTCCTGGGAAGGAACAGATTTTGAAGTTGAGCTCCCTACACGTAATCCTGGCTACAATATAGTGTGTTATCAAAGGTGCCTTTTAAGCAGCACTGATAGAAACTCAGGGGGCAAGGGGACTGACCCTGGGTGTGGAAATAGTATCCATGAAGTACGGAATAATCCATACTGTATCGAATATGGTAGCTGCGGGAATGCTAATATACATACTGCAGACCAGATACACCATGAGAATCCTGGAACCGGGTGGCCTGTCCCAAATGGCAAGGGGTGGTACTGGCTCTGTGGCCATAAAGCCAGGGAGGTGTTGCCCCTAGGACGGAAGGGAGCTTGCACCCTGAGGGCAGTAATTCCAAACGTAGCTAAGATTGAAGACTCTCAAAGCCAAAGCCCCCTTGAGACCCCACGCGGAATTAAGCGGACGCCAGATAATCCTCTAGTAAAAAGAAAGGAGGCATTTCACAGTTTTGCAGGGTGGTTTTTACCTTGGTTAGGGGTGGGCGAATTAGAAAAAGCTATTGTAAATATCCCAGTTATAACTGAAGAACTAGAAAATAACACTCTGGATGCAGTCCGGGCACTACAAAAAGAGGCAAGGAGTTTGCAAAAATAGTACTCCACAGTCGAATGCTATTAGATTTATTGCTAACCTCACAAGGAGGAGCATGCACTGTAATTAATGCTAGTTGCTGTATGTATGTAGATCAAATGGGAGAAATTTGACCGGTCTCAAAAACATTTGGGAAAAACAATAACACACTCAGAAAAACAAGATCCTGCATAGAGTGGCTCAAGATGACGCTTCCTGGGGATTTAGAAACGTTTGGGAGAAATTAACTTCGCGGTTACCTGAATGGAATTGGCTCAAACGACTACTTGTTGGTGTTATAACAATAATGGCATTGTGTATCCGTCATCCCCCATGACATCGGAAGAAGAATATTGCGCCTTAATGTTGGAAAAACTCAAGAGTGGGGTATGTGAAGAGGCGCAAAAAGAACAATAGGAGTAAGAAAAGAAGAGGGGTGGAATTGTGAGAAACCAAGTAGTGTTTTTGCGACAGAAGGTGTTTTTGCAGTGGAAAATTGCACTAAGGTTGCAAATTCAAAAGCGATTGTGCGGCATAGCAGTGGGGAGTATGTTCAGCAGATAAAGGAAAGGTCCGCCTGTCCCAAAAGGAGGATAGCTAAGAAAAACAGGATGAACAGTACAACATCAGTAAAAACCCAAATGACAGGCCCTCTAGTCACGAGAGAAGAAGGACAAATAAACAAAAAGGAAAAGGAGAAATGAACAGTCGGTCAAGTAAAATTGTGTATCTATGGTACAGAAGTGCGTCGAGTAGGTTGTGAACCTGTAGTACTCAGCCAGTGAGGAAACAGGAGAAATCAGGTGTCGGGTAACAGGGAATATAAAGTTATAATAAACTTTTATTGTGTGCTTCCGCTTGCAGGACACCCGCCATTGCACTTGAGAATCACATAGCTTCACAGAAACTCATGTCTGCAGAAAATTATTGAGCTTTTTCATGCACCAGTGAAAAGGAGATGCAGTTCCGCAAGAAGCTGAAGCAAAAGCTCTGTGTCACTGTGTTAGTAATAGAAGAAGAAATAATACAATATTGTTTAGTATGCTACATTTGCGATGTACTGTTCCGAGGCTGCGCTTGGAAGATACAAAATATATGTGCAAGGGTAACATGAGAATGCACCAATTCATGATGAGGAGTAAGGAGGATTAAAAGAATGCTCAATTTGCAAGACATCTAGATAACTGGGGCTTCTTGGACTCTGGGAACTGGGTCAAACCAACCTTGCGGTTTGGACTGAGACCAAGGGTTCAGAGAGCATGCGTGAGAAGGAAAGGTTAAAAAGTTCAACTCTGATGAAGACATCTTACTTCATCCCGACGACCACCCGGACGACCACCAGAGAGTGATACGCAAGCGCAGAAGGACTGATAAGATAATTAGCATACGAAGCGAGGCTAGGTGGAGCTAGGAAATGAATATGCATAGATGAGTTGTGAAACCTAATGCATATGTAGTATCTTAGGAGATAAAAGAGAACTAAGAAAACAAATCAGACGAAGTTAGATTTGGGCAGGCATGCCCCTAACTTCCGGCGCCTAATAAAGCACCTTCATATAATCACTTTGTGGATTATGTGTCTTCATGAACGCTAACATTTTGGCGACCCAGATGGGACCTCGTGGGCACTGCTGAGGCGGCTCGCGAACTGATCACGCTCCAGCCGGCACCGAGGAGTTTCTCGGGGAGCCATCGGCCGCGACCGACCCCCGCTGCTCACAACGTACCTCTGAAAGGGTAAGAAAAAGGTGCTTTCTGGTAATTGGTACCGATCTGGTCTGGGAGCCTGCCGGTCAGACGCGGCGAAAGCCACGCACGGTTGGGCTAGGGAATTCCCGTGGTAAGCCTAGGCGCCGTCCGTCAGACAGTCGCGAAAGCGCTGCAGGTTCGGCATCAGTGGTCTGGTTTTGCTGCAGGCTCAGCATCTGGTTCGGTTCGGTAAAAGCTATAGCTGATAATGGAAAAACTTAAAAGTATTCTGGGCGGTAATGCTTCGGTACCGCGATCCTCCCCTTTGGGCTGTTTATTAGCACACTGGAAGGAGGGGTGTTTCGGGCAGGAGTTACGAAAGGGTAAACTGGTTGATTACTGTAATGTTTGGTGGCCACAGTATGAACTAGAAGATCAAGAAAGTTGGCCAGAAAACGGAACCTTACAGTACAATACTATCTTACAATTAATGTTATTTTGTAAGCGAAAAGGCAAGTGGGACGAGATTCCTTATGTAGAACTATTTTTCTATTTGCGAGATAAGCCTGAGTGGCAACGCGCTTGCGGGATAATGGTGGCTAAAATAACTGTTGATGAGCATTGTAAAGGATGCAGAGGAGAAAGACGCTGTATAGGACATCAAGCGTTAGAGAATGATAGGTATTACAGACGGGATGATGGAAATATAGATTTGGAAGTAGTACCATCAGCCCCGTTAGAACAAGGGCAGACTGTCAGGGAAGGAAGCGGGGATAGTGAGGGGGAGGAGGAAGAAAAAGGAGCGGTAGCTTCGGCTACCCCGGTATCGTATAGAACCCGACAACGAGAGCAGAAAGTTGTGGATGAATGGATGATAAGAAAGAAAGGCGGAATAAGACAAAAGGGAAACATAATTGCTCCACTCAGACAAGGAGTAGGGACGGAAGGGCCAGTATATGTTAAAGTACCGTTTACTCCGGGAGACCTAGTAATTTGGAAACAAGCAGCAGGGACATATCGGGAAAACCCGGATAAAGTAGCCAGGGTAATGAAAATGATAATTAAAACCCAGAATCCGGACTGGGATGATCTTCAAGTAATATTAGATACATTAATGGACTCGACAGAAAAAGATATGGTGTTAAGGGCAGCTAGAGAAAGAGCAAAAGAGGATGTTCGGAATGGATTAGTCTCGGGAAGCGTAGATCAGAACTTCCCGACGGAAGACCCGCAATGGGACTATAATACAGGGGATGGTCTGAGGAGATTGAAGAGATACCAGGATTGGATCCAAATAGGGGTGCAGAGTGCTATGCCTAAAACTATAAATTGGTCTAAATTGTATAATGTTAGGCAGGAGAAAACCGAATCTCCCTCTGCATTTTTGGAAAGGCTTAAGGAAACTGCAAAGAAATATACTGACCTAGATATAGAAACAGAACAAGCTAAAGCACAATTAGCTCTTATCTTTTTAGGACAATCACAGGAGGACATCCGGAAGAAATTACAGAAACTGGAGGGAGGAGACCTGAGAAATATGGATAGACTGTTAGAAATAGCCTGGAAAGTATACAACAATAGAGAAAAAGAATCCACCAGGAGGCAGCAACAGAATTTGTTAGCAGTAATTCAAGGCAGAGGAAACCAAGGATTCAGAGGGAGAGGAAGAGGATTTGCTAGAGGACGGGGAGTTAGTATCGGAAGGGGTCGCGGAGACTTTGGTGGAAATCCGGGAGAAAGATTAGGATTGAATCAGTGTGCTTATTGTAAAAAGGAGGGGCATTGGAAAAATGAGTGTCCGTTTAGAAGAGACCAATTCTCGGGAAGTTCATTTCAGAATCAGGAGGCCATTAAGGCAATGGTGCTGGGAGATTTTAGTAGCTGACTAGATACAGAACATAAAACAGTCAAAGAACCTTTAGTAAAGATTCAATTAGGGGATAAGGAAGTAAAGTTCTTGATAGATACAGGAGCAACATATTCAGTGTTAAATAGTTTAAAAGGACGATTGGGAACTAAGACAACTACAGTAATTGGAGCCACAGGGAAGGAGGAGGAACGGCCATTCTTACAACCCCTTGATTTGCGTTTTGGGGGTAAGGAACTAACCCATGAATTTTTGTATGTACCAGAATGCCCGATTCCACTCTTGGGACGGGATCTATTAGCTAAATTAGATGCAACAATAACCTTTGAGGATGGAGAATTAATAATGAAGGTACCTGAGTCCAAAGTAGGACAAATCCTAATGATCAAAGATAAACCCTTTGTTAATATTCCAAGAGAAGTAGAAAATGCAGTTATACCAACAGTATGGGAAACAGATGTACCAGGGAAGTCGAAACTGGCACAACCGGTAAAGGTGGAATTAAAGGAAGGAGCCAAACCTGTTCGAATCAAACAATATCCACTTAAGATAGAAGCTAGGCAGGGGATAGTGAAAATTATTGACAAATTTCTTAAATATCAGATTCTGGAAGAATGTAAATCGGAATACAATACTCCAATTTTTCCAGTAAGGAAGCCGAATGGTGAGTATAGATTGGTACAAGATCTTAGAGCAATAAATGAAATAACAAAGGACATTCACCCGGTAGTAGCTAATCCTTACACATTGT
This sequence comes from Anser anser, assembly GCF_964211835.1. Taxonomy (NCBI): domain Eukaryota; kingdom Metazoa; phylum Chordata; class Aves; order Anseriformes; family Anatidae; genus Anser; species Anser anser. Next base: position 121,853,427 of record NC_139722.1, on the reverse strand, counting down.
TAACATCTGTGAGAGAGAAATATAAATGGTTTACTGTGATAGATTTAAAGGATGCCTTCTTTTGCATACCTCTTGATAAAGATAGTAGAAAATTATTTGCCTTCGAATGGGAAAATCCTCAGAGTGGACGAAAGACACAATTAACTTGGACAAGACTCCCACAAGGCTTCAAGAATAGCCCGACCCTCTTTGGAAGCCAGCTGGCCAAGGAACTGGAAATCTGGACAACGCAAGGACAAATACAGGTACCCAGAAGTCAGTATTTGCTGTTACAATATGTAGATGATATTTTGATTGCTACAGAGAATGAGTCGCTCTGCACCCAAATAACCATCGAAATTTTAAATCAGTTGGGAATGGGTGGTTATAAAGTTTCAAAGGAAAAAGCACAAATAGTTTGCTCAACTGTAACATATTTGGGGTGTGAGATTTCCCAGGGACAAAGAAGTCTGGGTGTCAATAGGATAAAAGCTATATGCACCATCCCGGAACCTCAAAATCTCCATGAGCTAAGGGCCTTCTTAGGAATGGCTGGCTGGTGCAGATTATGGATAATGGACTATGGACTCATAGCTAAGCCCCTTTATGAAGCTCAGAAGGCACAGGATTTTATTTGGGGAAAAGTACAGAAAGAAGCTTTCAAGAAACTTAAAGATGCCTTAATGAAGTCACCAGCTTTGGGCCTACCAGATTTATCAAAAGATTTCCAGTTATTTGTATATGAAAGACAACGACTAGCACTAGGGGTACTAACCCAGCGACTGGGAAGCTGGAAAAGACCTGTGGGATACTTTTCTAAGCAGTTGGATGCTGTAAGTGCAGGATGGCCCTCATGTTTGCGGGCAGTAGCAGCAACAGTTCTCTTAATCCAGGAAGCAAGGAAACTTACCTTGGGAAAACGTATTGAAGTTTTTGTACCACATATGGTAACAACTGTTTTAGAACAAAAGGGGGGCCACTGGCTATCACCCAGCCGAATGATGAAATATCAGGCAATACTAACTGAACAAGATGACGTAACCTTGAAAACAACTAACCTGTTAAATCCAGCAGTATTTTTAGGAACTGTTCCAGAAGAAGGACCGTTGGAACACAATTGTGTGGAAATAATCGAACATACCCATGCCAGCCGCGAGGATTTGAAGGATGTACCCCTTGAAAGGTATGACTGGGAACTTTTTACTGATGGTAGTAGTTTTGTGGAGAATGGAACACGATATGCAGGGTATGCAGTAACAACCCTGAAGACAGTGATCGAAGCAAAACCTTTACCACCTGGAACATCAGCACAGCGAGCAGAACTGATAGCCCTGACTCGAGCACTGGAACTGAGTAAAGGGAAGATGGTAAATATTTGGACAGATTCAAAGTATGCTTTTGGAGTAGTCCATGTTCATGGAGCATTATGGAAAGAAAGAGGGCTGTTGTCCTCACAAGGAGCCAATATAAGATATCAAGAGGAGGTGTTAAATTTGATAAATGCGGTACAAAAACCAAAACAAGTGGCTATTATGCACTGTAAAGCTCATCAAGGAGGAACCTCAAAAATATCAGAAGGGAATCGGCTGGCAGATCGAGCAGCTCGACAAATTGCTCGGGAGGTGTGGAATGTAATGGCTTTGGTACCACTTAAGGTAGGCCCCACTTGTCTTAATCTTCCCAAGGAACCAAGATATTCACCAGAGGATGAGAAATTAGCAAATCTCCTAAAGGCCCGAAAGAACTCTGATGGATGGTATGTAACCACTACGGGCCAGGTAGTAATACCCCCCTTGGTGATGCGAGAGATACTTCAGACAAGACATAATGAGTGTCACTGGGGTGCAGAGGCAATGGTAACATTTTTAAAACGTAGCATCATCTCTACACATATGTTAACAATGGCAAAATCAGTAATGTCAAAGTGTGAGATTTGTCTGAAAAATAATCCAGTAGCAAGAAAACATGCTGAAATGGGAAGAGTTAGAGTAGGAATAGAACCAGGAGATTACTGGCAAGTTGATTTTGTAGAGTTACCTAGGACCGGGGGATATAGGTATTTGTTAGTAGGGGTTGACACCTTTTCCGGATGGCCGGAAGCCCTTCCCTGTCGCACCAATCAAGCTAAAGAGACAGTAAAATGGTTACTGCGGGAAATCATTCCGAGGTTTGGGGTACCATTAGGAATATCCTCGGATAGGGGGCCGCACTTTGTTTCATCTGTGGTTAAAGACGTAAGTCGACTATTAGGAATTTCTTGGAATTTACATACTGCATGGAGACCCCAATCTAGTGGACAGGTAGAAAGGATGAACCAAACTCTAAAGGGACAGATCAGTAAAATCTGCCAGGAAGCCAAAATACAATGGCCACAAGCTTTGCCTATAGCCTTATTGAGAATAAGGATAAAGCCAAGGAGTGGAATGTCAGTAAGCCCATACGAGATAATGTATGGAAAGCCTTACGAATCCCCAGAACCAAATCCTAACATGCATATAACAGGGAACCAGGATGTTCATAATTATGTATTGTCTCTTGGTAAAACTTTAGCTCAACTTCGAAGTGTTCTGGTGTGGAACCGACCGTTGGCACTGGAAAATCCTGTCCACGACATACAGCCAGGTGACCGAGTGTACATTAAAAACTGGAATGAAGAACCCCTGAGAGAACGGTGGGCCGGACCTTATCAAGTATTATTGACTACTTTTACAGCTGTAAAGGTAGAAGGGGTGGATGCTTGGATTCATTATACTCGGGTGAAAAAGGTTCCCGAATTTTGGTCAGTGCGAGCAATCGGAGATACAAAACTACAGATGAAGCGTGTATAACCATACAATGTTGGGGTTCTTAACAACAGTAAAGATAACAGTAATTGTTTTGTGTAAATACCTTGTAATTGGGTTCCTAGAAATACCAGAAAAATATAAGAAAGAGGAAATATTCAGAGGAGAAAATGTTACTTTGGAATGTGGAATGCACAACGATAAACCAATAACAATTAGCTCTCTACAGGTGGTCTGGGAAAAAATAAGTGACTCCGGACAGAGCCAGGAAATATACGTAGACACAACCAGGGACAATACAGGATTGAAGGCTGGATGGAAGGGGAAGGCGTACGTAAGTATAACCATAGAACTGGGCCAACAACTGAGAGGAGCTACCACCTTAACCCTGTTTAGTGTTACTAAAGTCAACAAAGGAAATTACCGGTGCGTGGTAACACATGAAAATAGCACAGATTACGGGATAAGAGAAATATTCGTATATCCGAAATTGGATAAAGGAATATTGGTAGCCCACCAAAAAGTATCTAGAAGAAAAAGAGAGGGCCAGGTACCATGGACACAAGTGGTACAGATCCCACCTAGGCAACCATCAGAGAATTTACTGGTAGGATTGATTAAAGATTTTGCCATAATGAAAGGAACTGATAGAATTACTGCTTGTTTGCCCATCCCAAAAGCAACGGGGGACCCGCTTGAGTGGGGTATAATAACCTCCCCACTGCCCCAAGTAAAAGGAAATGAAACAATTCAATGTAAAGAAGTGAAAGCTCTAGAGAGGATAAATGTTACACAATACTATAGGAAACTGAGCCCCCCAACATCAAGGTCTGAATGTGAAAAGAAGAAGAACTACCATTTCATAACGATAGGCAGATTTAAGAATGTGGGACAGTGTTATTACGACGAACTACGTGTAGTAGAAGGAGTTAGAGAAAAGATTGTTTGGGAATGTCAAGAGAAAAATAAGCCAAAAGGAATGAAAGGGTGGGATAGTGATTGGACAGTAAGTTTATTGCAGAAATTCCAGTATGGAGGGAATACATCATGGTGTATTAAATGGCAGGGAAAGCAGAATGGAACTGATCAGTTTTATACAGTAAGCCGGGCTGACAGTAGTGGTAGACAAGAGTCAACAAAGGTAGCTTGGTGGACTTGTGAGAAGAAATATACTTGCGACAGTAATAATGAAGATGTTGAGCACTTACTTCCGGTATTGATAGCTCTTAGGGCAGGATGTGCTTGCCGAGGAATTAAGTACAATTCGGAAAGAAATAGCCAGGCTAGTCAAGTCGCAGTGGATTGTAGCTATAGTACCATAAAAAGTCCAGGACAATTTGTATGGGCAGCCAGTAATGGAACTTGGACTGCACACCCACCGATAGATGGGGAAGTAAAAGAAATAACTCTAGGACTCCCTCCCCACGCTGCGTCCAATATCGAAAAAGTCTCCTTTTAAGGGAAAGTTGGAAACCCTACAAATTAGTAGGGCAAAAAGAAGTTTAGAAGAAGGGGCAGATGAAGATATATGGCATGAACTCTCGGATGGAGTAAAATTCAATTGGGCATTAGAACCTCTATTTGCAAAGGTAGCTACTTATTGAAATAGGGAAATGATTTATAAACTTACAGGACAAGTGAGTAGGCTTGCGAAAGCCACAAAAGAAGGCTTTAGAGACCTTAATATCCAACTACAAGCTACAACTAAAATGGCTACAGAATCAATTAGCATTAGATACACTGTTATTAAAGGAACATGGAGTATGTGGATTTCTAAAAGATCATATTGATCATTGCTGCATCCACATTCCAAATGTGACTATTGATGTAGAACATGACATAGAACAACTGGCTCGAGTGGAACAAGATGCAGAACAGGAAGAGAAAGATATGACAACAAGCTGGTTGGATAAAATTTTTAGTGGATGGAATATTAGTAATTGGGTTAAGTCCTTACTGGAGACAATAATTATATTGGTGATTGTAGGGGTACTAATTTGGTTAACATTTATAATGCTGAAAAGTCTGATTCTAAGGAAGACAACCTGGAACCGGACAGTGATGCAAACTATTGCTCGGTAAATGGAACCACATCCTCAATATCCTCCACCGGCATCTAACAACTTTGGATTTCAGAGAAAGAATCTGAGGAACCCAGGAGGTGAAATGGAATGAAAACCGAATAGACAAGATCAGTTTCAGATCAAGTGAACCCAACCAAAAGAGCGAATGTAACATAAAGCAGAAGTGGTGGACTTATGAAATGTTGTGACAATCCTAATCTTTGTAATTTCCTTGATTCTTAATGATGTAATTTTCCGTGGTTATATTATTGGTGAGCACTGAGTGTAAAATATTTTAGTTAGTTAGTGAAAGCATTTGCCCTCCTCGAAAGGAGTGAAATGCTTTCAAAGGGGGGAAATGTTAGTAATAGAAGAAGAAATAATACAATATTGTTTAGTATGCTACATTTGCGATGTACTGTTCCGAGGCTGCGCTTGGAAGATACAAAATATATGTGCAAGGGTAACATGAGAATGCACCAATTCATGATGAGGAGTAAGGAGGATTAAAAGAATGCTCAATTTGCAAGACATCTAGATAACTGGGGCTTCTTGGACTCTGGGAACTGGGTCAAACCAACCTTGCGGTTTGGACTGAGACCAAGGGTTCAGAGAGCATGCGTGAGAAGGAAAGGTTAAAAAGTTCAACTCTGATGAAGACATCTTACTTCATCCCGACGACCACCCGGACGACCACCAGAGAGTGATACGCAAGCGCAGAAGGACTGATAAGATAATTAGCATACGAAGCGAGGCTAGGTGGAGCTAGGAAATGAATATGCATAGATGAGTTGTGAAACCTAATGCATATGTAGTATCTTAGGAGATAAAAGAGAACTAAGAAAACAAATCAGACGAAGTTAGATTTGGGCAGGCATGCCCCTAACTTCCGGCGCCTAATAAAGCACCTTCATATAATCACTTTGTGGATTATGTGTCTTCATGAACGCTAACAACTGGGGAGTTCTGGTGAGGAAGAAGGAGACTTGCGTTCTCACAGTGGATGGTTTGAACCGAGTTTAGTCCTGTGGGCTGTGTCAGCAGAACCGTCTTGTTGTGTAGCCTTTGAGGAGTTTGAGGACTCCATTTCGTGTCTCTGGGCAGCACGGGGAAGCGGGCAGTGTACTGTGTGTCAGCGGGGATTCATTAGAGGAGGGACTTATTGACGGGCAATGTCAGCGTGCCCTGCACAATGCCGCTGCCGCCTTGCTGGAGCAGTTTGCGTGCTCCTGTGGTCAAAATGTGCCTCTCGGTGGGCCGGGGGGCAAGGCGAGGCAGAGCTGGAGGCGGTGTCCGGGAGGCCTCGTCGCCCCTGCGAGGCGCTGCGCCAGGCCTCAGCCCTGGGAGGCCGGCCATTGGGTGCCACAGCTCCATGCTGCCTAGCAACAAGCGCCAGCGGGCTCGCTATTGGCTGCGCCCAGAGGCGCCAAGGCAGGCGGCCAATGGGGCGGCGCCTGGCTGTGAGGGAGCGGAGGTGTCACAGCGCGGGGTGGGTGACATGGTGCTGGGTGTGCTGGGGCTGCGGCACTCCGGCGATGGCGGCGCGCAGGCGAGGCGGGCTGCTTGTGGCCCCTGAGGAGAGCTTCTGCGTGCAGCTTTCGGTGTTTTCGTCACTGTGCGACCCCGGAGGAGTGCGTCATCGTGCAGCTTGGGGGGTTTTCTTCACCGTGGCCCTGAGGATTGCTTCGTCGTGCAGCTTTCGGGGTTCTCTTCACCACTTTTCCCCTGAGGAGAGCTTCGTTGTCCAGCTTTTGGTGTTGTTTTAACCTTGTTGCCCCTGAGAAGTGCTTCATCTTCCAACTTTGGGTGTTTCTTTCTTGTTCCAGGCCCTGAGGATTGCTTCATCGTGCAGCTTCTGTTGTTTTCTTCACTGCGGCCCCTGAGGAGTTCTTCGTCGCGCAGCTTTTGGTGTTTCTTCACTGCAGTTCCTGAGGAGTGGTTATTGAGCAGCTTTTAGTGTCTCCTTCACGTTGCGGTACTTGAGGAGATCTGCATCGTCCAGCTTTTGGCGTTCCCCATGCCACATTTCCCCTGAGGAGTTCTTCATCTTGCAGTCTTTGGTGTTTACTTCTCTACGGCCCTGAGGAATTCTTCGTCGTCCAGCTTTTGGGGTTTTCTTCACCACATTTCCCCTGAGGAGTTCTTCATCTTGCAACCTTTGGTGTTTACTTCTCTGCGGCCCTGAGGAATTCTTCGTCGTCCAGCTTTTGGGGTTCTCTTCGCCACATTTTCCCTGAGGAGAGCAATATCGTCTTTTTTGTTTTCTTCACCTTGTGGCCCCTGAGGAGTTCTTCATCGCGCAGCTTTTGGGGTTTGTTCAGTGCAGCCTCTGAGGAGTGCTTTCTTGAGCAGCACTTGGTGTGTTCTTCCCTGCGACTTGAGGAGTGCTTCTACGTCCACCTTTTGAGGTTCTCCACACCACGTTTCCCCTGAGGAGAGAGCTTCATCGTCCAACTTCAGGAGTTTTCTTCGCAGTGGCCCTTGAGGAGTAATTCTTCGTGGAGCTTTTCATATTTCCTTCACGTTGTGGCCTCTGAGGAGTGCTTCTCTGTGCAGCGTTTGGTGTTTTCTTCAGTGTGCGACCACGAAGGAGTGCATCATCATGCAGGCTTTGGTGTTTTCTTCACAGCGGCCCTAAGGAGTTCGTCAAAGTGCAGGTTTTGGGGTTCTCGTCACCATGTTTTCCTGGAGGAGAGCTTCATCGTGCAACTTCTGGTACTGTTTTCATCTTGTTGCCCCTGAGAAGTGCTTCATCTTCCAACAATTGTTTTTTTTTTCTCATTCCAGGCCCTGAGGATTGCTTCGTCGTGCAGCTTCTGGTGTTTTCTTCCGTGTGGCCCCTGAGGAGTTCTGCATCGTTCTGCTTTTGGGGTTCTCTTCACCACGTTTCCCATGAGGAGAGCTTCTTCATTCAGCTTTTGGTGTTTCTGCACTGCAGCCTCGGAGGAGTGATTTGTTGAGCAGCTTTGGTTATTTTCTTCACTGCGCCTTGAGGAGTGCTTCTGCATCCAGCTTTTGGTATTTCTTCGCTGCAGTTCCTGAGGAGCGGTTTCTTGAGCAGCTCGTAGTGTCTCCTTCACGTTGCGATATCTGAGGAGATCTGCATCGTCCAGCTTTTGGCGTTCCCCATGCCACATTTCCCCTGAGGAGTTCTTCATCTTGCAATCTTTGGTGTTTACTTCTCTGCGGCCCTGAGGAGTTCTTCGTCGTCCAGCTTTTGGGGTTTTCTTCGCCACATTTCCCCTGAGGAGTTCTTCATCTTGCAACCTTTGGTGTTTACTTCTCTGCGGCCCTGAGGAATTCTTCGTCGTCCAGCTTTTGGGGTTCTCTTCACCACATTTTCCCTGAGGAGAGCAATATCGTCTTTTTTGTTTTCTTCACCTTGTGGCCCCTGAGGAGTTCTTCATCGCGCAGCTTTTGGGGTTTCTTCAGTGCAGCCTCTGAGGAGTGCTTTCTTGAGCAGCATTTGGTGTGTTCTTCCCTGCGACTTGAGGAGTGCTTCTACGTCCACCTTTTGAGGTTCTCCACACCACGTTTCCCCTGAGGAGAGAGCTTCATCGTCCAACTTCAGGAGTTTTCTTCGCAGTGGCCCTTGAGGAGTAATTCTTCGTGGAGCTTTTCATATTTCCTTCACGTTGTGGCCTCTGAGGAGTGCTTCTCTGGGCAGCGTTTGGTGTTTTCTTCAGTGTGCGACCACGAAGGAGTGCATCATCATGCAGGCTTTGGTGTTTTCTTCACAGCGGCCCTAAGGAGTTCGTCAAAGTGCAGGTTTTGGGGTTCTCGTCACCATGTTTTCCTGGAGGAGAGCTTCATCGTGCAACTTCTGGTACTGTTTTCATCTTGTTGCCCCTGAGAAGTGCTTCATCTTCCAACAATTGTTTTTTTTTTCTCATTCCAGGCCCTGAGGATTGCTTCGTCGTGCAGCTTCTGGTGTTTTCTTCCGTGTGGCCCCTGAGGAGTTCTGCATTGTTCTGCTTTTGGGGTTCTCTTCACCACGTTTCCCATGAGGAGAGCTTCTTCATTCAGCTTTTGGTGTTTCTGCACTGCAGCCTCGGAGGAGTGATTTGTTGAGCAGCTTTGGTTATTTTCTTCACTGCGCCTTGAGGAGTGCTTCTGCATCCAGCTTTTGGTATTTCTTCGCTGCAGTTCCTGAGGAGCGGTTTCCTGAGCAGCTCGTAGTGTCTCCTTCACGTTGCGATACTTGAGGAGATCTGCATCGTCCAGCTTTTGGCGTTCCCCATGCCACATTTCCCCTGAGGAGTTCTTCATCTTGCAATCTTTGGTGTTTACTTCTCTGCGGCCCTGAGGAGTTCTTCGTCGTCCAGCTTTTGGGGTTTTCTTCACCACATTTCCCCTGAGGAGTTCTTCATCTTGCAACCTTTGGTGTTTACTTCTCTGCGGCCCTGAGGAATTCTTCGTCGTCCAGCTTTTGGGGTTCTCTTCACCACATTTTCCCTGAGGAGAGCAATATCGTCTATCTTTTTTGTTTTCTTCACCTTGTGGCCCCTGAGGAGTTCTTCATCGCGCAGCTTTTGGGGTTTCTTCAGTGCAGCCTCTGAGGAGTGCTTTCTTGAGCAGCACTTGGTGTGTTCTTTCCCGCGACTTGAGGAGTGCTTCTACGTCCACGTTTGGAGGTTCTCTTCACCACGTTTCCCCTGAGGAGAGCTTCATCGTCCGGGTTTTGGAGTTTTCTTCGCAGTGGCCCTTGAGGAGTAATTCTTCGTGGAGCTTTTTGTGTTTTCTTCACCTTGTGGCCCCGAGGATTGCTTCTACATGTAGCTTGTGGTGTTTTCTTCACTACGCCCCTGAGGAGTTGTTCATCGTGAAGCTCTTGGTGTTTTCTTCACTACGGCCCTGAGGAGTTGTTCATCGTGCAGCTTCTGGTGTTTTCTACACTGCGGCCCTGAGGAATTCTGCATCGTCCAACCTTTGGGGTTGTCCTCACCGTGTTTTCCCTGAGGAGAACTTCTTCGTACAACTATTGGTATTGTTTTCACCTTGTTGCCCATGAGAAGTGCTTCATCATCCAACCTTTGGTGTTTCTTTTCTCGTTCCAGGTCCCGAGGAGTTCTTCATCATGCAGGTTTTGGGGTTCTCTTCACTGCGGCCCCTGAGGAGTTCTGCATCGTGCAGGTTTTGCGGTTCTCCAGAGCACGTTGCCCCTGAGGAGAGCTTCATGGTCTAGCTTTCGGTGTTTTCATCTCTCTGCGACCCTGGAGGAGTACGTCATCGTGCAGCTTTTGGTGTTGTTTTCACCTTGTTTCCCCTGAGAAGTTCTTCATCTTCCAACATTTGGTGTTTTTCTCTCGTTGCAGGCCCAGAGGAGCTTTTCACCGTGCAGCTCTTCCTGTTTTCTTCACTGCGGCCCTTGAGGACTTCTTCCTCGTGCAGCTTTTGGTGTTTTCTTCACCGAGGCCCTTTTTGGCATCTCCGATGTCTGCAGCCAGAGCGACGGATCAGCTGCATGAAGTGTGAAGAAGCACATTCGTCTGTTTGTTTTCAGTTTGCCAAGCGCTCATGTCAAATAGAGCTCTTTCTTTGTTGTACTAGGAGGTGCCAAGTGTCGTTTTTTCTTCTCCTCCTTTTCAGTCCTGCTGCTCCTTCAAAGCATTGAGGAGTTATCTTGCCTTTTGCAGTGGGTTTCCGTGGCAACGTTTAGGTAGCGGGGGGGCCATCGGGGTGGGTTCTGTGAGAAGAATCCAGAAGCTGCCCCATGTTAGGGAAGGGCCTTGCCGCTGGCCAGGGCTGGGCCAATAAGCGATATTGTTTGCGCCTCTGTGAGAGCAGACTGAAGAAAGGCAAAACAAAAAACCTGCTGCGGAACAGCAGCTGGGAGAGAGAGAGGAGTGAGAGACAGCCTTGCAGACGCCAAGGTCAGTGAAGAAGGAGGGGGAGAGGTGCTCCAGGCGCCGGAGCAGAAGTCCCCTGCGGCCTGTGGTGAGGCCCGTGGTGAAGCAGGCTGTCCCCCTGCTGCCCGTGGCGTACCACGGTGGAGCGGGGTTCCACGCTGCAGAGCACGGTGGAGCAGGGTCAGAGAGTGACCGAGAAGGAGCGGCGGAGCCAAAGTGCTCCAGACTGACCGCAGCCCCCATTGCCCCGTTCCCCTGCGCCGCTGGGGGGGAGGAGGTGGGAGGGGGCGGATGGGGGGGAAAAATCTTTCTCCCTCCCTACTCTGAGTCTGTTTTGCCCATCACGAGAACTGTTGAGTGATCTCCCCGTCCTCATCTGAGCCCTTGAGCCCTCTGCATCGTATTTTCTCCCCCTTTCCCTTTGAGGAGGGGGAGCGAGAGAGCGGCCGTGGTGGAACTCGGCTGCCCACCCGAGTCAAACCAGCACACCATAACACCTCAGCTAAATTCCCTTTGGTGCATCTGAAGCCCTTTCTTCCTTGTGCTAAATATATGGCCTGGGGAGAAGTTTGTTCACTTCTTCTTTGCAGCATCCTTCTGCGCATCTTGGTTCTGCCTTCTCTTGACATTAAAGAGTTTGTCCCTTAAGCCAACGGTTAACGTTTCCTTAGAGAGCATGTTTTCTAAAAGTCTGATCCCAAGAAGGATCCTTCTTGGCATCAGACTGACTGGGTTCTTTGGCTGCTTTCTGCTTGGTGGGTGTGTTCCTTGGAATATAATCCTCAGCAATAGACACAGTTTGAGTGGAAAATGTAAGAGTAGACCCCCCGCTCCGGATGGAGCAGTTTTCCGTCAGCCGTTCCCTCTCTCCTTCTTCAAGCTGCTGATGGGAGCACGAGGTGGGAGGGTGTCGAAGGCTTTCTGAAGGCGATGCATGGGTGTCTTCCCTGAGCAAGGTGTTCCGCTGGCGGAGGAGGAAATGGCTTTGTTGTTTGTTTCTCACCATCTGCACTTTGTTGCAGTTTTGGTTGGGGTTGCCTAACTCCACGTAACCTATTGGATTCTTTCCTTGAGTATTTTTGCAGGAATGGAAATGTAACTCCTTAGTTCAAAGAGTGAGATAATTCTCCTGTCATTTGCTTAATTTTCAATGTCATGTAACTTTTCCTACAATTTGCTCTCACTGGAGGGCCCCAGCCATGACCGCTCTCCTCTTAAGGCACCTCCAGCGTTAAGGAGAAGGGGAAAGACTTTGGGAGTGCCTTTTGTGTCTTCCCAGTGGGATGCTGATGCTCTAAACTTTTCTTTCACGGAGCGCGACCTGAATCTCCAAAAGCAAACACCACCAACAAAACAAAAACGAAACGAGCCCCACAGCTCTTAGTTTTCTTTATCGTCTATTTAAGCTATTGGAGAAGCAACTTTGTCAGTATGATGCTTGCATGGTCTTCTAACATTTGGGTTACCGTCCAGACTGACAGTAGGAAGACGCAGCCTTTCTAGATCTGGTTTGTATCGCTAAGAACCCCTGGTTGTGAAGATGACATCTAGCGGGAAGTTGCATAGTGGGGTCTTGTTCGACATCTTCATCGACGACTTTGATGAGGGAATAGTGTCTGCCCTCCAGAGGTACGCTGGTGATACAAAGCTGGGAGGAGTGGCCGGCACGCCAGAAGGCTGTGCTGCCTTTCAGTGAGACCTGGGCAGGCTGGAGAGCTGGGCAGGAAGAAACCAGCTGAGGTTTAACAAAAGCAATTGCACCTGGGAAGGGGAAGTGCATCTATTAGTCCAGGCTGGGGGATGACCTTCTGGAGAGGAGCTGTGCGGAGAAGGACCTGGGGGTCCTGGTGGCCGACAGGTTTGCCATGATCCAGCAGTGTGCCCTGGTGGCCAAGAAGGCCAATGGGATCCAGGGGTGCATTAAAAGCAGCGTGGCCAGCAGGTCAAGGTAGGTGATCCTCCCCCTCTCCTCTGCCCTGGTCAGGCCTCCCATGGAGTACTGTGTCCAGTTGTGGGCTCCCCAGTGTGAGAAACACAGTTGCAAGTTCTGAGATCTTTCTCACAATCTGGGGGCTTGTGCAGGATCTTGCCGCCTACCAGAGAGTTCTTGCCACCACAGAGAGGAAGGTGCACCCTGCTGATTTCAGCGGTTCCGTTGGGAACCGTGGGTTGTGTCGGGATGGCCGACAAAGGACCGAGACTGTTAATCTGAAGACAGGCTCTGTGAAGCACTGGGGAGAAGGGAGGCCACCGCAGACGTACCACAGACACATGTCAGACGCAGGACAGGCACAGGGCTAACAGCTGGAGGGAAAAATCAGCATTTCCAATTAATCCAGAACATCTCTCGAGTTCTATCTCGAAAGAATTGTTGGATTTGCACCCAGATGCCTAGAAAGACTGAAAGGGCCTTGTCCCTGATTGCTATTCTAGCAGCAACTGTGTCTGGATTGTCAAGATTACTAACAAGGACTGATCATACTCTGTCCTGGGAAGGAACAGATTTTGAAGTTGAGCTCCCTACATGTAATCCTGGCTACAATATAGTGTGTTATCAAAGGTGCCTTTTAAGCAACACTGATAGAAACTCAGGGGGCAAGAGGACTGACCCTGGGTGTGGAAATAGTATCCATGAAGTAAGGAATAATCCATACTGTATCGAATATGGTAGCTACGGGAATGCTAATATACATACTGCAGACCAGATACACCATGAGAATCCTGGAACCGGGTGGCCTGTCCCAAATGGCAAGGGGTGGTACTGGCTCTGTGGCCATAAAGCCAGGGAGGTGTTGCCCCTAGGACGGAAGGGAGCTTGCACCCTGAGGGCAGTAATTCCAAACGTAGCTAAGATTGAAGACTCTAAAAGCCAAAGCCCCCTTGAGACCCCACGCGGAATTAAGCGGACGCCAGATAATCCTCTAGTAAAAAGAAAGGAGGCATTTCACAGTTTTGCAGGGTGGTTTTTACCTTGGTTAGGGGTGGGCGAATTAGAAAAAGCTATTGTACATGTCCCAGTTATAACTGAAGAACTAGAAAATAACACTCTGGATGCAGTCCGGGCACTACAAAAAGAGGCAAGGAGTTTGCAAAAATAGTACTCCACAGTCGAATGCTATTAGATTTATTGCTAACCTCACAAGGAGGAGCATGCACTGTAATTAATGCTAGTTGCTGTATGTATGTAGATCAAATGGGAGAAATTTGACCGGTCTCAAAAACATTTGGGAAAAACAATAACACACTCAGAAAAACAAGATCCTGCATAGAGTGGCTCAAGAAGACGCTTCCTGGGGATTTAGAAACGTTTGGGAGAAATTAACTTCGCGGTTACCTGAACGGAATTGGCTCAAACGACTACTTGTTGGTATTATAACAATAATGGCATTGTGTATCCGTCATCCCCCATGACATCGGAAGAAGATTATTGCGCCTTAATGTTGGAAAAACTCAAGAGTGGGGTATGTGAAGAGGTGCAAAAAGAACAATAGGAGTAAGAAAAGAAGAGGGGTGGAATTGTGAGAAACCAAGTAGTGTTTTTGCGACAGAAGGTGTTTTTGCAGTGGAAAATTGCACTAAGGTTGCAAATTCAAAAGTGATTGTGCGGCATAGCAGTGGGGAGTATGTTGAGCAGATAAAGGAAAGGTCCGCCTGTCCCAAAAGAAGGAGGATAGCTAAGAAAAACGGGATGAACAGTACAACATCAGTAAAAACCCAAATGACAGGCCCTCTAGTCACGAGAGAAGAAGGACAAATAAACAAAAAGGAAAAGGAGAAATGAACAGTCGGTCAAGTAAAATTGTGTATCTATGGTACAGAAGTGCGTCGAGTAGGTTGTGAACCTGTAGTACTCAGCCAGTGAGGAAACAGGAGAAATCAGGTGTCGGGTAACAGGGAATATAAAGTTATAATAAACTTTTATTGTGTGCTTCCGCTTGCAGGACACCTGCCATTGCACTTGAGAATCATATAGCTTCACAGAAACTCACGTCTGCAGAAAATTATTGAGCTTTTTCATGCACCAGTGAAAAGGAGATGCAGTTCCGCAAGAAGCTGAAGCAAAAGCTCTGTGTCACTGGGGAGTTCTGGTGAGGAAGAAGGAGATTTGCGTTCTCACAGTGGATGGTTTGAACCGAGTTTAGTCCTGTGGGCTGTGTCAGCAGAACCGTCTTTGTTGTGTAGCCTTTGAGGAGTTTGAGGACTCCATTTCGTGTCTCTGGGCAGCACGGGGAAGCGGGCAGTGTACTGTGTGTCAGCGGGGATTCATTAGAGGAGGGACTTATTGACGGGCAATGTCAGCGTGCCCTGCACAATGCCGCTGCCGCCTTGCTGGAGCAGTTTGCGTGCTCCTGTGGTCAAAATGTGCCTCTCGGTGGGCCGGGGGGCAAGGCGAGGCAGAGCTGGAGGCGGTGTCCGGGAGGCCTCGTCGCCCCTGCGAGGCGCTGCGCCAGGCCTCAGCCCTGGGAGGCCGGCCATTGGGTGCCACAGCTCCATGCTGCCTAGCAACAAGCGCCAGCGGGCTCGCTATTGGCTGCGCCCAGAGGCGCCAAGGCAGGCGGCCAATGGGGCGGCGCCTGGCTGTGAGGGAGCGGAGGTGTCACAGCGCGGGGTGGGTGACATGGTGCTGGGTGTGCTGGGGCTGCGGCACTCCGGCGATGGCGGCGCGCAGGCGAGGCGGGCTGCTTGTGGCCCCTGAGGAGAGCTTCTGTGTGCAGCTTTCGGTGTTTTCGTCACTGTGCGACCCCGGAGGAGTGCGTCATCGTGCAGCTTGTGGGGTTTTCTTCACCGTGGCCCTGAGGAGTTCTTCATCGTGCAGCTTTCGGGGTTCTCTTCACCACTTTTCCCCTGAGGAGAGCTTCGTTGTCCAGCTTTTGGTGTTGTTTTAACCTTGTTGCCCCTGAGAAGTGCTTCATCTTCCAACTTTGGGTGTTTTTTTCTTGTTCCAGGCCCTGAGGATTGCTTCATCGTGCAGCTTCTGTTGTTTTCTTCACTGCGGCCCCTGAGGAGTTCTTCGTCGCGCAGCTTTTGGTGTTTCTTCACTGCAGTTCCTGAGGAGTGGTTATTGAGCAGCTTTTAGTGTCTCCTTCACGTTGCGGTACTTGAGGAGATCTGCATCGTCCAGCTTTTGGCGTTCCCCATGCCACCTTTCCCCTGAGGAGTTCTTCATCTTGCAATCTTTGGTGTTTACTTCTCTACGGCCCTGAGGAGTTCTTCGTCGTCCAGCTTTTGGGGTTTTCTTCACCACATTTCCCCTGAGGAGTTCTTCATCTTGCAACCTTTGGTGTTTACTTCTCTGCGGCCCTGAGGAATTCTTCGTCGTCCAGCTTTTGGGGTTCTCTTCGCCACATTTTCCCTGAGGAGAGCAATATCGTCTATCTTTTTTGTTTTCTTCACCTTGTGGCCCCTGAGGAGTTCTTCATCGCGCAGCTTTTGGGGTTTCTTCAGTGCAGCCTCTGAGGAGTGCTTTCTTGAGCAATATTTGGTGTGTTCTTCCCTGCGACTTGAGGAGTGCTTCTACGTCCACCTTTTGAGGTTCTCCACACCACGTTTCCCCTGAGGAGAGAGCTTCATCGTCCAACTTCAGGAGTTTTCTTCGCAGTGGCCCTTGAGGAGTAATTCTTCGTGGAGCTTTTCATATTTCCTTCACGTTGTGGCCTCTGAGGAGAGCTTCTCTGTGCAGCGTTTGGTGTTTTCTTCAGTGTGCGACCACGAAGGAGTGCATCATCATGCAGGCTTTGGTGTTTTCTTCACAGCGGCCCTAAGGAGTTCGTCAAAGTGCAGGTTTTGGGGTTCTCGTCACCATGTTTTCCTGGAGGAGAGCTTCATCGTGCAACTTCTGGTACTGTTTTCATCTTGTTGCCCCTGAGAAGTGCTTCATCTTCCAACAATTGTTTTTTTTTTCTCATTCCAGGCCCTGAGGATTGCTTCGTCGTGCAGCTTCTGGTGTTTTCTTCCGTGTGGCCCCTGAGGAGTTCTGCATCGTTCTGCTTTTGGGGTTCTCTTCACCACGTTTCCCATGAGGAGAGCTTCTTCATTCAGCTTTTGGTGTTTCTGCACTGCAGCCTCGGAGGAGTGATTTGTTGAGCAGCTTTGGTTATTTTCTTCACTGCGCCTTGAGGAGTGCTTCTGCATCCAGCTTTTGGTATTTCTTCGCTGCAGTTCCTGAGGAGCGGTTTCTTGAGCAGCTCGTAGTGTCTCCTTCACGTTGCGATACTTGAGGAGATCTGCATCGTCCAGCTTTTGGCGTTCCCCATGCCACATTTCCCCTGAGGAGTTCTTCATCTTGCAATCTTTGGTGTTTACTTCTCTGCGGCCCTGAGGAATTCTTCGTCGTCCAGCTTTTGGGGTTTTCTTCACCACATTTCCCCTGAGGAGTTCTTCATCTTGCAACCTTTGGTGTTTACTTCTCTGCGGCCCTGAGGAATTCTTCGTCGTCCAGCTTTTGGGGTTCTCTTCGCCACATTTTCCCTGAGGAGAGCAATATCGTCTTTTTTGTTTTCTTCACCTTGTGGCCCCTGAGGAGTTCTTCATCGCGCAGCTTTTGGGTTTTCTTCAGTGCAGCCTCTGAGGAGTGCTTTCTTGAGCAGCATTTGGTGTGTTCTTCCCTGCGACTTGAGGAGTGCTTCTACGTCCACCTTTTGAGGTTCTCCACACCACGTTTCCCCTGAGGAGAGGGCTTCATCGTCCAACTTCAGGAGTTTTCTTCGCAGCGGCCCTTGAGGAGTAATTCTTCGTGGAGCTTTCCATATTTCCTTCACGTTGTGGCCTCTGAGGAGTGCTTCTCTGTGCAGCGTTTGGTGTTTTCTTCAGTGTGCGACCACGAAGGAGTGCATCATCATGCAGGCTTTGGTGTTTTCTTCACAGCGGCCCTAAGGAGTTCGTCAAAGTGCAGGTTTTGGGGTTCTCGTCACCATGTTTTCCTGGAGGAGAGCTTCATCGTGCAACTTCTGGTACTGTTTTCATCTTGTTGCCCCTGAGAAGTGCTTCATCTTCCAACAATTGT
The DNA here is from genome assembly GCF_964211835.1 of Anser anser. Lineage (NCBI taxonomy): Eukaryota > Metazoa > Chordata > Aves > Anseriformes > Anatidae > Anser > Anser anser. The sequence continues at coordinate 121,835,750 of NC_139722.1, read as the reverse complement.
TTTTTTTTTCTCATTCCAGGCCCTGAGGATTGCTTCGTCGTGCAGCTTCTGGTGTTTTCTTCCGTGTGGCCCCTGAGGAGTTCTGCATTGTTCTGCTTTTGGGGTTCTCTTCACCACGTTTCCCATGAGGAGAGCTTCTTCATTCAGCTTTTGGTGTTTCTGCACTGCAGCCTCGGAGGAGTGATTTGTTGAGCAGCTTTGGTTATTTTCTTCACTGCGCCTTGAGGAGTGCTTCTGCATCCAGCTTTTGGTATTTCTTCGCTGCAGTTCCTGAGGAGCGGTTTCTTGAGCAGCTCGTAGTGTCTCCTTCACGTTGCGATACTTGAGGAGATCTGCATCGTCCAGCTTTTGGCGTTCCCCATGCCACATTTCCCCTGAGGAGTTCTTCATCTTGCAATCTTCGGTGTTTACTTCTCTGCGGCCCTGAGGAGTTCTTCGTCGTCCAGCTTTTGGGGTTTTCTTCACCACATTTCCCCTGAGGAGTTCTTCATCTTGCAACCTTTGGTGTTTACTTCTCTGCGGCCCTGAGGAATTCTTCGTCGTCCAGCTTTTGGGGTTCTCTTCACCACATTTTCCCTGGGGAGAGCAATATCGTCTATCTTTTTTGTTTTCTTCACCTTGTGGCCCCTGAGGAGTTCTTCATCGCGCAGCTTTTGGGTTTTCTTCAGTGCAGCCTCTGAGGAGTGCTTTCTTGAGCAGCACTTGGTGTGTTCTTTCCCGCGACTTGAGGAGTGCTTCTACGTCCACGTTTGGAGGTTCTCTTCACCACGTTTCCCCTGAGAAGAGCTTCATCGTCCGGGTTTTGGAGTTTTCTTCGCAGTGGCCCTTGAGGAGTAATTCTTCGTGGAGCTTTTTGTGTTTTCTTCACCTTGTGGCCCCGAGGATTGCTTCTACATGTAGCTTGTGGTGTTTTCTTCACTACGCCCCTGAGGAGTTGTTCATCGTGAAGCTCTTGGTGTTTTCTTCACTACGGCCCTGAGGAGTTCTTCATCGTGCAGCTTCTGGTGTTTTCTACACTGCGGCCCTGAGGAATTCTGCATCGTCCAACCTTTGGGGTTCTCCTCACCGTGTTTTCCCTGAGGAGAACTTCTTCGTACAACTATTGGTATTGTTTTCACCTTGTTGCCCATGAGAAGTGCTTCATCATCCAACCTTTGGTGTTTCTTTTCTCGTTCCAGGTCCTGAGGAGTTCTTCATCGTGCAGGTTTTGGGGTTCTCTTCACTGCGGCCCCTGAGGAGTTCTGCATCGTGCAGGTTTTGCGGTTCTCCAGAGCATGTTGCCCCTGAGGAGAGCTTCATGGTGCAGCTTTCGGTGTTTTCATCTCTCTGCGACCCTGGAGGAGTACGTCATCGTGCAGCTTTTGGTGTTGTTTTCACCTTGTTTCCCCTGAGAAGTTCTTCATCTTCCAACATTTGGTGTTTTTCTCTCGTTGCAGGCCCAGAGGAGCTTTTCACCGTGCAGCTCTTCCTGTTTTCTTCACTGCGGCCCTTGAGGACTTCTTCCTCGTGCAGCTTTTGGTGTTTTCTTCACCGAGGCCCTTTTTGGCATCTCCGATGTCTGCAGCCAGAGCGACGGATCAGCTGCATGAAGTGTGAAGAAGCACATTCGTCTGTTTGTTTTCAGTTTGCCAAGCGCTCATGTCAAATAGAGCTCGCTCTTTGTTGTACTAGGAGGTGCCAAGTGTCGTTTTTTCTTCTCCTCCTTTTCAGTCCTGCTGCTCCTTCAAACCGTTGAGGAGTTATCTCGCCTTTTGCAGTGGGTTTCCGTGGCAACGTTTAGGTAGCGGGGGGCCATCGGGGTGGGTTCTGTGAGAAGAATCCAGAAGCTGCCCCATGTTAGGGAAGGGCCTTGCCGCTGGCCAGGGCTGGGCCAATAAGCGATATTGTTTGCGCCTCTGTGAGAGCAGACTGAAGAAAGGCAAAACAAAAAACCTGCTGCGGAACAGCAGCTGGGAGAGAGAGAGGAGTGAGAGACAGCCTTGCAGACGCCAAGGTCAGTGAAGAAGGAGGGGGAGAGGTGCTCCAGGTGCCGGAGCAGAAGTCCCCTGCGGCCTGTGGTGAAGCAGGCTGTCCCCCTGCTGCCCGTGGCGTACCACGGTGGAGCGGGGTTCCACGCTGCAGAGCACGGTGGAGCAGGGTCAGAGAGTGACCGAGAAGGAGCGGCGGAGCCAAAGTGCTCCAGACTGACCGCAGCCCCCATTGCCCCGTTCCCCTGCGCCGCTGGGGGGGAGGAGGTGGGAGGGGGCGGATGGGGGGGAAAAATCTTTCTCCCTCCCTACTCTGAGTCTGTTTTGCCCATCACGAGAACTGTTGAGTGATCTCCCCGTCCTCATCTGAGCCCTTGAGCCCTCTGCATCGTATTTTCTCCCCCTTTCCCTTTGAGGAGGGGGAGCGAGAGAGCGGCCGTGGTGGAACTCGGCTGCCCACCCGAGTCAAACCAGCACACCATAACACCTCAGCTAAATTCCCTTTGGTGCATCTGAAGCCCTTTCTTCCTTGTGCTAAATATATGGCCTGGGGAGAAGTTTGTTCACTTCTTCTTTGCAGCATCCTTCTGCGCATCTTGGTTCTGCCTTCTCTTGACATTAAAGAGTTTGTCCCTTAAGCCAACGGTTAACGTTTCCTTAGAGAGCATGTTTTCTAAAAGTCTGATCCCAAGAAGGATCCTTCTTGGCATCAGACTGACTGGGTTCTTTGGCTGCTTTCTGCTTGGTGGGTGTGTTCCTTGGAATATAATCCTCAGCAATAGACACAGTTTGAGTGGAAAATGTAAGAGTAGACCCCCCGCTCCGGATGGAGCAGTTTTCCGTCAGCCGTTCCCTCTCTCCTTCTTCAAGCTGCTGATGGGAGCACGAGGTGGGAGGGTGTCGAAGGCTTTCTGAAGGCGATGCATGGGTGTCTTCCCTGAGCAAGGTGTTCCGCTGGCGGAGGAGGAAATGGCTTTGTTGTTTGTTTCTCACCATCTGCACTTTGTTGCAGTTTTGGTTGGGGTTGCCTAACTCCACGTAACCTATTGGATTCTTTCCTTGAGTATTTTTGCAGGAATGGAAATGTAACTCCTTAGTTCAAAGAGTGAGATAATTCTCCTGTCATTTGCTTAATTTTCAATGTCATGTAACTTTTCCTACAATTTGCTCTCACTGGAGGGCCCCAGCCATGACCGCTCTCCTCTTAAGGCACCTCCAGCGTTAAGGAGAAGGGGAAAGACTTTGGGAGTGCCTTTTGTGTCTTCCCAGTGGGATGCTGATGCTCTAAACTTTTCTTTCACGGAGCGCGACCTGAATCTCCAAAAGCAAACACCACCAACAAAACAAAAACGAAACGAGCCCCACAGCTCTTAGTTTTCTTTATCGTCTATTTAAGCTATTGGAGAAGCAACTTTGTCAGTATGATGCTTGCATGGTCTTCTAACATTTGGGTTACCGTCCAGACTGACAGTAGGAAGACGCAGCCTTTCTAGATCTGGTTTGTATCGCTAAGAACCCCTGGTTGTGAAGATGACATCTAGCGGGAAGTTGCATAGTGGGGTCTTGTTCGACATCTTCATCGACGACTTTGATGAGGGAATAGTGTCTGCCCTCCAGAGGTACGCTGGTGATACAAAGCTGGGAGGAGTGGCCGGCACGCCAGAAGGCTGTGCTGCCTTTCAGTGAGACCTGGGCAGGCTGGAGAGCTGGGCAGGAAGAAACCAGCTGAGGTTTAACAAAAGCAATTGCACCTGGGAAGGGGAAGTGCATCTATTAGTCCAGGCTGGGGGATGAGCTGCTGGAGAGGAGCTGTGCGGAGAAGGACCTGGGGGTCCTGGTGGCCGACAGGTTTGCCATGATCCAGCAGTGTGCCCTGGTGGCCAAGAAGGCCAATGGGATCCAGGGGTGCATTAAAAGCAGCGTGGCCAGCAGGTCAAGGGAGGTGATCCTCCCCCTCTCCTCTGCCCTGGTCAGGCCTCCCATGGAGTACTGTGTCCAGTTCTGGGCTCCCCAGTGTGAGAAACACAGTTGCAAGTTCTGAGATCTTTCTCACCATCTGGGGGCTTGTGCAGGATCTTGCCGCCTACCAGAGAGTTCTTGCCACCACAGAGAGGAAGGTGCACCCTGCTGATTTCAGCGGTTCCGTTGGGAACCGTGGGTTGTGTCGGGATGGCCGACAAAGGACCGAGACTGTTAATCTGAAGACAGGCTCTGTGAAGCACTGGGGAGAAGGGAGGCCACCGCAGACGTACCACAGACACATGTCAGACGCAGGACAGGCACAGGGCTAACAGCTGGAGGGAAAAATCAGCATTTCCAATTAATCCAGAACATCTCTCGAGTTCTATCTCGAAAGAATTGTTGGATTTGCACCCAGATGCCTAGAAAGACTGAAAGGGCCTTGTCCCTGATTGCTATTCTAGCAGCAACTGTGTCTGGATTGTCAAGATTACTAACAAGGACTGATCATACTCTGTCCTGGGAAGGAACAGATTTTGAAGTTGAGCTCCCTACATGTAATCCTGGCTACAATATAGTGTGTTATCAAAGGTGCCTTTTAAGCAACACTGATAGAAACTCAGGGGGCAAGAGGACTGACCCTGGGTGTGGAAATAGTATCCATGAAGTAAGGAATAATCCATACTGTATCGAATATGGTAGCTACGGGAATGCTAATATACATACTGCAGACCAGATACACCATGAGAATCCTGGAACCGGGTGGCCTGTCCCAAATGGCAAGGGGTGGTACTGGCTCTGTGGCCATAAAGCCAGGGAGGTGTTGCCCCTAGGACGGAAGGGAGCTTGCACCCTGAGGGCAGTAATTCCAAACGTAGCTAAGATTGAAGACTCTAAAAGCCAAAGCCCCCTTGAGACCCCACGCGGAATTAAGCGGACGCCAGATAATCCTCTAGTAAAAAGAAAGGAGGCATTTCACAGTTTTGCAGGGTGGTTTTTACCTTGGTTAGGGGTGGGCGAATTAGAAAAAGCTATTGTACATGTCCCAGTTATAACTGAAGAACTAGAAAATAACACTCTGGATGCAGTCCGGGCACTACAAAAAGAGGCAAGGAGTTTGCAAAAATAGTACTCCACAGTCGAATGCTATTAGATTTATTGCTAACCTCACAAGGAGGAGCATGCACTGTAATTAATGCTAGTTGCTGTATGTATGTAGATCAAATGGGAGAAATTTGACCGGTCTCAAAAACATTTGGGAAAAACAATAACACACTCAGAAAAACAAGATCCTGCATAGAGTGGCTCAAGAAGACGCTTCCTGGGGATTTAGAAACGTTTGGGAGAAATTAACTTCGCGGTTACCTGAACGGAATTGGCTCAAACGACTACTTGTTGGTATTATAACAATAATGGCATTGTGTATCCGTCATCCCCCATGACATCGGAAGAAGATTATTGCGCCTTAATGTTGGAAAAACTCAAGAGTGGGGTATGTGAAGAGGTGCAAAAAGAACAATAGGAGTAAGAAAAGAAGAGGGGTGGAATTGTGAGAAACCAAGTAGTGTTTTTGCGACAGAAGGTGTTTTTGCAGTGGAAAATTGCACTAAGGTTGCAAATTCAAAAGTGATTGTGCGGCATAGCAGTGGGGAGTATGTTGAGCAGATAAAGGAAAGGTCCGCCTGTCCCAAAAGAAGGAGGATAGCTAAGAAAAACGGGATGAACAGTACAACATCAGTAAAAACCCAAATGACAGGCCCTCTAGTCACGAGAGAAGAAGGACAAATAAACAAAAAGGAAAAGGAGAAATGAACAGTCGGTCAAGTAAAATTGTGTATCTATGGTACAGAAGTGCGTCGAGTAGGTTGTGAACCTGTAGTACTCAGCCAGTGAGGAAACAGGAGAAATCAGGTGTCGGGTAACAGGGAATATAAAGTTATAATAAACTTTTATTGTGTGCTTCCGCTTGCAGGACACCTGCCATTGCACTTGAGAATCACATAGCTTCACAGAAACTCACGTCTGCAGAAAATTATTGAGCTTTTTCATGCACCAGTGAAAAGGAGATGCAGTTCCGCAAGAAGCTGAAGCAAAAGCTCTGTGTCACTGGGGAGTTCTGGTGAGGAAGAAGGAGATTTGCGTTCTCACAGTGGATGGTTTGAACCGAGTTTAGTCCTGTGGGCTGTGTCAGCAGAACCGTCTTTGTTGTGTAGCCTTTGAGGAGTTTGAGGACTCCATTTCGTGTCTCTGGGCAGCACGGGGAAGCGGGCAGTGTACTGTGTGTCAGCGGGGATTCATTAGAGGAGGGACTTATTGACGGGCAATGTCAGCGTGCCCTGCACAATGCCGCTGCCGCCTTGCTGGAGCAGTTTGCGTGCTCCTGTGGTCAAAATGTGCCTCTCGGTGGGCCGGGGGGCAAGGCGAGGCAGAGCTGGAGGCGGTGTCCGGGAGGCCTCGTCGCCCCTGCGAGGCGCTGCGCCAGGCCTCAGCCCTGGGAGGCCGGCCATTGGGTGCCACAGCTCCATGCTGCCTAGCAACAAGCGCCAGCGGGCTCGCTATTGGCTGCGCCCAGAGGCGCCAAGGCAGGCGGCCAATGGGGCGGCGCCTGGCTGTGAGGGAGCGGAGGTGTCACAGCGCGGGGTGGGTGACATGGTGCTGGGTGTGCTGGGGCTGCGGCACTCCGGCGATGGCGGCGCGCAGGCGAGGCGGGCTGCTTGTGGCCCCTGAGGAGAGCTTCTGTGTGCAGCTTTCGGTGTTTTCGTCACTGTGCGACCCCGGAGGAGTGCGTCATCGTGCAGCTTGTGGGGTTTTCTTCACCGTGGCCCTGAGGAGTTCTTCATCGTGCAGCTTTCGGGGTTCTCTTCACCACTTTTCCCCTGAGGAGAGCTTCGTTGTCCAGCTTTTGGTGTTGTTTTAACCTTGTTGCCCCTGAGAAGTGCTTCATCTTCCAACTTTGGGTGTTTTTTTCTTGTTCCAGGCCCTGAGGATTGCTTCATCGTGCAGCTTCTGTTGTTTTCTTCACTGCGGCCCCTGAGGAGTTCTTCGTCGCGCAGCTTTTGGTGTTTCTTCACTGCAGTTCCTGAGGAGTGGTTATTGAGCAGCTTTTAGTGTCTCCTTCACGTTGCGGTACTTGAGGAGATCTGCATCGTCCAGCTTTTGGCGTTCCCCATGCCACCTTTCCCCTGAGGAGTTCTTCATCTTGCAACCTTTGGTGTTTACTTCTCTGCGGCCCTGAGGAATTCTTCGTCGTCCAGCTTTTGGGGTTTTCTTTGCCACATTTCCCCTGAGGAGTTCTTCATCTTGCAACCTTTGGTGTTTACTTCTCTGCGCCCCTTTGGAATTCTTCGTCGTCCAGCTTTTGGGGTTCTCTTCGCCACATTTTCCCTGAGGAGAGCAATATCGTCTTTTTTGTTTTCTTCACCTTGTGGCCCCTGAGGAGTTCTTCATCGCGCAGCTTTTGGGGTTTCTTCAGTGCAGCCTCTGAGGAGTGCTTTCTTGAGCAGCATTTGGTGTGTTCTTCCCTGCGACTTGAGGAGTGCTTCTACGTCCACCTTTTGAGGTTCTCCACACCACGTTTCCCCTGAGGAGAGAGCTTCATCGTCCAACTTCAGGAGTTTTCTTCGCAGTGGCCCTTGAGGAGTAATTCTTCGTGGAGCTTTTCATATTTCCTTCACGTTGTGGCCTCTGAGGAGTGCTTCTCTGTGCAGCGTTTGGTGTTTTCTTCAGTGTGCGACCACGAAGGAGTGCATCATCATGCAGGCTTTGGTGTTTTCTTCACAGCGGCCCTAAGGAGTTCGTCAAAGTGCAGGTTTTGGGGTTCTCGTCACCATGTTTTCCTGGAGGAGAGCTTCATCGTGCAACTTCTGGTACTGTTTTCATCTTGTTGCCCCTGAGAAGTGCTTCATCTTCCAACAATTGTTTTTTTTTTCTCATTCCAGGCCCTGAGGATTGCTTCGTCGTGCAGCTTCTGGTGTTTTCTTCCGTGTGGCCCCTGAGGAGTTCTGCATCGTTCTGCTTTTGGGGTTCTCTTCACCACGTTTTTTCATGAGGAGAGCTTCTTCGTTCAGCTTTTGGTGTTTCTGCACTGCAGCCTCGGAGGAGTGATTTGTTGAGCAGCTTTGGTTATTTTCTTCACTGCGCCTTGAGGAGTGCTTCTGCATCCAGCTTTTGGTATTTCTTGGCTGCAGTTCCTGAGGAGCGGTTTCTTGAGCAGCTCGTAGTGTCTCCTTCACGTTGCGATACTTGAGGAGATCTGCATCGTCCAGCTTTTGGCGTTCCCCATGCCACATTTCCCCTGAGGAGTTCTTCATCTTGCAATCTTTGGTGTTTACTTCTCTGCGGCCCTGAGGAATTCTTCGTCGTCCAGCTTTTGGGGTTTTCTTCACCACATTTCCCCTGAGGAGTTCTTCATCTTGCAACCTTTGGTGTTTACTTCTCTGCGGCCCTGAGGAATTCTTCGTCGTCCAGCTTTTGGGGTTCTCTTCGCCACATTTTCCCTGAGGAGAGCAATATCGTCTTTTTTGTTTTCTTCACCTTGTGGCCCCTGAGGAGTTCTTCATCGCGCAGCTTTTGGGTTTTCTTCAGTGCAGCCTCTGAGGAGTGCTTTCTTGAGCAGCATTTGGTGTGTTCTTCCCTGCGACTTGAGGAGTGCTTCTACGTCCACCTTTTGAGGTTCTCCACACCACGTTTCCCCTGAGGAGAGGGCTTCATCGTCCAACTTCAGGAGTTTTCTTCGCAGCGGCCCTTGAGGAGTAATTCTTCGTGGAGCTTTCCATATTTCCTTCACGTTGTGGCCTCTGAGGAGTGCTTCTCTGTGCAGCGTTTGGTGTTTTCTTCAGTGTGCGACCACGAAGGAGTGCATCATCATGCAGGCTTTGGTGTTTTCTTCACAGCGGCCCTAAGGAGTTCGTCAAAGTGCAGGTTTTGGGGTTCTCGTCACCATGTTTTCCTGGAGGAGAGCTTCATCGTGCAACTTCTGGTACTGTTTTCATCTTGTTGCCCCTGAGAAGTGCTTCATCTTCCAACAATTGTTTTTTTTTTCTCATTCCAGGCCCTGAGGATTGCTTCGTCGTGCAGCTTCTGGTGTTTTCTTCCATGTGGCCCCTGAGGAGTTCTGCATTGTTCTGCTTTTGGGGTTCTCTTCACCACGTTTCCCATGAGGAGAGCTTCTTCATTCAGCTTTTGGTGTTTCTGCACTGCAGCCTCGGAGGAGTGATTTGTTGAGCAGCTTTGGTTATTTTCTTCACTGCGCCTTGAGGAGTGCTTCTGCATCCAGCTTTTGGTATTTCTTCGCTGCAGTTCCTGAGGAGCGGTTTCTTGAGCAGCTCGTAGTGTCTCCTTCACGTTGCGATACTTGAGGAGATCTGCATCGTCCAGCTTTTGGCGTTCCCCATGCCACATTTCCCCTGAGGAGTTCTTCATCTTGCAATCTTCGGTGTTTACTTCTCTGCGGCCCTGAGGAGTTCTTCGTCGTCCAGCTTTTGGGGTTTTCTTCACCACATTTCCCCTGAGGAGTTCTTCATCTTGCAACCTTTGGTGTTTACTTCTCTGCGGCCCTGAGGAATTCTTCGTCGTCCAGCTTTTGGGGTTCTCTTCACCACATTTTCCCTGGGGAGAGCAATATCGTCTATCTTTTTTGTTTTCTTCACCTTGTGGCCCCTGAGGAGTTCTTCATCGCGCAGCTTTTGGGTTTTCTTCAGTGCAGCCTCTGAGGAGTGCTTTCTTGAGCAGCACTTGGTGTGTTCTTTCCCGCGACTTGAGGAGTGCTTCTACGTCCACGTTTGGAGGTTCTCTTCACCACGTTTCCCCTGAGAAGAGCTTCATCGTCCGGGTTTTGGAGTTTTCTTCGCAGTGGCCCTTGAGGAGTAATTCTTCGTGGAGCTTTTTGTGTTTTCTTCACCTTGTGGCCCCGAGGATTGCTTCTACATGTAGCTTGTGGTGTTTTCTTCACTACGCCCCTGAGGAGTTGTTCATCGTGAAGCTCTTGGTGTTTTCTTCACTACGGCCCTGAGGAGTTCTTCATCGTGCAGCTTCTGGTGTTTTCTACACTGCGGCCCTGAGGAATTCTGCATCGTCCAACCTTTGGGGTTCTCCTCACCGTGTTTTCCCTGAGGAGAACTTCTTCGTACAACTATTGGTATTGTTTTCACCTTGTTGCCCATGAGAAGTGCTTCATCATCCAACCTTTGGTGTTTCTTTTCTCGTTCCAGGTCCTGAGGAGTTCTTCATCGTGCAGGTTTTGGGGTTCTCTTCACTGCGGCCCCTGAGGAGTTCTGCATCGTGCAGGTTTTGCGGTTCTCCAGAGCATGTTGCCCCTGAGGAGAGCTTCATGGTGCAGCTTTCGGTGTTTTCATCTCTCTGCGACCCTGGAGGAGTACGTCATCGTGCAGCTTTTGGTGTTGTTTTCACCTTGTTTCCCCTGAGAAGTTCTTCATCTTCCAACATTTGGTGTTTTTCTCTCGTTGCAGGCCCAGAGGAGCTTTTCACCGTGCAGCTCTTCCTGTTTTCTTCACTGCGGCCCTTGAGGACTTCTTCCTCGTGCAGCTTTTGGTGTTTTCTTCACCGAGGCCCTTTTTGGCATCTCCGATGTCTGCAGCCAGAGCGACGGATCAGCTGCATGAAGTGTGAAGAAGCACATTCGTCTGTTTGTTTTCAGTTTGCCAAGCGCTCATGTCAAATAGAGCTCGCTCTTTGTTGTACTAGGAGGTGCCAAGTGTCGTTTTTTCTTCTCCTCCTTTTCAGTCCTGCTGCTCCTTCAAACCGTTGAGGAGTTATCTCGCCTTTTGCAGTGGGTTTCCGTGGCAACGTTTAGGTAGCGGGGGGCCATCGGGGTGGGTTCTGTGAGAAGAATCCAGAAGCTGCCCCATGTTAGGGAAGGGCCTTGCCGCTGGCCAGGGCTGGGCCAATAAGCGATATTGTTTGCGCCTCTGTGAGAGCAGACTGAAGAAAGGCAAAACAAAAAACCTGCTGCGGAACAGCAGCTGGGAGAGAGAGAGGAGTGAGAGACAGCCTTGCAGACGCCAAGGTCAGTGAAGAAGGAGGGGGAGAGGTGCTCCAGGTGCCGGAGCAGAAGTCCCCTGCGGCCTGTGGTGAAGCAGGCTGTCCCCCTGCTGCCCGTGGCGTACCACGGTGGAGCGGGGTTCCACGCTGCAGAGCACGGTGGAGCAGGGTCAGAGAGTGACCGAGAAGGAGCGGCGGAGCCAAAGTGCTCCAGACTGACCGCAGCCCCCATTGCCCCGTTCCCCTGCGCCGCTGGGGGGGAGGAGGTGGGAGGGGGCGGATGGGGGGGAAAAATCTTTCTCCCTCCCTACTCTGAGTCTGTTTTGCCCATCACGAGAACTGTTGAGTGATCTCCCCGTCCTCATCTGAGCCCTTGAGCCCTCTGCATCGTATTTTCTCCCCCTTTCCCTTTGAGGAGGGGGAGCGAGAGAGCGGCCGTGGTGGAACTCGGCTGCCCACCCGAGTCAAACCAGCACACCATAACACCTCAGCTAAATTCCCTTTGGTGCATCTGAAGCCCTTTCTTCCTTGTGCTAAATATATGGCCTGGGGAGAAGTTTGTTCACTTCTTCTTTGCAGCATCCTTCTGCGCATCTTGGTTCTGCCTTCTCTTGACATTAAAGAGTTTGTCCCTTAAGCCAACGGTTAACGTTTCCTTAGAGAGCATGTTTTCTAAAAGTCTGATCCCAAGAAGGATCCTTCTTGGCATCAGACTGACTGGGTTCTTTGGCTGCTTTCTGCTTGGTGGGTGTGTTCCTTGGAATATAATCCTCAGCAATAGACACAGTTTGAGTGGAAAATGTAAGAGTAGACCCCCCGCTCCGGATGGAGCAGTTTTCCGTCAGCCGTTCCCTCTCTCCTTCTTCAAGCTGCTGATGGGAGCACGAGGTGGGAGGGTGTCGAAGGCTTTCTGAAGGCGATGCATGGGTGTCTTCCCTGAGCAAGGTGTTCCGCTGGCGGAGGAGGAAATGGCTTTGTTGTTTGTTTCTCACCATCTGCACTTTGTTGCAGTTTTGGTTGGGGTTGCCTAACTCCACGTAACCTATTGGATTCTTTCCTTGAGTATTTTTGCAGGAATGGAAATGTAACTCCTTAGTTCAAAGAGTGAGATAATTCTCCTGTCATTTGCTTAATTTTCAATGTCATGTAACTTTTCCTACAATTTGCTCTCACTGGAGGGCCCCAGCCATGACCGCTCTCCTCTTAAGGCACCTCCAGCGTTAAGGAGAAGGGGAAAGACTTTGGGAGTGCCTTTTGTGTCTTCCCAGTGGGATGCTGATGCTCTAAACTTTTCTTTCACGGAGCGCGACCTGAATCTCCAAAAGCAAACACCACCAACAAAACAAAAACGAAACGAGCCCCACAGCTCTTAGTTTTCTTTATCGTCTATTTAAGCTATTGGAGAAGCAACTTTGTCAGTATGATGCTTGCATGGTCTTCTAACATTTGGGTTACCGTCCAGACTGACAGTAGGAAGACGCAGCCTTTCTAGATCTGGTTTGTATCGCTAAGAACCCCTGGTTGTGAAGATGACATCTAGCGGGAAGTTGCATAGTGGGGTCTTGTTCGACATCTTCATCGACGACTTTGATGAGGGAATAGTGTCTGCCCTCCAGAGGTACGCTGGTGATACAAAGCTGGGAGGAGTGGCCGGCACGCCAGAAGGCTGTGCTGCCTTTCAGTGAGACCTGGGCAGGCTGGAGAGCTGGGCAGGAAGAAACCAGCTGAGGTTTAACAAAAGCAATTGCACCTGGGAAGGGGAAGTGCATCTATTAGTCCAGGCTGGGGGATGACCTTCTGGAGAGGAGCTGTGCGGAGAAGGACCTGGGGGTCCTGGTGGCCGACAGGTTTGCCATGATCCAGCAGTGTGCCCTGGTGGCCAAGAAGGCCAATGGGATCCAGGGGTGCATTAAAAGCAGCGTGGCCAGCAGGTCAAGGTAGGTGATCCTCCCCCTCTCCTCTGCCCTGGTCAGGCCTCCCATGGAGTACTGTGTCCAGTTGTGGGCTCCCCAGTGTGAGAAACACAGTTGCAAGTTCTGAGATCTTTCTCACAATCTGGGGGCTTGTGCAGGATCTTGCCGCCTACCAGAGAGTTCTTGCCACCACAGAGAGGAAGGTGCACCCTGCTGATTTCAGCGGTTCCGTTGGGAACCGTGGGTTGTGTCGGGATGGCCGACAAAGGACCGAGACTGTTAATCTGAAGACAGGCTCTGTGAAGCACTGGGGAGAAGGGAGGCCACCGCAGACGTACCACAGACACATGTCAGACGCAGGACAGGCACAGGGCTAACAGCTGGAGGGAAAAATCAGCATTTCCAATTAATCCAGAACATCTCTCGAGTTCTATCTCGAAAGAATTGTTGGATTTGCACCCAGATGCCTAGAAAGACTGAAAGGGCCTTGTCCCTGATTGCTATTCTAGCAGCAACTGTGTCTGGATTGTCAAGATTACTAACAAGGGCTGATCATACTCTGTCCTGGGAAGGAACAGATTTTGAAGTTGAGCTCCCTACACGTAATCCTGGCTACAATATAGTGTGTTATCAAAGGTGCCTTTTAAGCAACACTGATAGAAACTCAGGGGGCAAGAGGACTGACCCTGGGTGTGGAAATAGTATCCATGAAGTAAGGAATAATCCATACTGTATCGAATATGGTAGCTACGGGAATGCTAATATACATACTGCAGACCAGATACACCATGAGAATCCTGGAACCGGGTGGCCTGTCCCAAATGGCAAGGGGTGGTACTGGCTCTGTGGCCATAAAGCCAGGGAGGTGTTGCCCCTAGGACGGAAGGGAGCTTGCACCCTGAGGGCAGTAATTCCAAACGTAGCTAAGATTGAAGACTCTAAAAGCCAAAGCCCCCTTGAGACCCCACGCGGAATTAAGCGGACGCCAGATAATCCTCTAGTAAAAAGAAAGGAGGCATTTCACAGTTTTGCAGGGTGGTTTTTACCTTGGTTAGGGGTGGGCGAATTAGAAAAAGCTATTGTACATGTCCCAGTTATAACTGAAGAACTAGAAAATAACACTCTGGATGCAGTCCGGGCACTACAAAAAGAGGCAAGGAGTTTGCAAAAATAGTACTCCACAGTCGAATGCTATTAGATTTATTGCTAACCTCACAAGGAGGAGCATGCACTGTAATTAATGCTAGTTGCTGTATGTATGTAGATCAAATGGGAGAAATTTGACCGGTCTCAAAAACATTTGGGAAAAACAATAACACACTCGGAAAAACAAGATCCTGCATAGAGTGGCTCAAGATGACGCTTCCTGGGGATTTAGAAACGTTTGGGAGAAATTAACTTCGCGGTTACCTGAACGGAATTGGCTCAAACGACTACTTGTTGGTATTATAACAATAATGGCATTGTGTATCCGTCATCCCCCATGACATCGGAAGAAGATTATTGCGCCTTAATGTTGGAAAAACTCAAGAGTGGGGTATGTGAAGAGGTGCAAAAAGAACAATAGGAGTAGGAAAAGAAGAGGGGTGGAATTGTGAGAAACCAAGTAGTGTTTTTGCGACAGAAGGTGTTTTTGCAGTGGAAAATTGCACTAAGGTTGCAAATTCAAAAGTGATTGTGCGGCATAGCAGTGGGGAGTACGTTCAGCAGATAAAGGAAAGGTCCGCCTGTCCCAAAAGAAGGAGGATAGCTAAGAAAAACAGGATGAACAGTACAACATCAGGAAAAACCCAAATGACAGGCCCTCTAGTCACGAGAGAAGAAGGACAAATAAACAAAAAGGAAAAGGAGAAATGAACAGTCGGTCAAGTAAAATTGTGTATCTGTGGTACAGAAGTGCGTCGAGTAGGTTGTGAACCTGTAGTACTCAGCCAGTGAGGAAACAGGAGAAATCAGGTGTCGGGTAACAGGGAATATAAAGTTATAATAAACTTTTATTGTGTGCTTCCGCTTGCAGGACACCCGCCATTGCACTTGAGAATCATATAGCTTCACAGAAACTCATGTCTGCAGAAAATTATTGAGCTTTTTCATGCACCAGTGAAAAGGAGATGCAGTTCCGCAAGAAGCTGAAGCAAAAGCTCTGTGTCACTGGGGAGTTCTGGTGAGGAAGAAGGAGATTTGCGTTCTCACAGTGGATGGTTTGAACCGAGTTTAGTCCTGTGGGCTGTGTCAGCAGAACCGTCTTTGTTGTGTAGCCTTTGAGGAGTTTGAGGACTCCATTTCGTGTCTCTGGGCAGCACGGGGAAGCGGGCAGTGTACTGTGTGTCAGCGGGGATTCATTAGAGGAGGGACTTATTGACGGGCAATGTCAGCGTGCCCTGCACAATGCCGCTGCCGCCTTGCTGGAGCAGTTTGCGTGCTCCTGTGGTCAAAATGTGCCTCTCGGTGGGCCGGGGGGCAAGGCGAGGCAGAGCTGGAGGCGGTGTCCGGGAGGCCTCGTCGCCCCTGCGAGGCGCTGCGCCAGGCCTCAGCCCTGGGAGGCCGGCCATTGGGTGCCACAGCTCCATGCTGCCTAGCAACAAGCGCCAGCGGGCTCGCTATTGGCTGCGCCCAGAGGCGCCAAGGCAGGCGGCCAATGGGGCGGCGCCTGGCTGTGAGGGAGCGGAGGTGTCACAGCGCGAGGTGGGTGACATGGTGCTGGGTGTGCTGGGGCTGCGGCACTCCGGCGATGGCGGCGCGCAGGCGAGGCGGGCTGCTTGTGGCCCCTGAGGAGAGCTTCTGCGTGCAGCTTTCGGTGTTTTCGTCACTGTGCGACCCCGGAGGAGTGCGTCACCGTGCAGCTTGTGGGGTTTTCTTCACCGTGGCCCTGAGGAGTTCTTCATCGTGCAGCTTTCGGGGTTCTCTTCACCACTTTTCCCCTGAGGAGAGCTTCGTTGTCCAGCTTTTGGTGTTGTTTTAACCTTGTTGCCCCTGAGAAGTGCTTCATCTTCCAACTTTGGGTGTTTTTTTCTTGTTCCAGGCCCTGAGGATTGCTTCATCGTGCAGCTTCTGTTGTTTTCTTCACTGCGGCCCCTGAGGAGTTCTTCGTCGCGCAGCTTTTGGTGTTTCTTCACTGCAGTTCCTGAGGAGTGGTTATTGAGCAGCTTTTAGTGTCTCCTTCACGTTGCGGTACTTGAGGAGATCTGCATCGTCCAGCTTTTGGCGTTCCCCATGCCACATTTCCCCTGAGGAGTTCTTCATCTTGCAATCTTTGGTGTTTACTTCTCTACGGCCCTGAGGAATTCTTCGTCGTCCAGCTTTTGGGGTTTTCTTCACCACATTTCCCCTGAGGAGTTCTTCATCTTGCAACCTTTGGTGTTTACTTCTCTGCGGCCCTGAGGAATTCTTCGTCGTCCAGCTTTTGGGGTTCTCTTCGCCACATTTTCCCTGAGGAGAGCAATATCGTCTTTTTTGTTTTCTTCACCTTGTGGCCCCTGAGGAGTTCTTCATCGCGCAGCTTTTGGGGTTTGTTCAGTGCAGCCTCTGAGGAGTGCTTTCTTGAGCAGCATTTGGTGTGTTCTTCCCTGCGACTTGAGGAGTGCTTCTACGTCCACCTTTTGAGGTTCTCCACACCACGTTTCCCCTGAGGAGAGAGCTTCATCGTCCAACTTCAGGAGTTTTCTTCGCAGCGGCCCTTGAGGAGTAATTCTTCGTGGAGCTTTCCATATTTCCTTCACGTTGTGGCCTCTGAGGAGTGCTTCTCTGTGCAGCGTTTGGTGTTTTCTTCAGTGTGCGACCACGAAGGAGTGCATCATCATGCAGGCTTTGGTGTTTTCTTCACAGCGGCCCTAAGGAGTTCGTCAAAGTGCAGGTTTTGGGGTTCTCGTCACCATGTTTTCCTGGAGGAGAGCTTCATCGTGCAACTTCTGGTACTGTTTTCATCTTGTTGCCCCTGAGAAGTGCTTCATCTTCCAACAATTGTTTTTTTTTTCTCATTCCAGGCCCTGAGGATTGCTTCGTCGTGCAGCTTCTGGTGTTTTCTTCCGTGTGGCCCCTGAGGAGTTCTGCATTGTTCTGCTTTTGGGGTTCTCTTCACCACGTTTCCCATGAGGAGAGCTTCTTCGTTCAGCTTTTGGTGTTTCTGCACTGCAGCCTCGGAGGAGTGATTTGTTGAGCAGCTTTGGTTATTTTCTTCACTGCGCCTTGAGGAGTGCTTCTGCATCCAGCTTTTGGTATTTCTTCGCTGCAGTTCCTGAGGAGCGGTTTCTTGAGCAGCTCGTAGTGTCTCCTTCACGTTGCGATACTTGAGGAGATCTGCATCGTCCAGCTTTTGGCGTTCCCCATGCCACATTTCCCCTGAGGAGTTCTTCATCTTGCAATCTTTGGTGTTTACTTCTCTGCGGCCCTGAGGAGTTCTTCGTCGTCCAGCTTTTGGGGTTTTCTTCACCACATTTCCCCTGAGGAGTTCTTCATCTTGCAACCTTTGGTGTTTACTTCTCTGCGGCCCTGAGGAATTCTTCGTCGTCCAGCTTTTGGGGTTCTCTTCACCACATTTTCCCTGGGGAGAGCAATATCGTCTATCTTTTTTGTTTTCTTCACCTTGTGGCCCCTGAGGAGTTCTTCATCGCGCAGCTTTTGGGTTTTCTTCAGTGCAGCCTCTGAGGAGTGCTTTCTTGAGCAGCACTTGGTGTGTTCTTTCCCGCGACTTGAGGAGTGCTTCTACGTCCACGTTTGGAGGTTCTCTTCACCACGTTTCCCCTGAGAAGAGCTTCATCGTCCGGGTTTTGGAGTTTTCTTCGCAGTGGCCCTTGAGGAGTAATTCTTCGTGGAGCTTTTTGTGTTTTCTTCACCTTGTGGCCCCGAGGATTGCTTCTACATGTAGCTTGTGGTGTTTTCTTCACTACGCCCCTGAGGAGTTGTTCATCGTGAAGCTCTTGGTGTTTTCTTCACTACGGCCCTGAGGAGTTCTTCATCGTGCAGCTTCTGGTGTTTTCTACACTGCGGCCCTGAGGAATTCTGCATCGTCCAACCTTTGGGGTTCTCCTCACCGTGTTTTCCCTGAGGAGAACTTCTTCGTACAACTATTGGTATTGTTTTCACCTTGTTGCCCATGAGAAGTGCTTCATCATCCAACCTTTGGTGTTTCTTTTCTCGTTCCAGGTCCCAAGGAGTTCTTCATCGTGCAGGTTTTGGGGTTCTCTTCACTGCGGCCCCTGAGGAGTTCTGCATCGTGCAGGTTTTGCGGTTCTCCAGAGCATGTTGCCCCTGAGGAGAGCTTCATGGTGCAGCTTTCGGTGTTTTCATCTCTCTGCGACCCTGGAGGAGTACGTCATCGTGCAGCTTTTGGTGTTGTTTTCACCTTGTTTCCCCTGAGAAGTTCTTCATCTTCCAACATTTGGTGTTTTTCTCTCGTTGCAGGCCCAGAGGAGCTTTTCACCGTGCAGCTCTTCCTGTTTTCTTCACTGCGGCCCTTGAGGACTTCTTCCTCGTGCAGCTTTTGGTGTTTTCTTCACCGAGGCCCTTTTTGGCATCTCCGATGTCTGCAGCCAGAGCGACGGATCAGCTGCATGAAGTGTGAAGAAGCACATTCGTCTGTTTGTTTTCAGTTTGCCAAGCGCTCATGTCAAATAGAGCTCGCTCTTTGTTGTACTAGGAGGTGCCAAGTGTCGTTTTTTCTTCTCCTCCTTTTCAGTCCTGCTGCTCCTTCAAACCGTTGAGGAGTTATCTCGCCTTTTGCAGTGGGTTTCCGTGGCAACGTTTAGGTAGCGGGGGGCCATCGGGGTGGGTTCTGTGAGAAGAATCCAGAAGCTGCCCCATGTTAGGGAAGGGCCTTGCCGCTGGCCAGGGCTGGGCCAATAAGCGATATTGTTTGCGCCTCTGTGAGAGCAGACTGAAGAAAGGCAAAACAAAAAACCTGCTGCGGAACAGCAGCTGGGAGAGAGAGAGGAGTGAGAGACAGCCTTGCAGACGCCAAGGTCAGTGAAGAAGGAGGGGGAGAGGTGCTCCAGGTGCCGGAGCAGAAGTCCCCTGCGGCCTGTGGTGAAGCAGGCTGTTCCCCTGCTGCCCGTGGCGTACCACGTTGGAGCGGGGTTCCACGCTGCAGAGCACGGTGGAGCAGGGTCAGAGAGTGACCGAGAAGGAGCGGCGGAGCCAAAGTGCTCCAGACTGACCGCAGCCCCCATTGCCCCGTTCCCCTGCGCCGCTGGGGGGGAGGAGGTGGGAGGGGGCGGATGGGGGGGAAAAATCTTTCTCCCTCCCTACTCTGAGTCTGTTTTGCCCATCACGAGAACTGTTGAGTGATCTCCCCGTCCTCATCTGAGCCCTTGAGCCCTCTGCATCGTATTTTCTCCCCCTTTCCCTTTGAGGAGGGGGAGCGAGAGAGCGGCCGTGGTGGAACTCGGCTGCCCACCCGAGTCAAACCAGCACACCATAACACCTCAGCTAAATTCCCTTTGGTGCATCTGAAGCCCTTTCTTCCTTGTGCTAAATATATGGCCTGGGGAGAAGTTTGTTCACTTCTTCTTTGCAGCATCCTTCTGCGCATCTTGGTTCTGCCTTCTCTTGACATTAAAGAGTTTGTCCCTTAAGCCAACGGTTAACGTTTCCTTAGAGAGCATGTTTTCTAAAAGTCTGATCCCAAGAAGGATCCTTCTTGGCATCAGACTGACTGGGTTCTTTGGCTGCTTTCTGCTTGGTGGGTGTGTTCCTTGGAATATAATCCTCAGCAATAGACACAGTTTGAGTGGAAAATGTAAGAGTAGACCCCCCGCTCCGGATGGAGCAGTTTTCCGTCAGCCGTTCCCTCTCTCCTTCTTCAAGCTGCTGATGGGAGCACGAGGTGGGAGGGTGTCGAAGGCTTTCTGAAGGCGATGCATGGGTGTCTTCCCTGAGCAAGGTGTTCCGCTGGCGGAGGAGGAAATGGCTTTGTTGTTTGTTTCTCACCATCTGCACTTTGTTGCAGTTTTGGTTGGGGTTGCCTAACTCCACGTAACCTATTGGATTCTTTCCTTGAGTATTTTTGCAGGAATGGAAATGTAACTCCTTAGTTCAAAGAGTGAGATAATTCTCCTGTCATTTGCTTAATTTTCAATGTCATGTAACTTTTCCTACAATTTGCTCTCACTGGAGGGCCCCAGCCATGACCGCTCTCCTCTTAAGGCACCTCCAGCGTTAAGGAGAAGGGGAAAGACTTTGGGAGTGCCTTTTGTGTCTTCCCAGTGGGATGCTGATGCTCTAAACTTTTCTTTCACGGAGCGCGACCTGAATCTCCAAAAGCAAACACCACCAACAAAACAAAAACGAAACGAGCCCCACAGCTCTTAGTTTTCTTTATCGTCTATTTAAGCTATTGGAGAAGCAACTTTGTCAGTATGATGCTTGCATGGTCTTCTAACATTTGGGTTACCGTCCAGACTGACAGTAGGAAGACGCAGCCTTTCTAGATCTGGTTTGTATCGCTAAGAACCCCTGGTTGTGAAGATGACATCTAGCGGGAAGTTGCATAGTGGGGTCTTGTTCGACATCTTCATCGACGACTTTGATGAGGGAATAGTGTCTGCCCTCCAGAGGTACGCTGGTGATACAAAGCTGGGAGGAGTGGCCGGCACGCCAGAAGGCTGTGCTGCCTTTCAGTGAGACCTGGGCAGGCTGGAGAGCTGGGCAGGAAGAAACCAGCTGAGGTTTAACAAAAGCAATTGCACCTGGGAAGGGGAAGTGCATCTATTAGTCCAGGCTGGGGGATGAGCTGCTGGAGAGGAGCTGTGCGGAGAAGGACCTGGGGGTCCTGGTGGCCGACAGGTTTGCCATGATCCAGCAGTGTGCCCTGGTGGCCAAGAAGGCCAATGGGATCCAGGGGTGCATTAAAAGCAGCGTGGCCAGCAGGTCAAGGGAGGTGATCCTCCCCCTCTCCTCTGCCCTGGTCAGGCCTCCCATGGAGTACTGTGTCCAGTTGTGGGCTCCCCAGTGTGAGAAACACAGTTGCAAGTTCTGAGATCTTTCTCACCATCTGGGGGCTTGTGCAGGATCTTGCCGCCTACCAGAGAGTTCTTGCCACCACAGAGAGGAAGGTGCACCCTGCTGATTTCAGCGGTTCCGTTGGGAACCGTGGGTTGTGTCGGGATGGCCGACAAAGGACCGAGACTGTTAATCTGAAGACAGGCTCTGTGAAGCACTGGGGAGAAGGGAGGCCACCGCAGACGTACCACAGACACACGTCAGACGCAGGACAGGCACAGGGCTAACAGCTGGAGGGAAAAATCAGCATTTCCAATTAATCCAGAACATCTCTCGAGTTCTTTCTCGAAAGAATTGTTGGATTTGCACCCAGATGCCTAGAAAGACTGAAAGGGCCTTGTCCCTGATTGCTATTCCAGCAGCAACTGTGTCTGGATTGTCAAGATTACTAACAAGGGCTGATCATACTCTGTCCTGGGAAGGAACAGATTTTGAAGTTGAGCTCCCTACACGTAATCCTGGCTACAATATAGTGTGTTATCAAAGGTGCCTTTTAAGCAACACTGATAGAAACTCAGGGGGCAAGAGGACTGACCCTGGGTGTGGAAATAGTATCCATGAAGTAAGGAATAATCCATACTGTATCGAATATGGTAGCTACGGGAATGCTAATATACATAATGCAGACCAGATACACTATGAGAATCCTGGAACCGGGTGGCCTGTCCCAAATGGCAAGGGGTGGTACTGGCTCTGTGGCCATAAAGCCAGGGAGGTGTTGCCCCTAGGACGGAAGGGAGCTTGCACCCTGAGGGCAGTAATTCCAAACGTAGCTAAGATTGAAGACTCTAAAAGCCAAAGCCCCCTTGAGACCCCACGCGGAATTAAGCGGACGCCAGATAATCCTCTAGTAAAAAGAAAGGAGGCATTTCACAGTTTTGCAGGGTGGTTTTTACCTTGGTTAGGGGTGGGCGAATTAGAAAAAGCTATTGTAAATATCCCAGTTATAACTGAAGAACTAGAAAATAACACTCTGGATGCAGTCCGGGCACTACAAAAAGAGGCAAGGAGTTTGCAAAAATAGTACCCCACAGTCGAATGCTATTAGATTTATTGCTAACCTCACAAGGAGGAGCATGCACTGTAATTAATGCTAGTTGCTGTATGTATGTAGATCAAATGGGAGAAATTTGACCGGTCTCAAAAACATTTGGGAAAAACAATAACACACTCAGAAAAACAAGATCCTGCATAGAGCGGCTCAAGAAGACGCTTCCTGGGGATTTAGAAACGTTTGGGAGAAATTAACTTCGCGGTTACCTGAACGGAATTGGCTCAAACGACTACTTGTTGGTATTATAACAATAATGGCATTGTGTATCCGTCACCCCCCATGACATCGGAAGAAGAATATTGAGCCTTAACGTTGGAAAGACTCAAGAGTGGGGTATGTGAAGAGGTGCAAAAAGAACAATAGGAGTAAGAAAAGAAGAGGGGTGGAATTGTGAGAAACCAAGTAGTGTTTTTGCGACAGAAGGTGTTTTTGCAGTGGAAAATTGCTCTAAGGTTGCAAATTCAAAAGTGATTGTGCAGCATAGCAGTGGGGAGTACGTTCAGCAGATAAAGGAAAGGTCCGCCTGTCCCAAAAGAAGGAGGATAGCTAAGAAAAACAGGATGAACAGTACAACATCAGTAAAAACCCAAATGACAGGCCCTCTAGTCACGAGAGAAGAAGGACAAATAAACAAAAAGGAAAAGGAGAAATGAACAGTCGGTCAAGTAAAATTGTGTATCTGTGGTACAGAAGTGCGTCGAGTAGGTTGTGAACCTGTAGTACTCAGCCAGTGAGGAAACAGGAGAAATCAGGTGTCGGGTAACAGGGAATATAAAGTTATAATAAACTTTTATTGTGTGCTTCCGCTTGCAGGACACCCGCCATTGCACTTGAAAATCATATAGCTTCACAGAAACTCATGTCTGCAGAAAATTATTGAGCTTTTTCATGCACCAGTGAAAAGGAGATGCAGTTCCGCAAGAAGCTGAAGCAAAAGCTCTGTGTCACTGGGGAGTTCTGGTGAGGAAGAAGGAGACTTGCGTTCTCACAGTGGATGGTTTGAACCGAGTTTAGTCCTGTGGGCTGTGTCAGCAGAACCGTCTTTGTTGTGTAGCCTTTGAGGAGTTTGAGGACTCCATTTCGTGTCTCTGGGCAGCACGGGGAAGCGGGCAGTGTACTGTGTGTCAGCGGGGATTCATTAGAGGAGGGACTTATTGACGGGCAATGTCAGCGTGCCCTGCACAATGCCGCTGCCGCCTTGCTGGAGCAGTTTGCGTGCTCCTGTGGTCAAAATGTGCCTCTCGGTGGGCCGGGGGGCAAGGCGAGGCAGAGCTGGAGGCGGTGTCAGGGAGGCCTCGTCGCCCCTGCGAGGCGCTGCGCCAGGCCTCAGCCCTGGGAGGCCGGCCATTGGGTGCCACAGCTCCATGCTGCCTAGCAACAAGCGCCAGCGGGCTCGCTATTGGCTGCGCCCAGAGGCGCCAAGGCAGGCGGCCAATGGGGCGGCGCCTGGCTGTGAGGGAGCGGAGGTGTCACAGCGCGGGGTGGGTGACATGGTGCTGGGTGTGCTGGGGCTGCGGCACTCCGGCGATGGCGGCGCGCAGGCGAGGCGGGCTGCTTGTGGCCCCTGAGGAGAGCTTCTGCGTGCAGCTTTCGGTGTTTTCGTCACTGTGCGACCCCGGAGGAGTGCGTCACCGTGCAGCTTGTGGGGTTTTCTTCACCGTGGCCCTGAGGAGTTCTTCATCGTGCAGCTTTCGGGGTTCTCTTCACCACTTTTCCCCTGAGGAGAGCTTCGTTGTCCAGCTTTTGGTGTTGTTTTAACCTTGTTGCCCCTGAGAAGTGCTTCATCTTCCAACTTTGGGTGTTTTTTTCTTGTTCCAGGCCCTGAGGATTGCTTCATCGTGCAGCTTCTGTTGTTTTCTTCACTGCGGCCCCTGAGGAGTTCTTCGTCGCGCAGCTTTTGGTGTTTCTTCACTGCAGTTCCTGAGGAGTGGTTATTGAGCAGCTTTTAGTGTCTCCTTCACGTTGCGGTACTTGAGGAGATCTGCATCGTCCAGCTTTTGGCGTTCCCCATGCCACATTTCCCCTGAGGAGTTCTTCATCTTGCAATCTTTGGTGTTTACTTCTCTACGGCCCTGAGGAATTCTTCGTCGTCCAGCTTTTGGGGTTTTCTTCACCACATTTCCCCTGAGGAGTTCTTCATCTTGCAACCTTTGGTGTTTACTTCTCTGCGGCCCTGAGGAATTCTTCGTCGTCCAGCTTTTGGGGTTCTCTTCGCCACATTTTCCCTGAGGAGAGCAATATCGTCTTTTTTGTTTTCTTCACCTTGTGGCCCCTGAGGAGTTCTTCATCGCGCAGCTTTTGGGGTTTCTTCAGTGCAGCCTCTGAGGAGTGCTTTCTTGAGCAGCATTTGGTGTGTTCTTCCCTGCGACTTGAGGAGTGCTTCTACGTCCACCTTTTGAGGTTCTCCACACCACGTTTCCCCTGAGGAGAGAGCTTCATCGTCCAACTTCAGGAGTTTTCTTCGCAGTGGCCCTTGAGGAGTAATTCTTCGTGGAGCTTTTCATATTTCCTTCACGTTGTGGCCTCTGAGGAGAGCTTCTCTGTGCAGCGTTTGGTGTTTTCTTCAGTGTGCGACCACGAAGGAGTGCATCATCATGCAGGCTTTGGTGTTTTCTTCACAGCGGCCCTAAGGAGTTCGTCAAAGTGCAGGTTTTGGGGTTCTCGTCACCATGTTTTCCTGGAGGAGAGCTTCATCGTGCAACTTCTGGTACTGTTTTCATCTTGTTGCCCCTGAGAAGTGCTTCATCTTCCAACAATTGTTTTTTTTTTCTCATTCCAGGCCCTGAGGATTGCTTCGTCGTGCAGCTTCTGGTGTTTTCTTCCGTGTGGCCCCTGAGGAGTTCTGCATCGTTCTGCTTTTGGGGTGCTCTTCACCACGTTTCCCATGAGGAGAGCTTCTTCGTTCAGCTTTTGGTGTTTCTGCACTGCAGCCTCGGAGGAGTGATTTGTTGAGCAGCTTTGGTTATTTTCTTCACTGCGCCTTGAGGAGTGCTTCTGCATCCAGCTTTTGGTATTTCTTGGCTGCAGTTCCTGAGGAGCGGTTTCTTGAGCAGCTCGTAGTGTCTCCTTCACGTTGCGATACTTGAGGAGATCTGCATCGTCCAGCTTTTGGCGTTCCCCATGCCACATTTCCCCTGAGGAGTTCTTCATCTTGCAACCTTTGGTGTTTACTTCTCTGCGGCCCTGAGGAGTTCTTCGTCGTCCAGCTTTTG
Source organism: Anser anser (assembly GCF_964211835.1). Taxonomy (NCBI): domain Eukaryota; kingdom Metazoa; phylum Chordata; class Aves; order Anseriformes; family Anatidae; genus Anser; species Anser anser. Next base: position 121,810,651 of record NC_139722.1, on the reverse strand, counting down.
GGGTTTTCTTCACCACATTTCCCCTGAGGAGTTCTTCATCTTGCAACCTTTGGTGTTTACTTCTCTGCGGCCCTGAGGAATTCTTCGTCGTCCAGCTTTTGGGGTTCTCTTCGCCACATTTTCCCTGAGGAGAGCAATATCGTCTTTTTTGTTTTCTTCACCTTGTGGCCCCTGAGGAGTTCTTCATCGCGCAGCTTTTGGGGTTTCTTCAGTGCAGCCTCTGAGGAGTGCTTTCTTGAGCAGCATTTGGTGTGTTCTTCCCTGCGACTTGAGGAGTGCTTCTACGTCCACCTTTTGAGGTTCTCCACACCACGTTTCCCCTGAGGAGAGAGCTTCATCGTCCAACTTCAGGAGTTTTCTTCGCAGCGGCCCTTGAGGAGTAATTCTTCGTGGAGCTTTCCATATTTCCTTCACGTTGTGGCCTCTGAGGAGTGCTTCTCTGTGCAGCGTTTGGTGTTTTCTTCAGTGTGCGACCACGAAGGAGTGCATCATCATGCAGGCTTTGGTGTTTTCTTCACAGCGGCCCTAAGGAGTTCGTCAAAGTGCAGGTTTTGGGGTTCTCGTCACCATGTTTTCCTGGAGGAGAGCTTCATCGTGCAACTTCTGGTACTGTTTTCATCTTGTTGCCCCTGAGAAGTGCTTCATCTTCCAACAATTGTTTTTTTTTTCTCATTCCAGGCCCTGAGGATTGCTTCGTCGTGCAGCTTCTGGTGTTTTCTTCCGTGTGGCCCCTGAGGAGTTCTGCATTGTTCTGCTTTTGGGGTTCTCTTCACCACGTTTCCCATGAGGAGAGCTTCTTCGTTCAGCTTTTGGTGTTTCTGCACTGCAGCCTCGGAGGAGTGATTTGTTGAGCAGCTTTGGTTATTTTCTTCACTGCGCCTTGAGGAGTGCTTCTGCATCCAGCTTTTGGTATTTCTTCGCTGCAGTTCCTGAGGAGCGGTTTCTTGAGCAGCTCGTAGTGTCTCCTTCACGTTGCGATACTTGAGGAGATCTGCATCGTCCAGCTTTTGGCGTTCCCCATGCCACATTTCCCCTGAGGAGTTCTTCATCTTGCAATCTTTGGTGTTTACTTCTCTGCGGCCCTGAGGAGTTCTTCGTCGTCCAGCTTTTGGGGTTTTCTTCACCACATTTCCCCTGAGGAGTTCTTCATCTTGCAACCTTTGGTGTTTACTTCTCTGCGGCCCTGAGGAATTCTTCGTCGTCCAGCTTTTGGGGTTCTCTTCACCACATTTTCCCTGGGGAGAGCAATATCGTCTATCTTTTTTGTTTTCTTCACCTTGTGGCCCCTGAGGAGTTCTTCATCGCGCAGCTTTTGGGTTTTCTTCAGTGCAGCCTCTGAGGAGTGCTTTCTTGAGCAGCACTTGGTGTGTTCTTTCCCGCGACTTGAGGAGTGCTTCTACGTCCACGTTTGGAGGTTCTCTTCACCACGTTTCCCCTGAGAAGAGCTTCATCGTCCGGGTTTTGGAGTTTTCTTCGCAGTGGCCCTTGAGGAGTAATTCTTCGTGGAGCTTTTTGTGTTTTCTTCACCTTGTGGCCCCGAGGATTGCTTCTACATGTAGCTTGTGGTGTTTTCTTCACTACGCCCCTGAGGAGTTGTTCATCGTGAAGCTCTTGGTGTTTTCTTCACTACGGCCCTGAGGAGTTCTTCATCGTGCAGCTTCTGGTGTTTTCTACACTGCGGCCCTGAGGAATTCTGCATCGTCCAACCTTTGGGGTTCTCCTCACCGTGTTTTCCCTGAGGAGAACTTCTTCGTACAACTATTGGTATTGTTTTCACCTTGTTGCCCATGAGAAGTGCTTCATCATCCAACCTTTGGTGTTTCTTTTCTCGTTCCAGGTCCCAAGGAGTTCTTCATCGTGCAGGTTTTGGGGTTCTCTTCACTGCGGCCCCTGAGGAGTTCTGCATCGTGCAGGTTTTGCGGTTCTCCAGAGCATGTTGCCCCTGAGGAGAGCTTCATGGTGCAGCTTTCGGTGTTTTCATCTCTCTGCGACCCTGGAGGAGTACGTCATCGTGCAGCTTTTGGTGTTGTTTTCACCTTGTTTCCCCTGAGAAGTTCTTCATCTTCCAACATTTGGTGTTTTTCTCCCGTTGCAGGCCCAGAGGAGCTTTTCACCGTGCAGCTCTTCCTGTTTTCTTCACTGCGGCCCTTGAGGACTTCTTCCTCGTGCAGCTTTTGGTGTTTTCTTCACCGAGGCCCTTTTTGGCATCTCCGATGTCTGCAGCCAGAGCGACGGATCAGCTGCATGAAGTGTGAAGAAGCACATTCGTCTGTTTGTTTTCAGTTTGCCAAGCGCTCATGTCAAATAGAGCTCGCTCTTTGTTGTACTAGGAGGTGCCAAGTGTCGTTTTTTCTTCTCCTCCTTTTCAGTCCTGCTGCTCCTTCAAACCGTTGAGGAGTTATCTCGCCTTTTGCAGTGGGTTTCCGTGGCAACGTTTAGGTAGCGGGGGGCCATCGGGGTGGGTTCTGTGAGAAGAATCCAGAAGCTGCCCCATGTTAGGGAAGGGCCTTGCCGCTGGCCAGGGCTGGGCCAATAAGCGATATTGTTTGCGCCTCTGTGAGAGCAGACTGAAGAAAGGCAAAACAAAAAACCTGCTGCGGAACAGCAGCTGGGAGAGAGAGAGGAGTGAGAGACAGCCTTGCAGACGCCAAGGTCAGTGAAGAAGGAGGGGGAGAGGTGCTCCAGGTGCCGGAGCAGAAGTCCCCTGCGGCCTGTGGTGAAGCAGGCTGTTCCCCTGCTGCCCGTGGCGTACCACGGTGGAGCGGGGTTCCACGCTGCAGAGCACGGTGGAGCAGGGTCAGAGAGTGACCGAGAAGGAGCGGCGGAGCCAAAGTGCTCCAGACTGACCGCAGCCCCCATTGCCCCGTTCCCCTGCGCCGCTGGGGGGGAGGAGGTGGGAGGGGGCGGATGGGGGGGAAAAATCTTTCTCCCTCCCTACTCTGAGTCTGTTTTGCCCATCACGAGAACTGTTGAGTGATCTCCCCGTCCTCATCTGAGCCCTTGAGCCCTCTGCATCGTATTTTCTCCCCCTTTCCCTTTGAGGAGGGGGAGCGAGAGAGCGGCCGTGGTGGAACTCGGCTGCCCACCCGAGTCAAACCAGCACACCATAACACCTCAGCTAAATTCCCTTTGGTGCATCTGAAGCCCTTTCTTCCTTGTGCTAAATATATGGCCTGGGGAGAAGTTTGTTCACTTCTTCTTTGCAGCATCCTTCTGCGCATCTTGGTTCTGCCTTCTCTTGACATTAAAGAGTTTGTCCCTTAAGCCAACGGTTAACGTTTCCTTAGAGAGCATGTTTTCTAAAAGTCTGATCCCAAGAAGGATCCTTCTTGGCATCAGACTGACTGGGTTCTTTGGCTGCTTTCTGCTTGGTGGGTGTGTTCCTTGGAATATAATCCTCAGCAATAGACACAGTTTGAGTGGAAAATGTAAGAGTAGACCCCCCGCTCCGGATGGAGCAGTTTTCCGTCAGCCGTTCCCTCTCTCCTTCTTCAAGCTGCTGATGGGAGCACGAGGTGGGAGGGTGTCGAAGGCTTTCTGAAGGCGATGCATGGGTGTCTTCCCTGAGCAAGGTGTTCCGCTGGCGGAGGAGGAAATGGCTTTGTTGTTTGTTTCTCACCATCTGCACTTTGTTGCAGTTTTGGTTGGGGTTGCCTAACTCCACGTAACCTATTGGATTCTTTCCTTGAGTATTTTTGCAGGAATGGAAATGTAACTCCTTAGTTCAAAGAGTGAGATAATTCTCCTGTCATTTGCTTAATTTTCAATGTCATGTAACTTTTCCTACAATTTGCTCTCACTGGAGGGCCCCAGCCATGACCGCTCTCCTCTTAAGGCACCTCCAGCGTTAAGGAGAAGGGGAAAGACTTTGGGAGTGCCTTTTGTGTCTTCCCAGTGGGATGCTGATGCTCTAAACTTTTCTTTCACGGAGCGCGACCTGAATCTCCAAAAGCAAACACCACCAACAAAACAAAAACGAAACGAGCCCCACAGCTCTTAGTTTTCTTTATCGTCTATTTAAGCTATTGGAGAAGCAACTTTGTCAGTATGATGCTTGCATGGTCTTCTAACATTTGGGTTACCGTCCAGACTGACAGTAGGAAGACGCAGCCTTTCTAGATCTGGTTTGTATCGCTAAGAACCCCTGGTTGTGAAGATGACATCTAGCGGGAAGTTGCATAGTGGGGTCTTGTTCGACATCTTCATCGACGACTTTGATGAGGGAATAGTGTCTGCCCTCCAGAGGTACGCTGGTGATACAAAGCTGGGAGGAGTGGCCGGCACGCCAGAAGGCTGTGCTGCCTTTCAGTGAGACCTGGGCAGGCTGGAGAGCTGGGCAGGAAGAAACCACCTGAGGTTTAACAAAAGCAATTGCACCTGGGAAGGGGAAGTGCATCTATTAGTCCAGGCTGGGGGATGAGCTGCTGGAGAGGAGCTGTGCGGAGAAGGACCTGGGGGTCCTGGTGGCCGACAGGTTTGCCATGATCCAGCAGTGTGCCCTGGTGGCCAAGAAGGCCAATGGGATCCAGGGGTGCATTAAAAGCAGCGTGGCCAGCAGGTCAAGGGAGGTGATCCTCCCCCTCTCCTCTGCCCTGGTCAGGCCTCCCATGGAGTACTGTGTCCAGTTCTGGGCTCCCCAGTGTGAGAAACACAGTTGCAAGTTCTGAGATCTTTCTCACCATCTGGGGGCTTGTGCAGGATCTTGCCGCCTACCAGAGAGTTCTTGCCACCACAGAGAGGAAGGTGCACCCTGCTGATTTCAGCGGTTCCGTTGGGAACCGTGGGTTGTGTCGGGATGGCCGACAAAGGACCGAGACTGTTAATCTGAAGACAGGCTCTGTGAAGCACTGGGGAGAAGGGAGGCCACCGCAGACGTACCACAGACACACGTCAGACGCAGGACAGGCACAGGGCTAACAGCTGGAGGGAAAAATCAGCATTTCCAATTAATCCAGAACATCTCTCGAGTTCTTTCTCGAAAGAATTGTTGGATTTGCACCCAGATGCCTAGAAAGACTGAAAGGGCCTTGTCCCTGATTGCTATTCCAGCAGCAACTGTGTCTGGATTGTCAAGATTACTAACAAGGGCTGATCATACTCTGTCCTGGGAAGGAACAGATTTTGAAGTTGAGCTCCCTACACGTAATCCTGGCTACAATATAGTGTGTTATCAAAGGTGCCTTTTAAGCAACACTGATAGAAACTCAGGGGGCAAGAGGACTGACCCTGGGTGTGGAAATAGTATCCATGAAGTAAGGAATAATCCATACTGTATCGAATATGGTAGCTACGGGAATGCTAATATACATAATGCAGACCAGATACACTATGAGAATCCTGGAACCGGGTGGCCTGTCCCAAATGGCAAGGGGTGGTACTGGCTCTGTGGCCATAAAGCCAGGGAGGTGTTGCCCCTAGGACGGAAGGGAGCTTGCACCCTGAGGGCAGTAATTCCAAACGTAGCTAAGATTGAAGACTCTAAAAGCCAAAGCCCCCTTGAGACCCCACGCGGAATTAAGCGGACGCCAGATAATCCTCTAGTAAAAAGAAAGGAGGCATTTCACAGTTTTGCAGGGTGGTTTTTACCTTGGTTAGGGGTGGGCGAATTAGAAAAAGCTATTGTAAATATCCCAGTTATAACTGAAGAACTAGAAAATAACACTCTGGATGCAGTCCGGGCACTACAAAAAGAGGCAAGGAGTTTGCAAAAATAGTACCCCACAGTCGAATGCTATTAGATTTATTGCTAACCTCACAAGGAGGAGCATGCACTGTAATTAATGCTAGTTGCTGTATGTATGTAGATCAAATGGGAGAAATTTGACCGGTCTCAAAAACATTTGGGAAAAACAATAACACACTCAGAAAAACAAGATCCTGCATAGAGCGGCTCAAGAAGACGCTTCCTGGGGATTTAGAAACGTTTGGGAGAAATTAACTTCGCGGTTACCTGAACGGAATTGGCTCAAACGACTACTTGTTGGTATTATAACAATAATGGCATTGTGTATCCGTCACCCCCCATGACATCGGAAGAAGAATATTGAGCCTTAACGTTGGAAAGACTCAAGAGTGGGGTATGTGAAGAGGTGCAAAAAGAACAATAGGAGTAAGAAAAGAAGAGGGGTGGAATTGTGAGAAACCAAGTAGTGTTTTTGCGACAGAAGGTGTTTTTGCAGTGGAAAATTGCACTAAGGTTGCAAATTCAAAAGTGATTGTGCAGCATAGCAGTGGGGAGTACGTTCAGCAGATAAAGGAAAGGTCCGCCTGTCCCAAAAGAAGGAGGATAGCTAAGAAAAACAGGATGAACAGTACAACATCAGTAAAAACCCAAATGACAGGCCCTCTAGTCACGAGAGAAGAAGGACAAATAAACAAAAAGGAAAAGGAGAAATGAACAGTCGGTCAAGTAAAATTGTGTATCTGTGGTACAGAAGTGCGTCGAGTAGGTTGTGAACCTGTAGTACTCAGCCAGTGAGGAAACAGGAGAAATCAGGTGTCGGGTAACAGGGAATATAAAGTTATAATAAACTTTTATTGTGTGCTTCCGCTTGCAGGACACCCGCCATTGCACTTGAGAATCATATAGCTTCACAGAAACTCATGTCTGCAGAAAATTATTGAGCTTTTTCATGCACCAGTGAAAAGGAGATGCAGTTCCGCAAGAAGCTGAAGCAAAAGCTCTGTGTCACTGGGGAGTTCTGGTGAGGAAGAAGGAGATTTGCGTTCTCACAGTGGATGGTTTGAACCGAGTTTAGTCCTGTGGGCTGTGTCAGCAGAACCGTCTTTGTTGTGTAGCCTTTGAGGAGTTTGAGGACTCCATTTCGTGTCTCTGGGCAGCACGGGGAAGCGGGCAGTGTACTGTGTGTCAGCGGGGATTCATTAGAGGAGGGACTTATTGACGGGCAATGTCAGCGTGCCCTGCACAATGCCGCTGCCGCCTTGCTGGAGCAGTTTGCGTGCTCCTGTGGTCAAAATGTGCCTCTCGGTGGGCCGGGGGGCAAGGCGAGGCAGAGCTGGAGGCGGCGTCAGGGAGGCCTCGTCGCCCCTGCGAGGCGCTGCGCCAGGCCTCAGCCCTGGGAGGCCGGCCATTGGGTGCCACAGCTCCATGCTGCCTAGCAACAAGCGCCAGCGGGCTCGCTATTGGCTGCGCCCAGAGGCGCCAAGGCAGGCGGCCAATGGGGCGGCGCCTGGCTGTGAGGGAGCGGAGGTGTCACAGCGCGGGGTGGGTGACATGGTGCTGGGTGTGCTGGGGCTGCGGCACTCCGGCGATGGCGGCGCGCAGGCGAGGCGGGCTGCTTGTGGCCCCTGAGGAGAGCTTCTGCGTGCAGCTTTCGGTGTTTTCGTCACTGTGCGACCCCGGAGGAGTGCGTCACCGTGCAGCTTGTGGGGTTTTCTTCACCGTGGCCCTGAGGAGTTCTTCATCGTGCAGCTTTCGGGGTTCTCTTCACCACTTTTCCCCTGAGGAGAGCTTCGTTGTCCAGCTTTTGGTGTTGTTTTAACCTTGTTGCCCCTGAGAAGTGCTTCATCTTCCAACTTTGGGTGTTTTTTTCTTGTTCCAGGCCCTGAGGATTGCTTCATCGTGCAGCTTCTGTTGTTTTCTTCACTGCGGCCCCTGAGGAGTTCTTCGTCGCGCAGCTTTTGGTGTTTCTTCACTGCAGTTCCTGAGGAGTGGTTATTGAGCAGCTTTTAGTGTCTCCTTCACGTTGCGGTACTTGAGGAGATCTGCATCGTCCAGCTTTTGGCGTTCCCCATGCCACATTTCCCCTGAGGAGTTCTTCATCTTGCAATCTTTGGTGTTTACTTCTCTACGGCCCTGAGGAATTCTTCGTCGTCCAGCTTTTGGGGTTTTCTTCACCACATTTCCCCTGAGGAGTTCTTCATCTTGCAACCTTTGGTGTTTACTTCTCTGCGGCCCTGAGGAATTCTTCGTCGTCCAGCTTTTGGGGTTCTCTTCGCCACATTTTCCCTGAGGAGAGCAATATCGTCTTTTTTGTTTTCTTCACCTTGTGGCCCCTGAGGAGTTCTTCATCGCGCAGCTTTTGGGGTTTCTTCAGTGCAGCCTCTGAGGAGTGCTTTCTTGAGCAGCATTTGGTGTGTTCTTCCCTGCGACTTGAGGAGTGCTTCTACGTCCACCTTTTGAGGTTCTCCACACCACGTTTCCCCTGAGGAGAGAGCTTCATCGTCCAACTTCAGGAGTTTTCTTCGCAGTGGCCCTTGAGGAGTAATTCTTCGTGGAGCTTTTCATATTTCCTTCACGTTGTGGCCTCTGAGGAGAGCTTCTCTGTGCAGCGTTTGGTGTTTTCTTCAGTGTGCGACCACGAAGGAGTGCATCATCATGCAGGCTTTGGTGTTTTCTTCACAGCGGCCCTAAGGAGTTCGTCAAAGTGCAGGTTTTGGGGTTCTCGTCACCATGTTTTCCTGGAGGAGAGCTTCATCGTGCAACTTCTGGTACTGTTTTCATCTTGTTGCCCCTGAGAAGTGCTTCATCTTCCAACAATTGTTTTTTTTTTCTCATTCCAGGCCCTGAGGATTGCTTCGTCGTGCAGCTTCTGGTGTTTTCTTCCGTGTGGCCCCTGAGGAGTTCTGCATCGTTCTGCTTTTGGGGTGCTCTTCACCACGTTTCCCATGAGGAGAGCTTCTTCGTTCAGCTTTTGGTGTTTCTGCACTGCAGCCTCGGAGGAGTGATTTGTTGAGCAGCTTTGGTTATTTTCTTCACTGCGCCTTGAGGAGTGCTTCTGCATCCAGCTTTTGGTATTTCTTGGCTGCAGTTCCTGAGGAGCGGTTTCTTGAGCAGCTCGTAGTGTCTCCTTCACGTTGCGATACTTGAGGAGATCTGCATCGTCCAGCTTTTGGCGTTCCCCATGCCACATTTCCCCTGAGGAGTTCTTCATCTTGCAACCTTTGGTGTTTACTTCTCTGCGGCCCTGAGGAGTTCTTCGTCGTCCAGCTTTTGGGGTTTTCTTCACCACATTTCCCCTGAGGAGTTCTTCATCTTGCAACCTTTGGTGTTTACTTCTCTGCGGCCCTGAGGAATTCTTCGTCGTCCAGCTTTTGGGGTTCTCTTCGCCACATTTTCCCTGAGGAGAGCAATATCGTCTTTTTTGTTTTCTTCACCTTGTGGCCCCTGAGGAGTTCTTCATCGCGCAGCTTTTGGGGTTTCTTCAGTGCAGCCTCTGAGGAGTGCTTTCTTGAGCAGCATTTGGTGTGTTCTTCCCTGCGACTTGAGGAGTGCTTCTACGTCCACCTTTTGAGGTTCTCCACACCACGTTTCCCCTGAGGAGAGAGCTTCATCGTCCAACTTCAGGAGTTTTCTTCGCAGCGGCCCTTGAGGAGTAATTCTTCGTGGAGCTTTTCATATTTCCTTCACGTTGTGGCCTCTGAGGAGTGCTTCTCTGTGCAGCGTTTGGTGTTTTCTTCAGTGTGCGACCACGAAGGAGTGCATCATCATGCAGGCTTTGGTGTTTTCTTCACAGCGGCCCTAAGGAGTTCATCAAAGTGCAGGTTTTGGGGTTCTCGTCACCATGTTTTCCTGGAGGAGAGCTTCATCGTGCAACTTCTGGTACTGTTTTCATCTTGTTGCCCCTGAGAAGTGCTTCATCTTCCAACAATTGTTTTTTTTTTCTCATTCCAGGCCCTGAGGATTGCTTCGTCGTGCAGCTTCTGGTGTTTTCTTCCGTGTGGCCCCTGAGGAGTTCTGCATCGTTCTGCTTTTGGGGTGCTCTTCACCACGTTTCCCATGAGGAGAGCTTCTTCATTCAGCTTTTGGTGTTTCTGCACTGCAGCCTCGGAGGAGTGATTTGTTGAGCAGCTTTGGTTATTTTCTTCACTGCGCCTTGAGGAGTGCTTCTGCATCCAGCTTTTGGTATTTCTTCGCTGCAGTTCCTGAGGAGTGGTTTCTTGAGCAGCTCGTAGTGTCTCCTTCACGTTGCGATACTTGAGGAGATCTGCATCGTCCAGCTTTTGGCGTTCCCCATGCCACATTTCCCCTGAGGAGTTCTTCATCTTGCAATCTTCGGTGTTTACTTCTCTGCGGCCCTGAGGAGTTCTTCGTCGTCCAGCTTTTGGGGTTTTCTTCACCACATTTCCCCTGAGGAGTTCTTCATCTTGCAACCTTTGGTGTTTACTTCTCTGCGGCCCTGAGGAATTCTTCGTCGTCCAGCTTTTGGGGTTCTCTTCACCACATTTTCCCTGGGGAGAGCAATATCGTCTATCTTTTTTGTTTTCTTCACCTTGTGGCCCCTGAGGAGTTCTTCATCGCGCAGCTTTTGGGTTTTCTTCAGTGCAGCCTCTGAGGAGTGCTTTCTTGAGCAGCACTTGGTGTGTTCTTTCCCGCGACTTGAGGAGTGCTTCTACGTCCACGTTTGGAGGTTCTCTTCACCACGTTTCCCCTGAGAAGAGCTTCATCGTCCGGGTTTTGGAGTTTTCTTCGCAGTGGCCCTTGAGGAGTAATTCTTCGTGGAGCTTTTTGTGTTTTCTTCACCTTGTGGCCCCGAGGATTGCTTCTACATGTAGCTTGTGGTGTTTTCTTCACTACGCCCCTGAGGAGTTGTTCATCGTGAAGCTCTTGGTGTTTTCTTCACTACGGCCCTGAGGAGTTCTTCATCGTGCAGCTTCTGGTGTTTTCTACACTGCGGCCCTGAGGAATTCTGCATCGTCCAACCTTTGGGGTTCTCCTCACCGTGTTTTCCCTGAGGAGAACTTCTTCGTACAACTATTGGTATTGTTTTCACCTTGTTGCCCATGAGAAGTGCTTCATCATCCAACCTTTGGTGTTTCTTTTCTCGTTCCAGGTCCTGAGGAGTTCTTCATCGTGCAGGTTTTGGGGTTCTCTTCACTGCGGCCCCTGAGGAGTTCTGCATCGTGCAGGTTTTGCGGTTCTCCAGAGCATGTTGCCCCTGAGGAGAGCTTCATGGTGCAGCTTTCGGTGTTTTCATCTCTCTGCGACCCTGGAGGAGTACGTCATCGTGCAGCTTTTGGTGTTGTTTTCACCTTGTTTCCCCTGAGAAGTTCTTCATCTTCCAACATTTGGTGTTTTTCTCTCGTTGCAGGCCCAGAGGAGCTTTTCACCGTGCAGCTCTTCCTGTTTTCTTCACTGCGGCCCTTGAGGACTTCTTCCTCGTGCAGCTTTTGGTGTTTTCTTCACCGAGGCCCTTTTTGGCATCTCCGATGTCTGCAGCCAGAGCGACGGATCAGCTGCATGAAGTGTGAAGAAGCACATTCGTCTGTTTGTTTTCAGTTTGCCAAGCGCTCATGTCAAATAGAGCTCGCTCTTTGTTGTACTAGGAGGTGCCAAGTGTCGTTTTTTCTTCTCCTCCTTTTCAGTCCTGCTGCTCCTTCAAACCGTTGAGGAGTTATCTCGCCTTTTGCAGTGGGTTTCCGTGGCAACGTTTAGGTAGCGGGGGGCCATCGGGGTGGGTTCTGTGAGAAGAATCCAGAAGCTGCCCCATGTTAGGGAAGGGCCTTGCCGCTGGCCAGGGCTGGGCCAATAAGCGATATTGTTTGCGCCTCTGTGAGAGCAGACTGAAGAAAGGCAAAACAAAAAACCTGCTGCGGAACAGCAGCTGGGAGAGAGAGAGGAGTGAGAGACAGCCTTGCAGACGCCAAGGTCAGTGAAGAAGGAGGGGGAGAGGTGCTCCAGGTGCCGGAGCAGAAGTCCCCTGCGGCCTGTGGTGAAGCAGGCTGTCCCCCTGCTGCCCGTGGCGTACCACGGTGGAGCGGGGTTCCACGCTGCAGAGCACGGTGGAGCAGGGTCAGAGAGTGACCGAGAAGGAGCGGCGGAGCCAAAGTGCTCCAGACTGACCGCAGCCCCCATTGCCCCGTTCCCCTGCGCCGCTGGGGGGGAGGAGGTGGGAGGGGGCGGATGGGGGGGAAAAATCTTTCTCCCTCCCTACTCTGAGTCTGTTTTGCCCATCACGAGAACTGTTGAGTGATCTCCCCGTCCTCATCTGAGCCCTTGAGCCCTCTGCATCGTATTTTCTCCCCCTTTCCCTTTGAGGAGGGGGAGCGAGAGAGCGGCCGTGGTGGAACTCGGCTGCCCACCCGAGTCAAACCAGCACACCATAACACCTCAGCTAAATTCCCTTTGGTGCATCTGAAGCCCTTTCTTCCTTGTGCTAAATATATGGCCTGGGGAGAAGTTTGTTCACTTCTTCTTTGCAGCATCCTTCTGCGCATCTTGGTTCTGCCTTCTCTTGACATTAAAGAGTTTGTCCCTTAAGCCAACGGTTAACGTTTCCTTAGAGAGCATGTTTTCTAAAAGTCTGATCCCAAGAAGGATCCTTCTTGGCATCAGACTGACTGGGTTCTTTGGCTGCTTTCTGCTTGGTGGGTGTGTTCCTTGGAATATAATCCTCAGCAATAGACACAGTTTGAGTGGAAAATGTAAGAGTAGACCCCCCGCTCCGGATGGAGCAGTTTTCCGTCAGCCGTTCCCTCTCTCCTTCTTCAAGCTGCTGATGGGAGCACGAGGTGGGAGGGTGTCGAAGGCTTTCTGAAGGCGATGCATGGGTGTCTTCCCTGAGCAAGGTGTTCCGCTGGCGGAGGAGGAAATGGCTTTGTTGTTTGTTTCTCACCATCTGCACTTTGTTGCAGTTTTGGTTGGGGTTGCCTAACTCCACGTAACCTATTGGATTCTTTCCTTGAGTATTTTTGCAGGAATGGAAATGTAACTCCTTAGTTCAAAGAGTGAGATAATTCTCCTGTCATTTGCTTAATTTTCAATGTCATGTAACTTTTCCTACAATTTGCTCTCACTGGAGGGCCCCAGCCATGACCGCTCTCCTCTTAAGGCACCTCCAGCGTTAAGGAGAAGGGGAAAGACTTTGGGAGTGCCTTTTGTGTCTTCCCAGTGGGATGCTGATGCTCTAAACTTTTCTTTCACGGAGCGCGACCTGAATCTCCAAAAGCAAACACCACCAACAAAACAAAAACGAAACGAGCCCCACAGCTCTTAGTTTTCTTTATCGTCTATTTAAGCTATTGGAGAAGCAACTTTGTCAGTATGATGCTTGCATGGTCTTCTAACATTTGGGTTACCGTCCAGACTGACAGTAGGAAGACGCAGCCTTTCTAGATCTGGTTTGTATCGCTAAGAACCCCTGGTTGTGAAGATGACATCTAGCGGGAAGTTGCATAGTGGGGTCTTGTTCGACATCTTCATCGACGACTTTGATGAGGGAATAGTGTCTGCCCTCCAGAGGTACGCTGGTGATACAAAGCTGGGAGGAGTGGCCGGCACGCCAGAAGGCTGTGCTGCCTTTCAGTGAGACCTGGGCAGGCTGGAGAGCTGGGCAGGAAGAAACCACCTGAGGTTTAACAAAAGCAATTGCACCTGGGAAGGGGAAGTGCATCTATTAGTCCAGGCTGGGGGATGAGCTGCTGGAGAGGAGCTGTGCGGAGAAGGACCTGGGGGTCCTGGTGGCCGACAGGTTTGCCATGATCCAGCAGTGTGCCCTGGTGGCCAAGAAGGCCAATGGGATCCAGGGGTGCATTAAAAGCAGCGTGGCCAGCAGGTCAAGGGAGGTGATCCTCCCCCTCTCCTCTGCCCTGGTCAGGCCTCCCATGGAGTACTGTGTCCAGTTCTGGGCTCCCCAGTGTGAGAAACACAGTTGCAAGTTCTGAGATCTTTCTCACCATCTGGGGGCTTGTGCAGGATCTTGCCGCCTACCAGAGAGTTCTTGCCACCACAGAGAGGAAGGTGCACCCTGCTGATTTCAGCGGTTCCGTTGGGAACCGTGGGTTGTGTCGGGATGGCCGACAAAGGACCGAGACTGTTAATCTGAAGACAGGCTCTGTGAAGCACTGGGGAGAAGGGAGGCCACCGCAGACGTACCACAGACACATGTCAGACGCAGGACAGGCACAGGGCTAACAGCTGGAGGGAAAAATCAGCATTTCCAATTAATCCAGAACATCTCTCGAGTTCTATCTCGAAAGAATTGTTGGATTTGCACCCAGATGCCTAGAAAGACTGAAAGGGCCTTGTCCCTGATTGCTATTCTAGCAGCAACTGTGTCTGGATTGTCAAGATTACTAACAAGGACTGATCATACTCTGTCCTGGGAAGGAACAGATTTTGAAGTTGAGCTCCCTACATGTAATCCTGGCTACAATATAGTGTGTTATCAAAGGTGCCTTTTAAGCAACACTGATAGAAACTCAGGGGGCAAGAGGACTGACCCTGGGTGTGGAAATAGTATCCATGAAGTAAGGAATAATCCATACTGTATCGAATATGGTAGCTACGGGAATGCTAATATACATAATGCAGACCAGATACACCATGAGAATCCTGGAACCGGGTGGCCTGTCCCAAATGGCAAGGGGTGGTACTGGCTCTGTGGCCATAAAGCCAGGGAGGTGTTGCCCCTAGGACGGAAGGGAGCTTGCACCCTGAGGGCAGTAATTCCAAACGTAGCTAAGATTGAAGACTCTAAAAGCCAAAGCCCCCTTGAGACCCCACGCGGAATTAAGCGGACGCCAGATAATCCTCTAGTAAAAAGAAAGGAGGCATTTCACAGTTTTGCAGGGTGGTTTTTACCTTGGTTAGGGGTGGGCGAATTAGAAAAAGCTATTGTAAATATCCCAGTTATAACTGAAGAACTAGAAAATAACACTCTGGATGCAGTCCGGGCACTACAAAAAGAGGCAAGGAGTTTGCAAAAATAGTACCCCACAGTCGAATGCTATTAGATTTATTGCTAACCTCACAAGGAGGAGCATGCACTGTAATTAATGCTAGTTGCTGTATGTATGTAGATCAAATGGGAGAAATTTGACCGGTCTCAAAAACATTTGGGAAAAACAATAACACACTCAGAAAAACAAGATCCTGCATAGAGTGGCTCAAGAAGACGCTTCCTGGGGATTTAGAAACGTTTGGGAGAAATTAACTTCGCGGTTACCTGAACGGAATTGGCTCAAACGACTACTTGTTGGTATTATAACAATAATGGCATTGTGTATCCGTCATCCCCCATGACATCGGAAGAAGATTATTGCGCCTTAATGTTGGAAAAACTCAAGAGTGGGGTATGTGAAGAGGTGCAAAAAGAACAATAGGAGTAAGAAAAGAAGAGGGGTGGAATTGTGAGAAACCAAGTAGTGTTTTTGCGACAGAAGGTGTTTTTGCAGTGGAAAATTGCACTAAGGTTGCAAATTCAAAAGTGATTGTGCGGCATAGCAGTGGGGAGTATGTTGAGCAGATAAAGGAAAGGTCCGCCTGTCCCAAAAGAAGGAGGATAGCTAAGAAAAACGGGATGAACAGTACAACATCAGTAAAAACCCAAATGACAGGCCCTCTAGTCACGAGAGAAGAAGGACAAATAAACAAAAAGGAAAAGGAGAAATGAACAGTCGGTCAAGTAAAATTGTGTATCTATGGTACAGAAGTGCGTCGAGTAGGTTGTGAACCTGTAGTACTCAGCCAGTGAGGAAACAGGAGAAATCAGGTGTCGGGTAACAGGGAATATAAAGTTATAATAAACTTTTATTGTGTGCTTCCGCTTGCAGGACACCTGCCATTGCACTTGAGAATCATATAGCTTCACAGAAACTCACGTCTGCAGAAAATTATTGAGCTTTTTCATGCACCAGTGAAAAGGAGATGCAGTTCCGCAAGAAGCTGAAGCAAAAGCTCTGTGTCACTGGGGAGTTCTGGTGAGGAAGAAGGAGATTTGCGTTCTCACAGTGGATGGTTTGAACCGAGTTTAGTCCTGTGGGCTGTGTCAGCAGAACCGTCTTTGTTGTGTAGCCTTTGAGGAGTTTGAGGACTCCATTTCGTGTCTCTGGGCAGCACGGGGAAGCGGGCAGTGTACTGTGTGTCAGCGGGGATTCATTAGAGGAGGGACTTATTGACGGGCAATGTCAGCGTGCCCTGCACAATGCCGCTGCCGCCTTGCTGGAGCAGTTTGCGTGCTCCTGTGGTCAAAATGTGCCTCTCGGTGGGCCGGGGGGCAAGGCGAGGCAGAGCTGGAGGCGGTGTCCGGGAGGCCTCGTCGCCCCTGCGAGGCGCTGCGCCAGGCCTCAGCCCTGGGAGGCCGGCCATTGGGTGCCACAGCTCCATGCTGCCTAGCAACAAGCGCCAGCGGGCTCGCTATTGGCTGCGCCCAGAGGCGCCAAGGCAGGCGGCCAATGGGGCGGTGCCTGGCTGTGAGGGAGCGGAGGTGTCACAGCGCGGGGTGGGTGACATGGTGCTGGGTGTGCTGGGGCTGCGGCACTCCGGCGATGGCGGCGCGCAGGCGAGGCGGGCTGCTTGTGGCCCCTGAGGAGAGCTTCTGTGTGCAGCTTTCGGTGTTTTCGTCACTGTGCGACCCCGGAGGAGTGCGTCATCGTGCAGCTTGTGGGGTTTTCTTCACCGTGGCCCTGAGGAGTTCTTCATCGTGCAGCTTTCGGGGTTCTCTTCACCACTTTTCCCCTGAGGAGAGCTTCGTTGTCCAGCTTTTGGTGTTGTTTTAACCTTGTTGCCCCTGAGAAGTGCTTCATCTTCCAACTTTGGGTGTTTTTTTCTTGTTCCAGGCCCTGAGGATTGCTTCATCGTGCAGCTTCTGTTGTTTTCTTCACTGCGGCCCCTGAGGAGTTCTTCGTCGCGCAGTTTTTGGTGTTTCTTCACTGCAGTTCCTGAGGAGTGGTTTATTGAGCAGCTTTTAGTGTCTCCTTCACGTTGCGGTACTTGAGGAGATCTGCATCGTCCAGCTTTTGGCGTTCCCCATGCCACGTTTCCCCTGAGGAGTTCTTCATCTTGCAACCTTTGGTGTTTACTTCTCTGCGGCCCTGAGGAATTCTTCGTCGTCCAGCTTTTGGGGTTCTCTTCGCCACATTTTCCCTGAGGAGAGCAATATCGTCTTTTTTGTTTTCTTCACCTTGTGGCCCCTGAGGAGTTCTTCATCGCGCAGCTTTTGGGGTTTCTTCAGTGCAGCCTCTGAGGAGTGCTTTCTTGAGCAGCATTTGGTGTGTTCTTCCCTGCGACTTGAGGAGTGCTTCTACGTCCACCTTTTGAGGTTCTCCACACCACGTTTCCCCTGAGGAGAGAGCTTCATCGTCCAACTTCAGGAGTTTTCTTCGCAGTGGCCCTTGAGGAGTAATTCTTCGTGGAGCTTTTCATATTTCCTTCACGTTGTGGCCTCTGAGGAGTGCTTCTCTGTGCAGCGTTTGGTGTTTTCTTCAGTGTGCGACCACGAAGGAGTGCATCATCATGCAGGCTTTGGTGTTTTCTTCACAGCGGCCCTAAGGAGTTCGTCAAAGTGCAGGTTTTGGGGTTCTCGTCACCATGTTTTCCTGGAGGAGAGCTTCATCGTGCAACTTCTGGTACTGTTTTCATCTTGTTGCCCCTGAGAAGTGCTTCATCTTCCAACAATTGTTTTTTTTTTCTCATTCCAGGCCCTGAGGATTGCTTCGTCGTGCAGCTTCTGGTGTTTTCTCCCGTGTGGCCCCTGAGGAGTTCTGCATCGTTCTGCTTTTGGGGTTCTCTTCACCACGTTTCCCATGAGGAGAGCTTCTTCGTTCAGCTTTTGGTGTTTCTGCACTGCAGCCTCGGAGGAGTGATTTGTTGAGCAGCTTTGGTTATTTTCTTCACTGCGCCTTGAGGAGTGCTTCTGCATCCAGCTTTTGGTATTTCTTCGCTGCAGTTCCTGAGGAGCGGTTTCCTGAGCAGCTCGTAGTGTCTCCTTCACGTTGCGATACTTGAGGAGATCTGCATCGTCCAGCTTTTGGCGTTCCCCATGCCACATTTCCCCTGAGGAGTTCTTCATCTTGCAATCTTTGGTGTTTACTTCTCTGCGGCCCTGAGGAGTTCTTCGTCGTCCAGCTTTTGGGGTTTTCTTCACCACATTTCCCCTGAGGAGTTCTTCATCTTGCAACCTTTGGTGTTTACTTCTCTGCGGCCCTGTGGAATTCTTCGTCATCCAGCTTTTGGGGTTTTCTTCACCACATTTCCCCTGAGGAGTTCTTCATCTTGCAACCTTTGGTGTTTACTTCTCTGCGGCCCTGAGGAGTTCTTCGTCGTCCAGCTTTTGGGGTTCTCTTCACCACATTTCCCCTGAGGAGTTCTTCATCTTGCAACCTTTGGTGTTTACTTCTCTGCGGCCCTGAGGAATTCTTCGTCGTCCAGCTTTTGGTGTTCTCTTCACCACATTTTCCCTGAGGAGAGCAATATCGTCTATCTTTTTTGTTTTCTTCACCTTGTGGCCCCTGAGGAGTTCTTCATCGCGCAGCTTTTGGGGTTTCTTCAGTGCAGCCTCTGAGGAGTGCTTTCTTGAGCAGCACTTGGTGTGTTCTTTCCCGCGACTTGAGGAGTGCTTCTACGTCCACGTTTGGAGGTTCTCCACACCACGTTTCCCCTGAGGAGAGCTTCATCGTCCAACTTCAGGAGTTTTCTTCGCAGTGGCCCTTGAGGAGTAATTCTTCGTGGAGCTTTTTGTGTTTTCTTCACCTTGTGGCCCCGAGGATTGCTTCTACATGTAGCTTGTGGTGTTTTCTTCACTACGCCCCTGAGGAGTTGTTCATCGTGAAGCTCTTTGTGTTTTCTTCACTACGGCCCTGAGGAGTTCTTCATCGTGCAGCTTCTGGTGTTTTCTACACTGCGGCCCTGAGGAATTCTGCATCGTCCAACCTTTGGGGTTCTCCTCACCGTGTTTTCCCTGAGGAGAACTTCTTCGTACAACTATTGGTATTGTTTTCACCTTGTTGCCCATGAGAAGTGCTTCATCATCCAACCTTTGGTGTTTCTTTTCTCGTTCCAGGTCCCGAGGAGTTCTTCATCGTGCAGGTTTTGGGGTTCTCTTCACTGCGGCCCATGAGGAGTTCTGCATTGTCCAGCTTTTGCGGTTCTCCACACCACGTTTCCCCTGAGGAGAGCTTCATGGTCCAGCTTTTGGTGTTTTCTTTACCGTGGCACTTGAAGAGTAATTCTTCATGGAGCTGTTTGTGTTTTCTTCTTCTTGTGCCCCCCGAGGAATGCTCTTGCATGAAGATTTTGGAGGTTTCTTCACGACCCCGGATGAGTGCTTCTTCCAGCTTTTGGCGTTTTCTGCACTGCGGCCCAAGCGGAGTTTCTTCTTCATGCATCTTTTATGTTTTGTTCATGGTGTGGTCCCTTAGTAAAGCTTCTTTGTGCAGCTTTTGGTGTTTTCTTCACTGAGCAGCCTCTGAAGTGTGCTTCATGGTGCATCCTTTGCTTTTTTCTTCATAGTGCTACCCATGATGACTGCTTCATCATGCAGCTTCTTGTGTTTTGTGCAGCATATGTCCCATGAGGAGTTCTTCATTGTGCAGCTTTCTGTCTTTTTTTGACCTTGTGGAGCCTTGGGATTGCTTATTTGTGCAGTGTTTGGTGTTCTTCTTCATTGTAATGCCCTGAAGAGTGCTTTATCCTACCTGCTTTCCTTTTTTCTTCTCTGCACTAACCCTGAGGAGTGTTTCATCGAGCAGTTTTTGTTGTTGTTGTTTTGGTTTTTGTTTGTTTGTTTGTTTTTCCCTTGTACTTCTCCTGAGCGGTGCTTCATCGTGCAGATGTGGTGTTTTCACATTCTGTCCCCTGTGGTGTGCTTCTCACTGCAGTTTTTTTGTTTGTTTGTGTGTTTGTTTGTTTGTTTTTCAGTTCTCTCCCTTGGAGGAGTGCTTTATCATCTTGTTTTTGATTTGTTTTACACTTTGTGTCCCTTGAGGAGTGCTTCATTGTTCATCTGTCTGTGTTTTCTTTCAAGTGCAGCGTTTGAGGACTGCTTCGCCATGCCGTCCTTGAGGAGTGCTTCATTGGTCAAGTTTTGATTTGTTTTTTTAATGTGTGGTCTTTTGAGGAGTGCTTCATTGTTATGCTCTTGTTTTTTTTTCTTCACAGTACAGCCCTTCAGGAGTGCTTCAGTGCATGAACATGGAGGAATCCTGTAGCTTTTGTGGTGCTTTACTCTAGGACTCCTGAGGAATGTTTCGCTGCGTGGCTGTTGGATTCTTCTTATTGCACATTTTAGGTGAGCTTCAGTACTTGGCCCTCAAGGAGTGTTTTGCTCCCTGTCATTTGGTGAGCTCTTCTCAGCAAAGCTTTCCTTATGTTCTTCATTGCACAGGCTATGAGGAGGGCTTTGTCACATGTCATATGTAGTTTATTTTTTTTCTTTTATTTTAATCTTGAATAAGGGGCTTTGTTGTTGTTTTTTTTCATATTTTTTTCTTCTTGTTAGATTTCTTTCTTTCTCAGGTTTGTTATTGGCATGTGATCATTACCATCTTTGATACTTCTTTCCTGTTATTGCTACTCTTTCATGTTGTTGAGAGAGGAAATCTGCTTGATTCTCTGTATTTGTTCTACGTATTAGTAATCCACTTGATGGTTCTGTAGTTTAGTTTGTGTTGCTTGATCTTGTGTTCTGGGATGTATATTTAAGGTCACTTTTTGAACTGGAGCATTCCAACTCTCCTCAGTAGAATAGGGTCATTTCATGGTAGTTTAGGTGGAATCTTTAGATCAGGGTTTCAAGAAAGGATATGGCTGAAGAGGATTACTGGTGAGCTGGAGAGGACAGCGTTGTTCTTTTCTTTGTTCTACTTTTTTTCTGCCCTGTGGTGTTTTTTCAGTGCTTTCTTTTTTTTTTTTTTTTTTTTTTTCTTTTTCACCACAAATGGCATTGAGTGTCTGTGAGGCCTTTTCACTAAGGTGGCTGGTCTGAGCAGGGACATTTTTCAGGGCTGTGCATTGTGTGTGTGATGCTGTGTGGTAGAGGTGGCAGCTGGAGGGTGCTCTTGCCACAGGAAAGGCTGTCAGGCACAAACAAGTGGGAGCAGCATTAAAGCTGAGCTCCTGAACAGGTTGGTTCTCAGGGAAATTTCATGTCCTAACTGTTTTTGGACATGAAATATCCTATCTCTGGAAAATTTCATGTCCACCTAAACACCCCAGCCAGGGCTCTTTAGGCCATCCTCATTTGGTAGAGTGACAACGGCTGCCGTTTCTGTTCCAGCTATTGCTTTATTGAAATACTTACTTGTTTTTTCTCAGTGCTTGTTGCTGACAGTAGCTGTTGTTTTCCTCTGTTAACTCTTAGGGTTCATCACTTTGGTTTCTGGTTACAGCTGTATTTTTCTTTTTCTTTTATTTTTTCTTCACAGACCCAGTGCGACAGAGCAGAGACTGGATTTTATTTTGGTTATTCCTCGAGTTGCTAGTGCAGAATGAAGTGAGCCTGTGTTTGCTGAATAACTCTGCTTCCCACAGCCCTCATATCCTTCACCTGGGAGCTGTGCCATGGGGAGACAGCTGAACAGGAATCAGCCACGATAGCACCACATCTTTGCCTTTGCAACTAAAAATTGGAGCGAGTCACAAAGGAGGCAAGGTTGCGTGTGTTTTATTCACAGCATGTTCCATCTAAACTCTCCTAACAGCTCTCAGAAGGATGCAGCACCCCAGTCCCCCTTGGCACATCCCACCGCTCCTGCTGAAGCCCTCACTGCTGCCGTGCCACCGGAGCTAACAGGGGCAGCCGATGGCTACCGAGTCTTTACTGCCTCCCAGTGGGGGGGAGCTTGGGCTAGGGTGGCTGCTTCCCCTCCATGGCAGATGCTGCCTTCCTCCCAGCTAGAGCTGTTCTTTCTGTCTGTAGATATGGCTCAGGCAAGCAGAGCCCCAGGCAGGTGCAAGCCCTTCCCAGTTCCCTCGCTGAAGGTTGCCATGCAGCGCAGGTGAGGAGGTGTTTCTGCAGGGAAGGGCACGAAGCAGCAGGGTAACCCAGCCTGACAGGGAAGCAAGGGAGCACCACTAGGCAGCCGCGCTCCCTAGTGAGTGGAGCGGATACAAAAAAGCTTTTCTATTTATTTTTTTTTCTCCTCACACAGCTCATTTTAAGGAGCATGGGTCTGGCCTGCTCCCTCACTGTTCTGCTCAGACCAGGATCTGCCTGCCCCCCACCCCAAGGGAGTCACTTGGGTCAGGGCCTGTCCCTTTTGCATAGTTCTGCCCTGATAGGGAATTTTTTTTATGTCTTTAAGGGCTCCTTTTAAGTGCAGTTCTGGGTGGCAGACCAGCCCTGCTCAATGGAGGGGGCCAGACCCTGTCACTCCCTAGACCAAATGGATTGTGTGGGGACAATAAAGCACCATGGTGTTTTTGCTCCCATGCAAGGCCCTTGGGCTTGCTGCCCTTGGCTCTCAGTTGCTGCAGCTCAGTCTAGGAGCAGACATTAGTCCCTGAAAGTGAATCCTGTGACCGGTTTCAGGGTGTTTGGACTTACTACAGACGTGGGCTAAAGGCAACGCAACTGCTTGGCTGCTTGATGAGGGAATAGGGGACTGCTACCATTCCCCATTGGGAGGGCTGTGTCTTTCAGGGTATGCTGCTCACAACACATTCAGTCGAAGGCAAAGCACAGCTTTTCCTCCTGCCCCATCCAGTGACTGAGGCTGAAACACTGCTGGGAAAACATCAATGTCAAAACACGACAGTGTTGTGGACCCCAAAACCTAAATCCTCAACGGGGGCAGTAGCAGCTGCTGCTGTAGTGCTCTTTGCAGGCGATGTATGGGAACGCCAGCCAGGCCAGAAGAGTTTCTCAGCTGTGCAGTGACACTTAGAGGAGGCTGCTCTTCCCCTTGGCTCTAGGAGCTGGGGGATGGAAGAAGCAGGTGCAGAACTGAGCTATCCTGCTGAATTTCTACTTATATTTCCTCAAGACAGGATATGCTACAAGGAAGATAAAACCCTGCTTCGCATCCTTCATCCTGTAGCCTTCCCTGAGCACACAGCCCTTGGTCCAGATTCCCTCAGGACTGAAGCCTCCTCGGCCCACAGCTTGACCCCGTGTGGCAGGCAGGACCTCCAGGTTCGGGCACACCAGGCCAGCAAAGTGAGAAGACTTCAGGCAGCAGTTTGCTTTTGCTGAAAGCACTGCCTTACTGGGCCACGGGTGTGTCAGGAAAATGGGGCTCAAGGGGCACCAGCAGCCTTTTCCTGGTAATGACTGCAGGGAAACCAAGGCGCTAAGAATAACTGGCATCACTTGCTGAGAATCACTGGAAGAGGAAAGAAGCTGAGGCAGAGAGCTGCCTCACACGGAGGAATTTGTGCCCCACAGCCCTGCAGGAGTCTCCTGCGGCACAGTGCTGGTGGTTTTATGGCTGAGGAGCTCTGGAGGAGCCTAGCCAGCATGGTACGGGAGGGTTTACTGTCAAGTGACCACAGGAGAATCTAGCCTTGCACTGCCCTGGAAGAGTTGATGCCGGGCACCACTTACAGGAGTTACTGCTCTGCACCCTGGAGTAGTTTTAGTCTTGTGTGTAGAGCAGACTATTCCCTCCTACTCCAGGGGAAACATTGCCTTTTGTCCTGGAGAAGTTAATGGCTGCTATCCTGGGAAAAAATATTGCTGTGCATGCAATTATTGTTTGGCCTTTGAGGAATCAATTCTTGCATGACCCCGAGGAGTTATTGCTGAACAGCCGTGAAGGACTTTTTTCCATCACAGCCCACGAGGAGTCTATCATCTCAAGGCCCTGGAGGATGCTTTTGAGAGCTTCCCTTTGGAATTTGGGGAATTTCCTCTTGTGGGGCAACAGAGCACTCACAGCGATATCCAAAATGTTAAAGCAACTTTTTTCCCCCTAGTTTTTGCTTGGCATTATATTATTTGGTGGGCATTGTGCTTTTTGTGATAACTCCACCTGTGGTGAATTCCCAGATGTGGAAAATTGTTGGTTGTGTGGCTCTGCTCCCCTGAGAAGAGTCTAGGAAAAATAGGTGGAAGGAATATCAGGACACTAATAACAGGTAGTATTGCTAGCTACCCCCCAAATAGCTACTACAGTTTTCAGAAGATAAATGTGGGCAGATAGTTTCAGGAGAAACCGTGAGATTTCAGGAGAAATCCCAACATTAAGTCTCTCGATGATGTAATACTGCAGGTCTCTGGTCCTTGTGATTCCTTTGGCAGGGTGGGAAATAGGGAAAAGTACTAAATCCACTCATTTCCCTAAAAGAAGTCATTTAAAAGAATGATTTCAGTAATGGCTTTCCCAAAGAGAGGAAATTATGAGATCTCTCCAACATTCATTTTTTAAGAGCAGCTAATGACAAGAGGATTTGAGCATGGTAATGGATTTGAATATCCTTTTGCCATTAAATTTAATTGGTTGGCCTGGCAGTTTTTCTTTAGCAGAAATGGGACAATTTGTGTTAGTCAGTTGGGTAGAAAAATGATGGCTAAGGGAAAAACACAGAAAATAATTCAGAATGCTGATATCGACTGTGTGTTTACTGTTTTATTACCAGGGTTTGCTGCTCACTTAATATTCACAAGTAGACAAATTATTTACAAAGGCCATTTACTCCAAAAGTAGGTGATGCCACATACTTTAAAACAGTAAGCATTTGTCATCACAATAGAAAAGACTTGATTTCAATACACAAAAGTCCATGATATTTTGTGTGTCATTCAAATGAGTATGTCTTACTGCTGCTGTCACCGGTTTTATCACAATTACCAGTTAAGAAATACTCATCCTGGAGCTGCACAAAATGAGAATAGTAAAAATGGCGTTGTGGGAGGCAATGCAGAACTTGCCTTGTGTTGTTCCCTCATATTTGACCAGACAATTTGCTACTCAACTCAAGCAGTGACCAGCTTGCTGAAACCTAGAGTCTGTCTCCATTGCTTGCAGTACAGATCATCTCCAGATCTTTGTATTATTTTGGCTGTACTTGCACTTTATTTTGAAGGTGTGCACAGACCTGGTGAGATCTCTAGGTGTGGATTTTTCCCATCAACCCGCTCTTCTTTTATATGTGTCCCACTGGAAAGCAGGACAAGTCCCATGAGCACGAACTGAAACACCTGAAATTCCATCTGAGCATAAGAAAACCCTTTCACTGTGAGGGCTGTTGAACACCGGCAGCAGTCGCCCAGGGGGGCTGTGGAGTCTCTGTCCTTGGAGTCAGTTAAAGCTCGATGGGACACAATCCCAGGCAACCTGCTCTGACTAACCCTGCTGGAGCAGGGGGCGGCTTAGGCAATCTGGAGATGTTGTTCACTACCTCTACGATTGAGTCTGTGATTCCATGAGGTGCTCAGTGACTCGTGGCAGCAGAAGCTGGCCGTAAGGTGCCTGGAGGTGAGAGAAGGGAACCAGTCCCTGTTACAATCCGTAGCTGTGCCGTTTCAAATACGTAATAAACAGAGCAACACTCTACAGAAAACTACAGGGTGGAATGCTGATAACAGATTCTTAAACCGGGTATCACATGAAGAGGCTTGAGGTTTTTGCTAGACTGCGAAGCAGTATTTAGCTTTGTAGGGAGTGTGCCTTTTGTAAGAGCATGCTACGCATTGGACAATAGAAAGCTGGTGGTCTGCAGACTGTGAGGAGCTTCTTCATGAGAGGTAAACTGAGAGGGTAAAGAGGGACGTGAAGCAAAATTGGTTTTCTTTGCCATCCTCCCTATCTTTTGCGTCACTGAGCAGAAGGAAAAGGACACCGACCAGCTTAAGGGTAGAATGATAAGCTCAAGAGAGTAAAAGGTTTCTATTAGGAAGAAACGAAGAGACATCATGGCTAGGAGCGGCAGTCAACTCTTCTGTCTTTGTAGTATGTTTTAATGCATTCATAGACTTTTTTGTTCTCCTTAAGTTTTAAACGGCTCTAAAACGAGTGCCTACATCCCAAATTTACAGAAGGGTAAACTGACGCATGGCATCAGTCTGAATTGTGGGATTATACAGCAGTCCAGTAGAAGGGTTCTGGTGGAAACCCACAGTGAGCTGCTTCTTCAGGCCTCTCACCAGTGGTGGGTATTCCCACAGAAGAGAGAGGAGCTTCCTTTTTCCTTTTTCCTGCCCCCCTCCAAAATATATGAGATTAGAAACTGCCTAAAACTTATTTCAGTTTTATGCAGTCTACCTCCTCTGTGACTGGCATTGCACTTGTTCTGAGGTCGAAATCTGTGCTAGATTTACTTCCGTTGTATGTTGATCTCCATCTGAGCAACATGATTTTCTTGAAGTACTTCATGGTATTATTTTTTACAGTTACAAAACACATTGTGTTTATCATGCTGTTACTCATGGCAATGCATTCAACTATGTAAAAAGCGGTAAGGTAATGCTTCTCTTTCACAAAGATTGTGGGGAAAAAGTCACGGACAATGGTGAAGCCATAGAAGGGGGCCCAGCAGAGAACATAGGCAGTCAGGATGCACATCAGTACCATTACAGTTTTTCTTCTGCATCGAAGCCTCTTTCTGATCTGTTCTGTCTGAAATCCTGGTACAGTTTTAAACCAAAGCTCTCGAGAGATCCTGGCATAACATAAGGTCATTGTAATCACAGGTGTAACAAATTCGATGCCAAAGATGAAGAGGAAGTAGGATTTGTAGTATATCTGCTGGTCAACTGGCCAAATTTGACCACAGAAAATTTTCTCCTGATTTTTTACTATAAATAATACAGTTTCAGTAGCAAAGTATGCTGACGGGATAGCTACAAGTATGGAGACGATCCAGACCAAGGCAATCAGGATGGTTGCTGTTTGGTAATTCATGCGTGGTTTCAGTGGGTGAACAATGGCCAGATACCTAGAACAGACAAATACATGCAAAGTGAAGCCTGGAAACACTGTTAATCAGAGCACACTTCAAAAAACAAGTGGACAGAATTAGGCAGAAGGAAATTTTGTGATTGTTAGACTGACATATTTATTTATAAGAGTTAAGAACAAAGTTGTCCAAAGTAGCAGTCTAGAACTAAGATCCTAAACCTGGACAGAAGTTCTGGAGAAAGTAGGTGAGGAGTCTGTTAAGACAGTGGGTACATGACAATCTGAAAACATGAGTGTACATTTGGGTGCCTGAGGGTGGTTTTAAGAAATCAGTCTTAAACTCCCATCTACTAATGAAATCAAACTGAGAAAAAGATGTAATTTAATATCACGAACCTTTCCTTTTTTAACAGGGATCACATGTATGGAATTTGTGGATAGACTAGAAGAGAAAGGGAGGGAATACTCCTATTACTGACAAAGGAGGTAACACGATGTGCAGGTGGTGGTGTATCCGGGACGTGCCACGATACGGCAGCTCGAAATACTTTGGTGAACAGCACATGTACAGGTCAGAGTTGAAAACATGCATTAATATCCACCTAGTCAGGTGCAGATAAAAGAACAGATATGTAGAAGAATGTTTTGCCTAGACGTGTTTTGCCTATTTGAATAGCATTTCTTTTTAAACATACACAACAGTGTTTTTCTTTGTTAATCCATGGGGTGAAGAGTTGAAGCTGATACTAATAATGGTTACAGCTGAGCATGTTTTCCAGCCACCAACAAAGGACTATGTATCCATTTTCTGCTCATGCAAATTTTTGTTTATGTTGCTGGAGGTGACTATAGCTAATTAATCTTAAATATGCTGTGTTAGGTAATATGCCACCCTGGACAAGTTGAGTTAGGTGTTTGCAATCCTTACAGCTGTAAAGCTGCAAGAGGCACTGTGGTGTTTCATGAGGAAGTATGGAGAAGTAGAAGCACATTGCATGATCAATCGAGGACCCTCAATTCAGTTAAAAAGGGGCTAGGACCAAATGTCATTTACTCGGTTGTTTTTTTCATTTATTTTTGTCTAGTTAGATTTGGGAGGATTTTTTATTTTTTTAAAGAAGCTGTAGATGTAAGAAGAGCTTGTATTAGAGTGCTACCTCTACCCCAGAAAGACTAGGATGCTTCTGCTAAGAGGAATTTTTATCAGAGAAACTCCAGAGCTCTCAGTGTGATTGTGTTTGACACAAAGGACTGTTTCAAACAGTGGCATTACTCATTCATTCAGAGGCTTTTCTATCTGTATATATCCTATACATAGATAGCATCCACAGGATGTGCTTATTCTAAAATAAAATGGAAAGTCAGTGGAGCTTTTCACAAGCCAGATCTTGGAAGCAGATAAATTGTTCATTACTTTTAATACTGCAGGCTAGATGTCAAGGGACAGTAGACTTATTCAGCCTCATTGTGGAGCTGATAAATAAGTATTTTCAGATGGGGTCCTGGGGAAAGAAGGTGCTGGGATAACATACGTGTATGCAGTTTTAAGTATGCATATCAGCTCAGCAGAACGTTTGGCTGGATGAGGTAAATCTCTACAGTAGCATCTGGAGGGAGCTTTTGTGGTGGCTTTCCTGGCTGTCATTGCCTACCACACTTTGGCTGTCACTGCAGAGTGGTGCTGGAGCACACGAACTGGACTTAGATGAAACTGCCCTAAAGATGTGCTCCAACAATGTCCCTAAAACACACCAAGTGCCCATGAGCATTCATTCCAGGGGACCCAGCTAAAGTTAACCTCCCTGTAATATTTACAGCGTGGGCACTGGGCCCTTAGCACAAATTCTTGATCTTCAGATCCTCTCCTTTCACACTGCACTATTTTTTAAATATGTGTAATTCCTTTATGTTTTGTGCAAACAGACATCCAGAAAGGTGAGAGAGAGCCCTACCTTAGGGAAGTCCTGTAGGGCAGGATTACTCTCTCTATGCGAGCAAACCATTTAAAATGGCCTAAATAGGGGAAAAGTTTCAATAGTTAGCTACCCACATGACACAACCAACATGGAATGGTTGGTTGTGAAATGAATCAGCTTTCTCACTGTTTACCAGTTCAAAAGCTCACACAAAACAGGCAATAAAACCAAAACAATGTGTTCTTACAACAAACTTCAGTGATTAATCATTTCCAGGGTTGTTTTTAAAGATGTGTGGGGAGATATGCTAGAAATCTTCTGATTTCCTAGCAGGCAAAAGGGCACAATGACTTGTATTACTTCATCAACCTGGGATGCAGTAGAAGGGCTTTCAAAAAAAAAAAATCAGAAGCTGAAAAAGGTAAGTAACAGGAAATGGTAATGTGTAAATGACAATGTTTAGAAACTTAAGCCTGAGTCCCCTGGGCTGTGTAAAGGTTGTTGCGTTAGACACTGATTAAGGAATTGTTTCATAGGAGCTGGTTGTCCTTTCCCACACACAAGGCAAAACATCTCTGAACTTACATGGAGTCTTTCCACAGATTTTTGTTGACCTCGATGAAAGCTGAATCAGCTGTGCATGAGCTATATAACCACCAGCAGGGTTAAACTGGTCCTGAGTTGTCTTTTGGGTCAGGTGCTAAAAACTAGGCAACATTCGACTAGAATATAAAATGGCGTGTAAGAGAAATTGAAGAAGAGCGTGTGTGGTGTGTGTGTAAATGCTATTATGGTGAATGGTGAAAAGTTCTTAAATGAATCATGCAGTGTGTATCTGATGAGGATATATGGAGATGTATATTATGTCCATACACAAAAAATGACTTATTTCTGTAAACAGTTTAGTCTGTGGGTCTCTGGCTTTCTGTGAATTTGTCATGTCAGACTTATGTCATCAAGAAGCTGATCCTCAGTGCTTGAGCCTGTCAGGGTCCGCAGTGCACAGGGCTAAGAGAACAGGAGTTGCAAGAAAGAATACAATTAAATGACATTGTTAAAATTCCTGGAGTGAGAGGCAAGCATAGAAATATCCCAGGATTGCAGCTCAAAGCAGGTAGTGCAGGGTAGCTTTGTGTTCTGCTCACACCATTATGAAGCGCTGTAAGAAAACCTCTGTGAGACTGCATTGGTGTAGCATTTTATCATTTTCTGGATGCTGCAAGCATCACTGTTTCATCATTAACATGGGTTCTGTAAATGACATTTGGATGTTTCCTGGCTCACTGCTCTGCCATCCTCAGAGAGGCATGTAAAGAGAGAGGAGCGTGTTTTAATGGAGACGCATCCTGGTCACAGTCACTGAGTATGTGCTACTGTGTTGGAGCATCCAGCAAAGACATCAGTACTATCAAATGGTTAATTTAGCGATTGTTGGGTTTGCTCAGTAGGGCATGACAGAGAATAATAACCCTATTTGGCAAGCTAGATAGAAGTCCTATCTTTTATTCTCTTTCACACCAAAACAAAAGCTGGGAAAAATACCTCACAGGGAGAAAAACATACCCTGTAAGGCAATAACCCTGTTAGGAAACTTAGCTGCTAAATTCTGTATTCACCAGTCAACTATTTCTCTCTCTGAAGAATATTTAGTTCACTGTATGTAGAAAAGGTGAGACTGAGAAAGAAGAGCTGCATAGCCCAATAGTAAAGGTTCCCTAGAGATACACAGTTCGGTCACGTTTATATACTGCTGATGAACACCTTCCTCTCTGGACTACTGACCGTTTCTGATTTCTCTTTCTCCTCTTTCCTAAACTTCCTCCTACCACTGAGTCAGGTATATTTTTATGGAAAAGAATTGCTTTAATAAATGGTCGTTCTTTTCACCTGAAAAGTTCAATCAGGAAATTTCCACTGAGTTTTCTCCGGGACAATCTCATGACCACATGTGAGTAAGTTGCTATGAAACAAGATAGCCAGGTCTGCGTAGTACCTACCTTGACGTCAGCACATCCTACAGAGCAGCTGAGCTTGTTAAAGACCTGGAAAATGGGACAGGCAATGTCAGAAGCCATCTCCTTGTGCAGTCATAGCAATCCACTTACCTGTCAACAGCTATAGCCAGGAGAGCATTGGTAGAAACATAGAGGGAGACGGTGCGTAGGTAGTTGACTGAAGCACAGAGGACGTGGCCATGCTCCCAGGACAGCTGCCGTACCACGTAGTAGTCCATCTCAAAGGGGCAGCACACGATGGCAACAATAAAGTCGGAGATGGCCAGGTTGGCAATCAGCAGGTTGGTGAGGTTTCTCAGCTTCTTGTAGCGGGCAAGAGCCGCGATGAAGATGAAGTTGCCGATGCCACAGACCAGCATGATGCCAACAAGAGCCACCCCGATCACAATCTTGGCTGCAAAGAAGGTGCGTGTCTTGGTCATGTCGTCTTCGCTGTCCAGTGGCAGGTCGTAATCACTGTAACTGAAATTGAAAGGGAAGGAGAAATTTCTCAAGGAGGTTAAGTCCCCATCGTGGAGATTGTAGATCGCAGCGAAGTTGATGGTAGCATTTGGATTATGTTCATCTTGCTCCATGGCCATGTCTGTCTTCTTCTGACACGTGGCTTGTCTGGCCCTTGGTTTGGGGTTAGAAATACCCAGGGTGTCAGGGCACAACAGTGGCAGGCAAGAGACCTCATCCAAAGTTTTCTTGTGAGCAGTGAGTCACCTTGTCTTTGTCCCCAAGAGACTATAGAGCAACAGCATCATTTATCTCTGTCTGTGGGAACAAAAAGAGTAAAACATTTCCTGAGAGGAAATTACAGCAAAAATACTGTGCTTGGGGGAAAGTAATATCCACCTGATTGCCCTGCGGCTCTGTTGCTGGCTGCACACAGTGGGAAGAAATACCCTGTGAAAGGATGCTTCAATTATCGTAAAATCCCTAGAGTTGCATAATACACTGGTTGTTACACCCGGCAGTCTTATTTACCCAACGATGAAATGCTGTTTTCAGCACAGAGTGAAATGACAGTATAGCAAAAGTGTACAATCCACTTCAAACTTCTGCCAGCTTTCAAACCCACGGTGCTGTCATCCCTGTGCAAGGTAAAAAAACTAAAAGGAGATGACACCTCAGTTTGTTGAGCAGCATCCAATGTCTCTCTTGGGCACGGCTTTTGCTTTATGCTAGTTGTCTCAGTCAGGACAATGTGATAGACAATAAAAAAAAAAGAACTGATGTCCTGGCTTATAAATACATTTCTTAATTAAGTAAGAGTTGCCAAGATCCAAGAAAAGAGCAAAGCCAGCACTTTTTTTTGGCAGGTATTAATTGAGTAGGGGGGCCCAGATTTTCAGCCAGCATAATCTATTACTGCTTCTCCCAAAGCAGTGGAGTCCTGCCAATTTGCATGGACAAGACTTTGTCCCATGAACCTGCTTGTAGGGCTGTGCTGTGAACACAAACCTGCTGTTCACAGGAACAGCAGTTCTGACAGGTTCTTGAGGTGAAAGGGAGAATCTTCTTCAAGCAAGACAAAAGTGCCTTGGATTTTTGAAGACAGGGAGGAACAGGCTTCCCCTTTTGTACTGACAGTTGTTCCAAACATTAAAAACGGATTTATTTTCTGCACAGAGGAAAAAATCCAATCTACTCCCTAATTTTTCCTCTATTCTGTATCAAATTGATGAGAAGTCTGTCTTCTTGCATCCTCCTGTGCTACATCTGGTAATCCTCCAGCCAGACTCCCAGATGTCAGGACAGTCCCATCCCATCCCCCAGGAGAGAATCGAGGAGATTACTGCTTTTTCTGCATTACAGCAGTAACTCTTCAGGTCAGACACTCCTGAGCAATGCCTATCGTGGCTAGAAACGACAGTCTGCACAATTGTTGTCCTGCTTCCTTCCGTAGAACCACCCTCAGCCCCTGGTGTACCAAAGCTTAAAAAATTTTTGCAAAAAACTCTGGTTCTGTCCAGCTTCTGTCTCCACATTGCTTTTCAAACTGAGAGTTGCAGAACAACAGCATAACAGAAAGCCAAAGCCTGAAACTAAATAACAGTTCAAACAATTAACTGCTTTGTAAGACATCCCCACAGCTGCCTGGAAATGTGAACGTTCATAGAAGAGAGGTGTTAAGCAATTACTTGGACACAAACTTGGTATGTTGGTCAAAACAAGGAGCAGTATCTGTTTCAGACAGGTTTCTCTGCAAAATACCAGGAAAGATCTTTAAAATAAATGAAAATAACCACCCACAAAGTGACATAACACCATCAGCTAACTACCTGCAGTTGCTCTCATCCTCTTCGAGGTGTCTGGCACTCTGGGTATAGCCTCCTGGTTCCTCCCTTGCAAATATGCTGCTGCCACTGGAGCAGAGAAAGGATTACTACAGAAGCAGCCAAAGGACTTCGCTGAATGATCATTTCTCTCCCAAGCAGGTCTGCCCTGTAGCTCAGGGGGAGGATAGCTCTGCTGCCTCTGTGTATGCATCTAAAGCCTTTTCTCAGTGGGAGGCACCTTGAAGCTGTCCGTGCATTTCTAATTTTAAAGAGGCAGTACAGTGCAGAAACAATACAGCACAGCTCTCCTCACCCTTCTTTCCCCCCACTTTAACCCCCCTGAATGCTTGAATGGCAGAGCGTCTTTGTTACCAAATCTAAGCATGGAAGGTGTAAAAACCAGGTCTGCATTTGCTCTTTGAGTTGTCTCTGTGCTGGGCGGCAGCTACATCTACCTGCTGTGAAACAGAAGCAGCATACAGACCTCCCAGAGGAGAGGAGGGGGAGGAAGAAGGGTGAGCCCCTTTCCCAGGGACCTTTCTCTGTGGCTCTCTCCCCAGCTGTTGTCCTTAGGGCTGCTGCTGTGGCAGCTTCAGCAGAAGGAGGGTCAAACATTGAACAGCCATAAATCAGAGGACCTCTGACAGCTTCCTTTGCCCTCTAAGGGAATTAGTCAGAGTGGAAAAAAGTGGCAGTGAATCCCTAAGGACTTGGTGTCCTTTGCATTCTTGTTGCTCTGAAGTGCCCACACCCTGGGGAGCAGTCCTCTCGCTTCCCAGTTCTCCGGGGAAGAGATTCCCAATTCCTTCCAGAAAAGGAAGTGCACAGCAGATCTCCTGTCCTCTTCTGTACCTCCAGTCGTATTCACAGTAGCCGACATTTTTCAAGGTGGGTAGCTGGGACACATTACGTTGTCCCCAGTGGATGAGACTGTAGAAAGCTGTAGGCAGCCAGGAAGAGCGCAGAAGGTTTGCAGAGAACCTAAAATGTGATTTACAGTGCACACTCTTAAGACTCAGCTTTTGTGAGCTAGTGAGCACTTCTCTCTGGAAGAATTAACTAAAGAAAGCCATCTGTTAAGTACCTACAAATGTGAAATGTGTCTGGAATAAAAGAGCCGCTAATACATTTCTGCAGGACATTTCCAGGAAACCTGTGGAAGGCCACCTCCACTGTCTAGAGCCAGCATACATCATTAAGATTTTCACATCAAATACTTCATTTGGCTTTGTTTTGAATCAGTGTAGTAGGTGAAAAGCCACTAAGATTTGTTTAAAATACTGAAAGAGTCCAACCAAGTGAACAGTGAGGAAACTAGATACACTCTGCTGAATTCTATTACAATAAAATGTCTGAGTAAATAAAGGGAGAGACAAAATGAACATACCTTGTACATCAGAATCAGGTCTAAAGCATCTCTAAAATGGGCCACATAAACCATAACTGTCCCTTAAGAAAAGCTGGTACACTAAAAGGAGCTTTTGGAAGCTTTACATTAGGAACATGCGTGTTCTCTTTAAGACTTGGTTCAGCTGTCTCCCATTAAGTTATCTAGTGAGTCAATCAAGTAACATGATACCCAAATATTTATATTCCTTTAGGCCAAAACCTCAGCTGCTGTAGAACAGTCTGTCCCTGTTGACTTGAGGCAAGTTGTCGCTGGAGCCCTGATAACTGTAGCCCCTCCAGATGTGCACTTCATGCCTGGTGCAGAGACTCTGCACAGCTGTTCATCCACTGTGCTCCAAATAATTGTGCTCAAGCTGTTTCTTAGAAAATACTTGCAATACTGTGAAACGATGTGAGTGGCATGTACTGTGCAAGGCGGGGCTTTGTAGTTATTGCATAGGAAGCGTTGAACACACAGCGAAACCCCAGGTCGTGAGAGCTACCCGTAAAGCCAAAGGAGCAGACTGGAGGCTAAAAGCTAGGTCTGGGGCCTCAGTACCTGGCCTGGTCACCTGTCCTACCACAGCAAGACCTGGGGAGGGATTAAAGCCACAGGACATGTACGGGAGGATTTCCCAGCTGCAGATGCTATGAAGTGTCAGAGGCGACCTTCCCAAAATGGCAGTCTCTGGAGTAAATGTGCGCAAGGAGCAGCTCCCCGGGGCAGCCAGGCTGCAGCATGGCCCCGGAGCTGCCTCTGCTGGCTGGGAATTTGTTGTCCCAGCGCTGCCCAGCCCAGGGGCTTTGTAGCCAACAGGTCTCCTCCTCAGAAGACGGCACAGTTTGCTGTGCCTGAGAGTGTTCCTTCCCCACAGCCCACACATGACCCCCATTTATCACTCGGTTACACTCTATTGCATTTTTTTTCAAAGTCCCCATTATTTTGTAGAGTGCACGCAAGTCTGGTGGTGGATTTCTGCATATGAGTAGGTTTCTCCTTCATAGCTTTTATTGGGTGTTCCAGAAATTTCCCCCAAAGTGTCACCACATTTTAGCAGAGCATTTCCTGAGACCCCTGTTACAAGTCTGGCAAATTTGGTCTGAGAAACAAACAAACAAAAAAGTTGATTCTGAAAACTATCGTGTAAACAACTTACATTCCTGGGTTGGTTTGTTTGCTTTCATTAATATGTTCAGAGTTTGAATAGGGAAATTATTTGCAGGCTAAACGATGTAAAAAAGATTACATTGCAAAGTACTTGTTTAGGGGATTGCAAATAATGAATTTCTAAAACTAATATTTAGCCTGGTAACAGAGCTCAGGACTCTGGCCTTTTATTTTAAAACAGCAAATGCACCACCTATTGTCTAAATTTTCTAAATTGCTAAATAAATTGGACTCTGAGCTAGGTAATTAATCCTAGGGGACTTGCATAGGCTTTGCATAAATTATAACTGGAGTTTTACAGAGGTTGCTAATACAAATCAGTTGGTGAAATGCGACAAGAACCTGATCGAACAATAGCATCCTGCATCCTGGTGATGCTGTGGGAAAAAGAACAAAAGTTAGCAGCATGCATGGGTTACAACTGGCAGTGTATCTTTGCTCAGAGTCCCAGCCAGGTGCTCGGATGTTCCTGGTGTACTGTTATGGTCAAGAGGTCACTAGACTTGCTTACATAAAGAGTTGGGTATATTTTTCTAGTGTGTGAAAACATGCTTCGTGGTACCAGAGGAAAGTGACTTTGGGATGGAGTCTGCCAAAATGTGCACACAGGTAATCTTGTGCTCAGTTCTCTCTGTGTTCGACCCCATTAATGGGTTATGTCATCACGTTTCTTTCCTTTTACCACCTTTTTCTGCTTCCTTACTGAGTGTATCACTGCACTTCTCTTCTTTTGAACAGGGGCAGAGCTGCTGAAGGAGCAGCAGAGCAAACTGTCAACAACCATACTGACACCCTGCGAAGACGGCTGTCACCGCTGTTGGAACAGCAGACATGGTGCTTTCATCCGAAAGGTCTTTTCCTTTCTGAGCTGCACAGGTTTCTGGGGACAGTGGCATTCAGGCAGATCTCGCAGCCCAATGGCACAAGGTTTAGCAGGGCTGCACAGAGCTTGCTCAATGCACAAGGTGACCCAGGGGCAATCAGCAGCTTTCTTACATTTAGAAGTTCCTCTCTTTTTACTTATTTCTTTTTTTTTCACTTTTTAATTCTGTGTATTTCCTGCTTCCATCATCCCTGTTCCTCATTTTGTGATCACATAAGATGGTGCTTGTTTTGCTCAGCTCAGCGTGTTGATCTGTGAGAAGCACGGCCCCTGCTCTCGACAGCAGTCTATAAAAAATATAGACATAGATATAAGTAGTTTATGTTCCTAGCTGCTGCTAATCACCCCTTGCTAGAGAAGCTCATCTTACCTAAAATAAAAGTGACAGTATCTGGGGCAGTGCAGGGAGCAACCTAGGGACTGTGCCAAGTTTTGGTGCAGCTGTACTGTAGTGTGAATGGCCACAAAAATGTTTCAGTCGATAAGCACTCAACATTTGTTTAATTATTAGATATTACATGTTCTTTTTTCCTTTTCTTCTGGGTGTGTTAGGGTTTTTTTGTTTTTTTTTTTTGTTTGTTTTTTGTTTGTTTGTTTTGTTTGTTTGTTATTCTTTTTTACTTTGGCCTATGCATGTTAAAAAAAAACCTTCTTTTGATCAGAAAGCCTCTGGAAGGCAAATGTTGAGTGCTTTTCTCCCCAGATTTTGCCTAGACACACTCATAGCTTGGTGATTACCGATGTCCCAGCTTTGGGCAGTGGTGGTATGCAGCAACGT
Source organism: Anser anser (assembly GCF_964211835.1). NCBI lineage: Eukaryota > Metazoa > Chordata > Aves > Anseriformes > Anatidae > Anser > Anser anser. The sequence continues at coordinate 121,773,718 of NC_139722.1, read as the reverse complement.
ATATCCTTGCATAACAGCAAGGCAGAGGGTTCCTGAGGCTGTCTTTGCCTCTTACCAGTCAAATTTACCATCTTTGTTCTCTGCTAAGACTCTTCCCACTCCCAGTAGTCCCCATCTGCTCTGAGGGATTGCTTAATTTTAGACTAAGACTGTCAAACCCATTTCCAGAGATTCCTGGAAAGCCACGTCACTACAAGTTCTGTTTGCTGTGTGACAGATGTACGAAAAAACAAAGATCAGTACTTGGAAACTTCTTGCTAATTGGAGAAAAGGTCAATTTAGCCTCTTGAAATGTTTTATTTTAGCATTGGCCTCCAGGGAATGTTAGTAAAATTACTTGGAATTTCTAGAAAAGTCTTTTCAAAGTCAAGAACTGGAGATTTTAACTGGAAATGGGAAGTTTTCTTCCGCTTCTGCCTTTATGCCTATTGTACAAAAGAACAGTTATTAGGCTGGGCTTACAACTGCAAGAGACAATTTTCCTTTATTTATAGCCATTGTTCTAACAGATTTAGTATGAAATAATATATAGCTCATCTAGAATAACAGTTTGGAAGGGGTTCTCAGAACTATATTCTGATTTATACCATTGCTCCCGGGCTGCACTGCATATACCCATGCAATTTCTGATAGAGGCTTGCCTGGCCTGTTGTTGTAGAAATTCTGTAATGCAGAGCTCGTGTCTTCTCATGGGAGACTGTTAAAAGTTTCTTAGCTGCACCAGATGGAGCTTTAATGGTCCTGCTTTAAATTCTTCATTTTAATAGCTCTGATCCAGATCTAAGGTTTGCATTGGGCATCTTCCTCAAGAACTGGTTTACTTACACCCCATATTCAGGAGCCCTCGGATTTCAAAACATCTAAAAGGAGTTTAATATGTCCTCTATCTCAGTCAAGCTTGTCACTCCTTCAGATTTTCAGAGATGGTCTTGTTTGGTTTGGATCTTTCTCAAAGATGCACTTAATGCATCTTCGCTTTCCGTGGGTGCTATGGGCTGCAGAATGTGTTTGGAAAGGAAGCAGCTTTTTAATTGATGTGTTTCGGTGGGAGATACATCCTTTGGAAAACCTACCGACTTCTTTGTAGGCCTAAGGGGGAGAGGTCGGATGCTGCATTTCTTAAAAAATTTAACCCTCATCCATTACAGCTACAGTCTTAGATTCAAGCTAAATTGTCACCGCTTCCCTTTGTCACTGCTTTCTCTGCTGACAAAGCCTTTTGAATTGTATTCTCTTCAGCATCTCCTTTTTAATGCTCCTTTTATTCAGTGAACATCACTTTCTGTTGCCACAGACAATATCCTGCCCCTTCACTTCACCCCTTTTGAACATTGTGGTGGTTTTGCCATTGATATTTGTCACTGGCAGTTTGTCATTTCACCCTGAATTTTCATGTCGGGCAGAATGATTCCAAGGATTCCCTTTGCAATTCCCATAGCCCCACTTTACCTAAAAGACACCCTCCTTTTCCTTATGTCTACAATCTCAGCATAAACAGATACTTACAGACCAGAGCATGTTGCTGTGAAGCACTTTTACCGTTAGCAGCTTGCATCGTGCAGTCTGGTTTATACTTAGGCACATGCAGAGAGGGATCCTTTCTGCTCCATGTCCCTGGCTTTACCCCACAGCATGCCACAACGTATTTAAGGCTCATACTTCACTCTACTGTCTGAATCATATTTTGGTGCTTCATTAGAAAACAATAGTTCTTTTTTTCTCACAAGTTATTTGGTAGTTAAATGGCCGTCAAGAGTTCAGTGTCAATCTGAGAAAGAGATTAACGTGCTGTGAAAGCCTTACTGCAGGTCACCTGTGCTGATTATTTCTGCACGTTCTTGAAATGAATTTGGGTCCAGCAGAATAGTGCCTAATGGCAGCTTCATTTGAAGCGACTAAGAGCATGAAACCACAATCTTGGTGTCAGGATGAATCACGGAAAGCTGCTATCATACCTTATTTATGACTTGAAAAGGTTTTTATGGTTCTTCAATGCAGTGTCACAACTGCAGGGTCAAATCAGCCTTCTTCCCATAACATTTCTGAAGTCAGAGAGTGGCACTGGAGAAGCAATTGCGCTGACAGGAGATGAAAGCTATGCCTGCGTTTCCCAAACTCGCTGGAGTTGAGGCAAGTCCATCGCAGGAGGTGCCTGGCCAGGTTTTGACATGATGGCTGCGCCCACGCCGCAGGCGCTGACTGCTGCACGGATGGCAGGGAGCGCGACGGAGCAGGGCGCGTGCTGCTGCCTGCCCGTGGCTCCTTGCCCATGTAGGGGATGGGCGTTGGGGTCAAAAGGAGGTGGGCACTGGTGGGTGGGCAAATTAGAGGCAACAGGAGGTGGGAAGCGGCTACAGCTGTGTGGGAAGGGACAGCTCCCAGTTCCAGGACTGCAAGTCCTTGAGGAGTGAAGTGTAAGTAACATCTGGAGAAGTGGCAACGTCTTGTAAGGTACGCTGTGTAGGGACTACAGAGAATCACAGTGTAGCCAAACAAAGCCAAGAAAAACGGGCTGCTGAACTGCCATCTCAGCTCCACGGATTGATCAGCTAGAGTGTGATCTCTGAAAGTCTTTTAAAACGAAATACAGGCGTTCAGAGGCTGTTTGAGCACAGGCCTGGTGACTGGCGATACCAGAGTCAATTGTTAGGAGCTCACAGTGAGAAATAACATCCTGTGGTATATAATGCCCAGAGACCAGCATAGTAGATGTAATGCTATTTGGGAACCAGAGCACAAGTTAGCTGCTGTGGGGTACCCTCTGGAGGAGTTGCTACCTATGTGACTGTGGAGGGAGGCAGGGGAGATGAGCAGCTAGCCCCAGCGGTGTGTTAGCTCCTGCTCTGGGGCTGCAGCAGGATGGCCTGCTGCTGGACAGCCTGCTACTTGCCACAGTGTTCTTCTGAGCAAATTTTTATTTAAATGCGATTGGAATTTTAAGCCCGAAGTTTTCCCAGAAGAGACATTTAATATAAGCCCAGCTGGCCTTTTTAGATGAAATTATTTATTAATCAATTTTTTGTCATTAGCCACCAGGAGGCACACCTGTAAAATCACTTTAACTATATAAAAAATTCACAGTTTCCCAGTCTCATAATTTATGTAATTTTGCTGCAGGGAGTTCGTTTTGAGGAGAAAAGGATGACAGATTGGATATTTGAGCACCACTCAGAAGGTTTTTTTAAGTTCATTTTCCTTTCAAATTGAGTAACCCTCTCTCAAATCATCACCAGATTCTTCTGTATCCAATCCCTTAAACATTTCCGTACCGCCAAAGGTTTCTGTTTTACCAATACAATATTCTACCTTTTGTTGCTTTCAGAAATAACTCCGTTTTCCAGCTCTGTAGCTCCCTGTTGAACCTGACACAGCCTTTAGCCAAAGATAAATACAGTGAAAGAAAGATGTTGAGAAGTTGTCCCCTCCCCTCTGGACACAGGGACATAAAGCAGTGTTCTTTCTGCCAGGGCAAATGGATTTTTTTGAGATTTCTGCATTGCTTTTTTGGGCAGAGGAACATTTTTTCTGCTTGTGTTTTTATTCTGTTTGGCCGATTGAGTTAAGAGGTCATTTGCTAAAACCCACAGGAAACTAGACCATGACTGAATTTACTTCAGCCCACTTAGTAGGGGAGGCACAGACATGATGGTGTGAAACACTGCGTGAAGGAGACCTTTGGGAGGCAAGGAGCCTACTTCTGTCCCCTCTAAAGACAAGCAGCTTCAAGTTACACCATGGAAGTCAGAGGGCCAGTGCTCCCCAGAATATCTCAACTGCCTCTTGTCTTCAGGGCATAATTTTTTTACAGTGAAACTTGGCATCCTGCAGCCTCATCTTGTGTAGATCTGACTAAAAAGATTAAATCAGAAAATCTAACATCAGTGAGGTAGAAATGTGCCAGTCTGCTCCTGTGACATGAATGTTCCTCTTCAGCTGTGTTTGTACCAAGCATGGGAGAGCATGGATATGGCTGACAAGACAGCAGCAGAAGAAAATCTTCTGCACCATTTCTTCTGAGTTGGGGCAACTTAGAGCAAAACTGCTCTAAGGTAGTTTCGATCATTTTAATGGTCGCTGTCTATGGGTTGAACCTTGGCATGGCTGGGCAAGGTCAAAAAAATTCTGCAGATAAAATCACAGGCAACACAAGTTGTTGGTCATTAACAACACTTCTGTGCTTCATAAAGGTGAACTGTCGAAAAAAGATCTAATCGGGAAAGGATTAAAAATTAATCAAAGGAATTGGATTGCCTGAGGTTGCTCAGGGGTGGTAAACCTCTTCTGAGGTCCCACAGGCAGGAAAACAAGTTACTGCTGAGCTGGGTGGGGTGGAGGAAGGTGGAAGGGGGCTTTTCTGTTTAAGTGTTCTGTGGATGCTCTGGTACCATTGTAAATCTAGTGTAGTTATTTTATGTTATGAAATGATATATTTGAAGCCACACTGATGCCCTCGCTGCCTGTCAATGCCCACTTCACTCCTCTGCCAAAGGAAGAGACAAAACCTGTCTTTAAAAAATTGATGTGATTTAAAGTTTAAAGAAAAGGTATTTCAGCTCCTGCATGGCAAATACAACACAATGGATTTCAAGAGTGAGTCAGATGTTCTTCATGGGATTATGTTACCTAATGCATAAAGCGTAAAACCTCCAAAGCTTGAATTTCCCGTAAGTTTTTGCAAGTTGTCAACGCTGGATCAAACATTGCTGTTTATCTCCTGAAAGGTCAAATTTTACTTTTAATGTGAGGATGGCTCGCAGTTCCTAAAATATCATTTCAGTGATTCTGGTGGAATTGGAATTAATAGAGCCTGTCAGGCTGCGATACAAACAGCTGAAAAATCCCATCCCTTCACCATTCATCAAACAGTGAGCATGAATTTGCTGCGGTGCTGAATTCAGTATTCAGGTATTCATAACTTTTAAATACAGTCTTCTTTTTTTCCTTCTTTTGGTGGGTACAAATGAAGAATGAATGGGACAAGGCTTGTTGCACATTCCTCTCTTGTTCAGGGCAAACTACCAGGCCAAGATTTCTCAGAGCAGCTGGTGATGTTGGTCACCTTGAGGTGATCACTTCAAGGCAGGCAAAGGAAACACACTTTGTAGCTCTAGCAATGTAGCCTCTGCTCTGAGCAGTACTGTTTGAAAAAAAAAGAAACAAAAATCACATCTTTAAATTTAGCTCCTAAAGCAGAGATGGTAAAAAATCACCCCTCAAAATCACACACATTTTTGCAAATGTTGCTTCCATTCCAGTATCAGGGTTTTGCAGGTGCTAATGGCTCTCAGTGACCCTGACGAGCCTCACCTGGAGCCTCTACCTGCAGCCTCTACACATGGCCCAAGAGCCCAGTCTCAACTCAACCCTGAGCACACCTCCGTGCCTCACACCAGGCATGCTATAGCTGTGGCTGCCTCCTATTTCTTCTCTGTCCCCGTCTCCTGGATGGACCTTAATTTATGTTGTAGCCTTGCTTTTGGATTTATCTTGTGCTGTTCTGAATAGGCTTTGAGTTTTTGCCTGGAAAATCCCCCTTTGTTGAAACTATTGCTTTGAGAAGTGTCGTTTGGAAATGTGGATTTCATTCTGACTGTTATCTGCAGACTCAAGAAAGACTTGGGTACCTCTTAGTTTCAAAGCAATCTCTTATGCTCTGTGTCCTGCTGTATGCTATGTTAGAAACAAATGTGAAGTAGCATGTATATGCTGGTTTTGGGAATGGCATTAAAATAGACAAGTGACAAAGTATTCTTGTGGAAGAATTTGATGCTTGGTAAAAAAGCAATATTCACAGTTATTTTTGAGATTAAGAGTTAGTAATGTTTTTTTTTCTCGTGTATAAGGAAGCTTAGTAAAACACATTTACTTGATGTTGCTGTAATCTGGCATGTAATTTTGCCACAAGGCAAAGATTCATCCCAAATCAATTCAAAAAACTGCACAAGAAAGAAAGAAAATATACTAAAATATGTCACTGTATGTCTTGACATATGAATCAAATCCCTGGCCAAGGGCAGGGAGCAGAGGTCAGATGTTAGCTCTGCTAGTAGTGTTAGAATGTAAAGGTCACAGAAATTGATGGAGGCTCCATCAAAATTGTATTTCTGATAATCTGTGGACTCTCATAAGTGGAGTTTGGGAATAGAATTTAAGGAAGAAATTTTTTTCTTGACTTGGTTACTGGTAGCTGTGGTTAATTTGCATGCTCCCTTGCTTTCCCACCTGTGAAATGAAAGGATAATGTCAATGTCCTGTGCAAAATGTTTCCATACCTGAATATGACAGGCACCATACAAGGCAGTTGTATTTTCATTTCTGTGAGCTGTCTAGTAAGTTTTACTCCTATTAAGTCTGTTTAATAAGTTTACATTCCCCTTCGAGAAAGGAAGACATGTTCTTTGTTGTCTGCATGTTCAGGGTGTACTGTGTAACTGAGCCTGACAAATTTGTATTTGGGTGGTAATAGTAGCAACAATAACATTCAACATTATATATTTGGATTATGGTGAGGGATTTGTCTATGGCTGGTGGAGCAAAGTAAGGTAAGGCTGGACAAGTCTTGATCTGGTGTGGGCAATATTGGCCTATGTTATCCTCAGGAAAGAACATTTGGCCTAGAAAGCAGTGGCTTAGGTGAAATGAGGTTATATTTGGCAGCAAATAGAAGTGGATAGCATTTAAATACAGTTTTTGGATTGCTGGAATACGAGAAAGGGAGATATTGATTGCTGGATGATACGCTGAATCAGACCAGCGTTGACCAACACATGAATCCATCTGTAAGCTGCTGGATCAGCAAATTCTGGCTTGTGCTAGGAGCTAGCATTTAAATTGATTTAACATTTATTTTCTAATAGCTAGGTACTACAGCAGCCAGAAATGTTTCTTCACTTGTTTTTCTATAATTATTTTGCCTGGGATAACAACGCACATTATTCTGTCCCGGAGATTGAATTTGCACAATTTGCAGTTGCTTCTGTAACTCTTTGCTTTTTTAAGGACTACGGAAGGAAATTTTCAGAAGCTGTTTTCTTTAAGCCCTTTGAGGTCCTTCAGAGTTTCAAATTATGTTTTTTTTTCTCTTTTTTTTTTTTTTTTTTCCTCTATAGAAATAGCTCTTTAAATAGATTTATCCGTGGATGTGATGACTGACCCCTGGAATCACTGTAAATACATTAGGAAGTAATGACAAGATACTTGCAGATGTAATGTTGTTCAGCCTCTGGTAATATGGTGAGTTGCTGAAATGCTGTGATATAAATGCCAGGGATTTGACAGTGTTTCTTTAACAAAGCCATTGAAGAAGACAGCAAAGACGTGAATTAGAAAGGAAAGGGATGAAGATGCAACAGAAGGACCTACAGATCTAGAATATTGTTCTGCTGTGCTACCCTCAATAGAAGGCGATTTTTCTTTTTTTTTACCCCCCAGAAATACTGGTCAGGAAAATAGCATTCTTCTAGCTTTTTGAAATATAGGAATTAAATTACTTTGATTGTCTGCAAAAGAGCTCTGATATAGAGGAATTTGGCTGCCAGGAGAACAAAAATCAGCCTCAGGAGGAAAACAGAGCAAAACAAGCTAGTGGCTGGGGACAGATTCTGTTCTGAATTTTATACCTACTAATATTTTGCTCACCATCAGAAGCTGCCTTTCCAAAATGTCTTGCTGTGCTTTCATATTTCAGAGCTAAATTCACTGTTGGGCTTTCTTCTCCATTAGGGAAGGCATATTCACAGGGAATTATTTATGTTTGGGGGAAGGAAATTAAAGAAGGTGTGTATCTTAATGTTAAATCTTATGCTCACTGAGCACCATTTTTACCATGAGAATAGCTTAAGCTAAAAACAACTTTGGACTGTCGAGGGCTTCTGTCAGTTTGCAACTTCAGGGCTGTTGCAACACAAACCAAATTACAGGTAATTGTAAAAGGCAAGCTTCATTAGAGCCAAGCAACCAAAAAGACAGAACAGACCGAAGAAAGTCATCTGCTTCTGTTGGGATTCTGATTAACTTGCTCATCTCTGGAGTGTTGTTACAGATATTATGTTTTCACAATAGTCACTAGATGTAGCTAAAAACTCAACAGTTTATTAAGCCAAAAGCAATGTTCCATGAGAGCACTTCAGCTTTTGGTTGTGAGTAGTTTAATATGTTTGTTTCATTCTTCATGATACTATCAAAGTGATCTTGTGGTTGGTCCCTCTCCACTTGAGACCAGTTTTGCAGCTTGCTGTAGGTCCCACCACACACAGGGTTTGGTAACCTTGGTGCTGGGCTCATCTGGTGGCTGATCTGCCACTGATGCTGAGCTATGGTGCGCATGCTTCATGGGTAGCAAACATCCCTGTCTGGAGGGGTCAGAGCTTGGTTGCTGTCCTCGGGCAGCATGAGGAAGGTTTTGGAAAGTCGGCAGTGAAATGTGTGCATTTCCATGACTTCAGAAATTTGCACTACCTATGTGAAAGTGGAGGAGTAGTATAAAGTACTGGAAAAGATTTCCCGGGGAATGGATTTGGCTTTAAATAGGATGGTTGGTCACATAGCTGATGCTCCAACAAGTATTGTTGACATGAAGCAGCTTTTATCAATCATGTTTGATGGTGCAGAGTGGTGGTGATGCAAAGCTAAAGGTGGCTCTGAGCAGATCTGTTCCAGTATATAATGAATGATAAATGCTGCTGAATGCAGACAGTGTGGAAACAGTGTGTTTTCTCTTTCTTGCCAGAGCAAATAAAATAGTGTCCACAGAAACCAGACCACTGGTCTGTTGTGTTTGTTCAGCTTCAAAACTGGTAGTTTTATAAACCTCTTTAGCATAGCACGGCTACCCCTTTTTGCATTGAATCCCTGAGGTTTCCCTTGAATCACGCAGGTTTGCATTAGGAAAGATCTAGGTGCTCCAGGATGATTCCTCACAATTGCTCATCTCACTTTGCCTATTAATTTAACAGCTGCACTCTGAAAAACATGTCAGCAGAACAGGACAAATTTAGACGTTTGGAAGAATGTCCCAGTCCTGATCGAAGAAGGACTAAATCTAATTCAGCCTCCACATCTGTTTACGATGCCAAATAAACAGCTCTGTACTTTCAAAAAACACAGCAGGTCATAAAGAAACCATGTTGAAAAGCTGAATAAAAGAAATTGGAAAGTCGAGAAAGTGACTTTTTGAAAGCTCTTCAATTGACAAAAGAAGCGAAAATCATAGAGCAGAAAGAGAAAATTGTGTAAGCATTATTAATCTCAAAGGGTGACTTGTCAGCAAGTGAACTGCACGGGAGATAAATGTGGACAATGGAAAGTTCAATGTAGCTTATAAATGGGGACAAAATACAGTTCAGGCTGAAGTCTCAGAACCCCACTGGGGCAGATAACCCATGACAGAAGTTCTCTTCAATTAAAACTCTTGGTGCGCTACAAAGGTGACCTTGAAAATGGCAATCAGAAAAGAGCTTTTGTTCCTAAGGTGCTGATAGCTCTATTACAGGGATTGTATCTAATGGAACCAAATGTGGTATCAATCATGCTTATGGCTGGTGGCACGGCGCCAAGCGACTGATTGTAGCTTTTTTTCTGGTCATGTGTTTGTTCCCCAGCTCCGGAATGTCAGACAAACCATTTGGGGGTACCTAACAGCATTTGGCTTTTCTCCATGAGTTATTCCAAGACTTAGAAATACATCGAGACCAGAGTACAGGGGTCTGCAGTTCCGCTTGCAGTGCCCTCTGTGGTGGATTCTTAGGGGCACTTCACAGCGACAGAGAGATCCCCGGTGTCCTCGCATCTGCAGTGCATTTACTCCTGTTTCCAATGATGGTGAGCACTACCCTGGCAGAGCAGCAGCCTTCTGTCCTCAGCTGCTGCTGCTTTTTCTTGAACATAATTAAATAGAGTGCAGACATAGGGGGAATCAGCCTCTAGAGCCATATTTGGAGCTCTGAATTAATTTGCAAGATAAGAAAGGAAATTTATAGAATCATTCCAACGCTCTCAGGAAAGATTAAGAAAATCCATGATGCTATGAAGTTAAAGCAAGTTGCACTCCTTCCCAAGGGCAGAGAGGTTTTTATAATGCTGTTGTATGCACCCTGTAAAATTAAGATAATGTTGATAGACCTGATATTTAAAATCTCACCAATATGTTATTCTTTTGAATTACTTTACTCATTTCCAACCTATATTATCCTCAGTACTGCAGATGATGGGTTTAACACATGGTGATCCTGAATATGCAGTAGTGATAAGGAATGTTGTAGGCACACTTACTGTATTGAAAAGGTTGGTGTAGGGCTATGGGAATAAGGGGAGTGTTTGGTATGCTGAAGACTTTATCTCCATTTGCCTGTTTTCAAAAAGAAGGTTCAAATTTTCTTTGTACCTGAAAGAGGTTAAGGCAGGCATACATGCCAATTCAGAAGACTTAATGCAGGTTAAAGAAAATGGAGATAATCAGCAAATAAAATTTATTCTCTTTTGATAGCATGTTTCTTTCCATGAAGTGTTTTCCATGCTATTTAGACACCTGGCTGCCTTGTGCTGACCATGTCACAGGCAGGACTCTCTTATTCTTACTGACACCTGGCTCTGCTGCTGTGTCCCTTCCTCCTGGATGAAAAGCTTGCTGCTCTCTTCCCTGCCTCACTGTTGGCTCGCATATGGATGCGTTTAAAGTTAAATCTTGGCAGATAACATGGCCATCCATAATGCCTTGTCAGCAAGGCTTCTCCTCATGTTGCCTCACTTGACAGTGAGTAGTTCAAGCTGGTTGCCACTTGTTTCAGGTAGAGAGAGTAGTATTTGTCTTCACCTGTATTTGTGGTTTGATATTGTTCCCTACCTGGCCTGGAAGCCCGGTTTGCCTGGACGCTCCCTCAGGCTACAAGAGAAATGCCATTGGAGGGGGTCTGTGGGAAAGCTCCGTGGGACTGCTGTCAGTTTTGCGTTTAATCCAGTTGCCCAGCAGTACGCTTAGCACAATTAGTCACTTAGCGGGGCTGTGGGTGGAAGGACCACCAGTTGTTTGAGATCCAGTCTGTGCAGGGGCAGGGCAGACATGACCACAGTACTGAGACCTGATGGCTTTGGTCCCAGCTGCACAGCTGCGTTAAACGATGGATGGTCTTTTGTTGCATTTGTCCGTTCGGATAAGTATGATCGTGTTGTGACGGTGCCATGAGCACACAACTGGCTGAGTGGTAAAGGCATGCCAGGGAAATTATGCATTGAGAAGCTGTGCATGTGGAAAAAGTGCCTGAGGGAGTCCTCTGTAGCCAATGTCAATCTCTTCTGGGCTGAAACGCCAGCAGAGCTTCTTAACAGGGAGATGTTATGTACCAGGATCAGAAAAGCTACCGCAAAAAGCAAACCAGGTACATGGGCTACCTGCTCCTGTATAGTTCCAGTTCTTCCCCATGGGCTGTACACAAAGCATTGAATCTGGTTAAAGCTGTAGTTCCAAATCCTGCACATTTAGTGTTTTCTGCCAGAAGGGGGAGAAACAGAGTCAGAGCCTCGCTGAGAGCAGAAGCCTTCCCTGCTATGCCAAAGCCACGCTTTGTGCTTTTGTGTGTGCTCACCTGGGTGCCAAAGCCACCCTCCCTCAGCTCTGCCCGGGGTCCCTGCGTTCACTGCATCCCTGTGAGGAAACTCCCAGCCGTTCGGCTGTGGGAGATGTGGCAGCATGTGGGGTGTTTAAGTGTGATGATGTTTTTCTGTGTGAATTTAAGAAGCTTAACCTTCATCCCATTTAAAGTGTGAGGTGCCTATGTGGTTCTTCACAAAAAGCCTCAGTCACCTCCCTCAGCAGGTGTGTGTGACTTACTGCCAGGTAATTGCACCTTTTGTAACAAAGGTTGGTGACTCTAATCCCTGAAAATGCTGCTTTGGGAAATATATTTCAGTGGAATAACTCATTGAACTTCTAATTCACTGAAATTGCGTACAGTCTATTTTGATCCTGATTTAGTGGATTGTTTGGAATGGTACATGTCAATTTTGTGGAGCCTGGTGCTGTGAGTCCATTACTTTGTTTGTTCTGCAGCCCCGTGAGTGCTCCCAGGGAGTGTTCACATCATCAGTGTAGCCATTTCATGCAGGAAGGATCTTAGAGGATCTTGTGAATTTCATTAAATGTAAGATAAGCTAATCAGCTTTTCCTTCGTTAATGTACTGTATAAGCTAAATGTGCCACTGCTGTGAGTTTTATCTTGGACACCAAAAATATCTCTGGTAACACTGAAGCAGGACAATTAGTCTAAAATTTACACTGTTTGCTTCTGCTGCAAAAAAGACTAATGTCAGTGTCTCTTCTCTCTGTTAATCTGATCTGTGTATCTGCTGCCTCTCCAATTAGCTTTTTTTCAAAAGTTAATGAGAGGAAACATTTTGCTTTCTTTCCCCTTGTAAAGATAAGCCTGTTCTGTGTTTTAGAGCTGCCACTGTAGATTACTGGATAGTTAATCAAAGCTGAGGCTTAACACTTCAAATCCAGCTGTTTTTGGCAGCAAATGCTAGCGGGTCACTAAATGCACTTAGCCTAGATTAATATGCCTTAGAGCAATTCTCTTTGGGGAGGAAACAGTTTTCAAGTTAGCATTTATCTTCTTTTAATCATTGGTTTTCCTTAGACTTCTGAGATAGGATGGTTTTACAGCGCTCTCACAAACTGCCTGGCAGGTTGCTTGCAGCCCGTTAGACACTCAGGATATATTTTTATTGTAGAGGAACAGGGGCAAATCTTCAGGTGGCGTAAAACCATTATTGATTTGTTGCATTTGCAAAGCTATGTAGTAGTCTCTCTATTCTTAACAAAACATATGGCTTTTACTTCTCCCCGTTTCATTACTGATATTTCTGGAAATGTGAACAGCAGAATAGGGTTCTGATTTTTCTGTGGTTCAGGGCTGTTCCCTGGAAAACTTGCTATCTTTTAGTTAGATACCTGTCACTTAGTAAGGCCAAGTATGTCCTAAAATAAAATTTCAGCTTGTTAACAAGCGAGTATAGGCAGGGATTCAGCATTCACTCATTTCCAGCATTTGGGAATACTAAGGCTCACCTTTGTCACGTTTTATCTATGCTTATGAGGAGATAGGTTAACACTTGGGTTGCTGTGCCAAAAGAGTCTCTGATAATTTGCTGTGGGAGGAGGGTGAAAGGGGAACCAAACACATTAGAGTACCAGTTTCTACCTTTTCTTTCCCATGTTTTTATAGCTTTACCCTGCTACGTCTTGCTAAATAATTCCTATTGCTCTTATTCCTGTACAGCTAAAAAGACCAGAGTAGTACAGCATGAAAACCACAGATAATGGTATGAGTCCTTTCTTGCTTTCCCATGTCTATAATATGAAATGTCTTGCTGCTCCCTGCTCAGCTGATATTGCTACAGATTATTGGAGTGAAAAGCTGTAAAATAGATCCTTGATGATGCATGTGTCTGAATTTAATGGTTTTGAAGAGATTAACCTTGATCCAAGAGGAGTGACAACCTTGTCTTGATTTATAACAAGCAGTTATGATACTGGAGAGATTTAATTGTCTTTAAATGTTCTTTGTATATGTATTGTATTGCATTGGCTGCTGTGCTATTTGCAGAAAAACTGTCAGGATTTCTGTGAGTAAACACCTAGTGACCACCTCCAAAATAGATGGTTGGCTCTATCTAAATCTCAGTATGTATCTCAGTGGAGCATCCAATACAAATGTGTGATAGCTGCTCATGATATAACGTCTTTCTGAAGGCAGGTGTATATATTCAGAGCAGCTAAGCTCTGTTATTACTGTTCTGACCTTTCTCTGAATAAATCTCACTTTTCAGAAAGTCTAGGATTTCAATTACCTGAAATACTGTAAATGGAAAGAATGTTGTAAACTTGGAGGTGTTGTATTCCTTAGTAGTAAACAGATCCTAATGAAAGAGAGCATTTAAACACAACGTTAATACTATGACAGCATATCTATTAATGATGAGTTTTGCAAGCATCAGAAGACACCTGTCTGTACTACTGCTGCCTGGCAGCTTGAATGTTCACTGAACTCTGATTTTAAATGGATTTTCAACGTAAAAAGCAAAAATAACTTCAACAGGCAGTAACACTAGGCAATAGCATTTTGTTTCAAAGCATAGCCTATTGTGCCATCTCTTCACAATTGAAAACTGCTTTTCTTTAATTCTGCATGAGTGTGCTGAGAAGAGTAGTAATAACTGAAGAATATCTTATTCCTGCTTTTCTTTAATTCTGCATGAGTGTGCTGAGAAGAGTAGTAATAACTGAAGAATATCTTATTCTCCTCAGATATGATGTGAGAAGCTATTATTAAATTTGCCATTTTCAAAAATGTCTTTTGTTGAAGCTTGGTGACTGGCAAATTGCTATAAAATAATACCAAACAGTTAGGAATGCCATCTATATTAAAATAATTTTATTGCTCTGTTCTCACACTTTGATTTAGCTTTTTAGCCTGATTAAAATGCAGAGGGCGAGGTGGCACATACTTAAGTTTGCATACTGATCCATGTTACCTGGAAATTAAATCAAAGATCAAGCCCATAGTGGATACGTATCATTTCATTTGCAGCATTGTGAGTTACTAGTTGCACTTCAGGTGAGCTCACATTACAATTTCCCTCCCTTCTGAACATCAGTTTTCTTGGCAAGAGGAATATGAAGTCACTGATTAGGTTTTTAACTTGGCTTTCCACCACCAGATGGATTTATCAGGACTGAAAGTCTGTTTCTGCTTTCTACTGTGAGATGCAGGGAGGAGCAGGAAAAAATAGTTGGGAGTTACTGGAAAATCATGGGTTTGTGGGGAGCCGTAAGGTACCCTCCAGACTTCCTGATGCTTGTAAGGGTCAGCATGTCAGAAGCTCTTATTTATGCGTCTGCTGATAGAAAATCATTGAAGATAAGGGCATCCCTCATCTTCCTTTGTAGCTACAGAAGGCTCCCAGTTGTGCTGGCTTCCAACTGGAAAGTTCACTAAGCCTGATGACATCTGGCCGAAAGGCAAAGGATTTCTGGCACACCAAAATTATTTCAAACACTGTAGCAGTGTACTGAAAACATCTCACCTACTTTTATATTTGCTAGCTCTGAAATAAGCAGACATGTTAATACCTAAGTTTTCCTTATGCATTCTTCAGCATGGTTTCCTGAGGGTGGCTGGCCAGTATTTTAGTTCAATGTTTGTGATTTCAGCTTTCTTTGTATTATGTGGTTGCTCACTTTCCCTGTTAAGTAATTGACATGTGCTTCTCTTCACTGCCAAAACGTTGGTGTATCTCTTCCTTCCTGATCTTACTGCTCTTCTGTCAGTTTTGAGGTCCTTCTGCATATTTTTGCATCTTTGAGCTTTTTGCTTTTAACTCTCTCTTGCAGTTGACACCATCTGTATCACACTGCATAGAAGCAGTCTGTCTCAGAGCGGAGTGCTGAAGAGATGCAAGTGCAGAAAGCCAAATGAGCTTCCTCACCACTCACTTCACAGCCTGGTGACAGGAGGCCATGCCTGACAGGGATTTTATTCAGATGTAGACATCAGCTGACAGCATTGGATATTGCAGTTGTTGCACACCAGGAAGAGGTCAGTTCTGAGTTTACCTTTTTGGTTTCTTTAGAAAACAGTGATTGGGATATATTGGAATTGAAGGTGAGTTACAGAACATTGCTTTTCACTAGCAATTGAGTTGCCAATAACTCTATCATAGACCAGCGCTGCAGAAAAGCAGTTCTGTGACTACAGTAATACTTCAGCTACAAGCTACAGGTGAAGTAAAACTGCAGACAGTCTGTCTACAGAAGGGATATTTATGTTAGCATCCTTGGTAGTACTTAAAATTTTCCACATCAGAAGAAAAGCAAATTTTTAAAGGATGCACAGATGGGACTGTCTCACAGCTGGATGTAGGCACAGCGCAGTGTGTTGGCAATTCTGCCCCCCCCCGTGCAGTCAACAGAACAGCCCCTGCATCCTAGGGCAGGGCGCAGCTGCAGCCATCACGTCCCCCGTGGGCTGTGGCTGTGCCCAGCTGACATGCCCTGTGGTGGGGACCCAAGGATCCCAATATCCTGGCCAAGGAAGGACATGGGTGATTGTGAGGTGATGCAGCTGCACAGTGTCCTACATGGGGGTCAGTGAGCCTCTCATAAGCCTTTTCCACTTGGCTGACCAGAGCATGCAAACAGTTCATGTTCCAAAATACTAGTTTTGTGACAAAACTCATGAAAACGAGAAGAACTTGTTTCCGTATCTACTATTTGTCTGGACACAAGCCTATATTTTCCCATTCACTTGTTCTGCTCCCTTATAATCATGATAATCTTTGAAACTGACTGAACTGGATTGCTTGTGCCTGTGCATGGGAAGCCCTACAGATTTTTGCCTGGATTTGAATTTGAAGGGATAAGAAATTCATGGGGGAAAAAAAATCTTGTGGTTTAAGATCATTGATGTTGCAGGGCACATGATTCACTGGCAATCCCTGTTTTCTGCTAGGCTCTGTGAATTTAACTGTGAGTTTATAGGATGTGGCTGTGTCTCAAGAACAGTGTCTGCAAGCGATGGAAATCCAATCTGGAAATGGCCTGCTTAAAAGTATCCTTGCCAATCTTGACTTCAGTAACTACGCTTATTAGTTCAGTTACTGCTGATGGGATTAGAGATGTTGCTAGTAGAAAACTTGCAATTTGCGAGGGCAGCAGTGCTGTTAGGAGGAAGAGACAGCCGCAATGGGCACTGCAATTCAGGATTTTTAGTGTCGTTTGAGCAGTAGACCACCTGCAGCAAAGCTTCCCTTTTAATCCATGTAGATGTTATATATTGGTGGGGGAGAATTTGTTTTCGTCCAGAAAACATTCAAAATGAATGGACCATCTTCACTAACTCTTATTAGAGCAGTAAGCAAGACGTTTCTTCATGGTCATCTCCTAACTGCTCCTGTACTCTTGCTTATCTGCCCCCACAGCTGTTAAATAACCTTTCCAATGTTTCACTTGAGCTAATCTGCAGCGTACACGCACCAAGAGATGAGGTGCAGTGCCCTTACTGCCTACCAGACCTGAACAGATTGCATTTTGGCACGTTTCGTCGGGGCTGACGAGCCCCCTGAGACATGCTGAGAAGCAGCCCTGGTAGCAAATTGATCCGGAATGGCAGCGTGCCCTCCTGTGCTCAGTTCTTGGCAGGCTTTTGCTGGGCTTGCTGGTCACCACGATGGATGCAGCCTCCCTTTGAAAGGGGCAAAAAGTAAAGATTTCTATTTCTAAAAGGGAGTGAGACTGCCTCAAAGGCACTTGAATATTCATTTCCTCTTGGTACTAACAAAGAACATTGGCAGCGACTTGAAAAGTTCAGGCTACGCTCTGAACATCCAGCTTCCACTCCACAAAACACTTCTTTTTTTCATTGTATTGATGTTTTCTACTCAAATCCTGTGCTTTTCCTACCTGCTGAGGATGCAGCTCGTGGATCATACTAATTTGCAGCGGAATGCAAGAGCTTCATACCAGTTTGACTCTAAGAACATCTTGATACCGATGCTGCTAAGCAGTTGTCATGCTGTTGTTTGCACAGATGTAAATTACACAGCATTGTTCATTGGTATTGTAACAAGAGCAAATAGTCCAGGCTGTGGCTGCTGTGTATGTCTTATGTTTCTAAGGAGATGGGGCAACTTTCAAACCTAATGTAGGAAAGGCTTCAGAAAAACCTACAGTAGGAAAGACTCCGTACAGAGCTCGGTGCTGTAGCAGTAGAGACCCAGCAGAGGAGCAAAGAGGAAATCCAGTTGTCTCAGGGGCCTGGCAAAGGCCAGAGCAGCTCTGCAGCCATTGCAGCATTGGCAAGGATTGGTTTGTGACATATTCTTCCTTGCTAAAAAGGTGATTGGAAACAAGATGGGATTTCTATTATGCTCAAGTTGCTGCTGGGGCTGAGCTATGAGGACTGGAGCCAGATATGTAGGCTGAGAACTGGATTCAAGGAGGGGGACTAAGGGTAGAGAGGATGCAAAACAGAGAAGAAAGTCTTTAGAAATATCCCCAAGTATTAGACAATCAACAATGAGCGTTTAATCATCTGGTAATGTGAATTTGTTTTCCCAGGGAGGCTGAATTTCAACACTTCATCTGCCCAGCCTGATCTTTTGTAATGATCTGATTGCTTTTGATTACTTGAGATTGTCATGAAGGGCATGGATATGAATAACTATAACTTGAGTGTTTTGTCAGTTGGAGGAGATGATCTGTTTAGCTATGCAGGCAGAAGAGCAGCTCAAGTTTTCACATAATCAGCTGCTCAGATGCAGACAGCCTTAAAATTGTGTGTGTGCCAGATAAAGGCAGCTTGTTCTGTGCGTTCGGCATTTGTGTAGATTTTGCAGGCACGTGTGTGGAGGAAGAGCTACCTGTTTAATGAGGGGGACAGGAGTTACTGAGTTTCCTATGCTTTATTAATTTTTTTTCTTCCTGGGGGAAAGAGAGAGGACCATCCTCCATCTGTTGACCCTGATGTCGTCTGACAGATGAGAAGTTTCAGGCCTTGCTGTTCAGAAACGAATGTTTTCCAAACAGCATGGGCTGCCATGCTACACGCTTTTGTCTTCAAAAACCAATTTTCTTCCTTAGTTAAGATGAGAGTATTTCAAGAAAGAATTCTCAGCCCTGAGGAAACTCTCAGGGCTTTCCTCTGCTAGGAAAATTCAGTGGCGCAATGTAACCATTGGTAGCTTTCTAATTAGTGAGAAAATTATCATTTTAAAAAGTGATTTTTTGGTATCTACAGGCAATATCTTTATTTCCGCTGTTGTTTTTCTCTTGCTACTGCCTTGTTTCTCTGTTAACGAGGATAGATTCAAATGAGTTTATCCCAAGCTTTCAGCTGGTTTTACAGGGCGTTTGCATAAAACAGTGAACCACTTTGGGCTGAAAGTCTTACCCTTCAGAATGAATAAGACTAGAATGGTGCGTGTACTTTATTGTAGTTACTGTGCTATTTCTGTTGTTTTCACTCTGAACATCCTTCTACTGTGAAGGATACAGTGCAGTTTCTTTGACTGCAATTAATGCCTTTTTATCATTATGCCAGAAACGTACCCTAGAATGATTCTAAGAAGATTTAAGCTCATTTTTATTGAAGTTTTTGTCTTCTCCACAATTCATGACTCTGAAATGCACATGAACTGTAGGACCATGCATCTTCTGCACTTAGACGAAGACAGCTTGTGCCCTTTGCTCAGCCACTACTGTTTTAGACACAAGATGGATGATAGGAAGGGGGGGAAGGCACGGAAAAGTTGGATCCCAGGAAATAAAAACACATGTTAAAAGTAGTTTCTTTTCTCAATATACACTTTTAATAAAACATTTGCAGGGTTTTTGACAGCCTGGAGTTCTTTGCACAGGAGAAGTCTGACTTATAACTGGATAAACATGTTACGACAAAAGGAAAAGGCTGGGGAATCCTACTGTTTTGGTAAAGTCTTTCTGTGCCATCCATACATGGTTTAAAAAGATCAAAAAAAAAAAACAGTAACAAACTGAATAAAGTATGAACAGGAAAGATACAGGCAAGACCTTTCTTTTGAACTATTGAGCCACTGTTACAACTACTCTGAGACCAGTCTTGATCATTTAGAGAATTGTGCTGAAGAAAGGCAACCCCCTTCCCCCCATCCCCCTGCCCTTTCTTTCTGGCAGAAGCAGATTGTGTGAGCTTGTAATTTTATTGATTTTCATTAAATAGCTGCTACAACGTGAGGAAACCCCTCAGAACAGGAGCTATATACCCCAGAGGCAGGAGGGCTGGTGGTTTCTGGGATACAGCTTCAGGATGGGGCAGTAATGGGGCATAGCAGCAACTTGTGTGCCCCATCAGGAGCCTCTTGACATGGGTGCCTGGCACCATTCGGCAGGGGTGTCTGGATTTAATAAATTCTGAAATATAATAAAGTCTGAAGTGGCAGCTTAGGTATTCTGGGGTTTTTGGGGTTTTATATTGGGGTTTTGCTTTTTTTTTATGTTCTTTCATGGGCGCTAAAAACTAGATGGCATTTTTGCAAACTGAGTAGCACTCGGTGTGGAACACACTTGCTCATCAGTGAGGATTAACTCCCTGCTGAGCTGGCACGCTTTTCCAGCCTCTCTGCATGCCCAAGCGGGGTGGGCAGCCGTTAAGGGCAAGTCAGGTACGGGCTGTATGCTTTCCCATAGCTTTGAACGCATGGAGAGTGCAGCTGTAACGTGCACTTTGTTGCTGGAGGCAGATCTGCTGCTCCCCTTGAGGTCAGTGCAAACATGCTTCTGCAGGCTCAGGCTCAGTAATGTCAAAGAATGTCAGTGAAAGAAGTATTGCAGGGACTGAGGCACTGCCTTTTATTCCACCAGGTGATGAACCCGAAAAGAGGCTAGCTTTGCCTATTCTGAATGTAACAGTTCCCAAATAAAAGAATATTGCAGCTTCTGCAACCCTGCTTGGGAAGTGAAGGAACCAATTTTAAATGACTGTTACACAATTTGGAAACTACTTTTTTTTTTTTAATGATAGGCTTGTGAAACTTGTGAATGAGAAATGGCAAACTTTAACGCAGCCCCCACATATTCTGCACAATCCCAATTACAAGTCTGTTTTTTCCTGTAAATCTTCTATTTTTCCATTATCATTCAAGTATGCTGCATGATCATATAATTACATACAGATAGGTGCCAATTAGTAGTAATGCTACAGCAGACCCTTAAGTTCGTTTCTGACATGCATTTTTCCATTGTAGACATTCATTATTGGCATAATTTTTCTCAGTAACACCTCCACTATCTAAGTGACAGCAGTATAACTCACCAGTTTGATATTTCTGTTGCGTCTGTACAGGAAAAACTGCTGGAAAAGACAACCTATTATTTTAAAATTAGCATTGCTGAGTTCCTGCCGCGTGCGTGTGAAGTTATAGCAGAAACTGGAATGAGCAACACAGCTGAAAGCAGGTCCACAGCAAACATCAAAAGCCAGTCACTCAAGAATCAGTTGTGGGGAGCACCAAAACAAAATACTTTGCCTGTTT